>NC_090938.1:694012988-694631322 GCF_040938575.1 Ambystoma mexicanum | reverse complement strand
GGCTGATCACAGGAGAAACTCCCCATCTTTGCAAACAAAACGTGCAAAGAACCATAGATCTTCTATTCCAATTGGGCTTCTCGATAAACGAGAATAAGTCAAGTCTTGTACCAAACAAATCAAAACAGTTCCTAGGAGCGGTTTATGATACAAGAACAGTCTTAGCCTTTTCATCCATGGAGAGAGTGCAGAACATGCTTCGGAAAATGCCCCAGTATCAAGCTGGTCTCCAGATAAGCGTACGCAAGGCAATGCATTTGCTAGGCATGATGGCATTGTGCATGTATCTAGTCCCACACGCACGTCTGCGCATGCGACCAATGCAGGAGTGGTTGGCCAAATAATGGTCTCAGCCAAGTGGTCAGTGGGACGATCTAGTGGTCGCTTCATCAACACTCGTACAAAACCTACTCGGTGATCAAGAGAAAATCTGTTAAAGGGGAAACCTTTCCACAATCCCGAGGCGCAAGCGATTGTCACAACAGATGCGTCGCTCTCTGGGTGGGGGGCTCATTACCTTCACCACACAGCACATGGTCTGTGGACTCACGTCACAGCACAAAACCATATCAACCTGCTGGAACTACTAGCGGTACTAAAGGCACTGCAAGCGTTCCAAACGCAACTGACAAACCAATCGGTTCAAGTTCTAATGGATAGCACAACTGCGATGTTCTACATCAACAAACAAGGGGGCACACACTCTCCAAGTCTGTCCAAGTTGGCGCAGAAAATATGGAAATGGGCACTCAGACGGGGGCTGTCCCTATCCACTTAACACTTTCCAGGGGTACTCAACAATCTAGCAGACTCTCTGAGCAGAGATCCCCTACCAGAGGAACACGAGTGGCAACTAGACTCAAGCGTCGGAGACCATATCTTCTCTCAGTGGGGTTACTAGACCTGTTTGCTGCAGGAGAAAACAAGCAATGGCCAGACTTCGCGTCCAGGTTCCCTCAGCAAGACTCCAGGGGGAACACCCTATGGATGAGCTGTTCAGGGAAATTTGCTTACACTTTTCCCTCAACACCCTTAATGAGCAGGATAGTGAACAGGATGCACAGAGAACAGATGACGCTCATCCTAGTTTCTCTTATGTGGGCGAGACAACCATGGTATCCATACCTGCGCAAGCTGGCGGTGTGCGATCCCATCAAACTCCCGTACCTAACCAACCTGTTAACCCAACACGGGGGAACAACAGTGCCCCTACAACCACACTCGATGAACTTGGCAGCATGGCTCCTGAATCATAGAGTTCGGACACCTTAATCTATCACAGTAGTGTATGAATATCCTCAAGGAGGCACGAAAACCAAACACTAGGCAATGCTATTTCGACAAGTGGAGAAGATTTGTAATTTGTTGCCAGTCAAAACAAATAAACCCCATGAAAGGTACTCCTTCACACATTCTAAGTAATATGTTCCACTTGTTAGATTCGTGGTTAGTATTTAACTATATAAAGGTCCACCTGGCAGCTTTATCAGTTTATACAACCTCTCAGAGTAAAGTATCGTGGTGGAGAGTTCCAGTCATTAAGGCATTCATGGAGGGAGAAATACTCCACCCTAAAATTTCGAACCCTCCGCCAGGATGGGATCTCAACATTGCTCATGGGGCCCCCATTCGAGCCTATGCATAAGTCAAGTCTAAAACACCCAACGTACAAGACTGCCTTCTTAGTGGCTATACTTCCATAAGAAGAGTTAGTGAATTGCAAGCATTGTCAGTGCAGGACCCTTTCTTTATCATCCATAAAGATAAATTGGTTTTACATACTCATCCTAGGTTCTCACCTAAATTCATTTCTAAATTCCACGTGAACCAATCTATTGAGCTTCCGAATTTATTTCAGAATCCAACTAGCTCATGGGGTAAAACGCCACACACTGGATGTGAGGAGGGTGGTCCTTTACGACGTAAACAAGACCAGGCTGCTTAGGAAAACTGATCAACTGTTTATCTCCGCAGCACCAGGCAGAGAAGGAGACCGCATTTCAAAGAATGCCATCTCCAGATGGATAGTGAGATGTATACAATTATGCTATTCATTATCAAACAAGACACTGCCTTTTACGCCAAGAGCTCACTCAACATGGAGCAGAGGAGCTACTCTGGCTTTTATCGCAAAAATGTCCCCTTAAACAACATTTGCAAAGCAGCTACATGGGGCTCAGTACACTCTTTCACTCAGCACTACTGCATTGACACACATTCAAAGAGAGATACACAGGTGGGACAAACATCTTATTGCCACAGCTCCTTCTCACGACCCACCACCTTCTCCTAACACTGCTCGCTAATCTATGCATAGCTTGTGATCTAAGCAGATTCCACGAGCCTCAAAAGGGATACATTACTCACCGTAATCGTATTTCTGATGCTTGTATCTGCTTAGATTCACATGCCCCCACCCTTCCTCCCCTAAGAGAAGGTGCATAGATAGTTTGTTATATATCTGCTTGGATACACCTGTACTCGCGCTACACTTCATGCAAGCTCATGTCAGAACAAAACAATCGGAGGGACCTCAACGCGTGAAGGACCATGGGTACAGTGGACGTCACACTAGGGATAGTATTACTGGCACGCCCTGTCAACGTCTCTTTTTCGAGTTTCGAAAAAAAAAACTACAATACTCTGCAGCTTCCACTAGATGTTGGCCTATGCATAGCATGTGATCTAAGCAGATACAAGCATCATAAATACGATTATGGTGTTATATACATACACCATAACGAGCCATACGTTGAAATTGGTACGATAAGTGACAAAGCACACAGTTAGGACCAACCATTCCTATAACTAATGTAAGACTCATATCCTGGGATCACCTTGCCAGTACATAGGTGTAACAATTGTTCAGCACGACCTCTAATACATGTCGTAACACACACATCAAAAAGATATGTTTTTTTATGTATAATGAATTACAAATAGAGGGATTACAAAAAGGTTTGATGCCTTGTTAACTCGGATAAAAAAAAATAACATCATTTTGAGGTTTGATACCGTCTAATGGAGTAACAGAGTATTATGCTGAGATGGAAAATGCATTAGCTTTTGAAAGTCCCAAAGAGCGAGACAAGATCTTAAAATCAAATGTTATTGGACCGGAATATATCCTGCCTTGAAAATTCCAAGAGAAGGCCTGCAGAACGAGTGCCACTAGTTGTCACCTATTATCGAGCATTAACACAGCAGACTAGAACTGTGAAAGGCCTACAACCAATACTCAGCAGGAATGAAGAATGTTCAATGACCCTCACCCTTGATTGTATATAAACAACCAAAACATCTAGCACAGCCCCTGGCCAGAAGTGCATTTCCAGGGAATGAGACCTAGAACATACCCATGCAACGTGAGCAGATTTAAAACCTGCCTACACATCTACACTGAATCTGTTATAGCAAACCCACAGTACCGAACAATACAGATTCAAGGGACTGCAAATCTCCCAACATTGAGTACATCGCTATATAAATTTAAATAAATAAAATCATCCAGTGCACGTAGGTGAACCCTGCCAGGTACTGCAGGAAAGAATGAAACCGCACAGGCATATCTCGAACAGTAGCTCTGGTAGCACATCACTTTACTCAAGATGGGCACACACTAACAGACCTGTCCGTTTTGGTATTGAAGCGAGATTTCCCAAATACAAAACACAGAAGAACAAGAGAACACAAGTACTTGAAGATGCTTAACCTAAAGAACATGGGTTTAAATGGAGTCTTGGGTTTCATGCCTCACTTTGAAGTATAGTCAATATACTGTGCGAACACTGGTAATGTACCTTTCAATTTCATGCAGGTGTTAGTAATTATACTCCCTTGCCAAGACCTAAACTTCTCATAGCATTTGCCCATACCTAGAAGAACTAACCAACCCATATGCATAGCACTGCACAGTAGTTTTTGTAAAACATTATCGTTACAACCATTGCAACCAGCCAGCAATTTGCCTTCAGTCAGGATTTGAAAATTAATTGTTCGTTCAGTTTGAACCTGTAGAATGAATGCACTATAAGACATCCTTCCTCTTTTTTAAACCCTGCACCTTTTTAACCAGACAGAAATCTACAATTTTCCAAGTTCAGTAGGCCACTATTTCAGAAGGGACGTATGTTGGAATGCTTAAACGTTTGAACTGCTTTAATTATGCAAACGCAAACATCTCTTTGAAATGTGTACTCCTTCTAACTGCTATATCTGCAAGCTAACGGTTTTGTGGTCATTTATAACTCTTGGATAAGATGCTCACAGCACTGCATTTCCTGGGTGCCCAGCCTCTGTAAAACTCTGAGAATGTGCCTCTCCCCACACTTGCATTGCACATCACAGTTTAATGCTCTCAGTCCAATAAAACATATCAAAACTCTAAATGTTGCGATATTGAGGGAGGGAAAGAGTTAGAACAATTGGAAATCAGGCCCATAAGGCCACCAAAAGCTACAACAAACTGGACCTCACAGTCACTCCTAGATAACTGGTATAAGCAAAGTAATCACATTCACTTACTGTAGCACCAGTATGTCCTATGGGAAGGAGTGAATTACCATGATTTATTGCATTCAAGTCCCTAATAAATCACTGGAGACTTTTTAAAAGTCTTGTCTTTGGTAGAGAACTCTGGGGAGTCAAGGGGCGGACGTGGGGGGGTCTGCGAAAAATTTCCCAAGGCCAGAAACATCCCAGTTTGGGATTTGTTTGCAGGAGTTCCAAAGTTTGCAGCAGTTTTTCCTCATAGGAAACAATGGTTCAAAATCCATAGGAAAGCCACAGCTACAGTAAGTCGGGATCTACCCCACAGGTGTGGGCAAAAAAACCAACAGACCCCCAGGAAACAACAAAGGGAACCCCACAAGGAGCACTCCAGCTGTAGGTTCACTGCCCCAGCCCTTAGAGATTAATGGAATCTGGGCATGATGGACCCTAATACAAGTCAATGATAATCAGCAGTGGGGGTGGCCTGTGACTCTGATTCAGGGGACCCTTGATGATGTTGATGCCAAGGAATTTATTGCGACCCAGAGACAAGTGCTCACAGCACCAGTCACTGCAAATTCCTATCCGGAATGGCAGGAGTACAGGGGGTTCTTACAGGTTTGAAGAAGTGTTCCAGTTCAAAGGGACAGTAACCCTCAATCAGTGATGACCCAGGTGACAGGAAGGAACACTAACCCATGCTGCCAAGGTGATGACCCACCATTTAGAAGCAGCAGCAATGATGGAGTAGACTGCAGGAGAACTAAGGAACATGACCAAGGGTTCGGGTCGGTTCAAGGGCACAAGGGGAGTAGCCAGCAAAGAACAGTGCCACAGTAGGTGCAATGATTATAGGAGGCCCAAGACAGAGCTGAATTGAAGCAGAGTAGCCAACCACTCATCCAGGCCATAGACAGTTCCCGCCTCGCTGAGCCCCCACCCCAAGAGGATTGTGCAGGGTGACAACACTACAGCAGCTAGGAAATGGCCCCAAGATGCAACAGCCGTTCCAGCCAGGAGGGAGGTCTGAAAAAGAGCCCAGGATGGTGTTCCAGGAACCTTGGAAGAAACTGGAAACAAGGAGAAAGGAGCTGGGTCCAACAAGCATGGCCACACCAGGCCCGTGGCAACAGCAACCCATTTTCATTGCTCTCTTTGGACCAAAATGGATTGCTTAAAAAGCTCCATTGCCCTGGTTACTAGATGGGCTACTAGGGCAGTACATCAGAGTGCAGTGGCAGGGGAAATCCCTCTGGCCAAATAAAAAACAGGGAAGTGGGCAAACAGAAAGCACAAGGTTTAGTGGACGGACAAAGTGGGTCCAGAGAATTTCAAAAATTGAACTCTGCTCCAAGACTGTACCTTTCTCTTTGGCAGCAAAGGAAAAGACGTTTGTCTTCTGCAGAGCTCTGACCACAGTCTCCACTGGGCTTTTCTTCTGTCCACACGCTCAATTGACGGGGACCCGGGCCAGTATCTCCCTACAACGGGATTACAATCATCAAAAACAGAGCACCTAGTGGAATGTACTAATTTGTGTTCTCACCTGTTCCTCTTTCATCATTCATCCCAATTTCCTCACGCATATTTCATTGTTGTATGTTCAAGCCTTTTTTCTTAAGAATATATCATATATTTTATTTGTCAAACACATTCAGAAAATATTATACAAAAATACAAATATCTCCCCATAAAATATTTCTAGTAATTCATCATTCACATAAATCAAACTTAAAAACACTACATTTAGTGAAAGTGCTGGGGTTAGTGAGTCAATTCAGTACTTGTGCTCAATGCAAAACAACGTTTAGAGCTTTTCACCTTTGTTATTGTACAGGATTAGACGTACTCTACGTGTGAATTATACCAGAGACTACCACCATACGGTTGTAGGTCAATTGGTCGAAAACATTTGGTCGACGGGACAACTGGTCGACACCATTTGGTCGAATGCCAAATGGTCGAATTTTTATTTTTACTTTTTTTTACCCCTTTTTTGGTTTTATTGGGGGGGTCCCCCCCCAATCCCCTTTCTTTTTTCCCCCACACGAAAACCCACAAAACACATATATAAATTAAAAAAAAAAAAATCGACCAAATGGTGTCGACCAAATTGCAGTCGACCAGTTTGTTGTCGACCAATTGACCGGACACCCCACCATATGATCCTCTTCTCGGCAATGTAGTCATTTGGTAGTACAATGGATACACACAGCAACACCTATCTCAGGCTGAGAGGCCTCGTCTTAGACCTAAAATAATTTCATGTACATTGTATTCCATTCAAACATGTCGACACATGTGTTTCGGCCTTCTTTTAGGGGTCTGCTCCAAACAAAGGGTGCCCCTTCAATTCATCTGTAAGCCTTCTTCAGGACCATGAATATTTCTACCATCACATTCATGCTGCTTTCTCTTCCCAAGGGCTCTCACAGTGCCCAGACACTTAGTCCATCACCTGCTCTGTCCACACTGCCCCCCACGTGATCTTGTTAAATTCATAATAATTTGCAAGCTTGTCAGTTCTGCCACACACTTGATCTCTCTATTCTTGTAAACTTGCATGTGCTTATAGTGGTTCTGATGGTTTGTTGTGCCTGTTGTACATTTGCAGGACTTTACCGAAGATATGAACTGTGCCTTTGAGTTTCTGTTAAAACTCACCCCTCTACTGGACAAGGCGGATCAGAGGTGCAAGTAAGTATCACTGAGTATTCTTTCCATCCCTCTTTTACCTCTTTCCCTCTCCTTTAGTGCCCTCTTTTCCTTTTTCTTTCTCTCTGGCTCTATTCCCCTCCATCACCCAGTTCTTTGGGGTCTGCTCCTCTATGCAGTTCATAACTTTGTCATGTCTTTGTAGACTAGCTCGCCAGGCAAACTGTTTCAAGTGCCAGAGCAGTAGTCAGTCGCCCAGCCACATTGGAGGGAATTCACTAACCTCTGCCCTCCCATCTCTGTGCCTATATGTGGCATCTTGTAAGTCCCTGATTCACAAAGATGAATTGACAAGTGTGCGGAGAGCTGCCTGCGAGCTCGATGCAGCCACACTATGTGCTCATATTCAACTGTTGTGTGTGCGCTACGGACACATGTACATACATGTGATCACTGAACCCGCAGGGCCTGTGAACACATTTTCAGCATTATTCCTTTAAAGGGTTATCACTGTAAATGCAGTTTTTGCATTTCTTCTTCTGTCAAGTGATGGTGATATGTAAAAAGGAAAATATAAACACTCGAATGAAGCATGAGCATTTCTATTTTAGGGCGTCTAGTGCTGCAAGAAGCCTGAAAAGACTATTGCCGCATTAGGCATTCCCGTACAATCTGTCTGTGATGGAGACCAGGTGCTGGGCAATGTCCAGTGGGGTGGCCTCAGTTGCAAGCACATCCTTGCATTAGTCATGGATGAGCTTGCAACAGGCCCTTCCCCGACACACGTACCGCTTACCCGCAGTGAATCTGTGTGCATGTAGCAGTGTGCGGCCACATATTCACTTTTGGGAATTGGTTTGCATACAGATTGCACGATTTCTCTTTATTTCTCCAGCATGGGATCTGCTCATGAATATTCATGAATATTCCCGTCATCCGGCCAGGAATCCTCGGTAAGAAAAAAGAAAGCAGTATTGCTTTAAAAGCTTGAATACTGCCCTTCACCCATTATCCAATCACTGAAGCCCGGGTCATACGGCACCCATCCAATGACGGTCGTCTCCCTGAGTCCCACCTCTGGCGGCCATCTGCTTTTTACTGCACGTTCGGTGTATGTAGTCCTCGAGTTTTGCTCTCAGAGCATTTTTTCATAAGTCATTTCTTTTGACAAATTCCATTATTTTTTGCCAAATTTCAACGACTACTGAACACTAGTACGCTCCGGCAATGGGGCTCCATTGACTGTTAACTTTCAAAGATCTACACAACGTCTTCAAGTGGAAAGGCCTACCGAGGCCTACTTCGCACGCACCATGTCGGAGGAAGGAAGGAGAACTGTTCAGGCTCTGCTCAGTGGCATGGTTGAGAGTACGATGGCCCCGGCGTGTCTTCCAGGCATGCTCAGGTAAAGCCCAGATTGGGCTGCTCTCCAGAGTGCTCTACACCTGGTAAGAGATCCAGATCGGCTAAGGAGGTAGCCTCTGGAGGGCTCTAGTAAATCCAAGCGTCAAGCTGTTGGTCTGGCTAGAGACGCCGCTGATGCAGGTCCTAGTTCAGGGCACAAGCACTCTGTCACCTTGGCCGTCTACGGTAAGCTTGCCGGTGGCCGGCACATCCGTTCGATGGGAGAAGAAGCACTCCCGAAAAGCCCCCTATTCAAAGGGACCCTCAAAGGCCTCGGCGACGGCTGCTTCTACGGCGTCATCAGCGACTACAAAACAGTCTAAAACCATGACTACGTTGACCAGACCTTCATCGGCGGTTGCTTCATCATCAGCAGCAGGGTGCTCATAAGGCGTAGAGGACGTCATTGGCCACCTCATCGGCAGCTGCTTCATTGACAGCCACTTCAGCGACAGCCACCTTGTCGGCGCCGGCTGCTTTGTTGACGGCTGCCTCCTCGGTGGCTACTTCGTCGATGGCTGTTCCATTGACGGCTGCTTCGTCGACTAGTAAGGAGAAGCCTATGGCAAAACCTGCGGCGAGGATTTCACTGCCACCAAGACCCCCGACTACTGCTTCGATGACCGTCGCTACACAGTCAAAGGCGCTGGTCATGTCAATAGCCCTGAGGGAAGTGGCTAGACAAGTAGAACAGTATGCAGAGGCTGCAGTTGGCCTTTGGCCATTTACACCAGCTCCAACGACTGGGCACGGCATGAGTGCTTGGAGGCAGGGGGCTACAGCCCTGTAGGCGTAGATTCGCAAAGGCATACATGCCCATTGAGACACACCAATGTTCCACTGAGGACCCCTCCACAAGCTCCAAGAGATGTATCCAGAGACATCCTAACAGTACTCAGTTCTCTGGTCTCTGAGATACAGCAGCGGCTACCACCCATAGCAGGCCCTTCAGGGAGCGACCCTAGGTACAACCCTCCAAGGCCTCCCCACAGGCATCACTCGGCTACTGTGAGGCGGCCACCGTCCCCACTGCTTGTTCCAACGCCACCAGGCGAGGCACCAGACACGGATACAACAACAAACGCAGACGCTGTTACAACAGACACAGATGAATTTGATGAATTTATCGCGGCGGATGAGTGGCAGCAGGTGTGTATGATACCCCAGGGCATGAAGTCGGCCATTCCACTCCATGATCGCTTGGACTTCTGCCCTATTTAATCTGGTACCAGAGGAGAAAAGGAAGGAAGGAAGGTTTCCTCTACCAGAGACGTACCTTAGCCAGGAAGATAATGTTGTCTGTCACGCTGCTGGACTAAGTGTGGGAAGAGGGCCTGGCCCTAATGTAGTCCCCGAGCTCCGCACCGGCAGCCATCCCCGAATTCAGTGGTTTTGGCTGCAGCGAGCAAACGGTCAGGTAACCCATCCTCAAAGTCTATGGTCCTCCCAGACCAGGAGGGGAAAAAGCTGGATGTGTCAGGGAAGTGCATCATATATACTACAGCATCGACCATCAAGGCTGCCAAAGTGCTGGCCATTCTGGCCTGGTATGAAAGGGAGCTGTGGTTTAAACTAGGCCCACTCCTAGAATTCTTGCCGAATGACAAGAGGACGGAGGCGTTGGCACTGTTTCAAGAAGGGGAGAGGTGGCTTCCGATCATGCCATCACTGTGGATATGGATGTTGCAGATTCTGACTTGCGCCAAATAGGTAATGGCGTGGCGCTCCGACGTCAAGGTTGGCTGAAGGCTGTCAATTTTAGGCCGGAGGTTCAGGCCATGGTGGTAGATATGCCTTTCGACAGCAATCGTCTCTTCAGAAAGGCAGTGGATGAAACACGGCAGGCCATCAAGACCGACACAAACACTTAGGTCGCTGGGAACCCTGCAACAGTGCCGCTCTTTTTCCTTTCGGTCCTCCAGGAGTACGTTTTTGGAAGAGCCTTATAGGGTTATGCCTCTTCTTCTTACTGTCAGCCATCCCGCTCCACAGCGCAGGAATCGTACAGGGGCAGGTCCCAGGCTTTCGGGGGAGGCTCACCGTGCCGTCGGCGTCCACAATCAAACAGGCATGAATTGGCTCAGCGCCCGGCCCCTCACTTCCGCACCCCAGTGGGAGGCATCTGTCATATTTCATTGTTGGCTGGAGGGAGATCACCACAGACTAACGGGTGCTGTACATTCTGCAAAATGGCCACATGCTGGAATTCAAATGCAAGTGTCCTCGTATTCCACTGGTAACAAGACAAAACACTACCCAGCTGCTGCGGGAAGTACGAGCCATTCTGACAAAGGGTGAAATAGAACACGTCCCTCTGGGGAACTGGAACCTACTCCAGATAATTTCTAGTCCGAAAGAAGTGGGGGTGGGGGGTCCAGGAGGGAGGGATGTGGTGCCCAATTTTTGACTTGCGGCACCTCAAATACCTAAGTTCCCAAAAGTTCAGGATGGTCATGTTGCATCCATTGCACGGCCAACTGGAGGAAGGGGACTACATGACCACCCTCGATTTGGAGGATGCATACTTCCACATCCCCATTCATCCAAAACATCAAAAGTTCCTTTGCTTCATGGTTCTGGGGAATCGCTACCAGTTCAAGACGTTACCCTTCGGCCTGAAGTCGGCACCAATGGTGTTCACAAAGTGTTTGGCCCCAGTAGCAGCACATTTGCATCTAAAGGGCATACACGTCTACCCTTATCTGGTCAACTGGCTCATCCGGTCACGTCCTAAGGCCCGGCCGTGCAACACACACAGGAAACCATACGGCTACTAACAAGGCTCAGATTCTCTATAAATTAACAGAAATCCTACATAACGCCGTCGGAGGACATTCTGTTTCTGGGGGTGCGCCGCAACACAGTGGTGTCCCTAGCGTTCCCCCCTAGAAGAATGGGTGCTGGCCATCCTGGGTAAGGTGCATCGTCTGTCCTCCATGAAGTCGGCAGTCATCAAGTCACTGCTGGGCATGATGTCCTCCTGCATACTTCTGATTCCGTTCTGCAGGCTGCAGATGAGGCCACTCCAGAGTTTCTGGACTGCAGGTGGCACCAGGCCACGGGCGATTGGGCAGACAAGTTGAAACTCAGCCTGGAGTTCAGGCAAGCCATCCAATGGTGGGGCATGCGCTCTCACCTTACGCAGGGTTCCCCATTCCAGACCCCTCCATTTCAGGCAACAGTCACCATGGATGCCTTGCTGAACGGATGAGGTGCACACACTGGGCAGTCCCACGCCAGAGGCCTCTGGCTGCCAGAGGAGAAGGATCTACACATCAATGTGCTGGAGTTTTGGGCTGTTTTTGGGGTCCTCAAATCATTCTTGCCACTGCTGCAAAGTAAAGTGATATCGATCTTCAAGGACACCACCACCACGATCTTCTACATCCGGAACCAAGGGGAACGCAATCCTCTCCTCTGTCATTGGAGGCACAAACCCTATGCATTGGGCGATCCTTCAGAACATGTTCCTTGTACCCTTTCACCTGGCAGGTATAAAGAACACCATAGCGGATGCCCTCAGTAAGGAGTTTTGGTCCGATCACGAATGGAAGTTGCAGCAGGGCCAAGTATCCCGTCTGTTCCGGTTATGGGGTTGCCCCGAGATCGATCTATTTGCCACGGCAGCGAACTCCAAATGCAAGCAGTGCGTTTGCAGGTTCCCTCAACCGGGGACCTTGGGGGGATGCCTTCTCGCTCAGATGGGAGGGTCTATTCCTGTACGCTTTTCCTCCAATTCCCCTCCTGCTGTGAGTCATCAACACTCTGAAGAGATACTGCTACAAAATTAGACTCCTCGCCCCAGCGTGGCCATGCCAGATATGGTAACCAGACCTGCTCCGCCTATCGGTGGCACCGGACATCAGGCTACTGCCTCTTCGAGGCCTACTGTCCAGAGAAAACAGAACAATCCTACATCACGATCCAGCGTCATTAAGCCTCACAACCTGATTCCTGCAGCCTTCGAGTTCAGCCACTACGACTTTCCGGGGGAGTGTAGAGCCGTTAGGGCCAAGGCCAGAGCACCCTCTACTTTATCGTGCTACGGTCACAAATGGAAGCGCTTCACAGTGTGGCGCGGGGCTCAAGACATTGTGCCGCTGTGTGTCTCGGATCCTCAACTCCTATCTTACCTGCTCTCGTTGGCCAAGTCTGGGTTGGCCCACGCCTCCAAGGTGCACCTGGGCGCAATTTCACGATACGCCTGTTCACCTGCAAAGCCATTGTCATGGTCACACAGGCTGGTCAAAGAATTCATGAAGGGTCTCTTTATGTCTTTCCCCACAGTGAAAACTCTGGCCCCAGTATGGGAGCTCAGTGTTGTCCTCACAAAGCTCATGGGAACCTCCATCGTGCTCCTCTGAAATGTCTTTTATGGAAGACTGCGTTCCTGGTGGCGATCACTTCGGCCAGGCGAATAGGGGAGATCCAGGCTCTTTACTGCAAAGCCCCCTACTTCTAGTTACAGCGTACTAGGGTGGTGCTCCACAGTCACCCCTCCTTCATTGATTGATTGATTGATAGATATTTTATTTCTATTGCGCTCATACACAAGTGTTTCAGAGCGCGACAAGGCAAGGGAGGGGAACAGGGGAGAACAAAACAGCGATCTTACTAGGCCCAGTGACATTGAGAACGCTCAAGTGCATGGGAGAGGGGGGAGGGGAAAAGTGCATGGAAGGGGGGAGAAGTGGAAAGTGCGAAGCAAAGGAGAAACAGATAAATAACAATAAATAAATAATTAAGGCAACAAACAGTGGTAATGCAGCCAGCAATTTGCAAGTGCAACGCTTAAGGCAGCAGACAGGGTAGGTCTGATAAGTGCAGGAAGAAAAAGGGGGGCTGTATGGGTACAGATACAGACCCCAGTGCAAGGGGTGGCCCAGAGGCAGTGGGGGAGGGTGAGCAGGTACCTGGGCCCGAACGACAGAGGGTGGCCAGGTGCACGGTGCCAAGAGAGAACAGATCAGCAGGGGAGAGTGGGAGCGAAGGCAGAAGAAAAGAGTAAGGTCTTGAGGTGCTTCCGGAACCGGAGATGGTTCTCCTCAAGTTTTAGTGGCAGGGAGGCTGTTCCAGAGGGAGGACCCAGCCGAAGACGGAGATCTACCCCCAGCTCGTTTCTTTGAAAAACGACTGACCCTGAGGGAGTTGGAGGTAGAGGAGCGAAGAGCTCGAGAGGGGAGGTATTTGCAAAGGGATAACTGAAGGTATGCCGAAAGTCCAGTCTGAGTTGTACCTCAACAAACTTTTGGTGCTCCCAGTTTTCTTCCCGAATCTGGTTTCGGCTGCTGAACAGTCACTGCATATGCTGGACATTGCTTGTGCCTTTTAAAGTTCTATGTGGCCCGTTCGAAAGATTTCCGGAAGTCTTCTCAGCTCTTTGTGAACTTTGGTCCTGTGAATCAGGGGAAGGCCCTATCCAAGGCTTCCTTATCCAGGTGTCCCTGCGTCTGCATCATGCACTGTCATCGTCTGGCCGACAGACCCCTTCAGGCCGGCCAAGAGCCCACTCCATCAGAGCTATTGATGCTACAACAGCGTTTCTCTCTGGGGTTACCCTGCTGGACATTTGCAGGGCTGCTACGTGGATATCGACACATTCTACTCTGTCGACAGGGATTCCAGGGAAGAGTCCAGAGGCCGCCAAGCAGTGCTGCACAACCTGTTTGCTTAATGTTAGGCAGAATTCTTAGAAATGTGCTAATTCCCTCCCCCTAAGAGACCCCCAGCAACTTTGCTGGATTTTGAGGACTTGATTTGTTTTAACCTGGAGAGAGTGTGACCCTTTTTCCCACTCTCTCATGTATTTTAATGTGATTTTGTACACTTTGTTTCTTTTGGTTATGGAGTCTGACAAACTCCATAGGCGTCATCTTTTACATTGTCACACAGCACCTTCAGTGCGGTGGCACAGGGAAGTCTTTCCCAGATTTCCCAAAGGTTTAAATACCTTCTCTGGGATAAACTGCTGTTTCCCAGAGCAGTAAAGTGAAACTGCCTTTATTTACCATTGTAACTTTCTAGACCCAACACACACTATTTTACAATAGTGTGCTGGAGGGGTTACCTAGTATCCCCTTTGTCTAGCTTCTCATGTAACATTTTAATGTTACCCTTTTCTCACTGAATGGCTGGTGGCAGTGGTTAGCAACTGCAGTAAAGCACCCAAGGGTGCCATTTTTGTCAAAATGGCCCCGGTCTTCTTTTTTCACCATTTCTTTGTGGAAAGGTCCTTCTTAAGATTTACTAAGCGCGCCAAACCTGGTTTGGTCCCATTGTTCGATATGCCTTTGTCTGGATTCACGGGTGACACCCCCCTCTGGCTCCAGGGTGTCTGGGGTAGGCAGAAAGTGAGGGAGGTGCCCCAAACACCCTGTGTTTAGTCTCCTAGGAGACCCAAATGCACTCTGTGATGATTGCCCGGCTGACTGTCTGGCAAGGACAGCCACCCTGCTGGGTGACTGACAGCTAGGCTGGAATGAATGGGAGAGAACTGAATAAAAGGTGAGTCTTTTGGCTTGGAAGGCAGTGTCGACCACTGGACGAAGGAACCGAAGAAGAACTTGAAGAGGACGCCTGCTGCAACTCCTGGACCATTGGTTTGCCCGGTGAAGCCCCGCTGCTGTGCTGAAATGCCAAGTTTGCATCAACAGAGAAGCCCCTGCAAGGACAACTTCTCCCCTTGAGTTGGTGGGACCAATCAACTCCAAAGTAAGCCACCTGGACATTCATCTCGGAGCTGGTTGAATTTCCACAGAGTTGCTTCTGGAAACCGTATAGCCAGGGAGAGGAACACCAGATTGTGTGCGTAAGCTCGCCAAGAGGTCCAGGAATATGCTCTGGACTCCCAGGAATCAGGACTGACCGAGCCTGAGCCCCCTCAACAGAGTGCTGGACCCCAGAATCAAGGAAAGTCCATCTCGCCAGCCAGGAACCACAGTGTTATTATTTGCGGTAGACGCGAGGAGTAGAAACACTGAACAGCCACTGAAAGTGAAGTTTGCCGGTTGCTAGTTTTGACTGTCCGAGTGCATTGCAGGAGCCCCCTGACATCCTCCCTCTTGTCCCCACGACTGAGGCCCAGGAACAGTGAGACCTGCAGAGCTGCACAGGAACAGGAGTCCTCTGCTGCATCTTTTCTTCATCTTTAAAGTTACTGTAGAAAGTCTTAGAGAACTTGCATCTTGCTGTAGAGTTGCTTGCATCTTCTACTACTCACAAGTCTAACCAGCTTGTGGCCCAACATTTGATTCTTCTTTTCTTCAAAGACTTCTAAAACAGTGTGCAAAGACATTTCCATTTACCTACTAGAGGTGCTTCATCCCATATAAAACTGTGGCCCATTGACTTTGGCTTAGACTATTGTATTGAATGACTCTTTCTGTGGGGGATCCAAAAGTATTTACCTGCTTGAGAATATTTGTGGTCTCTTGTATGTTCTAAATAATCTTTTCCTTTGACATCTTACTCCATGATTCTAAATGGAACGGTGATATATTAATGTCGCCAGCACCCTAGCAATTGAAGTCACCTCAGGGTGTAGGTAGTGTCTGTGGGCCATCCCAAAAGGGTATCTACTGATTTAGAGATCGTAAGAGTGTGTATTTCATGAAGTGTATTTGAATGTTACTGTTATATTGCTCCCTTCTGGAGAAGGCTTAGTCTAACTGACTGATAAATAAATTAAAAATTGTGTATTCAAGAAACCTTAAGTGTAAGCTTATTTGAATACTTGTAACTGTAAATCTCTGTAACTCCACTACAGCTCACATTGACCCCTCTTGAGATGAGCCTGGCTGCGCAACACGCTACCAAAACTGTGTAGTACAAGCTTATACCAAAGGTTGGGTTTCCTATACCTGTAGTCAGAGTTGTTTGTAGTGTTCCCAGAGGGTACTGCATTCGAATTTTGCCTAATACTGGTGGCAGGCGGTGAGGATAGGTAGAGTTGTTAGACTAGGAATTTGCTTTACTTTTGTTCAACTAAAAACCTTCACAAGGCTAAGCTCCACTAGAAAAGCAATTGTAACATGCCAGATATGGATAACTTCAGGCAGGAAGCCCTGATCATTTTGACAGTGGATCAACTGAAAGAAATGTGTAAAGAATCTCCCTGTTAAAGGAAAGAAAAATGAACTGATTGCAAGATTGTTGAATAATCAAAGTCTGGGTAGTAGGCCTGTCACACCTACTATCCCAGGAAATGTAGAAAATGATAATTCAGAGTCTAACTCTAATATTATTGAGGAGTCAGAAGAGTCTCAGGAAGAGAGCCCCTCTTTACCTCAACAGGCCCTTTTTCCCCAACCTTTAGCCGCAGGGACCACATAAGGTCCATCACTGAGTCCAGAATGCTTGTCTCTTGAGAAAATGAGACTTGATTTAGAATTCAAAAGATTACAGATCCAAGCTGAAACTAAACATCAGGATATCAAACGAAGGGAAGTAGAAATGCAACATGCTCTTAAAATGAAGAAATTGTCTCTTGAAAATGTTTCTATCCCAGAGTCTTCTAGGTCTTCCAGTCCAAAGAGACCTTGAATGCCTAAAGAAGCAGTGGGCCTCATTACGAGTCCGGCGGTAACCGAGCCGGAAAAACCGGCAGGTTACCGCCAGACTCGTATTACCATTCCGCCTCCGTGATTGCTGGAATTCCCGGGGCATTACGGCGCCGGTGACCCAGGAATTCCGGAGGCGGAATTGTGCTAGTCCCCATTCCCATGGAGCCCCATAGGACTCCATGGGGATGGCGACAATGGAAACACTGGTTCCGTCTATGACAGAGCCGGTGTTTCCATGTCCGCCTGCAGGACTCGGTCTGGAAAGAACGTGGCAGCGGTTTTACCACCACTGTTCTTTACGGACCGGCAGGGTCGTAATGAAGTCCAGTGTGTATGTATGATGTGAAACTTAATATATTGTATTGGTTGGCTGCTTTTGAATAGAACTATGGGATTCACGGTTTCACAGGGAATCAGTTGATTCCTTGGCTTTTGTCTAGGCTCCCCCAGGTTGCAACTGATGCTGTAATGGAGATGGGGGAACTTGAAAGATTGGAGCATGAAAATTTGAAGCTAGCTTTGATAACTAGATTTTGGAAAACTCCTTCCCAGTACCTTAAGAGGTTTAGGACCCTCAAAAAGACTGATGGTACCACTTGGGCTACCTGGGGGTGTGAATATTTGAAAAAATAGATGGTTGAATTAAGGGTTACAGAGTGAACTCCTTTGAAGGAATGAGAAATCTATTTTTGTTGGAATCTATTTTTGATGCGTGCTCTCCTGAGCTGAGACAGCACTTGGCTGACCCAAAAGAGATTGATCCCAAGAAGCTAGCAAAAGCTGCTGATTTATGGGTTGACAACAGGGCTACTCACAAGGATTCTGGGGCTACTCCTAAAAAGGATGAGGGGAAACAGCACAAGAAAGACGACAAAGAGAATTCTAAAACCTCCCATCCAAAAGAGGGCCACAAACATAAGAAGGGTAAACCACATGGGAAACCAGGTAATTCTAGTGAAACCTCTGGTGCCAAACCAGAGGGAGGTCAGCAGAAGCCCTCCTTTGTGAAAACATTTGGGAAATGTTATGCTTGTGGATAAACAGACCACGTGAAAGGGGATCCCAGATGCAAGGGTAAACCTTCAGGGGTCTACACTGCCTTCATCCCTGAGGGAGAGGTACATATGGCCAGTGGAAACTTTCAACTATTAGCTGAAGACCCCATTGGAGTCTCTGCCAGTGTTTCGTTATTGTCCCTGGGTCTGTGGGAACACAAAAGAATACTACAAGGACAGTGTAATTGTAAATGGTCAGGAGACCCCGGCCATTAGAGACATTGGGGCCAGCATCACAGTGGTGGATGAAACCTTTTTCAAACCTGAGGATGTTGCTAAGGCACCCAAAGGCCCCATTAAGCTTGCTGGTGGCCCTATCCAGATGGTTCCAATACTACCAGCTCTCATCCAGTGCAACAGTATGACTGTAAGAATACCTGTCAGTGTACAAAGTGAGGTGCCTGGGAGAGTCCTGCTGGGGAATGACTTAAAAACTCTTGGAGTTGTATTAAGCACCCCGATGCCTCCCATTAAAATGAAGCAGGAGCAGACTAGGAATGCCAGAGAGCTCATTTTAAATGACTCTCAGTGGGTTGTTACAGAAGAACCTATAACACCCAGTCCACAGGAAAAACCCACTACTATTTCAAAGAAGAAAGAGACCAAGGGGAAACCCAAGGTCTCTGGAAACAAGAAATATAGCACTCCTGTGCATCAAACCAGGACATCCAAGAGAGGACAGTCCAAATTCACACCTGTGACAACTCCACCAGCTGAGGCTGAGTCTGAGGTCCAACCAGAAGAGGTTGAGTCGGCTACTGATGACACAGAGCTGGTAGAAGACTTTCCCCCTATTGGAGATCTGGATCCTAAAGACCATCCTGAGCTGCAGTCTTTACTGGCAGAAGGTGGCCCCTAGAGGGCAAACTTCAGCAGAGGTCAAAGAGAGTGTCCTACTCTTGAAGGACTTTGCCAACAGGCAGCTTCCCAGCTGGAAGGGCAAGAGCCAGGAAAGCACAGGTTGTACTAGGAGGATGGCCTCCTCTACAGTGAACCTACTGAGTCTACCCCAGGAGACTACAGAAGACTTGTAGTGGCACAGGAGGTGAGACCTCATTTTCTTCAGTTAGCCCATGAGATTCCTTTAGCTGGTCACTTGAGCTTTAAGAAGACCAAAAAAGGATTTCTCTTTATTTTTACTGGCCTAAAATGGGGTCTGATGTAGATAAATTCTGTAGGAATGAATGTAGCCCATTGGTGCCTCTCCCAGTGGTGGGAGTCCCTTTTAAGAGGGTAGGAATTGACATTGTTGGTCCCTAAGACCCTCCAACATCTTCAGGCAACCAATGTATATTGGTTGTGGTAGACCATGCTGCCAGGTATCCTGAAGCCATACCTATGAGGACTGTCACAGCTTAGGCCGTAGCGAAGGCCCTACTTGGCATTTTTACCAGAGTAGGTTTTCCTAAGGAGGTTACCTCTGACAGGGGATCTAACTTAATGTCCCACTACATGCAAGCCATGTGGAAAAACTGTGGAGTGACCTACAAGTTCTCAACAGCCTACCATCCCCCAACCAATGGGTGGTGGAGAGGTTTAACAGAACTATGAAGAATCCCTTAGAAGATAGTGGGACCTTCTACTGCCATGCCTTCTCTTTGCTTATAGAGACGTCCCTCAGGAAGGGGTTGGATTCAGTCCCTTTGAGCTTCTCTATGGTCATCCGGTTAGAGGTCCATTGCCCCTGTTCAAGGAGGAGTTGGCGAGTGCTCCTTCTGACAAGCCAGTGAGTCACTGACTATGTGTTAGGTCTCCAAAGGAGAATGACACACATGATGATGGAAGCTTCAGATAACTTGAAAGCAGGTCAGGCTCTGGTGAAGCATTGGCATGACCAGAAGGCCAACATGATTGAGTTTACCCAGGACCAGCTAGTCTTAGTTATGGTGCCTACAAGGCAGAGGGCCTTGCAGGACAAATGGATTGGACCCTTCAAGGTTGTGGGAAAACCTGGAGAGGTCAATTATTTGGTGGACTTGGGCAATCCTAAGGAGGCCCCCAGGGTCTTTCACACCAACCGCCTAAAGGCCTATGTCTCTAGACCAGAACTGGGAGCGTTGCTTCTAGCCTCTGCTGAAGAGGAGAAGGAGAGTGAGCCTCTACCTGACCTCTTCAGGGGACAACCTTTAGATGGGAAGATAGGAGTTAATCTCTCTTCTGATCTGACACTGGAACAACAGGAGTGCAAAGCTCTGTTAAATCAGTTTACCCCTCTGGTTTCACTCTCACCAGGCTAAACCACTTGGGGCATGCATGTGCTTCTCACTGGTGACTGTTTACCTGTTTAAAACAGAGGTTACAGAATGTCAGACCATGTAAGAACCCACATAAAAGAAGAGGTCAAAAAGCTGCTTGATCTCGGGGTAATGGAGCCGTCTACAAGTCCATGGTCTAGTCCAGTTGTGCTAGTACCAAAGGCAGGATCCAAGGAGTTGAGATTCTGTGTGGACTATAGAGCCCTTAATGCAGTCACCATGACTGATGCCCATCATTTACCTAGGACAGATGAGCTGGTGAACAAACTTGGTTCAGCAAGTACCTCAGTTCATTTGACCTAACCACAGCTATTGGCAAATAGCTTTGATAGACCATACCAAGGAGAAAACTGCATTTTCAACCGCAGGAGGCCTCTACCAGTTTAAGGTCATGCCTTTTGGACTAAAGAATGCACCAGCTACATTCCAAAGGACGGTGAATCAAGTTCTGAATGGGATGGAGCACTTCTGCATGGCATACTTGGATGACATTGCAGTGTTCAGCCCTACTTGGAAAGAACATATTGACCACCTGGGATATGTATTGCAGGCTCTTGAGCAGGCCAATCTGACCATAAAGGCAAGTAAATGTCAAATTGGTCAGAGTAAAGTGGTCTACCTTGGACATGAGGAAAGAGGAGGTGAAATAAGGCCATTGCCTAGCAAAGTACAAGCTGTAAAAGACTGGGCCACCCCTACTACTCAAACCCAAGTGAGAGCCTTTTTAGGTCTCACAGGTTACTATAGAAACTTCATTAAGAACGATGGGTCCATAGCTTCTCCCTTGAATGTGATCTCCTCACCCAAATTCCCCGAATAGGTCAGGTGGCATGAGGAGTGCACTTAGGCATTTGAAGGACTTAAGCAAGCACTTTGTCAAGCTCCAGTTTTAAGAGCTCCTGACTACAACCAATCCTTTATTGTACAGACAGATGTCTCCAATACAGGTATAGGTGCAGTCCTGAGTCAGCTGGATGAGAAAAGCAGGGATCACCCAATCTGCTTCATCAGTAGGAAACTGAAGGAACCTGATGCAAGGTGGGCAACCATAGAACGTGAGTGTTTTGCCATTGTGTGGTCTTTGAAGAAGTTTAGACCATACTTGTATGGAACTACTTTTGTGATTCAAACCGACTACCAACCCTTGCGATGGTTAATGCAGATGAAGGGGGAACATCCTAAATTGTTAAGATGGTCAATCATCCTACAGGGGTTTTATTTTATCATTGAACACAGGTCAGGGTGTGATCACCAAAATGCTAATGGTCTCTACAGAAAGTATGATCGACTGGAGTAAGGGGTGGATTAAATCCTCCTGTCCCTTCGTCGGGGGGGAGGGGAGACGAGTGTTAGGGAGAATTCTCAGAAATGTGCTATTTCCCTCCCCCTTAGAGACCACCAGCAACTTTTCTGGATTTTGAGGACTTGATTTTTTTTAACCTGGAGAGAGCGTGACCCTTTTTCCCACTCTCTGTATTTTAATGTGATTTTTTACACCGTTTCTTTTGGTTATGGAGTCTGACAAACTCCATAGGCATAATCGTTTACATTGTGCCACACGGCACCTTCAGTGCAGTGGCACAGGGAAGTCTTTCAGATTTCCCAAAGGTTTAAATACCTTCTCTGGGATAAAGTACTGTTTCTCAGAGCAGTAAAGTGAAATTGACTTGGCTTACCATTGTAACTTTCTAGACCCAGCACACACTATCTTACAATAGGGTGATTAAGGGGTTACCTAGTATCCCCTTTGTCTAGCTTCTCATGTAACATTTTTGTTACCCTTTTCTCGCTGAATGGATGGTGGCCGTGGTTTTGTTTTAACTACCAAGGTGTGCATTTACTGCGGGCTTTGTTCGCAACTGCAGTAAAGCACCCAAGGGTGTCATTTTTGTCAAAATGGCCCTGGTCTTCTTTTTTCGCCATTTCTTTGTGGAAAGATCCTTCTTGAGATTTACTCTGCGCGCCAAACCAGGTTTGGTCCCTACTCATACGTCCCACCCCCTTTTCTCCATACTTTTGGGACATTCCGTCCTGTGGGACGGGACCGGAGCACTTTTGTAAAAAAGCAACACATTTAAATGTGTCCTTCTCTTTTTACGTGGGGTACACACGCAGCCGTAACCCCGCCCTCCTTGGCTCCGCCCCACGTATCGCCCTTCAGTCCTTTTCTCTGCACAGTCGGGGCTGGATGCACTAGCATCACCGGGAAGCCTTTTTCCTTCCCGTTGTCCTTCTCTCCTGCTCCGGTTCTGCGGTCGCGTAGTCTTCTGTCTATGCCGGAGCGTCTGGGATTTGCCACTTGTACCTCTTGCAAGCGTTGCTTCGCTAGTGCAGATCCCCATTCTCTCTGCTTGGAGTGTCTGGTACCGGATCACCGTTGGGACTCATGTTTCTTCTGCGACTCCCTTTCGGTCCAGGCACTTCGACGTCGTCTTCGTCGGTGGGAGGAGATCTTCCAGAAGGTTTCTCTGCTGCATTTCCAACTCTTCATCGACAGAAAATAGAGACGCCCAGTAAGTTCCAGGTCCGGGAGGGGCTTTCAACGCTCTGCTACCGGGGGTTTCCCTGAGGTGCCTCGCAGGCCTTATGGGTGTACCAGGGTTTTCTCTGAGGGTTTCTGTGAGGGCCTGCCTATACGGGATCATGATCCCTGGTTCACCGATCAGGTGCTAACAGCCAGCATAGTCGTGCTGAGACGTTGAGTACCGGAGTTTGCTCCGAGGTCTCCCTTTGTCAGGAGCTTCCCTCTTAGACACCGGGGTGTGCCCTGAGGCCTCTGTTGAGGCTTTCTGTACCGAACCACAGTTCGATGCCCCTCTCGGGGGAGCTATTAAGACCGGACTCTGTTCCGAGGCTAAGGTGTGTACCAACACAACTGAGAGGTCTGTTAAGGTCTTGTCTGTGAGGTGGATTCCTCAACTTTCCCGCGCTCGCAGAGGCACCGGTTCTGTTGAGGGGGCACGGGGAGAGGTTGTCGGCCGTAACTCCTGTTAACGGCATTGCCAAGGTTCCTCCTTTGGAGGCTCATTCAAGGGACAGGATGTCCAGAAAACATCCGAGGCCCCGTAGTACTGGCTCTGCCGAGGATCCTTGTGTCAAGGCTAAAATTTCAGTCAAGTCCCCTGATCAATCTGTGGAATCAACTGCCTCATCTACACATATGACGTAGTTCTCCTCAGATGTTCACAAAATGGCGGGTGTTCTTGCGTGGTCTATGGTGGCCATTTTGAATTCTTCCCTCACACCCACGTTATCGTCAGCGGGTGCTGGGAACCTTCTTTTTGGTGGACAACCTTATCCACGCGACAGAGTGAATCCGTTCCACCGTTCCTATAACTGGCGTGCTCGGATGCCACTTCCACATTCGGTCTTGCTTCCTCCTACATCTGCCCCATTGGTCTATGTAGACCCGGTTGGTGGCATGCCCTCTTGGCAGCCCTCCTCACTACGTTCATGGGGTTATGCTCCTCATGAGAGGCCTCTGCCTACTCCGGCGCCTAAGGTCTCGCAGAGGATGCCTTTTTTGGGAAATGTCATACTCTAGTGAACTCTGATCCCATGAGGGAGTACTTTAAGGGCCTTTTTAGGGAAACTTGCCCTCACTCCGTTGCCTGCCCCGACAGTTCCTGTCACGGCACCTGTCGCCCCGGCGGTAGCACCTCCTCTGCCTCCCGGCCCTCCTACGGCTCTTCCGCCTCTGCCTCCCTTGTCACCGGTGGACAAGTCTTCGGCACAGCGTGATGTCAATCTGACGCCGGTCGCGTCGCAGTCGGGGGATCTGGATGCTCTAGACGACCCATTGGCAGATCAGGACAGTGAGGACCAGCCCCGCTCTGTCCGAGCATTTCATCACTGGGTACTGGACATGTCACTCCTTGACATACCAGTGCCTGAGGCACCCGCTCCGCAAGAAGCGGTGCTTTCGGGGGCGCTAACTCGGTCTCCACAGGAGCATGCCGGCCTGTCCTTCAGAGGGACATCCTGGTCGAGGCCCGCAAATTCTAGGATAAACCTCACACCGGGCTGCACATAAATAAAAGAATTGACGCCTGATACAGGCTTCACACCTCAGAGGAAGTAGCCTTGGCATCATGCACGCTCCCGTCCTCGACGGTGGTGGCAGCCGCCACTCTGCCATCCAAGCCGGCCTCTGCGTCTTCTGCAGCTGCGGCTCAGGTTCTGTCCAAGGAGGACAAAATGCTCGATTCCTTGGGCAAGAAGATTTTTGCCAATTCGGCACTTCAATTGTGTCAGGCCAACGAATAGCTCATCCTGGCGGTGGCGAATATGAAACTGTGGAGAGATTTGGCTGACTTCCAGGAGTTCATTCCTGTTGACAGGCTAGAAGACTTTAAAGGCGGTTTGTCAGACGCCAGGGTGTTGGCGCAGGATATGCTAGAGGCTGCTGCTCACCATGTTGACACCTCGGCTTGTGGCCTCATGATGGGGGTGGACACCTCTCGTCAGGCTTGGCTTCATGCAACAAAGTTTTCAAAGGAGGTCCAAGATAAAGTTCTGGACCTGCCTTTAGAGTAGTTTCATTCTTCAACGGATGACGTGCTCACCAAGACTAAAGCGAGCACGCAAACTGCAGAGTCTGTTGCTGCTTGTGAAGGCCCCAGTGAAAGGTCAGACATCTGGGTCCTTATCTCAATCCTCTTCAGGCTTTAGAGGGTTCCAAGATGATAGGTCGCCCAGGACTGATCCTCCGCCGGGTAACTCCCGCCGGAGGCAGCAATGTGGCCGGTGTTTCTCTCGGTCGTCAGCCTCCACTTCAGGGACAGGTAGTCTCTCTGCCAAAAAGTCTGCAAAATTATATTTTTTGGTGCTCGCACGAGATTCCAGTGGGAGGACGAATTTCGTCTCGTCTGGAGGCGTGGTAAACCATCACCGACGACCGGTGGGTTTTGTCCATCGCTCGGGCGGGCTTCCGCTGGCCCCCACCCCACCCTTCAAACATCCTATTCAGCAGTCGGGGATGCCCTCCCTTAGAGACCATTGTGTCAAGTGCATCCAGCCCAGCACCCAGCATCCAGCTAAGCCTGCGCTGAGTTTCGGAGTTCCGGAGACCCCAGCAGCCTCGCGCTCGCTCCCAGGAGAGGGCGGAGCCTATTGGCGGTCACGTGCAGTGCCACGTGACTCTTCCCAGCTGCAAAAGCCGGATACAGCCACCCTTGCGGCGTTAAGCCCGCCAGGGGTAAAGGCACTGGGCTGTTAAGCGGCTGTTACGCGGAGGTGAGCATAAGGTATACCTACATCATACTGTTCCATACAATACCTCGTAAAGTCGCAATTCTAGTCGCAGCACCTTGCTCGATATTATTTCTGGGACAGGTTTCACTCCTCTCACTCACTGATCCATAAAAAAAGAGAGGAGGTTGATAATGAGACTCCGGAGCACACCACTCCTTGAAGATATGGTAGACCAGGAAGGCTCATACCTTGAGGGAGAGGGCACAGCGGCACTTGACGCAGTAGCCCCCTCCTCACTAGGAACTTCTCAGATTCCCACTCATGTCACCCAAGCCATCGTTCATGTCGATAGCCTTCCGGCTTCTAATTCCTACGCTCCACCATCCTTTATTCAGGAAGGCTGGAAAAGAGGACTGGAATACACTCTGACAACAAAAAAAATTCAAAGTAGAATCAATGATCATTTCGTAAGGAAAAGAAACATGAGTACAAATGATCTAGCTGATTTAATTGTCACCTCCAGCCAGTCCTCCTGTACAAACCAGGAGGGCGATATTTTCTTCCCTCCATCCTCGTCTACAGACTCGCTCCGCCCCTCGGAACTATCATTACTTAAAGTACCAGATAACGGACTACGGGACGCACAAGAAGGACATACCTCTCTTTCACAAGGGACTCCTTCGATAGTCAGTGAGAACTCGTTGACAGCATTGAGCTTTGTACTGAACTCCCTAGTGTCCGTTTTTGAACTTCTAAAAACAGAGGTCCAAACACAAGCAGGGGTGCTATTGGAACTCGCGAATGAATTGTCAAAGAACGAATCAACAACAACGGCTCTCAATAACATCATGAACACAATCCTGATTCCAACCATAAAAGACACACAAATAGAGGGAGTGAAACAAGGTCTGGACCTCACTCAAATCTACTGTCTTTTGAAGGAAGAGGCCAAGAACAACCTCACAACACAAGAGCTCGTAAAAAAACTCCCATTGGTCATTCAAGAAAGTATGCCTAGGAATCAACCACAGCTAGAAGAAGACCCCATAGACTGCTTTGACGATACTCCACTATCAAACTCATTTCTAGAAGAATTTCGAAGACTAGCGAATGTTGATCTGGAAGGCATTGAAGAGATCACGGAAAGCCCAAGAAACATCATTGTTGCAAATACTCAAGTTTCTTCACACAACGAAACGATCTTTAATCTCGCAACTCCATGCTCTCCTCGAAAAAGAAGAAGGAATAAGCAAAAAAAAAAAAACTTACCGCTAAAGACCCCTGCTCTCACTTACAGTCAGAGAAAACACAAAAAAAAACGAAAAACCAGGAAAACGGAACCCAAAAAAAATCTGGAATCAACGCCTTCCTGAAAAAAATCACATTGCCTGAGGAAAAGACACCCGATCTAGAAGCTGAAATTCTCTCAGTAGCTGATCCATCTCAGAGTGAAAACCAAAGCTCCTCTAGGTCCACTACAAGAGGACAGGGGAAAAACGGAAAAAAAGAGGTCTCTATAAATACAGGGGAGGTTCAAACTAACATTAAAGTACAAACCTCAAACATGGCCATACAAACGGAGCCAATAAGCCCTGTGAGCGGAATTTCCAACTATAATAGCCCAAAGGTGGCCCAGATGAACATCAAGTTAGCACCTATTTTCCTAAAAAATAAAACCCACAAAGACATCATCAGCTGTGCAAGCAACACTAGTTCGGCCCCTACCAGCCTAAACGCTATCGCAAATTTGGCTGTTGAAACACCAATGGTCGCCTCTCTCCAGCCTCAGCCTATCATCAACAACACCCTTACTAGACCTATGCTTAATGAAGCGGTCTGTCGTAACGGTCTAGGAAAATCATCAAGCCTAGAGCTGCGCTCTTACATCAGAGTAGTGGAAGATGAACTAGAGAGTTCTCCCCTCTCCACACTTGTGAGGGCCACAGAGCCGGAAATAATTGACTTCTCAATTCCCAGGATGTGGCTAAGACTGGATAGACCTAATAGGTACACATCACTCTGTAGATCAGTACTGCTGACGGAAATTAGAAAAAATCACAATCTGTTTCTCTTTTCGTCAGATGACATCGAATATGTCAAATTTCCAGTGGCGAATGACAGATTTCTTGTGGAGGTTGGCTTTGTCTCCAGAAGAGCCCATCAGGCAATTATCAGGAATAAAAACGACCTGGCTAGATCAGGCCTCTTAGTGTTCGAGCGAGAAGAGGAAGACAGAGACAGAAATTACTCCAGCCTCTCTCCAAACAGAGAAGTCAGTCCAAGCTTCGGAGGACCAGCTGGTCCAGGAACAGTACACTCGAGGACTCCGACCTCCAGTCTCAATCTTAACGAAAATCTAATCACAAAACTTCCCGAGATCATCTCTCAAATTCTCTTGAGGTTAGGTGAGGATCAAAATAGTCTTTAGGCACAATGGCCTGGGACTAATCTCCTGGAACACAAGAGGCCCTAGCTTTCTAAAAAAAAAACTTTTAAAAAACAAGCTGCTACAAAATTTTGATATCTTGTTATTCCAGGAGACTTGGCTTGTTAACCCCATAGAAATAGAGGGTTTTACAGTCCTAAATCTCGGGGCCTTACAAAAACCTAAAGGGAGACCTGCGGGTGGCCTTTTAATGGTCCTCAAAAATTCAGTTATTAGAAAAATTGTCCCTCTATGCAATAATGTAGCAGGCATTCAGGCCTGCAAAATGGAGTTCGACCTACATAACTCTATAACAATTTTAGTGGTCATTAACATCTACTGGAACCAAGCCACCATAAACCTTCAAGACTTCATAGAAATCCTACATAATATATTAACAGGCGTGAAGATCGACTTCGAGAGAGCCCTCATCATCATTGCAGGAGATTTAAATGCAGACCTTACTTCTCTAAGAAATAACCAGGTCGCACATCGCAAGCTGGCCACGTCACAAAAGGGCAAAACATGGCGGGACTTTCTCTCTTCCTGGGATTTTGAAAGGATTCTCGAGCAAAATGGGGGCAAGGAAACAGTAAATCATACATGGCGCCAGGGTTCCTGGCAATCTACATTGGACTATATTTTTGTGACACCGGGCCTTTCATTACTGTGCCCGACCCTCACCCTCAACTGGGAAGGAGGTAGTGATCATGCCTGCCTAGAACTTCGGTTTCCAGTCCAACAGAGAGGATCAAATCCACCTCGTACGGAGGATCTAGTTGCACTCAAGGGAAAACTGAGAGTGGCCAAATATAAATTTGGAGGGAAAAAACTGAACAAACTGCTAGAAGCAGTCTCTGCCCCATTGTGGATCGAGGAATTCCATCCAGAAAAATTTGGAAAATTTGTGTGGTCAATTTGTCCACCAAATGAAATAAAAGCCACAGGGAAACAAACACATATTCATCATTTTGACGAAGAAATATACATGCAAAAGAGATTACTTCGCAAATCCATACGAATCATTAAGAAAAAAGGTAGAGGAGACCTACAAGAAAACTTACAAAAAATCAGGAAAGTCAAACAATCCTATAGAAATTGGTCCCGCAACCACAAACATCAACTAAAACAAGAAGACGGGGAAAAGATGCTTCACTTACTCAACGCAAATAATTGCAGAAGCTTTTGGGCAGCACCCAATCAGCTGGAAACAGGCCGTAACAGCTCACTCTGCAACCTGGTCTCAGAACAATTTTGGATCGACTATCTGTCCAAAAATTTCGAATATCCAGGTTCCAGAGATTTTACTGGACCTTCAACTAGCTGGACATTGTCATTTAACCAACAAGACATTAAAGAGCTCATCCTCTCTGCTTCTAAGTCAAAGGCTGCAGGGCCCAATGGTCTAACCTACCAGGTCCTAAACAACCAGCCCTCTTTGTGGGCAAAGCTTCTGTATAACCTTTTCCAGGAAATCCTAAAGAGTGGGATCTTCCCCCCTTCATGGAAGAGTGCACTGATTATCCCATTCTTCAAGGGGGGGGGGCAGGCTTAACCCTGCAAGTTATCGTCCTATCGCCCTCCTGGATATTGACAGTAAGCTCTTCATGCGGCTCCTTTTGAAAGAAATCACACACTGGGTTGATACCAACCACATTCTCTCCCGGCATCAAACGGGTTTCAGGAAAGGCCTTTCTACCACTTTAAATGGCCTTATCCTGAATTTACTCAGTGAAGGCTCTAGCGAGAAGGAGGGTGTTCCACTCTTTGGGGCCTGGGTAGACCTGTCCAAAGCATTTGACCTGGTGGACAGGTCACTTCTCTGGCAAAAGCTTCACAATTGGGGGATGCCAGCTCCCCTACTGGCCATGCTTATGGAATTACACAGGAACGCCACCATTAGGGTTAGGCTGGACGATGTTGGCAATCTCTCCGAGGAAATACAGGTCTTTAAGGGAGTGCGGCAGGGGTGCCTAGGTGCCCCCCTGTTTTTCAATCACTTCCTGGCAGACCTCGGAAACTTCTTGGCCCCGGCATCTATGATCTCACCAAGGATCAATGGGAGAAGCATACACTGGCTGGCCTATGCAGACGACATCGTCTTATTAGATGGCTCGGCACTGGGGTTGCAACGGCTCCTCCTCAAACTAGGAGAATATGCTAAGCTAAATGGCCTATTAATCAACCCCTCAAAATCTAAAATTTTGATATTCAAACATCCAAGAAAAAACCTCCAGTCTAGGAAGTGGTCTCTAGATGATATGGAAATTCCCAGAGTTGAAGAGCTCATTTACCTGGACTACGAAATTCTTGCATCCCCATCTCTGAGCAAGCTGCTTCCAGCCATCCTCGGAAAGACCCGTAATATCATAATCCAAATGAAGAATTTATATGGGAAATTCTGTGGATTTTCACTTCTCCCACTTGTTAAATTCTATATTGGTAAAGCGGTACCAATCTTCCTCTACGGTTTAGAAGCGAAACCTTTGCTTTGGAACTTTGATTGGAACAAAATTGAGGGTAGGTTGTGGAAAGCGGTATTGCATCTACCCGCCTGCACCCCCCTCTCTAGTCTGAGATTTGAATTGGGCCTGATCTCCTTGGGTTGTCGTGCGGACTGGAAGCTCCTGTCGCTTTATCGAGACATTATCACTGCCATACCCTTCACCCTTTTCCTCGACGTAAATGATCATCATAAAAAGAGTAAATCGAAACAACTTCTCGGGCTGGAGAGAAAAGTTGGCGACATTTTACTGAGATTGAATCTAACAACAAATATACTCCTTGTTAATCCTCTGAAAATCAAAAAACAACTTGAAATATGCGACTGGATCCGCACGATCGAGGGAGTCAGACATTTGAAACCACCGAACCTGTTTCTGAAAGCTGAGAGAAAAGCAGGCACATTACCACGTTATCTTCAAAAATTTCCTGATCAGAACATTCGAAATAATTTTCTTAGATTAAGACTGAATTTGGCCCACACTGGAGAAATCTTGGCCAAAAGAAACCAGAGCGATAAGGCCAAAAAGCTCTGTAGGTCTTGTGCCCTACCGAACTCACAATCATTGAGACATTTGCTGTTAGAATGCAAGGGTACTTGGAGGGCAAGATTGCAGCTGCTCGGAAAATTTGTCTATAGAGAAGAGACCCTAACACAGGACTCTTTCTGGGACAGATTGATTTCCGGGCAAGAAGTCATGCTCACTACGGCTGTCGTCAGGGTCTTGGAAAACTGCCAGATCCTATCAAACCACAACTAATATGTCATTCCTTTTTATATTTTGTAAAGGTTTTCTTCGTAAAACCACAAACAAATAAATAATAAAAAAATAAAAAAAAGATGCCCTCCCTTAGAGCCGAGGTCCAGAAGCTTCTAGATCTCAGGGCTATACAACCCGTACCCCTAGTCGAACGAGGGGAGGGCTTCTACTCTCTGCTGTTTACGGTGCCAAAACCCAACCAGGCTGGCCTGCACACCATTCTAGACCTTTCCCTGGTCAAACGTCCTCTTCCCCAAGTAAAATTCAAGATGATTACGGCCTGCCAAATAAAATCCTCTCTTCATGGAGATGTGCTGGCAGTGACGCAGTTCCTAAAAATAATAGAACTAACGACGCTGTAAGAGTCAAAATGCCAACAGCATTATTTTAATGACACAACAAGGATAGGTATATGTGATATGGGGAAAAAGTGAATCTTGTAAAAATAGTTTTAAACAGTTAAATTAAGTAAAAACATTTTAAAAAATGTCCTCTCTTCAGAAGGGCGACTGACTCAGCGTTGTGGACCTTCAGGATGCTTATATGCATATCCTGATTTGGAGCCCACATCGGAAATATATGCGGTTCTCCCTAGGAGAGGAGCACTACCAGTTTCGAGTGCTCCCTTTTGGTCTCAGCTCGGCGCCGCGTGTCTTCACAAAGATGTCAGTAATTGCGGCTTTTTTAAGGCTACAGGGTATTCATGTGTATCCATATTTAGATGACTGGCTTCTGTGCAGTCCATGTCTGGTGAAAGCCTCGAGCAATCTTCAGTCTCTCCTTCAGCTCCTGTTCAGTCTTGGGCTGTCGGTGAACCTCCATGACGATCTCTCAGGACCTGATATTCCTGGGTTTCCATTGGAACACTATCGACTGCAGAGTGTACTTGATGGTGGATAGGATGGCAGATCTGTTAACCACGTGTCAAGTCTTCATTCAGTCGGAAAGCATGTCCGCCTGGTGGTTCCAGAGGCTTCTAGTCCTCATTGCCCCATGAGTGCTTGCTCTTCCCCTTGCGCGTCTCAAGATGTGACTTACGCAGTTGGCTCTTCGGAGCTCCTGGCTTCAGGCAGTGGACCCGGACACCTAGATGGTTCCGGTCCCACCCTGCATGATGACAGATCTCCTATGGTGGTCTTCCAGCAATCTGTCGGTCGGTGCGCCCTTTCAGGAGCCCTCTCCTCAGGTGACCATTACGATGGACTCCTCCCTGATCGGGTGGGGTGCGACGATGGGTCATCTTCAGGTTTTAGACCTGTGGTCGCCGCAGGACAGACGATTTCACATAAATTATCTGGAGCTCCTGGCAATTTTCCTGGCACTCAAAGCTTTCAAGCCAGGAATTGTGAACAAGGTGGTCCGTATTTGCACAGACAATGTGGTATCCATGTTTTATGTCAACAAGCAAGGGGGTACCCGGTCACCTCCCCTTGTAGATCTAGCCAATCAGATTTGGGAATGGGCCATTTAGCACAGTGTTTGGCTGTTGGCGGTACACATTCCAGGCTAGCTGAATGTAACGGCAGACTCTCTCAGCCGGCGAGCGGTGGTCAGCTACGAGTGGGAGCTAAACACAGAGATCCTCTTTAATCTTTTTCCAGAAGTGTACCTCTTTGTGATGTCATTTAACAGGAAACTTCCTCTTTATGGTGCCAGAAACGGACTGAGAGCTTCTTCCCTGGGGGATGCTCTTGAGATTCTGTGGCACAACATGAGGGCCTACGCCTTCCCGTTTCTTCCTCTGATTCACCGGGCGCTATGCAAGCTCAGGAACACGTCCAATTGCACTCTCCTGTTCATAGCCCCGTGGTGGCCAGCCAGATTCTGGTTTTCAGAGCTTCAGCATCTGTCGGTCTGCTCACCAATCTGGCTTCCGTTGATTCCTGACCTGCTTCATCAGAGCGATCAGCAGATGTGGCACCCCTCCCCACAATCGTTCAGCTTGGCGGCCTGGTCCCGGAGTTCACATCTTTAGAAAGCTTCAATTTGTCAGTGGATAATATGCGTATTATCCAAGTGGCTAGAAAACCTTCGACCAGGTCTCAGTATAGGAGCAAAGGGCTCAGTTTCTGTCACTGGTGTTTAGCAAAAAAGCTGGACACCAGAGAAGCTGCCATCGACATGGTGCTGTCCTTCATTTCTCATCTGGCAGCTTCAGGCATGCATGTTTTGTCTTGCAGGACTTATTTGTCGGCTATCGCCGCCTTCCTGTCCACAGACTCTTGCTCTTTTTCTTTGACAACCCTGTCATTAAAAGGCACTTTGCAGGTCTGTTGCATCTGTATCCACCTGTGCGCAACCTGCATCCTAAGTGGGATCTGAATGTGGTCATTACTGCTTTATGACATAAACGCTTCGAGCCCATGGCTACAGCAGATTTGAAATTCCTTTCGTGGAAAATGGCTTTTCTAATTGCGGTGACTTCTGCAAGGCGTGTGAGCGAGCTTCAGGCCTTGTCGGTAGAACATCCATTCCTCGCTTTTCACAAGGATATGGTTGTCCTTCAGACCAGTCCTTCCTTCCTTCCAAAGGTGTTATCCAATTTTCATCTGAACCAGTCTATTTCTTTGCCAGTTTTCTTCCCAGAACCGGCATCAGATGCCGAGAGGGTTCTGCATAATTTGGATGTAAGGCAAGCTCTTAAGTTTTATTTGGACAGAACATCTAATCTTCTGAGCTCTTCCCAGCTCTTGGTGACCTTCGGTGATCCAAAAGGAAAGCCGGCCTCGAAAGCAGCTATCTCCCGATGGATTGCTTCCTGTATTTCGGAGGCTTATACCGTTCAGGGCCTTCAACCTCCAAAGGGAATTCATGCTCATCTGGTGCGGTGCAAGGCACCTGCCATTGCCTTCCAAATATATGTTCCCTGGGAAACCATTGCCAAGGCAGCCACGTAGGCTTCCCCATCGACTTTTGTGAAACATTACTGCTTAGACCTGAGCCCCGGGGCTGATGCTCTGTTTGGGCAGGCTGTTCTTAAAAACCTCTTTCATTAAAGGAGTTCCATCCACCCGTTCTTCTGTAAGGAGTGCTTGGTAATCTCCCAAAAGTATGGCGGAAAGGGGACGGGACGTAGGAGTATAATAAAGTTACTCACCGTAGTGACTACCTTACTCCTAGTCCATAGTCCCCTTTCCTCCATACACCCACCCGCCGCCCCCTCTAATAAGTATCCTCTATTATTCCTTAAATGGTCTCAGACCTGGCGATAGAAAAGGACTGAAGGGCGATGCACGGACGGAGCTAAGGAGGGGTGGGGTTACGGCCGCATGCGGTACCCCGCATAAAAAGAGAAGGACACATTTTTCAATTCGATGCTTTTTTACAAAAGTGCTCTGGTCCCGTCCCACAGGACAGAATGTCCCAAAAGTATGGAGGAAAGGGGACTATGGACTAGGAGTAAGGTAGTCACTACAGTGAGTAACTTTATTAATTGTTCGCTTTGCCTTTGGCGGGATTCATGAGTGAAGCCCGCCTCTGGTTCCAGGGTGTGTGTGGTAGGCAGGAAGTGAGGGAGGTGCCCGAAACGCCCTGTGCTAAGTCTCCTAGGAGACCCAAATGCACTCTGTGATGATTGGCCGGATGACTGTCCGGCAAGGACAGCCACCCTGCTGGGTGACTGACAGCTAGGCTGGAATGAATGGGAGAGAACTGAATAAAAGGCAAGACTTTTGGCTTGGAAGTCGACCACTGGACGAAGGAACCGAAGAAGAACTTGAAGAGGACGCCTGCTGCAACTCCTGGACCGTTGGTTTGCCCGGTGAAGCCCTGCTGCTGAGTCTAATCAGCTTGTGGCCCAACATTTGATTCTTCTTTTCTTCAAAGACTTCTAATACAGTGTGCAAAGACTTTTCCATTTACCTACCAGAGGTGCTTCGTCCCATATAAGATTTTAGCCCATTGACTTTGGCTTAGCCTATTGTATTGAGTGACTCTTTCTGGGGGGCAATACCTCTTTTTTTTCTTACCAAGGATTCCCGGCCTGACAGGGAATATTCATGAGCATGTGAATCCATGCCAGACCCATGCTGCAGAACAACAGTTACAGGTAAGTAACTTGTTCCTTGCATGTGTCATTTGCGCAAACAACTGGCAACAACCGGCTGAGTGTTTGAAGGGCACAACCAGCTCGAAAGCGAAAGAATTAGTGACACTGATTGGGGATGGGAGTCTGGTGGCTGATTTGTGCCCCCCTCTCTTTCAGCTGCGATTGCATGGGTCTCCTCCTGCAGGAATGCAGCAAGCTGGGGCTCCTGTCTGAGGCAAACGCCACCAACCTGGTGGCAAAACGGTAAGACTCTTCACGCTCTCCCTTGCCTTTACTTTTATTTCTTCACAGTGGAGCAATGCGGTGCTGGAACTCTTGAGGCATGTGGCCTCATAGGGGGAGGGGGGCTCAGGGCGGAAGGATATGACTCGGACACTGAGAGGTTGTGCATCCCAAGCAGTGCGACTTCCAGGGACTGTGATTAAATGTTCAGTGGGCTTATGAAGAGCGCTTGATCCCCCTCCCATGGGGCAAGGCGCATCCTTCTGGTAGTTACTAGAATTTGCAGTCCAGCTCCAGAAAAAGAAGCGACTGTTTCATAATAATTGGGCATCCCAAACTGGAGCACTGTTTGTAAATTGATATGGTAAAACTGGGAACATGATTTTGAATCCAGGAATGTGGTTATTGAAACAGTACAGACATTAGATATAATAAAGCGAAACGGTAATTGGCCAGAGCAGGATTTTATCATCCCGAATACATTAATCAGCAGACTTTTTCCTAATACTCCGAGTTGGAGTGGGTAGTCTATATTCGGCTTCTTTCCGTGGCGGATGTTGGTGTTCTGGTCCCATGTGCGGTTCTGCCCTGGTCCAGTGGATATATTTGTAACGTGGGCTTTGTGCTCCCCCTGTATTCCAGTTCTACTCTTGACATACTGAAATAGTCCAAAAATAGTAATGCTACTTTTTGTTTTACCTTCTTTATTTATTCAGTGAAAATAAGTAAACAGTCAACAACATATTAACAGAAATAACGAGAATAATTTACAAATAAAATTGAAAAGCTCTTATAATCAGCAAGTAACAACGAAAAAGATTAAACCTAAAACCCCACTCCCCCCTTCCCTAAACCACCCCACATAAAATTATATAAAGCAAAACTAGTACACATCAAGAAATTTCCTCCATATCTTTTAAAAAATCTTCAACTTTCTTTGTCTTCTGAAGATTACATTTTCCAAACCAGCAAGAGAATACATCTAAGCAGTCCACTCATTTGCTAATGGCACAATTTGAGACTTCCAACTGTGCAGAATCCCAGGTTGAAGCTCCTCTGAACAAACATTTTTTTTACGATCCAGACAGTTCATCCAACAAATCATCGCTACCCAAAATCGTCTTAAAATCCAGATCAATGTCAGTCCGCAGAACACGTAAACACATATCACAAATATCCGCCCAAAAACCTCATACACGTGCACAATGCCAAAACATATGTTCCAATGTGCCTACCTCACTCAAAAAGTTCCAACAATCACTTGAGTCCAGCATCCCACACTTTCAGGGCTCCAGTAAACTCTGTTAAGAATCTTTATTCGTCTCGATCTCTCGCATAAATTTAATGAACAAAGTTTCACATTTCCACACATACCAAGCCACATCTCCTGTGAGAATGTGTAACCTATCCTCAAACTCCATTCTTCTCTCAGATTCACATTTTCTTTGTACTTTGCCACGATATGTTTTTAAACTCTACTTGCAATAGCCCCTTCTCCTGGTCCTCTTTTAGCAGTCAAGAAGTCAAGGTTCACATCATCTCACCACTTCACATCTCCAATAATCTTCTTCAGACGTCTATAGGCAGCCTCAGAAAAATGTGTAATGTCCCACTTCAAGCGCACTTCCGCCCCAGGGATCCAATTCCCATCCTTCCATAAATCACCTACCCAGTTCACTCCACATATAAACCATTCTGGCCAGAACAAGACATTCCCCTTGTCTTTAATAGCCGGATTCAGCCAGATAGAGGCATTGGGCAATTTCAAAGCATCTGCCCCCACTAAAGCGTAAAGACTCTTCCAAGCATTTCGTAGAAATTCAGTCATTGGGTTTCTTTTGCTAACAGCATTTGTCGTTGTAAGAACCGCCCTTGGAATGAGCGGGCCAGCAAGGCTAGCCTCAGCAATGGCCCATTCATCTTCTTGCTCTTCCAGAAATGGCACAAAAAACGGACAAGTAAATGCTAAGAGGTAGGCTCGAAAGTTAGGGACGCCAAGGCCTCCCTTTTCCAATGGAAGCTGAAGTTTCCACAACCTCAATCTCTGAGGTTTCTGATCCAAAATCAATAATTGAATTAAACCCTCCAGCTCTTTCCAATAAAATGGCTTTATTTCTAACGGGAGCATGCTAAGAATTTAATTAACCCTTAGCGCAGAAGTCATTTTCAGAGGATTTACTTTACCCCAAATTGATAGTTTTAGCAGAGCCCATCTCTCCAGACACATTTTTAAATCTTTGCAAACCTCACACATATTCTCATCCACCATATTTCCTATCAATGGAGTCAGCCACACACCAAGATATTTCATTCTCTTTTCACACCATTGGAAGCCCCATGAGATGATATAGGTCTTATTACATGTGAACGACAAAGGCATAACCTCAAATTTGAACCAGTTGATTTTGTATCCAGCCACTAGATAGAATTTATCGAGAATTTCCATCAACACTGGTAAAGAACTAGCAAGATTCTTTATTATTAATAGATCGTCAGCATAAAACCATATTTTCTGCTCAACCCCTCGAAAGCTTATGCCACTCAGTTCTTGATTACATCTGAGAGCAATAGCTAAAGGTTCAGTCGCTAAGACAAATGGTAGAGGGGATAAGGGGCAACCCTGTCTGGTACCCCTCCGCAGGTCAAGCGGCACAGATCGTAATCCATTAGTTCTAACATCAGCCGTTGGATGTGCATATAAAAAGGCTGTCCATGAGATAAAACTTTCACCAAAGTTCATGTTTGAGCTTGGTCACCTCTCCTGCATTCTCAAAGGAGGCCACGTGGGGGCGGTGTAGTTCAAGGAGGGGCTCTGTCTGGGAAGTAAAGTATTTCTTTAAACGGATTTTGAAATCTTGTTCGATTCCATGTTTGTGCTCTGAAGGACTAACAAATGCGACCCAGGTGGAAACTTTTTCAGATTCACTGGCAAAGCTCGTCTGAGGGTCCGTGCCATTTGAAGTATTTTATAGGCATCCAATTGCCAGTCCGACCCCACTTGTAACAATGTTGCAGGGTCAAAGAGTATTGTAGTTTTGACTTGTATTGGTATATGTGCTAGCCCTTGTCATCACATGTCCACGTATTGCCTTTCTTTTCTCTTGTTCCCTGCTTATATGACCTGTATTGCCATTGTATACCAGCTGTTGCAATCGGAAGCCCGGGGTACTCAAACAATGACCAAGTGTTGCCATCATGAGTGCGGGCACTATCACCATTGCAAAGAATTGTTATCAAGGGCGCCTAGGTACTTATGTCATGGCAGTGGTTGCCATTGTATACCCAGGTGTGCCATATGTTTCCAGGAATTGCCATCAAATCCCCCGGTACTCGCATCACTGCCTACGTGTTGTGTAGTTGGCATAGGAAGTAAGGACAATTATTCAGTCAAACCTCCATGTGTAAGCACATGCTCTGTGGAAACCTGCACTGAACAGCGTTACATGAGGTGACCCTCTTTATCCAACAGCTGGAAGGCAGCACACAGTGTGTGGATTGCAGTGCATGGTGCAGTCGATCGCCTCAGTCCTCTGCCATGACAATGGCAACAGTTCTCCAGACACAAACAAGAGACTCCATTTTAAATCAATGTTGTTTCCAAACAAATGTATTCAAGGTTCGGGTCGCAAGACTTTCTCTGTTGCTCCCTAGTGGCATTTTCAGCATCTCCCGAGCAGCCAGGTCTTTGGGGGACTTGGCTTCTGCTTTGGGGGTTGCCCATAGTGCACCTTGCTCATCCAACATTGACTCGGCCAGCTTTTCAGCTTCATGCACCCCTTCTCCTGGCTTTGCTGGTCCAGATTGGGATTCCACTTTGAGGGTTTCAGCTGGTTGGCGTTTCTTTAATTGAATCTGGACCCACAATGAAGGATTTATGTGAACGTTTTTTTCCTGCGATTCGCCCTGTTCAGAATATTTTAACTTTTTGCAACTTTGACTGGAGCCCCCCATCAAATCCATTATGGACTTAGATTTCTGCCTGATCTTTTGCTGAGTGAGTGAGGCCTCACTCACTTTTTTACTCATGTCGTTTGGCGTGCACTACCCCTGGGTGGTCCCTACGGCTCCCAGTGCAAGGAGCGCTTCTCCATGGCAGTCAACCTCTCAACATATTTTAATTTTCTTTTATGGTGCAATACTGTGCACCATTGCTTTTACCACAATAAAAACATTTTTGACAACCATTTGCTCAAAATGGCTGCTCCACATGGTAGAGTCCTGTTCTTTGTGCCGTCTTGCTTTTTGGCCATCTTCCTGTGGGTGTCGGAACTGGCTAGAAACTGGGTCATGTCGTTGGTAGTCTGTTCCCAATCCACATTCCAACCAAGGGATGTCTCCCGCTGGGCAAATGGCTCTATATGATTGTAAAACAGTTGTCCATTTCAATTTGCAGATTCTTAGAATTTGTGGGCCTGGGTTGTTTTCTGCCTGGATTTGGGGTTTGAGAAGACAATTTGGCACCATTCTGGGAGTCAATCATTGGAACTACGAGTCTGAAGACACTTTGAATAAACGCCAGAGGACTGCAGCTTTGGACAAGCATTGTCACAGCTTTCTACCTCTTCAAGTACCAAGGAGAGACTTTCACCTGATGCTTTCCTCCCAAAGATTGGTTGCCCTAACCAGTCTGAAGTCCTGCTCAGCCGTCCTGCTATTTGGAACTCCGCAGTGCTTGGACCATCCTCTGAGGGGTACCGCTGCTGCCTAGACACTGTCTTGCATGGAGGCTGGCTACTGCATATCCAGTCCTCGTGGAACTCTCAAACCTGTTCACCTCTCACATGCTCATGAAGCTGTATGCTACATCTGAACACCTGTTAAGCTATTGCTTCCTATGCCTGCACACAACGTTTATCATCATAAGTAACGAGCACCTGTTCATGACCTGCATGTTGGTTACCTGCCAGTATTGCATATGAATATGAAGACATTGTCCTTTGTGCCTTCCCAATAGGGTTATATCCTCTTTCGTTGGCACAGCACTGCCATTGTGTTGATGGGGCCCACATGCCCATATGCCTGCCTGCCCGTCAGTTACTGTTCGTATTTACTTGGTTGAGGCTTGTGTCCACCCTTGCCCTGCATCACGCTCGATTTGGTATGGTTAGTCTGGTTTGCTATATAATTGAATGATGCTCTACGACCAACACCACTCACCTCTATGTGACCTGTGCCCCCTAGAGCCCTTTGTACCTCACCCTACTTTCAAGGCCTTACCTTGACCCATTTTGTATAAGGAGAATCTTATCCGGTATCAGTTTAGGCCCGAGTACCCTCTCTAAGCGTCAGGCCAACTACCAAGATTTCCATATACACTTGTTATAACCACTTAGCATGTTTCCTCTTGTCATTAACCAGTTCGCCTGCCTCCTGTTCCTAATAAATTACTTCACACTGCCTAGCATGTTACCCCATTCACCTACCACTATGTACGTGCCCATGCCTGACAATGTGTCATCTAGTAGCTCACTGGTAGTGCATCCAGACATAAACGATACACATCAGACACTACCTACTTGCTTCCCACGCCCTACTAGTGACAGAAATCAGACTTATAGCCAGACTTGCCAAAATCTATGAGCCTCCCGCCCGCTCGATGCCTACTATACAGAGACCAAGAACCAAGACAGACTCGTCTCGTCCATATACCCCTAAACCCAACTCACCCCAGATTCCCGACCCTACACTTCCACACTGCTCCCCTAACCAGAGCAATGTGGAAACAACAAAAGACCACCCCCCCAATACACCCACTATCACTGCAAGTCCCCAAATCAAGGGAGCTTTGATCAATGCCAGATCGTTAGTAGCCCATGCAACAGAAATTGCAGACTTAATCCTCAAAGACAACCTCGACTTCCTTGCTATTACAGAGACATATTACAGATAACTATTCCATTCTTAGACAAGATAGACCGAACTCCAGAGGAGGGGGCGTTGCTATTATCCATAAATGCAGCCTTGCCATGAGACTAGCAACTCCTATCAACGTCCTCTCATGCGAACTACTCTGTGTTAAAATTCCACTCACTAACACCAAAACCCTTAAAATCTACTTGATTTTTCTCCCCCAGGCTCTTTAGGCTCATTTGACGAGGACATTAACATCATTTTATCCAGTAATCTTAAAAGTTCCACTCAAGTACTCACCCTTGGGGACTTTAATATGGGCTTTAATGACCCAGAAGACCTGGTAGCCACTACCTGTCATGATGCCTACCTCCAAGGAGCCAGGTCTGACCCAGCGACCCCAGAGGTAGGCATCATTTCCCCCAGGGGAGTGCCAGCGGGCCCAAGCTGGGGCCCTTTGGACGCAGTCCTGGCGCCTTAGGCGCCAGGCTCATGTTGGACCTCTGTCCTGGCGCCTTAGGCGCCAGGCTCATAAAGCTAGACATGTGTTCAAGTGTTCATGTGCACTTACCTGATGCAGACCATGCTGCCACATCCAGGCCCTCTTGAGGCCTGAATTGAACTACTTTACCTGTGGGACTACTTTCCACCCGGGTGTGGTCGGGGAAGGATACATACCTGATCGGAGGAAGGATACACACTTGGGACTTCTTCCAAAGCTATTTAAACCACACCCGATCAGCAACTCGCGCTTCGTGTTGTTCTGCTCCTCGCTGCTGGACGCTCACCGTGTCAGCTCCTAGATCTGGACTTCAGCCACGCCTGTCAGCATCCTGGGTCACCTGCAAAGGGAGACAAGAGACCTTACCAGCTAAATCTGCACCACGGAGACATCACCGACGATCCTGAAAGGGAAGACATTATTTTTAAAAGCATTTCGTTACGATCGCTGCAGCGCTGCATTTCACTCACCTTTCCTGGGTTCCTCCATCTTCAGCAGCGATCATCCGGAGACACAGCCACTTCCCAGAGCCTAGAGAAAAAGACAAGAATAAGAGGTGAGAGAAGGAAGGGAATAAGACTGACCTCATTTCATTTCGGGTCTTGCCGCTTCCAGGCATTTTCCGGACCCCGGCCCCTATGGGGAAAAAAGACAAAGACATTGAATGAGCGTATGCAAAGTCAGTTCCCGAGCGCTCATCCAGAACTAACCTGCCATTTACTGGAACTGCACGTTTCACTTCGGGTCGGTGCCATATCTCCGGCATTCCGAACCCCGGCCCTTAAGGGGAAAAAAGACATAAACATTAGCGCTTGCTGCAAAAAGACAATGAACATTATTATTAAGCTTGGACTTTTGAACTTGCAACAGAACTTTTACAGAGCCTTACCTGAATAGTCAAGCTTACCTGAACTCCCATCAATCCTCAATCCAGTGAAGTAACTGGGTTTCAACGCACCCCTGCATCAGAAGCAGGATGGAGAGCTCATCCTTCCTGACCCTAAGGTGAGACTTCACGGGGAATCGTGAAAGGGTATCGTGGAGGGTTGGAAGAGAGTGGGAGGCTTGATCATAACTCAGTCAGTAGGTAATACTCCCTTTTCACGCACATGGGAATATTCCTGCGAGCCGGAGAAGCCAGAGTAGAGGGCCCTTCCTGTCCATCTTCAGAGTCCTGCGCTTCACCATTGAAGAAGTATCAGCACTCAAAGCCAGACCTGCGCCTCCGTGGGAATCAGGTGAGCGTTACACTACCACGCTCAATACCCTTTTAGAACTAGGCTTTACCCAAAGAAGTATGGAACCCACACATGCCAAAGGCAGAATACTTGATTGGGTTGCCGACTACAATTGTCTAGCCAACATCACCACTATTTCACCCTTAGCCTGGACTGACCATCATCTGGTATCGTTCACGCTCTCTACCACCCGACCCTCGCCCCTACCGGTCAGCAGAGCTCCACCCACACTCACGAGAAATAGAAAGAGTATCACTGCGGAGAGACTTATCCCGAATTTACTCCCTACACTTAACACACTCCCTAACAACTTGGACCCTGAGACTTTGGTCGAAGAATACAATAAAATCATGTCTACCTCACTGGACCTAATCGCCCCTCTCAAACTCAGGCCAAGTAAGCCCAAAACGCACCTGAACAAATGGTACACACCATTCCTCAAAAACTTAAGGCAGCAAAAAAGAAATTGCAAGGCCACATGGAAAAAACTCCCTTCTGCAGCTAATAAACTCAAACTCACTAAACTCACATCCCTCTATAAAAAAGAAATCTGTTTAGCAAAACGAACTTCCTTTGACTCCCGTATATCCCAAGCCAAATCAAACACGAAGGAATTATTCGCCATACTTAAAGAATTAGAGACCCCACTCACTCCACCAGATACTTGCACCAAAGATCAAAATTGGTGCTCAGAAATCCAAAATGCCTTAGCCAATAAGATTGCCACTTTACAAAACAAAATCGCCTGCAAAAAAGCCTCCTTGAATGACCCGCCTTCCAAACCGACTGAGAAGCCTACCCTAATGGAAACCACCTGCTTCAACTTCTCCAAAGTCACCACACTTGAAGTAGAAAAAATCATCTTATCTCTGAAACCTTCTGTCAGGGAGATCTGTGCCCCGCACAGATTATTAAGGACGCCGCTCGAGACCTCTCCCCTTTCATAACGAAGCTAATTAATGCTTCCTTCTCCACCAGCTCTTTCCCTACCAATCTGAAACAGTCCTGGGTACTTTCACTACTAAAGAAACCCACACTTGATCCCGCCACGCCTACAAACTATAGACCTATCACAACCGTACCATTTCTTCTAAATATCTTGGATAAGGTTGCATATGTACAAATACAGAAGTACTTGGAAGAACATCATATACTAGGAGCTAGACAATCAGGCTTCCATCCCCAACACGGGACTGAGACTGCTCTCATTGACCTTAGAACACAGATCGATGAGCTCAGAGATAATGGTCAAGCTGCCCTACTCCTCCTCGTAGACCTTTCGGCAGCTTTCGACCTGGTCGGCCATTCTGTCTTATGTACCCACCTCAGTACATCAGCTCACTTTTTTCCGCTGCGGCCATCACAAGGATCAGATCCTTAACGCCAGAACCATGAGGGTCTTTTCACCCACAGCAGCAGCAGACCCAATACCTATCACCTGTGGCGTGGGCCTCCAATATGTCTTGGTGTCAAGTCCCCATACTCCAGCTATTCCTACGTACCGTTCCTACATATGTTTAGTCATATATATATATATATATATATATATATATATATATTCATGCCACTACTATTACTGTGTGTTTGTATATATTCCTATTGTTGTAACTATATTAACTATATTTGTTTGTCACTACTATCACTGTGTGTTTGTATATATTTCCATTGTTGTAACCAAGCTTCGCATATACTTGTAACCGCTGCGCCCAGTTACCCTAGGGTATGCTCGCGCATTATAAATAATAAAACAAACAAACCTGCTTCTGAAGCTCTCCATCTTGAAGGGCGGCCTGTCTGGAGCCTGTGTTCAACCGCTTGTGATGTAAGGCCTGCCTGAACAAGTGCTGGTGAACCAGAACAACTCGCCGGACCAGACGTGTCCTGGAGTCTCCAACATCAGGGGATTTGAAGTGGTGCTCTTTCTTCATAGTCGGTCCTGTCCAACTGGTGGTGCACTGCAACTGATTGTCCTGCGAGAGACTGGAACCACTGCTAAGCTGACCCAATCTAGACACCAAAAACAACTGATGCACTCGCAACCACTAGGCCTCCTGCAATTGGATCAACTGCCTTGTCCTCAATGGCCCTTAGTTACCTGCAACTTCTTTTTCTTCAAATTGAAGTTCAGGGGCAAAGATATAATTCCCATCTTGACGCATGCCTGATCCCAATAGGATTAAACCTGCGTAAAGTCCTATCGGTTCGTCTACCCATACCTGACCGTGGACAGTGGAGTTCTGGTGTAGGATTCTCTCCCTGGAAGCCCCCAGGGAGTAGAATTGGGAATTGCACCATCCTTTTTGGGAAACCTTTTAATCTAACTTTGGTGTATCATTATATAAAGAACCTTGCTGTTGGTTCCAGGTACTTACCTCTGAACTGGTACTACTGGAACTCTGGTTTTGGAACTGGATATGTAGGGGAAGCCTTGTTATGCTTTTAGGTAATACCTTATAAGGTACACGATTTTGACTGACCATTTTAATTGTGTTTTACCTCCCACTTTAGTTTAATAAGTACAGCCTGTGCTTTGCATTAATTAATATCACTGTGTGTGCTAAAGTTGGGAGTAGGCCTTTTATGTGTGTGTGTGCTTTTGTTTGTTTAGACCAAAGGGTAAAAAGCCCTTGCAGGCCCACTAGGACAGATTTCCAGAATCCCACAACCATGTTAGTACTGAAAATCTCTCCTAGCAGTTTCTTCTTGATCGGTCCTTGGAATTAGTCTAAGCGTATACATTTAGGAAGTAGTTCTGGTGAACTGTTGTTACAGTGAAGTAACTTTCGAATGGATTGTGTCCTCCAACGCTTTCGACATCTTTGACATGTAATGTCCACAGCTGTGCATATTACATGTCAAAAATGTGGAATGCGTTGGAGGAACATTCAGTCGAAAGAACGTTACCAGTTAGTAAGTAACTTGTTCTTCTCCTATATCAACTTAGGATTCCTGAGTGTGAAGGCTAAGGGAGTTATCAAGCGAAGGAAAGTTATTATAGCCATCTAGACCATGGGGTCATTATTGCCTTGGGCCATATGTTGGGGGAGGGTCACAATCCTTAGCAATCATGACCCCTCCCATGGGTCAATAAGGCTATTAGCAATACATGTTTTGGTGTATTGGTGGTGAAGTAAAACCGTTGCTTTAATAGTGAGTAATAAATAGACAAACTCAATAAACTGAATGTGGTTTTATTTTGTAGTGCTTAAATAACAAGGATATCTTCATAAGTATTTTAATTGCAAACTTAGTTAAACTGGAGTGGGTTTAACATGAGCGTTACTTATGCATCATGTAAAAGTGAACGGTTTATCTGTGAGAACGTGAAGGCATATTGCCTTGTTTTAGCTTTCTCTCTGGCATGTTAGATAGAATGTTGCTGTGGAAAAAAAGGTCCTCCCAGAAAGGAAGTGTCTTGTTGAAAGAAACCTTGCCTGGACATTGCATTGTGGTTTCCCTGTCTGTTTTTTGAAGTCAGAATGCAGTCAATACCAGTAGGTATTGACTGCGCTCTGAACATTCTGATTGGTTGAAAGGAGGTCAGCAATTATCTCCATGTGCTAGTAGAGATGATGATGTGAATGGTCCTTGCAGGAAACTTCTCCATCTCTCCCAGTGCATTCCTGCACCCACTTCTGGAGGCTGCACCTTCACCCTACTTTAGTTCCCTCTGTGCTGGTTTCGTCTGTGACCCTGTGTGCTTGAAGGCTTCCAGGCAAGCTTGGCTCTTCAGTTTCCCCACCGCCATATCCTGTTCACACCAGAAACGATGTATTTACCCAGCCATGGTTGCCCCAAGAAGCACCTCTTCAATCTATGGCTGGAGCTTCTGAATGTTTGTTTTCAGTACTTGTTTTAATCGTGGAAATGTTCATGAGGTCTTCACACTACATAATAACCTTTTGACCATTCATTTGTATGTTCAGGACTGCAGACAGAGAGCTGGCACCCCGCTTGAAGTCAACCGAAAATGCCAACATCCAGCCGAACCCTGGACTCATTCTCAGAGCAGAACCAACAGTGACCAACATCCTGAAGGTAACTGTGCGGCTGCTGATGCTCAGTGGTCACACTCCTTGCATCACTCCAAGTCCACTGGAATCTGGTCCACTGGGCCAATGGATCATTGTTTACATTCCCAAATGCAGTACAGACCATATGGATCGCATTGTCCAGGCCCTGGCATGTACTCCCTTATTCACAGTGTTCAGCCCTTTGATGCGAAGCAAGGCCGAATCCAGGCCCTACCCCCAACCGTATCATTTTTCATACCCCTTGCTGTGGTACACAATGCCATAGCCCACTGGGTCTAAACCCCAGCTTTTTAACATGACCTTACCACCAGTTTGTCCAACCTGCTGCTGTTGATGCAAGACCCTCTGGATCACGGATCACATGACACAACACCTAGTTGTGCTGCAGAATCCCACAAATCGTCATATTCGATCACATGATCTTATCCAAATGATGGTATGCACAGTATTCAATGCATGATGCTACTCAAAGGGGCTCTCGATCACATTATTCTAACCCTACAAGGGTACAGCACATCTTTTCTCACCATCTTGAAACCTCAGCTGTGGGAAACCCTCAACCCCTAACCCCTCCACTCCCATACTCCGTCCGCTGCACTGCCAGTTTCATTAGATCTGTATTGAGTCCTCTGTTTTGCCTCAAAGCCCACTGCATCATCACATGTGTATGTGTGCAGAACCCATAGTGTCCCCACCTGCAATATTGTGGCCTTTCTCTGTATTTGCACAAGAACCCCTGAATCATATTGGCCCACATGGTCATGTGGTATGGTCAGCCACACTCTTTCTTGTATGTTAAAACTGGGTGTATATTCCTGAGGAGGAGTGCTTAACCATGAAAATCAGATTTGTATTTTGTATTTCTTTTTATTTATTCAGCACTTAACACATAAGCACTTCAGAGGTCAAAATGGTACAACAATATGATATGACAGTAAAATAAGTTTGCAAGCAAATAGATGCACTTTTAATCGAGTTTTGAAAAGAGAGAATCAATTCAGAGATTGAATAGAAAGAGGGAGGGTATTCCACTGCTTAGGAGCGAGAAGGGATAACGTAGAAATGAGGAGGCGCGGGGTGGATGAGGAACAAGGAAGAAAGAGAAACCGGGAGCAAAGGTAATGAGAAGGCAAATAAAAGAGACTAAGGAAGAGAGATGGAGGGGAGCAAGACCATAGAGACATTTAAAGACTTAAGGGGAGAGATGAAAACAGAAGTCTGGCTTCGAAGGTCAGTCACCGCAGGGAAGGCAAAGCAGAGGAAATAGAATTATAAGCAGAAAGAGTGCAAAGAACACGGATCGAAGAATGATGTATAGAGTGCAGTGGAGAAAGATGGCAGACAAGGAGACCAATTAGTGGGCAACAACAATAGACTAAGGGCGAAATTAGTATTTTGGAAGCATGAAAAAATATGAACCAGCGAACTTTACGGACATTGAAAAGTTGAAATCGGCAGGAGCAGGAGATAGAAGAAATATGAGATGAGAATGAGAGGGAAGAGTCAAAATTGACTCCCAAGATTACTAGACGAAACAGAGATTGGGAGTAAGGAAGGGTGAAAAGAGAGAGAAGCTGGAGGAAGAGTGGGAGGAATGGTGAACGCAGTAAAGAAAAGAGCTTCTGCTTTTGATGGTTTGGCGGGTCAGGAGCAGGACTTGGACACTGATTCTCCATCTTACTGATTATTTATTTAGCTTAAAGAAGAAATGCCTATCTTTCCCTATGACATGGAATTCCCTACCTAACAGAACTCATGAAGCTGCTCGTCAGTCATCAGTGAGAATCCAAATTATAATCTGTCAGACGTCCAAACTAACCTGCCCAAACCCTACCACTATTCTAACAACTAAACCCAGGAGAATGTCACCCTTCTCCTGAACACTAGAGTTTCCAGGCAGTTCACTTTAGTAGTGGATCCTTAAGTAGTTCTAGGTAACTTTTTTTAATCAGTTCATATAGTTCTTTTATATTTAGGTTCAGCTTTTGACTCTTCTCTCTTATATTGGTTCTCCTTTTCTCTCTTGCTCTTCTCTTGGTTTATCTCATTTGTATTTATCTGTTAGCGTAGATTTCCATCTTTGTGTGACATTCTCTCCACCTGAGTCCCCCATCACTTTTTGCTGGACTCTTGGATTTTTTGACTGATTCTCCTGAGTGAGTGGGAACCTTTTACTCGGATCATGGGAACCCTTTTAACTCCTTTTGGTATTTCTTTGTGGACTCAAGCTTTCCTCCGATTTGAAATGCATCTACAGTTTACTAAAGCAGCACAAAGCACTTTCTGTGCAGTGTTGTTGGAGGCTCCTGGAGCTTCCCTGTGATTGTTTTTACTTTACTTGGCAAACTCTTAAAGTTATCAAGGAAGGGGGATAGTTTTTATCCTACCTGTGCTTTATTTTATGAGATCAGCAAACCCCACCTTAGGTGGCGTGCTGAGGGGGATCCATTATATCTCTTTTGTCGACTCAACTCTCCGGTAACCTTTTGGTTACTGTGCCAGGTCTATCTGCCAGGTCTATCTGTTAGGGGACACCAGGGACACCATTTTCCCAAAATGGTAGCTGTACTTTTATAAGCCCTAAACAAGATGGCCTGTCCTTTCTTGTGTCTTCTACCCTGCTAGGTGAGGAAGGGTCCTTTTTGTTCCTTTGTCTTCGCCAGGATTCCCTTGGAAAGCCTGCAAGGACCCTTTGAGTGACTGGCAGGACAGGAAGTGGGGAAGGTCCGTTGTCCTGCAGTGTGCCTGAGAGAAACCAGTTTAGACTGGGTGGCTGGCTGTCCCCTTTGGACAGCCATCCCCAAGTTTGAATGGTGCGGGGGATACGATTTGTGGACTCAGCAAGGTTTTCTGCATAGATCCAGAGGTCCCGGAGCTGAAAGCCAGTGTTGACCACTGGAACAGAACAATCCGGAGAACGACCACACCAGTAACTTCTAGCTGAGTAACCGCTGCTGTCCCAACCTCAACTTCTAAGCAACAGGGAAGATCTGAAGACAACTTCTTCCCTTGGACTGGTGGGCCTAACTGCATTCTGCACCATCCCTTGAAGAGCTGCGGCCTGCAATTCGCTGGGACCTCGGCTGCATCGCTGCGGTTTCACCAGAAACTTTGTGGGCATCCCTCTAAGCCTGCAGTAACCTGACCCACCTCCCAAAAGCCCCTCACTCGAGAGAGGGACCAAGAAGAGTCATCCGCTGCGCCAACATTCCTTCAACCGAGCATGAAAAAGGTGCCAACAAGCCAGAAGCGTGAAGATCCTTTGCTGGGCGTCCCTCTGCACAAGAGCGGTCAGCAGATCCACTGAAGTCCCTTTCTTATGTTGTCAAGACCGAGAAATCAGTGACCGGTCTGCTGTCGCCTCACCATTGGAACTGTGTTGCAGCAACTGCTTCTTCACTTGAATATACTTTCCTGCCCCTGGTACAACTTAACTGTGGTTTGTTTACTTGATCCTGGGGGCTGCAGATAGCTTTATCTCGCACCCCTTTAGGCTGCTCATAAAGTTACATTGGGGTGGATCACCAATTGTACTCTAACCCTGCCTTAGGACACTTGTCCTTGGGGCAAACCTACAAGGGAACACCCAGAGTCCCTTGCCTTTGTAAAACTAACTCTACTTACCTGCAACACTGGAAGAGACTGCCATACTGAACCTTTTACCCTGCTTTGCCGCCTCTCCTGCTTCACCCCTGGCCACTGGTAGCCCAGTGACTGTTGGGGGAGTTTTCTAAAAGTCCACTGCTAAGTAGACTTTACAAAACTATCCCAGTGGTTTGTATGTCCCCAACTCTTAGTATCAGTCTGTACTACTCAGAACTTGATAAAGTGGCAGAGCAGTCAGGTTTATCATAAGAGGATGATGTGAGCTGTAGGTAAGTACACTGAACTTAGTTAGTAATAGACATCAAAGAAACTTTTAAACATACTTTTAAATTAAAATAAAGATTTGTTATATTTACACAAGGAACACTTTTAAATAGCACAATAAACCAAAACACACAGGAATACTTTTAGATACTTTTCAAAGGCCACCGCTTAGTTGGTAGTTGCTGAATGGTTACAATTGACAGGTCTACCGTATTATCTGTAATAACGTGCACCCACAAAGTAATACAGTAATTGAAATAAGTTAGCAAAACCATACAAGATGGTGATTTTTAGGAAGGAATACTAGCAAAGCTTAAGGTTCTAGAGGCAGTTTCTTCGCGCAGCAAGGTCTTTAAAGTCCAAAACACAACCCTAGCTTAAAGGCAGTTCGGAGAGGCTCAAAGTCTTGTAATGCAGCAGGACAGTGAACACTTCTGTGGATATCCTCTAGTCTCTAGGATCAAAGATGCAAGAAGATGCAACCAACGTTGAAGACCCTGGTTAAAGGACTCATTAAAGGGATGCAAGCAGTGGTCAGAGGTAAGAGGAGGTTGCCCTGGACACCTCTATGTAGACTCCAATGCTCTGGAGCGACTTTTCGGATTAAGGTAAGCACTACCTTTTCCCCAAAGTACCTTTGGTTTGAAGACATTTTCGTGGCTATATTCTCCTCGATGTGGCAGCACTGGACACGGCCTCCGGATTTGTTGGTCTGACGGCAAAAGGCAGGACAATAGACAGGATCTCTCAGCAGCAGTCTCGAGGGAGGACCTCTGGCATGGCTTTCACCAACATCTCTGGTCACTCTGCGGTATGGTGCCATTTCTGCAGCACAAACAAAGGACTCGATTCACCACAGGTCAATCTTTGGTTCCTGCAGTCCTGCACTTTGTTGAGGGGACTTGGACAAGTTGGATTGTGTCTCTGGAGCTCATCAAAGACTTGGACGAATTCAGCCTTTCCACAGCGATGCAGTGGGTCGCCCGTCTCTTGGTATCGGGGTTCTGCAGCTCTGGAAAGTCACAGGACTTGAGGAGACGCCTCAAATTAAAGTTCGTTTTGGCGCTGATTGTTCCCACCAGTCAAAGGGAAGGATTTGTCATCTTCTGAGTTCCTCTGTCGCATAGAAAACAGGGTCAGGAGAGCAGTGGTCTCTTCACATACAGAAGTCTGCAGGCATCTCTAGTCGTAGTCTTTGGTTATTTCAGTTTCGAGTGGTCGACTTGCCTTTCACTTCAGGAGCCTCGCTGTTAGGCAAGATTGTATGCAGTACCCTTTGGGAGCACTACAACAACCCTGACCTCCTGGAAATAGGAACCCAACTTTTGGTATAAGTCTGAACTACACAGGGTGGTTACGTGTTGAGCAGCCAGGCTTATCTCAAAAGGGGTCAATGTGAGCTGTAGGGGAGTACACAGAGATTCACAGTGACAAGTATTCAAATAAACTCTTACACACAAGGTTTCTTGATTTAAACAATTATTAATTTATTTAACAGTCAGAGTAAGCCTTCAGAAAGGAGCAATATAAAACACACAAATACACTTAAAAAATACACAATGTTCCTTTTCTAAATCAGTAAGTACCCTTTTGGAATGGCCAACCGACACTACCTACACCCTCAGGTGACTTCAATAGTTAGGGTGCTGGGGACATTAATATATCACTGTTGCATTTAGAATCAGTCTTGGGAGTAGGTCAAAGAAAAAGGTTATTGGAATAAAACAAGAGATCACACAAATATTCTGAAGCAGGTAAGTACTTTTGGTAGCCCCCAAATCAAAGTTAGTTAACCCCATCCTGGAAGGAAGACCCAACACATAAGCAGAGGAGAGAAGAGTCATTCAGGGCCAGCCAATGTTAAGTTAGCAAAAGTCAAGGTGAACTGAAGCACTTCTTGCAGGCAAGTAAAAGTCTTGCACAATGTTTTAGAAGTCTGTGTAGAATAAGAATAAATCAAAGTAGGGCCACAAGCTGATTAGGCTTGTGAGGTAAAGAATCTGTTAGCAACTTTACAGATGCAACCAAGACAATTCTCCAACGAGGACAAGTGTGGTTGCACGACAAGAGGTAAGTTCTCTTACACTGTACAGTACCTTTAGGTTGAAGAAAAGTGCAGCAGATGGCTTTTGTTCCTGTGCAGCTCTGCAGATCCTGGTGTTCCTGGGCCTCAGTTGTGGGGACAAGAGGGATGACTTCTGAAAACTACTGCACTGCAATGGGGCGGTCACTGACCGCAACTGGCAATCTTCAAACAAGTGGCACTTAAGTGTTTCAGCTCCTCGCATCTACCGCAAATAGCAACACTGCGGTTCCTGGCTGTCGAGATGGACTTTACTCGCATCTGAGGTCCAGCACTCTGTTGAGGTGGCTCGGGTTCGGTCAGTTCTGCTTCCTGGAAGTCCGGAGGATGTTCCTGGTATCTTGGCTAGCTTAAAAGCAATGCACACGATCTGGTGTTCCTCTCTCTGGCTATTCGGTTCCAGCAGCAACTGCAGTAGAATTTCTGTCAGCTCCGAGAGGATGTCCAGGTGGCTTACTTTGGAGTTGATTGATCCCACCAACTGAAGGGGAGAAGTCGTCCTTGCAGGGCTTCTCTAGTCGAAACTAAATTGGAGTTTCAGCATAGCAGCAGGGCTTCATCGGGCAAACCAACAGTCCAGGAGTTGCAACAGGTATAGTTCTTCTTCGGATTCCTTTGTCCAGTGGTCGACTCTTCCTTCCAAGCCAAAAAGCCTTGCCTTTTATGCAGGTTTCTCCCATTCATTCCAGCTTAGCTGTCAGTAACCCAGCAGGGTGGCTGTCCTTGCCGGACAGCCAGCCGGAAAATCAATTAGGAGTGCATTCCTGTCTCCTAGGAGACTAAGCACAGGGAGTTTCGGGCACCTCCCACACTTCCTGCCCCCGCCAGACACCCTGGAGCCAGAGGCAGACTTCACTCGTGAATCCCACCGAAGGCAAAATGAACAAAGGGACCAGACCTGGTTTGGAGCGCAGAGTAAATCTCAAGAAGGACCTTTCCGCAAAGAAATGGGGAAAAAAGAAGACCGGCCCATTTTGACAAAAATGGCACCCATGGGTGCTTTACTGCAGCTGCGAACGCAGCCCGCAGTAAAAACACACTACGGTAGTTGAAAGTAAACCACTGCAACCAGCCATTCCTCGAGGAAAGGGTAACATAAAAATGTTACATGAGAAGCTATACAAAGGGGATACTAAGTAACCCCTTCAGCACCCTATTGTAAGATAGTGTGTGCTGGGTACATAATGTTACAATGTAAGTGAAGTCAATTTCACTTTACTACTCTGGGAAACAGTAGTTTATCCAAGAGAAGGTATTTAAACCTTCGGAGATCTAAAAGACTTCCCTGTGTTACTGCACTGAAGGTTCAAAATCACATTAAAATACATGAGAGAGTAGGAAAACGGGTCTCACTCTCTCCAGGTTAAAAATTCAAGTCCTCAAAATCCAGCAGAGTTGTTGGGGGTCTCTAAGGTAGAGGGGAATTAGCACATTTCTGAGAATTCTCCCTAACACTCACCATTTATTTGGTTTCAGTACACACTCCCCTGCAATCTCTCTAAGCAGTTAACAGAAAGGGGCAGGTGGCTGTCCAATCAGAGCAGTCAGACTCCCAGTGGGAACTGGTTCCATTCAGGCATTCATGCAGACACAGGTCAGGGGGTTGGAAAACTCCTCCCCCCACTTTCTGCCTGCCCAGACACACTGGAGCCTAGGCAGGGACACCCAAGGGTTCCACCAAAGACAAAACACACACACAGACCTCCCTCTAGAAGGACTAACAAAGGACAACCACGCTAGAAATGGCAAAAAAAGAAAGAATCCCCCAAGTTAGTACTTAGCGCCCCTACCATGTATAAACGGGGTTATGGATCTAGCCTGCGGTAGGAAAATCACACAATAGTTGGCAGAACACGTCCCACTGACACCAACCATAACTAGAAGGTTGTCTGTGTGACTAAAAAGTCACAGGAGCAGAGAGAAGGGGGGTACTAGGTATCCCATTGGCACTCCACATAAGGTGGTGTGTGCTAATCTCTCAGAAAAGAAAGTTTTAGTAGGTATCTCTCTATCCTTAAGAACTGTAGTTAGTTACGCTACGAATAAAGTAAATCATCTCGAAGGGGAACTCAAAGGGTTCCCAGCAACACTGCCCGTAAGAAACTGTGTGCTGACATAGTAAACTACAGATAACTTTAAGAGATATAGAGGGAAGTAGACTCCAAAGGACAGGTAAAACACAGAGAACAGAGTTCCAAAAGACAGAGCCCATAAGAATGAATTAATGGAAAAAGGCTCCACTCATTCAGGTTTTCAGAAAAAGGTCCAGCAAAAAGTGCTGGTGGTCTCACTAGGAGAGGGGATGAAGCATAACAATGATAAATATCCCAAACAGTGATGCAGCTGAACACTGAGAGACTCTCGTAAGATAGAGTTGTACTCATTAAGACAGGCTGGAATAAAGTTATTAAAAGTTATAAAAGTTTGGAACAGTTTGCATATATGTTTCATATAGTTTTACTGAGTGATTTGTTAATACCAATTGCTCTTCTAACGTTACTACAATTGTGGTTTACTATCCAGAGAATATTAAAAAGTAATCCTATGTTTTTTTAAAGTACTTACTTGACTTGTGAATGATCACCTCTGCCTTAGTGTATATAATAAATGCCTATTTTGTATATAACTCCTAAGTGTATTTGTGTTTTCTTGGACTAAGTGCATGCTTGGAGTTCACAGCCCTCCTCCCTTCTTAGATTATACCTGGCTGATCGCCATTCTATCAAACCCTTTTGTGGATCATTCCTAACCTAAGAAGTTTAACCCTGTTCCCCCAAGGCGAACTTTCATAAATTCTGTCCCAGGCAGTAATTTGTGTAAAACTCTCTAAAATTATCCTTCTATTCTTCCAAGGTAATGTTATCCGTAGTTTAGGACTCTCCCATCTGACTATTTAACCTTTAACCTACAGTTCATTATTTCTTGTTTCCTGCTCTCTTCATTTTCTCTTCAAGGTTTCATTTCTTAAGAGATCTCCTTTCTTTAGTGAGACCTTCTTGATCTGATTGTCCTTCATGCTGAATCTTCTGAGTTTGGGATTTATCCCTCTGTTATCTTGACTGGGACAAGAACGAGTACCCCAATAAAGATTCTCAATCACTGCATTTAGGATTACTGCTTTATCTTGTTTATGAGTATTAACATTCCAACTATGATTCTCTTTCACTTCATTCAATATCAAGGTCTTATCCTGGTTATGACAACTATGAATGTTCAAATAATGATTCTCTTTCACTTCACTCAATATGAATACTTTGTCTCGACTGGGGCGAGTATGAGTGTTCCAGTAATGATTCGTGGCCCGCCTCCTGGTTCTTCCGTTTTCCCCTTTACCTGTTTTATTCAGGGATAACGCCACTGCTATTTGTGGTTTGGCTGGCAGCCTTTTCTCTGGTTTGTCAGAATGGCTTTCTGTGACTTCTCAGTGGCTTTCCTTTCTGTCTGCTGTCTACGCGAAGTGACCGGCGTCTCCGTCATCGGTAGCTTGAAATGCAAGTTATGCAGAGTGGTATTGTCGTTATTTTACGGACTCCTGTTCCACCCCAATTCTATTGTGGGAATGTGCTCTAGCACCTTGAAGCGTCTCATGTTCTAGATGGAATTACCAATAATGATCTCCGACCCAAATATGAATATGGCAAAGCACTACTTTATGATTAGCATAAAATAAAGTAGGACAACCTGGAGAATAACAGGCAGTAATTCACACACTCACAACCGATGTATGTGTAGGTTTTATACCTCGATGTGGGTCATTTATGATGCCCTCCTACGTGCAAACTAAAAACCTATTGAAGGGAGGGATTGGTTAAGGGAACATAAGCGTTATTGACTTCATTGGCTACCCCTTATCTGGTGGGCATGCCTCGAACTACCTCTGAATATGTATAATATAGCTTTATAGACCTGCTACGAGGGCCGTACCGGGCGTTATGGGCCCTGAAGACCGAATTAATGGCCCAAGCGAAGTGAGGGCCTTTAACGAGGTATGAGGGATCATAACACCCGTATGGCCCGAGCTACAGGTCTATAAAGCTATTAGAACATCCTCCGTGTTTAATTAAAGTAGAATAAATTAAACCTGTTTAATTAAAGTACAAAAAATTGAAAATGCTGCTGCCATTGCCTTGGTTCTCCTTTTTTTTTAATAGGGTGGTGGAAGGTGATTGGGTGGGAGGAGTTTGCCATTAAGGAGAAATCGGGTGTGTGTATGCCTGCCCAGTTTCTTAATTAAGTACATTTCAGGTGTTTCTTTTTTTTTATACACTCCACAACCTTTACCTTTTTCATCAATGAACATTTACATCTAGTAGCAAACCATGTTCGAGGTGTCTTTCCACACACACTAACCTAACATGCAAATAAAGAAAGCACCATCAACTTACCTTTACATCCTCTTCCATTTAATTTGCATTCCCATAGAAAGCTGCACCGAGAACGTCAGGGCAAGGTTCCTCTTAACATGATTGCGCTGAAAAATAAAAGCGCACACGTTTTATATTAGGCAAACATTCTGCTTTTACTTTATTTCAAACGCTTTCCTTGCAAAAGTGATTCGTCCTGTTTAATTTTAGTGGGCAGGGCTGCGTGGCTCACGTTGGTTTCCTACATGTAATACGGAACCGAATGTTAACTCTTTCCGTTCCACAATTACACAGAAAGCAACTTTTCAGCTTTCAATGGCCCGCAGCTGTGGCACGGCAACAGGTAAGCAACTCCAATTACCATTGTTGGCTGTAATCAATCTGCGGACTATACCGGTTCGTTTAGCCCGCAGATTGACCAATCACAACCCTGAAAACACCACTAGGGTGTTCTAATACTGATTATAGCGGGAAAAATGGCAGCTGGTTGGTCTCTGCAACATTATATAGCATGTTGCTACATAGACCCTCTGATTGGTTGGCATGTTTTCGACACCTTGGACTTTCAGCTTGTTAGTAGCATGTAAGCAAAACTCTGGTGCTGCAAGCAACGTCGGACTACTCCCAATTTTCCGAATTAGTCCATCGTCCCATCCCCAAGCCAAGGCTTCTCCTTTGTACTTGACCTCAAAGCCTGCTCTCTGTTCTGGGACATTCAAGGGAGCGTAGGCACACTATTATCTTCATTTGGGCTTAATGAATAGCCCTTGTTTTCAACTTCTGAATCACGCGTGAGACAACCACAAATTTGTCCATCTCGACCTTCTATTTACTACTATTTGATTCAATTGTGCTGGGTGTCATTACACTTCTTGGCGTCTGTAGACTTGCTCACTCCATCTTTATATAGTTTTTATGCATCTTTAATTGTAATACTTGACTCTTGCAGATGTTTTCCCCTTTGCTTAATCTAAGAGAAATATGTCTTACGTACATGGCTTATCCTTTTGACTCCCCTTGAACCTTGCAATTATTCCTTGAAATAGCATCCTGGATTCCAAGCCAATCGACACCTCTTTGTTCCTCACACAGAGCTGTTTTTCCAGCATTTCCCGACTCTGCAACCCTGGTCTGTCTCCGAGGTAGCTTGAATGGTTGTAATAAGAGTCCGACGTCCATCATGGCCGCTCTAACCATGTTATCTTTTCCTCTTCCAGCTCTTCTTCGGTTCTTTCGTTCCAGTGGTCGACTCTGCTTTCCAGTCCAAGAGACTCCCCTTTTAAACAGTTCTCTCCCTTTCATTCCAGCCTAGCTGTCACTCACCCAGGAGGGTGGCTGTCCTTGCTGGACAGTCAGCCAGCCAATCACGCCAGAGTGCATTTGGGTCTCCTAGGAGACTAAGCACAGGGAGTTTCGGGCACCTCCCTTACTTCCTGCCCACCCCAGACACTCAAACGCCAGAGGCGGTCTTCAGTCCTGAAACCCGCCAAAGGCAAACGAACAAAGGGACTAAACCTGGTTTGGTGAACAGAGACAAACACTAGAAGGACATTTCCAAAAAAAACAGCGAAAAAAGAAGCCCGGGACCTGTTTAAACAAAGGGGCTTAAAGCGCCATCTTGAAAAACATGGCTCCCTTGATTTTTAGCTACCGGTGTTCGCAGTTGGGAAAAATCATGGTAGTTTGTTGTAAAACCACTGCCACCAGCCTTTTCAATAGGAAAGGGTAGCATTTGACTGCTACATGAGTATTTAGACACAGGGGATACTATGTAACCCCTCCAGCACTCCATTGTAAGATGGTGTGTGCTGGGTCTAGGAATTTGGAAAAACTAGTAAAGTCAATTTCAATTTACATTCTCTGGGAAACAGTAGTTCATCCCGGCAAGGTATTTAAACCTTTGGGAAGTCTAAAAGACAACCCTGCGTCACTGCACTGAAGGTGCTGTGTAACACACATGAAAAGATGATGCCTATGGAGTTATCTAAAACTCCATAATCAAAGAACACAAGTGTAAAAGACACATCAAAATACATGAGTGGGAAAAAAGGCTCACTCTTTCCAGGTAAAAAAAAACAAGTCCTCAAAATCCAGCAAAGTTGCTGGGGGTCACTAAGGTGAAGGGAATTGGCACATTTATGAGAATTCTCCCTATCAGAAGTCAATAGGTTTCCTTGAAGCGATGCCCCAAGGGCCAATGTCCTAAAGCAGAATTAGAGTACAATGAGTCGTCTACCCAATGTAACTCTATGGAGATCTGGAGGAGTGCAAGATACAGGCTATCAGCAGCCCCCAGGATCACAGTATTCAACAAGCAGACTCCAAGTAAGTTTTACCAGGAGCAGGACAGTACCTTCAAGTGAAGAAAATGGCTACTGCAGAACGGTCGCAGCGGTGGGGCGACAGCAGACCCGGTCACTGGTTTCCCGGTCTTGGCGACGGGAGAAAGGGACTTGTGTGGATCTGCGACAGCTCTCGTCCAGCTGGATGCCCAGTGGTCTTGGGTGATTGGTGGAATTAGGGGACCAGCCAAATTGGCTGGCCACCTAACATTTTTAGCCCCATGTTATGGTATGGTATGGTATTTAGCCCCGCACTTAGAGGGGACTGGCTTAGGCCATCCCCTCGAAGTGTGTTTTTTTTTTAAGGGAGATCCTGGTTACACACTGCTCAATGTTTTGTGGATGGCAGTTTGTTTACTTACCTGCTGGAGCATTCCTGTCGTTTCTGGGCATCTGTTGCATTTCTAGGGCCAGATCTGGCCATACTGACTGGACCCTGTGCCCTAGGCTTAGCAATGGTTCTGTTTTTCAGTGGCTCAACATCCTTTCTGGGCCTTACTCGTCTTACCCCATATCCTACTCATTGCCTGGGCCAGGCTTCCTGTAGTGGGACTGTCTGCATGGCTATGGTATGGCTGCTTCCCCTGTTATGGCTGCTTCCCCTGTTTACTGCCGTGAAACCATTCATGCGTGCGTGTGTGTGTGTGTGTGTGTGTGTGTGTGTGTGTGTGGTTGCAACCTGCTTCGCTGGGTTCTGCTACCTTTTTGGGGTAATCCTTACCATTGTTTCCACTCTGGCTTGAGGGTCCCACTCCTAGGAAGGGTGATTACGGTTTATGGTCTTTGCAACGAAAACATTTCCATCGAAAAGGAAATGCATCAAATTGCTATGTTTTACATGTAAAAGTACATATCCATCGAAACTTGTCCATCGAAAATAGGAATGTACAATTGTCAATGGATATGTACTTTTAAATGTAAAAGATAGCATTTCCATGCATTTATGTCCCACGTTAAAGCCTTAAATGGATCTGTCCAGTGCTGAAAACTTCAAATTATTTCAGCTACTGCCAGCTTCATGTAACGTTTTAGTGTAAATTATTTGATTTCAGGCCCCCAATACCCAAGGACACCCCCCCAACCCAAACCCTAATCTTTGCCTTAACCCAAGTTCTAACCTTTGCCTTAACCTTAACCCTATTTCTAACCTTTGCCCTAACCTTAACCCTATTTCTAACCCTTGCTTAAATCAGGGTTATTTTATTGGTGGTACTTACATAAATGTAGCATTGAAAATCCATCGAATTTAATTCAATGAAAATGCATTTCGATGGAAAGCATTTTCAATGAAAATAATTCGATGGAAATAGCTTAGATGAATTTATTTACGATGAAAAGTCTAGATAATATTCTTTTCCCTCATCTGGGTCATCGGCAGTCCGGGGTTTATGTAACTTGCTGTTCAAGTCCTGCCAAGTAGACCTGAAAAGAAGAGTTGTGTCACCAGGTTGTTTGGGGCTTGCTGAGATGTTTTGGAACCATCCCTGTGGGTACTACAGTCTCGGCCCAGGGTTAGTGGGTAATTCTCAAAACGTACCCTCAGTGCTCCCCATGGTCCTTGTTAGTAGATTCCTGCAGGCGTCCTTCAACTGTGTGTTCCTATCCTTACATTAGGGCGACTCCAGCTGTGCTACATCTTCTCCCAGGCTGTTGGTTCATACACCTGGCTTTGGACCTCTTCTGTAGGGCGTTCCCTAACATCCCCTGGGGTTGTTTGACACTATATTTGCAAATGGCCAATAGAACACGGGCTTGCCTCCTTTACGCCTTACACACAGATTGCCTACTGATTTTGTCCTACCTTTTTCTATGGGGAACTCTTACTCACCAAAAAGTACTCAAAAGTGACTTTAGGGGTACTTGCCTGCCCCTGCCACAGTATTTTTAAAGTCTTGTATTCCACTTCTATTTATGGAATGGCCTGTTTACATAGTGTCTCTTCCTAATGTCACTAATTTTCTCTTGACGTGTTATGTACTGCTGCTATTAGACTAAATGTATTCTCTCTTTTGGTGGCTTCTCACTGTGTGTTTTCCCTGTTTTCTACCGTCTGTATCTTACATTGACTATGTGGTGCACATTTGCATTATAGATGACACTATGTTCTAGTGTTTAGGAATGTTGGGACTGTGATAGTATTATCAATTGGGATCCTTTACTGACTTAATTCTATATTTTTATGCCTGGTCCCCTTTTTTATCCCCGCCCATCACTTTGTGGATTGTTCCTATTACTGTATAGTGGGTTTGCATTTTAGTGTAGTGTAAGAAGAGTCTTAGTCGACATGTATTGTTTATATTTATACACTATGTGCATCCACTGTGTGTAGTCTACCCAACTACTTACTTGCCCATATATTTGTGTAACTAAATAAAAGGTGTATATTTTTCAGTATACCAGTTTTGTGTTTTATTTTCACTGATTAACTGTGTGGATTAATTGTACCTCTGTGTTGGTGTCGTCGTCCCCCCCCCCGCACTCCCTCCTATCCTCCCATCTCTTCTCCTTAAGTTATGCTGACTGCTCTGCCATTGCTATTTAGCTTAGAGATGTTTGGCTTCCCTTTTAGTTGGATCTCTTGGTGATTCTGGTTATATGGTGTACAGTCCTCCGCAGGTGGTTGCAGAAAAATCTCCCTAACAGCCCTAAGGGCGGAGGTGTGTGGTGGGGCAGGATGGGGATGGTTGTGTGGTCTGTCGTTCCAAATGTACTGGTGGAAAACATATGATTGCTGGAGAGGTGGTGAATGCTAGCCTGTGTGCTGGGTTGGTTCTGTGATGAGTTGCTTATTGTCCATGGTGTTGCTGAAACCCATAGCACAACGTCAAATAACCCAACAAGGAGACAGGCAGCAATGTAGAATCCAGTTTTATTTCACATAGCCGTGCAGAAATGGTTCGGGAACCAACGTAGAAACCGCAAAAAGATTTTCCCCAAGCTCAGAAACCTTAGGGTTTGTATACAGTTTTACACAATGAGAACTCAAACAGAAAAGTCAGTATGGTACATTTACTCTGTTACGTTAACAATAGACTGTCTAACGGTATGTCCTGGGGGCATAGCTGCACAGGGCTATTAAAGCTCACTGTAATACTGCTCGCCCTCCTGTGACATGAGCCACCTCAAATTCAATAGCTTTCCATTACACCTAATGGTACAAAACTGGACTCTGCGTTCAGTTCTCCAGCAGCTAAACCCACCTTGGTGTGTAGGTAGGCATACCTGCATCACGGGCGGTGGCTTACTTCATCCTTTCACAGCCTTATGGGCACTTGTGCACCTGCCGCCAGTGACTTTTCCTTCTGGACCACCATGTGTGTGGAGATGGGGGTGTACCATGTCTAAGTGAAAGAGTGCATCTGGGTTGTGAGTGGTGGTGGGTTCAGCAATGTGTGCTGCATGTAGTACTGCGGAATGGGCATCAAAGAGTATGAGGTTGCATTTGTGTTTTGGGGTGGAGCGCGAGTGGTGGTGAGAGGAATGTCAGTGAGGTTCTGTGGGTTGAAAATATGGCAGTAGAGGCTGAGTGTTTGCATGTGTGGTGAGGCTGGGATGGGAAGTGGTGTGTGGGGTGTCACGCATATGCTACTGGCTTAACTTGAATGTGTGGTGCCGGGCTACAGACCCTTTCCATGTCCTAACAGGACCAAACAGAAATAGCATTGATCTTCATCTGCTCTTCGCTTCAGATGCACAGACGAGAGACCTACTGTGATTTGAGTGTTCTGAAGGGAAGAAAGGAGTTGGGTTAAGCAGGTCAGTGAGGCAAAGATCACATTGACTAGATCCACTTGCACTAGTTCCCAACTGCAAAGGAAAAAAGGCTGGAAGGCAACTTAACAAGGTAGAAGGTGGCAAAGATTAGCAAAATGGGCCAATAAGGGCACCAAAAGATTAGCAGTGATTAGTAGATGGGTGGGGCAGGGGTCCCGTCACCTAGGTCCACTTACATGCCCTGACCAACTGCTGGAACATCTTTGGCAGAGCGAAAGAAAACAAATATCACTCCCATGCAATGTCTTTTACATGCATTTGAAGACCTTATGGGATGTATGCGTAAACTTGCTAGTCCATGCTTGCTACTTGCAGTGCTCTGCATACTGCTACATTGGTTAAAACCCACTGCTCAGTCGATGGGGCAGTGGCTGCGTGCAGTCACTTGGGCCAGTGATACTGCATTGGTTTTCTCTGCAACTGGTTGGGAACCGCCCAGTAGACATAAGGCAGCCCTTTAGATCTTATTTGCTGTGCACACAGTAGCACTCCCTCAATGATTAATACGAAACTACTAATTGTTCCTTTGCTGTATTGTCTTTATTCCTTGTTTGGATTTGTCTGTATCGACTACCGCTTCTCGTGCACACTGTTGTCGTCTTAAGCTCTGTGTCTGTTGTCCAATGCCCTATGTTTGAGCTGGATCCAAAACTTCAATCTGAGTAGGAATCAAAGGGGTGAGTGGTGAAAGTGGTCTTGTTACCGATAGACCTCTGCAGTGGTACTATAAGGGGCTCTGGGAAAGAGGTTGTTGACTTGGAAGGTTTAATGCTCGTTCGATGTTTAAACATTTTGGTATGGATAAGTTGGATGTATTGTGAGGTAGAGAAGCTTTCTGAGGGAAAGAAGGCAGGAGCAAGGGGCCGGTTAGGAATATGAGGAATTTGATACGAATGATTTGCTTGTGGAAGTAAAATCAAAAATGGTCTATGAGGCCAGTTACTAAAAACTGAAGAAAAGGAGCCTTTGTGATGTGGCATAGTGGGGAAGCTCAGGCAGCACACACAGGATGTGCAGCTTCCACCGGGCCTTCTGTGTTGGTGTAATCGCTGCTCATGTTGGTGGTTATGTGGAAAGAGGCATTATTTGTGGAGCAGGGTGTTTTTTTATGGGTTTGCTTTTCAATTCTGGATATCTGCCAGTTGATAGGTGTCTGGAGTTTTTTTGGGTGGCTCATTTTCTAATGGCTTTGGCTGTGATGCTTGATTTCTAAGCTTGTTGGGTAAGTGTTAGAATTTGCTGTATGGACAGAGAACAATCTCACAAGGGTGAGATGTTTTTGACATCTCCACTCCCTCTTATCTGTGCATACATTGGCATTCTGAGTAGGTTGCTAGTTGCTTTCTAAGCTACTGAAGACTTTGCAGCATGAATGTGTGACGATGTAGTCTAAGCAAATGGAAATCTGGGAGTTATTTCCACATCATCGGCATCTGAATATCGATACTTATTGCACCCCCAAAGATTGTTCTTCTGATTTTCTGTGTCACAAGATATTAGCGTCACATGTTATGTCACAGAGTTAACATTTCCTTGTTGTCAATCTCCCCACAGACCATGGACTCTGACCATTCAAAATCACCAGAAGGGCTCCTGGGAGTATTGGGCCACATGCTGTCAGGCAAGAGTTTGGACCTGTTGCTCACAGCTGCTGCCGCCACCGGAAAACTCAAGTCATTTGCCCGCAAGTTCATCAAGTAAGGACGCAAAATCCATTTTGCAAACTCATGCACTGCTAAAACATGTTGTGAGGGCAAACGTTGTAATCTGCAGTTCTGGGCAGGTAGAAGCTCTGATTTATTTGCTTGTGCATGACTGGCTTACCAAACCTTTTCTCCTGTTAAGTCCATGTTTATCACCTTATTTAGTTGGCAGCTCAGTGTTGTGCCCCCCAGGGAGGCGCTCGGTCTCTCAGGCTTAGCACTTATTAAAGATGCTCTTTAGAATCTACACAAAACATCTTCCCTAATTTAAGTCCAACCCTAAGATGGTTTGGGTCCTTGTGCCGAAAGTTCGCCAGTTCCAAAGCATATACTTTGTCAGGTAAGTGCTGTAGGATTAGCAGTGCCAGTGGCTATGATTTATAAGAGTTCCAAAATTCAAGTAAGGTTCAGGTAAGTTCTCAACACAATCCAACATACTAGGATAGGCCTAGGGAAGGATCCTTAACCCAGGTTCCACCAACAAAGTTCAGATATGAGTGTGTTTAGGGCAGGACTTCATGTCCATTTTAACCCTATGGAGGATAGGGGTTTGGGGGTTGGGGGGGCAGAAACAGGTATGTTAACTTAGCCGTCTGACTCCGATTCTTCCAGAGACCACTGAAAGTGTTTCAGAATCCATGGAGGACCCAATCTTTTGTGCTCGGTCAGGTCGAGGAACAACCAGGGGTTGCACGTGCAGAGGTCATTTTCAACATCGGGATGTAGTTTTGGTTGGTCGCTGTACACAGGACTGGGTTCCAGACAACTTCCAGTAGACCACCTCGGGGCAACTCCCACCTCAGGCACCTCACCGGATGGAAGGAGTGTTGCAACATTAGTCACCACGGTCCGGCAGCACCAGGCAATCTTCAGGCAGCAAACACAGGAGCAGGCACAGCATGGCTTCCCTTAGAGAGAGACTGCTGAAAAAGCTGGAGCAGGCGAAACGAGATTCACTCGTCAAGTCTTTTACCATGGACTGGTTTTCCTTTCAATTCTCCATAACCTTATAGTTTCACTGAAGCAGAAAGGTTATGTTTCTCATTATTTTACAAATACTTGTGATTTATCTTGACAGCCCTCTTTCCAGGGCAACTATGCCTCCACTTAAGGTTTTAGTCACTATTTTTTTTACTAGGTTCAATTTTCTCTCCTGTACCCTCTGGTCAGCCTTGTTATCTGTGTCCTAACATGGTCCCTGTGGACCTTTACTGGGCCCTCTAGCCCGTTAGTTTATACCTTGCTCTGGTATTTGCTCAGGTTTACTCTCTTCATCTATATGTTCACCTTGGTTTCTATAGGGTCGGCATATCATGTCTTGTATTTCCCCGTGTTCATTGCAGAGCTCAACCACCCACGACCCTTTCTAGTGCCCAAACTGCATACCTGATGCTCCGCGTTAATTTTTCCAGGTATGGTTGGTGGCTCTGTAGGTGGCGGACCCCCCATCGTGTCAGGCCCTTTTCTGTCATTCTCTGGTGGCGTCCTTCTGAGCGGCTCCTCGTTCTTTGGCTCCTTCCAGTGGCAGCCTTTTCGTGGTCTTGCTAGTGTTCCTTCTGGGTTTCTCCGGGGGCAACCTTCTTGTGGGCTCGCCAATCTTTTTTTTTTTTTTTCTTGCTTCTTCGGGCCTCGGCCTTTTCGTGGACACGTCTGACTCTCTCTCTGATTTCCACTGGCGGCAACCTTCCCATGGGCTTGCTAGTGTTTTGTCTCTCTCTGGTTTTCTCTGGTGGCAGCTTTCTCAAGGGCTTTCCTGTGTGTCTGTATCTGGTTGTGTGTGGCGACAGCCTTCTTGTGGGCTTGCTGGTGTCCCTCTCTGGTTTTCTCTCGCAGGCTCACCAGTGTCTCTTCTTCCTCTGTCTGGGTCTCTCATGATGTGAGGGGAGAACCTTGTTTGGTTGGCACTCCTGGGCTTGGCAGCGTTCTGTGGACTGCTAACCCACCACGTAACCTCTGTGGTCCTGCCTCCAGGCAGCACCAGTTCCGTGCGGTAGCAGCGGCGTCCGCTCTGTGTGTTTCCGCCCCAACTGATTGACTCTACGTCTGCTGGTCTCTCCTCTCTCCAGGTGAGGATCAAAAGGTTTTCATATGGGTCTCTGAAATTAGAGGTAAAGTTCTGTTGCTTACAAGACTTGACACTCAGGGGCGGGGGTGATGATCTCTGTCAGGTAGCAGTAAAGGTTTTATCAAATTGACAACCTTGTTTAATCCCATATAGGCAGAGATGACTGGGTTTAATGGAGATCTTGTTATAGATTGGGAGTCCTTGTCCCCTAAGAGGGAGTCACTTCAAGTGAGATCCTGCTTACGTAGCAGGCTCACCTGCCTAGTCTTAATGGGGGTGGCACCCCCTTCTGGAGAACAGACGAATACCCTGGATTCGTCACAGCTTTCATATTAAATGATTTTAGGATTCAAAGTATCCTAATTGCACTTCACTGTAAGGTAACTTGTACCAAAACTAGAAATCATAAAGAGACATAATCTCTCAGTTCTGATGGTTTTAAGGACTAGTCAGTTTCCCCATAGGAATGAGCAAAACAGGCATGGGAAGTAAAGCAGAAGCAACCAGCTCTTACCTGACTGGCAGGTGTACTTGCGGTGTACGCTTAAAGCCCTACTCCCGCACAGGCTCCCCGCACGATCCGGTGTGAATGGTCGGTCGGGTGGGCAGTGACGGCCTGCTGTCGGAGGGGAGTCTGCCGCTGGTGCCATGGGCACGGCTATCTTGACGCGACAGCGCTTGCACAAAGCGCCAGCGCCACGTCTGCATTCATGTGTGCTATGGCTAGCATTCTGTGCTGCCAAAGCAAACGTGCTGGTGGCAGTCTGCATCATATCCGTGGAGTAAGGGGTGTTTAGACCAAGCGCAGGAGGAGACAGATGCATCATAACATGCTCCGTACTCCCAGTTGCCATTCCCTGGCCTTTGCCTTATCCTGCTCTCTCCCTGTTCCTCACTGTGCCATGGCCTGGCCCGTCTGTCTGTTGTGCCTCTCTCACCCCGCAGTGTTCTCCCTTGAGCTCATCTCTGCCTCCAATTCGCTCTGGGCTTCTTGGGGGTCTCTGGGGGTCATCTTGCCGCAGCTCTGTTGTCCTAGCCTTCTCTCCTGCCATTAGACCTACCACCTCAGCTGCAGCATCAGTCTGGCTCTGTGGTTCAGCACCCTTCGATGTTCCTGCACCAGGTAAACTATGGGGAGCTGTTCCGTGGTATAGCATCCCAGTCCCTGAGTTTCCTTCTGTGGGTCTTTCTCTGGGAGGCAATGGGGTTGGTTCCTTGCCACGCCTTACCATACTGGACCCCCCAAGGAGGCGAGAGTCCAGTTCTCAGTGTTCTGACCAGTCGCGGATAACGGGTACCAAATATTGTTACAATACAGTTCTTGACAACTGCATGTGAAACTAATCTGCATCTCTCCTGGGAGTAGACCTTGAATGCTCCGCCATTGCCACCATCTGGTGAGCCAGGGGCTGCCAAGCTGAGGGTCAGTGCCTCATGACACCTGAAAAGAGAAACCATCCTAACACATGTAAACTTGTGTCAGACTTGGCCAGCAGCTGCAATAGACATCTTGTGTAAGGCCAGCATCACTTGATGCTTTTACCTTCACTCACAGCTTGTAGATCTGGTGCTTCTACTGTTAGCTTTGCACTGGATCGTTTGCTTTAGGAGTGCTCTGTTAAAACCCCTTTCTTCTCTGGTTGGCAATCAGGAAAAGATATGGATTTTAGCAATTACAGGAGAGTTTTTGTCTTGTTCATATTGTAGTTACACTGCCTGCTCCTAGGCATACAGTACATAATGGCTGTTCTCCGGAACAAAGCATCTGGTGCATTGACCCTAACCCTGACCATTAAACTCAGCCAGTATAGTGACCAAGACTGCAGGACTCGGAGCTAGTACAGCTGCAGCTTTCAGGATAGGAGTCCCTGTTAGGGGAGTTTTCCTAAAGTCCTACTTGGAGGTAAGACTTTAGTAAGCTATCCCAGTGGTTTGTAGATCCTCGACTCTTAGCATCAGTCTGTACTACCCAGGAACCTTGGCAGAGCGGCAGATCAGTCAGACTTATCTACCGTATAATCCGTAATAAGGCATGCCCACAAAGTAATACAGTAATTGAATTAAGTCAGCAAAATCATACAAGATAGCGATTTTTAGGTAGGAACACAGTTGGTTAGTGTAATGCTATCAGAGCTTAAGTTTATAGAGGCAGTTTCTTCACACATCAAGGCTTTAAAAGTCCAAAATGCAACCCTTTTTGGAGAGACTTAAAGTCTTGAATAGCAGCAGAATTTAAAGGTTCCTATGTATACGTTCTAGTCTCTAGGATAAAAGATGCAAGAAGACTGAACCAACATTAGAGACCCTATTTAAGGACTTGCTAAAGGGACACGAGCAGCAGCTTGGGTCGGAGGTAAGAAGGGGTTGCTCTGGACACCTCTGCGTGCGCTCCAAAGCTCTGGAATAAGGTAAGCAATACCTTTTCCCCCACAGTACCTTTGGTTGGAAGGAAATGTTTGTGGCTGGACGCTCCATGATGTTGCAGCTCTGGACCCGACCTCCATATTCCTTTGTCTGATGGCGAAAGGCAGGACAATGGACGGGATATCTCAGCAGCAGTCTCGAGGGGGGACCTCTGGCATGGCTTTCATCAACTTCGCTGGTCACTCTGCAGTTTTGGCACCTTTTCTGCCGCACCAACAAAAGATGTGATTCACCTGGTCAAGCTTCTTAGGTTCCTTCAGTCCTGCACTCTGTTGAGGGGACTTGGATGAGTTGGATTGTGTCTCTGCAGTGTCCTTGAGGACTCAGCAAAGACTTGGATGAATTCGGCATTTCCACAATGATGCACTTAAAATGGGTCGCTGGTCTCCTGGTATTGGGGTTCCGCAGCTCTGGGAAGTCACAAGACCTTAGGAGATGGCTCAAATTAAAGTTTGTCTTGGGACTAGTTGTTCACACCAGTCAAAGGGAAGGAGTTGTCCTCTTCAGAGTTCCTCTTTTGCATACAATACAGGGTCAGGACAGCAGTGGTCACTTCACGGATTTGCATAGGGTATGCAGGCATCTCTGGTGGTAGTCTTCTTCGGTTACCTCAGTTTTCAGTGGTGGACTTGCTTTTAACTCCAGGAGCCTCAACGTATATACATGTTCCAGCACACACTCCTCTGCAATATCTCTCAGCAATTTACAGAAAGGGTTGTATGGCTGTATTGGACAGCCACACCCCCAGTGGGAGCAGGTCCCATTCAGGCACTCTGGCAGACAAAGGACCGGGGGTGGAAAACATCTCCCACACTTACTGCCTGCCCAGGCACTCTGGAGCCTAGGTGGGGACACCCAAGCGTTCCCGCCCAAGGTAAAACACGCACACAGACCTCCCCCTCCCAGAATGGTAGAAGGGCTAACAAAGAACAAGCACGCTAGAAATGGTGAAAAATAAGGAAGCCCCCAAGTTAGTACTTAAAGTCTGCGGTAGAAAATCACACAATAGTTGGTAGGCCACGTCCACTGGCACCAGCCATAACTAGGAGGTTGTCGATGTGACTAAAAAGTCACAGGAGCAGAAAGAAGGGGGGCTACTAAGTATCCTCTTGTCACTCCACAGAAGATGGTGTGTGCCAATCTCTCAGAATATAACGTTTTAGGAGAGATGCTAAGTAGCTCTCTATCCTTAAGAACTGTAGTTTCTCTGGGATAAAGAAAAGAATCTCTAAGAAGGACCCAAAGGGGCCCCAGCCACACTGCCGATGAGGAGCGGTGTGCTCCTATAATAAAATACAGATGCCTTAAAGAGGCATGGAGGAAAGTAGACTCCATAGGACAGGTAAAACACAGAGAACAGAGTCCCCAAAGACAGAGTGCATAAGAATGAATGAGTGGAAAAAGGCTCCACTCATTCAGGATTTCGGAAAAAGGTCCAGAAGTCCAGCAAAAAGTGCTTGTAGTCTCACTAGGAGAGGGGATTATCCAAAAATGATACCCTGTGTTTTCCTAGACCCGTATCTGGCCTAGTTAGCTGTGTATGCGCTCCGGTAGGGGATGGCAACAAGGCACCAATGGCAAAGCACTAGTCAGTCATTGAATGACGGAGTCTACAGGGTGGCATATGGGCCTGGTGTGCTGTGGCACAGTCCCTCTAAGTGTTGCCATGTTATAGCATAGCCTGTGGTGACATTTGTCTCTGTCCCTGCTGTCAAGATTCCGACTCCATACCATGAGAACAAGTATGCTAGAGGCCAAACTATGTGTGGGTAGGTATGCTGTTGCACAGACCATGTGTGGACATGATTGGTAAAGCACGACCCATTTATGGTAGGTGTCATTCAATTCAGTCCTTGTGAAGACCTCTATAATGAAACTAAATGAAAAGAAATGCAGTGGAGATAAATGTCGCAAAAATAAATGTTTTAGTTTATTCCTCGAAGATTGGTAGACAGAAACAGTCCTTCAAATGGTACCTGGGAGATCAGGTTTTATCCCAGGTGACATCAGTGATGTGTTTGGGAGTGCGAATAAATCCAAGCTTGGCCGACACTCGCCAGACGGATTTGAAAAACAAACACTCTGACAGCTCAAGGTAGATTGATTTACAAGAAATTTTGTATATGTTCCCCTTTGCCAATTTTGACCTTTTATAAAACTAAGGTTTGTATGACTTATAGTGCAGATGCTTATATATTGACCCCTTGGAAAATCTGGGGGAACTTGGAGGCCTCTTTTTGGAGAAAGATTCTGAGGCTGCCCCAAAATGTTCCTATAGCAGTGATCAGATATGAACTTGGTTTGACATCGATCTATGCCAGTTCTATCTGGAAATCGCTATCACTATTTAGGAAATGTATAGTGTGTTTGAAACCTATACTGTATCAGATTTTGACACCGAAAAAGGATACTGGATACAATGTGTTAGAACAATGGGGGAGAACATGTCAAGCTTTGGTGGATTCTTTGGGCACCTGTCTAGACACCCTCCTAATAAATCTGGGGAAGTTGAAAAGACTCCTGAGGGAAAATTATTGGATCAAGACCCTGAAGCTAAAAGGGGCAGTATGTCCTTCAATCCCAGTTGAAAAACCAAACTAAAGCCTACGACTCTATCCCCAAGTATTTGAAGCAATTTCCGTGTGAATGGTATAGGCAGCCATTCATGGGGTTTTTGTCTCAATATACTGCCTACGAGACACATTTTGAAGATATATGGACAGGTCTCGGATTCTAGCTGTAGATTTTGTGTTTCTGGGAAAAAGCCTGAAACAATGAACCATATTATCTTTTTTTGTCCGGGACTGACCGATATGTGCATCCAGTATATTGGCAGGCTTATCGAAAATAGATATTTGGGGGAAGCGGAAGCTATTTGGGCTTGGATCTTGGCCGGTGGAAAATCCTTTTTATTTTTATTTTTTCTATTTTTTTTGCGGTAATCTGTTTTTTTAAAGGAAAGTTTAGGACTGACGGGTTATTTCTTTAAAGGGGGACGGACCCTCCTAGGCTCAGGTGATTGTAATGAACATCTAAAAATGTATTTTATTCAGGTTTTTATGATTGAAGTATAAGAGGCATGGGGGAAAGAGTATGAGATGGGATTGGGGATTAATGGGCCATATTTGTGTTGGGTTACCTTTTCCTTTCGGGACATTTGAATGTGATTTTCTTTTTTTTTTCTTTGTGATTTTTATTGGAATGTAAATATGGATGAGTTTGTCAAAAGATAAAGGTTTGTAATAAACCATGTATCTGAATACAAATATGCAGTTTGTGAGGTAGGGAAGCCTTTAGGACAGGACTGGCACTAGCCCAGTCCTTGTAAGGGTGTGTGTAAGAGAGCATAGTCTTTGTACACATGGCAGAACCATTGTATGGAAATATGTGGTTTCACAGCCCTTGTGAGGACAAACCTGCTCAAACACACCCATTGTATCAAAAAAGGTCAGCCCAATGTTATTTGAAAACAGGGGTCCATGGGGCTAAAGAAGCTACACAAACAAGGAAGGATAGCCCATGTATTTCTCAAATCAAAATTACTAGAAAATCCTTTTACAAGTGAGGAACCATCAAACACTATATGATCCATATAGTGTTTGATGGTACATCATTTTGTAAAATGATTTTCTAGTCATTTTGCTTTGAAAAATACAGGGAATATCCTTCCTTGTAGGTGAAACTCATCCATTGCACATATAGGCATGCTAGGGACTGAAGTGCTCGCAGTCTGCTCTTGACTGGTTTGCGATATGCAATTCTAGCGTCTGCCATGAACTGTCATTTTTTTGTCATCCCCCCGCAGGTTAAATGAATTCACGAAACAGATCAGCGCAGAAAGCTGTGAGTACCATGTTTCCCTTTCTCACATGTGACAAGTGTGTTGTTGGTAAAAAGGCAAACACTGAGATGGCCTTCCTGGAGGGATGTATTCTGGTCTGTCGGAGTACGCAGGGTACTCCGTGGGGTGGGGTGGGGTGGCGTCTTGGATTGTACCATTCAGTCTTGCATGTCTAAGAACTAACCTGAGTTTCTCTCCTCCCTAGCCAAAGCTGCCTCAGTGCGGGCGCTGCTCTTCGATATCTCCTTCCTCATGCTTTGCCACGTGGCTCAAACCTATGGCTCTGAGGTAAGAAGTCTACTCTGTGGCTGCATGCTTACGGGTGGAAGACACATCTGATGTAATGCCTAATACCGTGAGGTCCTTACATTCCAGGAGACCGTTAGGTAGAATTTAATTTGATGCGAAATCTCGTTCACATGCGAGTCCCCCAACACTTTTTGCTGGACTTGTGGATTTCTTGTCAGTTCTCCTGAGTGGGAAACTTATTCCACACTCACTCATTCTTTTACCCTATCTTTGGGATACTTTTGTATTTCCTTTTATACCTTTTTCTTGGAGACATGCTTTCCTGCAGGTTTTGTGGCATCTGTATTTGATTTTTGCAGCACACAGCACTTTCTGGGCAGTGTTGCTGAGAGGCCCGTGAGCTTCCCTTTCCCTTGTGGGAACACATGTTCCCAAGGGCAGGGGGATATTTAGTATCCTTCCTATCTTTTCTATCGTGAGATCAGCACACCCCACCTTACGTGGAGTGCTGAGGGGTTACACAGTAGCCCCTTTCTCACTGGTTGCAGTGACAAGCTCATCTGAATAGCTGATGGCAGTGGTTTTATCCTACCTACTTTTATGCAATTTTTACCCCAGGCTATACTCGGAGCCGCAGTAGTGTACAGAAGGGTCACCATTAACCCAAAATGGTGACATTGTTCTTTTTCGCCAATTCAAGGTGGTTTGTCCCCTCTTGGTCCTTCTTCTGCCGTGCAGCCTGATCTTCGGCGGGATCCTTTTGTGAAGCCCGTCATAGTGCCAGTGTGTCTGTGAGGACAGGAAGCAGAGGAGGACTCAAACTCCACTGTGCCTGCCTGGAACAGTTCCAACTGGGAGGATGGCTGTACTAAAAGGACAGCCACAACCCACAATAGGAATGGTGCATGGGTGCTGATTGGCTGGCTTCCTGCGTAAGAGTAATGGATCCTGAGGCAGAAAGCAAGCTGACCACTGGAACTGAAGCAACGACGATGAGGAAGAGGATAGAGGTCGGCAGCCATATCCAGACGATCGGAGATGCCTTTTGAGTAATCGCTGCTGTTCGACGACCCCTTCTTCCAAGTGTCAGGAGAGCCCTGAAAAGGACGACTCTCTCCCTTAGACTGAGGGATCCAATCAGTCTCAAGACGACCTGCATTTCAAGCCATCCCATGATGAGCTGTGACCTTCACCAGCTGCAAACCGCCAATACCGTGAGCCCTGTGGCCATTGTGCAGTGCATCACCTTCCGAAGATCGTATCCTCCCGAAACATTGGTGACTCTTTCCGGACCTCCAGAGGCAAGATTCTCACCAGAGTGCTGGACTGAGAAAGTGAGACAAGTCGACCCATCTGTAATCGTTCTTCACTGGTGTTGAAAGGGGCGCCAAAATCAGAGCCATGAAGAATCCTTTGCCGGGAGCCTCGCCACTCGACTGCTCCTGCTGCGAGAACCATTCCAGTGTCCCTTCTTTCATCTGTCTGACCAAGAATCCGGTATCTTTTATGCTCTTTCTAGGGGAACCCTGTGCTCTGTTTTGCTTTATATTGTGGAGTCTTGCTTTCCTCCATACCTTTTAAAGGCATCTGTGTTTAATTTTTGCAGCACACAGCACCTTTATGTGCAGTGATGCTAGGAGTCCTTTGGGTTTTCCTTTTTATATTCTTTTAATTTCCTTAAAAACTACTGTTCTTAAGGATAGGGGGATACTTTTTATCCTTCCTAACTTTTACTTTTGAGAGATCAGCAGACACTACCTTATGTGGAGTGCTGAGGGGACACCTAGTATCCCCCTTTTCTCTGCTCCTGTAACATTTTAGTTACAGTAACAACCCTATAGTTATGGCTGGTGGCAGTGGGCGTGTTCTACAGACTAATGTGCGATTTTCCACCGCAGGCTGTAGTCACAGCTGCGGTTATGTGTAGGAGGGTCACCTATGTTCCAACATGGTGGCTCCTTTCTTTTTTGCCATTTCTTGTGTGTGTGTTCTTTGTTAGCCCTTCTTCTTCCATCCTAGGAGGGGGGAGGTCTTGATGAGTCTGGTCTTTGGCAGGAAACCTTTGTGTAGCCCGCCGAGTCTCCAGCGAGTCTGTGAGAGCAGGAAGCATGGGAGGATCCCGAAACTCTCCTATCCTTTGTCTGCTGATGTGCCTGAATGGAACCAGTTTCCACTGGGGTGGGGCTGGCTGTCCTGATTGGACAGCCACTCGCCCCTTCCTGTAAACTGTAGGGAGAGTTTGCAGAGGATGAACGGGAAATCTTGATAAAAGGTGAGATTCCTCAGGCATTGGGCAAGTCTACCACTGGGAAAGAAGATCCCAAGCAGAAGACTACCAGAGACACAAGCAGACGCTTGACCGCAAAGAGACCACTGCTGTCCTGACCCCGTTTTCAAATCCGACCTGCAGAACGAGCCATTCCCCGACGTGCTGTAACCTTTCAGGGCTGCAAATCGCCAATACCAGGGGACCTCCGGACCAATTGCAGGGCATCATCTTCCCATGAACGAATCTGCCCAGAACTTTGGTGAGCTCCAGTTGGACCTCCAGGGACAAGATCCCCCTCCTCTAAGTCCCCTCACCAGAGTGCATGACTGCAGAATCACGGTGGATAGACTGGGCAGTAACTGTTCACTTTGGAGCTTGTAAAAAGGTGCCAAAACTGCAGACCGATGTGGGAGTCCAAAGAATTTCATGCTGAGAATCCTTTTGCGCGTCTTCTGCTGCGACATCCCTTCCAGAGTCCCTCCTTTCGTCACCACGACCAGGGAACAGGAGACCGGGTCCACCGCTGCTACATAGGAGAGAATCCAGCTGCATCTTTTTCAATACTCCTAAGGTACTATGGGGCTCAAATTAGTACTTACCTCAAGCTAATTTGTCACTCATGTGTTACTGGAGTGCTGTATTCTGTGTTTGAGTGGTCACCCATACCAGTATGCCCAGGCCTAAAGCTTGTGCATCTATAGGGAGTCCTTTACGAGGTCCCTGATAACCTTTTTATTCAACTAAAGCATCCTACTTGAAAGTCATTGAAGTAACTTTATTCCGCTGCTACACATGACTTTGCACCACTCTTCAACTGACTCTAAAGAACTCTTAACTAGTTAGGGAAAGACTGCTAAAGTATTGCAATAATTGAAAAGTATTTTAAAGTGGTATAGTGCTATTATTGGTGCTGAATAACCGCTTTTCCTTACAGTCATTGTCTGAGTGACTTAAATAAGTGAACTGTGTTCATGACTGGTACATTCCACCACTATTACTCATCTGAAATGTATTGCTGAAGTTTTCTATTTATGTTGATTAGTCTAAATAGTATTTACATACCTGGAAAATAACGTTGCCTTGTGAATATAAAATAATTCTATATTATACTGTAGCTACAAGTGTGTGAGAGTTTCTTTGGGCCTATATATTTACTGAGTTCATTGTGCTTGCCTACAGCTCACATCCTCCTCCGAAGATGAGCCTGGCTGCTCTGCCATTCTACCAAACCTTTGGGTAGTACAGACTTATACTAAGCGTGGGGGCCTGTATACCAAGGGATAGTTTGATAGAGTCTCACCTGTTGGTATACTTTAGGAAAACTCCCCCAACACTCAGCCATTGTTACCAACAAAACATGTGTGGTTCAGGACTATACTACAAGTTTGAGCCCTGTGTCCCAAGTGTGAGTCTTCCTAAGCCCTACCTAAGGTGGACTTTTGTAAAACTCCCCAACAGAGATTCCCTGGGTTTGTTTTAAATATGGCTGGTCTGTGCCTCACCCCCCACCATGTGATCTAACCCAACAAGGAGCCCCCTTCTGCCCCCTGTAACCCTGAATGCTGGAAAGCCCAGTGATGGGGAGGAGACATTCCAGGGGATTCCTTAGCATAGGTTGAGGTCAGAGAACATGGCCCGAGCGGGCATTCCAGGTTACTGCGATGCCTACTTCCAGCTGCAGGGCCATGGACATTATTTAATGGAAAGGTTTTCAAATGTGGCAGGTGCAAGTGAAGATGAGGCGTCTTCATCATTTGAGAGCCAGTGGGGGAATATGGAGGACTCTGAGTTTATACTCTGTGTTACATTGCATATTGAACTTCTTGCTAAATGGCCTTGCAGACCTCCTAATTCCTTTTAAGTTTTACTTGGCACAATGGGTAAAATGTACTGCAGGAGATAATTTTCCTTCCAGTCATACCATACCATACATGCTTTTGTAGCTCTAATGGTGTTTACTAGCACAATGTCGGAAAGCTATGTTCCATTTATTCCACCAGGTGGCAGCATCAGTTCACATTGAATTCCTAAAACCTGAAAATGTCATGTATCTATTTAATTCTTAAACCTTACGTTTGGGACAATCTCATGGGATATTGACCTCTTAGAAGAGGGCACTCCCTTTGGGGACCTGCTAAAATATAGTGAAACAATGCTCCTCAATAAAGCAGAGTCTGAGGCCACAGTGCCTTCATCAAGCCAAGCCACCAGTCTTCTATACCTATCTTTTAGTGTCTGGAAGGTCAATCCTTTGAAATATCTGTCGGCGTCCCCCAAGACCTCCTTGGACCTCTGCTCTTCACCATCTATCTATACCTCTGCCCTAGAAAGACTTTGCTCATCCTTTGGCTTTCATGATCAACTTTTAGCTGATGTCAATATTTTTCTCCTTTTCTCTTTCACCCCAGCAATCTCTGAACGGATACAAATTATCTCACTTCAATTCATCACTGGATGGCTCTCCGCTGCGTTCTTCAAAAATGAGTCATCTTTCTCCCAGCTTCCCATGACATCCCTCCCCTTCCCACCTGATTTTCTAGTTCCCGTAGCCAAGATTTGCAAATAAGGTGACTTCTATGATAGCGATCTATGGCCGCAACACTTCATTATCACTGCTTGTGCGGCTCGGATTAACCGCCACAACGTTAAAAAAATGTGTCCTCCTTACCAACCCCTCCCTATACAAAAACTCTAATCTCCACTCTTGCGCTCAGCAAACTGGACTACTGCTAAAGTCTGCTCCTTGGCCTTCCTCTCTATTACTTCCTCCCTTTAGAGCAAGTCCTCAACTTTGCTACCTCTGCTCTCTGCACGGCTTCACAGACCTGCCACTGGACTGGTTGACCTCCTTCCTCTCTGACTGACCTTCCCAGGTTCCACTGGGCCCTTTCCTCTCCCCTTCACACTGTCCACCTGTGGTGGCCCTCAGCTCTAGCCTCTCGCTGTGGCTCTTTGACATCTGCCGTGCCCCTCTAGCCCATTTGATCTCTGCCTTCTCTACTCACTTCCAGTGTTATGCAGATGACACGCAGCTCTCCTTCAATCTTCCCTTCACTTCCTCCTCTTTTGCTCTTATTCCTGACTGTCAGACTGCTATTCAGGCATGGTGTGCTGCTATTGATCTCTGCCTTAATGCCAGTAAGACTGAGATCCTTCTCATTGGGACCCCTGCTCCTTCCTTCCCTCCTACTCTCTGGCCGCCCACCATGGGCCCCCTCCTGTCCCCCCTTTTGTGAGGCAAAAAGCCTTGGTGGCATTTTCAACTCCCCTCTCTCATTCTCGCCTCACATTGCAGACCTTGCCAAGAAGGCCCACTTTCAGCTGCACCTCCTTAGAGGCGTTCTCTTTTTCCTCACCTACCCCCAGAAACTCATTGTCTCCAAAGCGCTGGTCCTCTCTAGGCTGGGCTACTGCTACAGCCTCTCCCTCAATTTGCCTAAATCCTCCCCTCACCCCCTTCAACTAATCCAGAATAGGACTGCAAGACTTATCCTTGGCCTCAAGCCCATGGACCACATCTCCCCAGCCCTAAAGTCTCTCCACTGGCTCCCGGTTGTTGCGAGGATCAAGATCAAGACCCTCAGCATCATCCACAAGGATTTCTGGGGCCTGACCCAGCTTCCTCCAACTCGCTTTCCCCCAATACCTCTCTGCTTGAGCCCTTCGGTCTTCTAGCTCCAACTCTCTCCAGATCAGACTCTCTTCCAAGCAGAGAGTTGGGGGTAGATCTCTCTCTTCCGCAGGAGCCTCCCTCTGGAATGGCCTCCCTGCCCCTCATGTTTGAACCGGATCTCAAAACCGCTTCTCAAAACTCTTCCTTCTTTCTCCCCCTCCTCTGCTAATATCCCTCTCTGCCACATTTTGACTGGCTGCCTGGTTCCTTCTGAGTCGTACAGGGCACCAGGCCCTCTTCGCCCAGTCTACCCCAGCACTTTGTTCTCCTCTAACCCCCACCCCCAACCTACACTTGCCCTACCGGGCTCCCTCCCCCTGTACTAGCCTGGCAGGGCCTACACCCCTACTGATCCCGATCTAGCCCCGTCCTCGCACTTAGCATGTGGACCCTCGTTCCCTGCACTCTGCTTTCCCCTGGCACTTGTCCATCTGGCCTCCCTGAATTTGGGCTTGGTAAGGCGCACAGTGGCGCTCATAGAGGCTAGGTTTCAGTACATATCTCTGCTCTTCCCATACAGGTGAGACTTTCTGAATTCAGTGGGGTTGGTGAGGGCTAGGTTTACGTACATATCTCTGCGCTTCCCACGCAGGTGATGCTTTCTGAATTGTGTGGGGTTGGTGACGGCTAGGGTTAGGTACATTAGTCTGCGCTTCCCACGCAGGTGATGCTTTTCTGATTTCAGTGGGGTTGATGATGGCTAGGTTTACATACATATCTCTGCGCTTCCCACGCAGGTGATGCTTTCTGAATTCAGTGGGGTTGATGACGGCTAGGTTTACGTACATATCTCTGCGCTTCCCATGCAGGTGAGGCTTTCTCAATTCAGTGGGATTGATTAAGGCTAGGTTTAAGTACATATATCTCTTCTCTATTTGTGCAGGTGATCGTCTCTGAGCCAACTGTTGGGGGAGAGGTGCCGTTCTTTGAGACTTGGATGCAAACCTGCATGCCGGAGGAAGGGAAGATCCTGAACCCCGACCACCCCTGCTTCAGGCCTGACACCACTAAAGTGGAGTCTCTCGTCGCTCTGCTCAACAACTCTTCTGAGATGAAACTAGTGTACGTGTCAATAACTTCCATTGAGTACATTCCCATTCCTGATATTCTAGAAACAGTATCTCACCCCTTGCCCTCACACCGTTTCACATCTCCCATTCTTTGGCAACTTGTGCCAACACTCATTCAGCATGGTCCACAATCCAGTTAGAGACGTAATTAGTCTTATCCCACTCGGGATCCATTTCATAGGTATATAAACTCGGATGAGATGAGCAAATCCTCTTTGATTGTGGGGAGAGTCCAATGATTGAGTGAGTATAGGAAAGGACTCCTTACCCCCACAGTTGATCACTCTAGATTGGTTATGCAGATGGACGGCCACCTTACCATAGAGGAAGGGCTAAGGTTTGAATGCCCTTTGACCCTGGAGCATCTTGCACAGCATGTGACCCCTTGAATGTAAGGCTAAGGCTTGCAGGGCTGATTGATGGTTGATGGTTTCTCTTTTGCCAATGCCACAGAGGTTGTGATTATAAATGGGAAGGACATTTCCAGTGTCATTAATTAGTCAGCTTCACTAGTGACACATTTATAACAAAAAGAGAAGTTTCAAGTATCTGAGCGTAGTTTGAGTGGGCGAAGCAAGTCGCGGTCAGTGCTTTCGCATGGTTTCTAGATATATACTTTATGATCACTCCCCTTTTCCCCTCCCTCCTCCCCGCTTGTGGTCACGGAAGAGGAAGCAATGCTGGAAGTTGTTGAGAAATGCCCTCACTCAGCCTCCTTTTTTCACAGGCCGCATGCACAGGTTGAACCTCTGACTAGGCCTACTCGGTCTTCACACTTGTGAAGTGTGGAGGAGGCAGGCTCTCTTGTTTAGCACTGAGCTTTGAAAGCTTTGGTCTGTGTGAGCTGCAAGTGCATGACTAGGCTCCCTTTGGTTTACCGGAGCCATCCCACCTGCATTGTCTTCAGGTACCTTGTGCACTGCACAGTGCTTTGATTATCCTGGTGATATGGCCTGAGGCCTTCTTGGATTGGATCTGTTCCATATTTGGGGGGGGGGGTGTTTACTCTGAGGATACTGTTCACTTCCCAAGGTACTCCGCACGATTTGCATTTGTGACTGCATGAGCCACATTCAGAAGGCAGATACCAATGACAAGTTCTAGCACACAGCCCTACTTGCAGGTATTGCACAATACAATGTCTAAATCAAAGAAGGTTACACTAAACAGTTAATAGAAAAAACTAAATATACATTAAACAAGTACCGTAAAATATCACTTTTCTTTTACGGCTGAAGTCCCTGACAATGATGTTTGCTAGAATTCCAGATTGAACAGCAAAAACGGGGATTGAAATAAACAAAAATAGGGAAATGTTAACACAGGCTGTTAGGCTTCTCTTAGTTAATGCAGCATCCAAAGTAATGAAAATATCCAAGGATCTTTGGAATTGGGCCTTGTAGAAAACACTTGTTCCAATATAAGGACTTTTGTCGTTACTTTTAGAAACATGGTTTGATGCTTAGCTGTTTAACTCTGCAAAGTACTCCAGCAAAGGCTGCCAGCCAGTCCCTATTTTAAAGCAGTCATTTGTTTACCCTGAGAGCCTTATTTTTAGCTTGCACTATCTAATTGCGGCTGACACCAGACAGGTCTTCTGTAAAACATGCCAACGCACAGGTTAATTGCTTTGATGTGCTTCCAGGTTGCATTTCTGAGAACAAAGGTGATTGGCAGAAATGTAAAGGACAGATGTAATGGACTGCCCTTTTTCGGATGTATATTAAAATATAGATTTATTATATTTACACAGGAATCACTTTAAAATACTTATCACAATAAACCAAAACACTTAGGAGTACTTTAGAATACTTTTCAAAGGTGACTGCTAATTTTGTAGTTGTTAGCAGTTACATTTGTTACAGATTCAGTAATGACAGTTCTATTGTATTATCGCTAATAACGCGCAATCGCAAATCTTAGCCGAAATATGGTAAAGACATTTACTATGCATGCACATATAAGATAGTGACTTTTGGGAAGGAAAATTGTTGTTAGTGTAGCACTAGCAATTCTGAAGGTTACATAGGCAGTTTCTTTACACAGTGAGTCTTTTAAGGTCCAACACGCAACCCTAGCTAAAGGGAGTTTGGAGTAGGCTCAAAGTCTTAAGGGACTGAGAATAACACAGAAGGCGTTCCGCTTAAGTGAATGTGACGTACCAAGCAATGTGGTCAGCAAGAGGGAAGCCATGACGCAAAACTCCAAAGTGAAATGCTGCATTTCGGGAGATGGAGAACAATTTGATATCATAACTAAAGTGAGAGAAGGAAAACATTTAAATCCTGCATACTAAATGGAGGACAAACCCATAGCATATTCAAAGTAAGCCTTGAGAACCAATAAGGCATAGAGCGTATCTCACTTAACAAATTCTGACAACCACTCCGGTTTTAAAACTTAATTTTAATCCCTTTCTGCTACTCAGCGGCATGATCCACAAGAAGCAACCTTTCATTGTACTTAGAGCAAAGTACCGTACAGGCGTTCAGCTGATAATGCACAGCCTTTCTTGCAGTACATGTCCTTTCATTCAAAGTTCCGAAAATAGATATTCCAACTTTCCTACACTCTCCGGGCCGTAGGTACTGTCTGAGACCTACCACTGCTGAAGTATCTTCCTACCTGCATTGTAACCGCTAGCCTTAGTGCCTGAACTGCTTTGTCCACCAAGACTGCAATCTCAGCTACATAGGTAGTTGCACCAATCCCTAACATCAGGTTCCTTTTTGTTCACTTGAGGGCTTTTTCTAAGGTGTAAATTCAGATCTTGAATACAGACACCATTCTCAAAGTTATGTAGTACTGGCAACTGAAGCACTCTTTCTCTGTAGGGACACCTGTGTGTACAGCAGGTTGTGCCCAGCTGGAATCTAACAAAGGCTGGTATAAACCAGTGGGAGCCACACAGCAAGCTGTGCAAAGTGAACCTCACAAGGATACTGATGCCAGGGGCACCCTGATCTCACAAAGGTGCACATATGTATACTCCTTGCTCCTAAGGTTTCAGATCTCGACTCATCTGGGGGTTGGGGGAGAAATCTGGGTAAACTGGAAATTCAATGTTCTCATGGCATTGTGCCAGAATTCCAGGCTGGAACATTGACTCAGATGCACCCCTTTCCTCTTTTCCCTTGGGAATTTAGAGAATGTGCTCCAAAAGAGGGGGGAAATAGTAAACAACACGTTGTAGCTATTCTTTAGTATTGATCTGAGATATACTTTGGGTGAAGATCTAAACTCGCATCTGTTGGTATATAAAAATCCCTGGAATCACAGACTTCAATTTGACCTTAGGAGGGGCCCAACCTCACACGTAATTGAGCATCACATGTTCAATTCAGACTCTCTTGAGCTTTTTTCTAAAATAATACTCTTCACTGCTTCCATCACATTTTTCTGTGTTCCTCTCCCTCGCCACATACATATGCTTATTGTTTTTGAGTGCTGGTTTTAAATAGTCTTTTTTTCTATTATTTTCCTTTACCCACAGTCAGATGAAGTGGCATGAAGCCTGTCTGAGCATATCTGCTGCCATCCTAGAGATCCTCAATGCCTGGGAGAACGGGGTCCTGACCATCGATTCCATTCAGGTATGAGCGCAACCCTGCCAAGCGTCCTGGCCATTGGCTTATTCAGTTGGAAGGCTAGTCCTATTCAGAAATATTACGTTAAATTATTTCATAACAAAACAAATTGAGCCATGCAGTGGTGTCCACTGACAATAGGTAAAGCTGCAGCACCTTTTGAAGAAGTGTTTTTAGCAAAGATTTTTAAGCCACAAAACATGGACATACATTTTACATTCCAAAAGCGTTTCACTTATGTTCTAATATGAAGACTGATAAACAGCTGGCTTGGGCATCTTTGGGGAATGTATTTAGATACGCAAGAGCACCTACTCCTATTCCTTGATGAATCTGGGGCCATTTCAATGTTTAATACATAAATGTTAATCTACGACAGTAGTTATCCACAAGCACGTTATTAAGAAAGATTTCTCTTTGTATCTTACCTCCATTGACTTCATTGCCCCACCTCACCAAAACATATCTGTTGTGTTAGGACTATAGCTGATTTTGGGATGAGTGGGGTCTTTTTAAGCCTCACACCTGCTCTACTCACTGCATTTGGGGTGAACTGGGTAGTCCTTAAGGTACCCAGAGCAGGGAGAACCTGCACATTTATTTTTCACCTTTCTTTTTTCATTGCAACACAAACCATGTTAACTGGATTGCTCCATGAACGCGTTCTTTGCCATTTTGTTTTTCTTAAGTGGCATTATGGTTAATTTTGTGCATTGTACAGAAAAGGCTGGTGGCAGTGAACCGATTTTTACTTTCTCTGGTGCGCTACCATGCACGTTTGTTTATTTTTTTACCACAATGTCTTTTTGAGTACCATAATCTCAAAATCGCTGCTCCCTGTGATACAACTACTCCAGCTTCACCATAGACGGCAACTCTATAAAGGTAGCTAAGGAAGTGAAAACCCTCGGCATGTACCTCGATTCCACCCTCTCCTTCCATAAACAGGTCAGCTCCATGGCCTCCACCACAGCCTACACTTGCAAGCTTATACGCTCTGCCAAACCCTTCCTCTCTACTCAAAGCTGCATTACTCTAGCGAGAGCCCTCATACTTTCAAAACTGGACTAACAGGTTACCAATCAAATCCTACAAAACAATGCTCTCAGAGCAACGCTTAGCATCCCTAAAAGAGAACACATCTCTAATATTAGGACAACTCATAACTGACTCACCACCTCAGACAAAATCCTGCTTAAGGTAGCCTCCCTAACCCACAAATGCCTTAACAATGCAGCCCCCCGCTACCTAGCTGACAGAATAACCAGATACACGTCCAACAGACACACCAGAAATAGCAATGCTAACCTACTTGCTGTTCCCAGATTCACGCTAACGAAAATGGGCGGTAATAGCTTCCAGGTGAAAGCAGCCCAACACTGGAACACACTACCACTCTCCGTTAGAGCACCACAAACCTACCACCAATTTAGGCGTAACTACATCCAGTGGCTAAAGAACAAAGACCAATTACCGACACCTTTGTAACTACTGAAAATGTTTTTTCAATTTGTAACTCTTTCGTAATTGCACTTCACTGTCTCCTTGTAACTGCATCTCCCCACTGCATCCTTTGTATAAAAATGTAAATAATGTACAGCACTGCAACTAAGTTGAGAATATACTTGTAATGCTTGCGCCCTCATACCTTCTGGTCCGGTGCGCCATATAAGTAAATAAACAAACAAACAAACAAGCTTTGTTCTTTGTGCCATTTTGCTTTTTGGCTGCCTTCCTACCCTCTCAGATCAGAAATTGCAATTCATGGACATGTTATTTTGTGGGAGACCAGCACAGGACACTCAGTCTGGAGAGAAGCAGACATGTACATCATTGATAGAACCCACCCTCTCACCTCTGACATGCTCAATGAAGAATTAAAAAACACTGTGCATGACTCCAGGTATCGTTCCAATACTGTATGGAATATATGAGAGATGTTACGCATTCAAGACAGCCATACCGAATGTACCCTTGAACTGAAGTGGTACCAGGAGATCTGCAGACACCGCTGAATATCGAAGAGCGGTAAAGGAAATATGGCATGTGTAAAGTGATGTCATCAGGAGAAGACACAATGACGCATAGAAGCGATATGCAAATACTTAAAGAATAAAGATGTAACTGAAGAAACGAGAGTAAATGTATATACCAGTGTGAAGAAGATAAGAAACCAGATGTGTAGTAAATGTGTATACGCAGAAACGCAAGGTAGATGAGCCACATAGAAGCTTGCTGCAGTAGAAAATATAACCCCAGTAAAGCTGCCATGTTGAAAAGCTGGACGTCGGCTCTGAATAAAAGTAAGCGAAAGGCTCGAAGGACAGAGATCAGGGCTGCAGAGCTGATATTTACTGGAAATATAAATGTGTGATTGAACAAAGAATAGCTGTTGGCCAGAGATCAAAGATGCCACAGAAAGAAGTAACTACAGAGTACAAAGGGTGTGAACAAGGATAAGCAATGTACGCAGGACATATTTCCCTTAGATTAAGTAAATGAAAGAACATTTGCGAATGCCAAGTATTAGACAATTAAAGATGCAGATAGCATATGTAGGATGGAGCAACCAAGTCTCCAGGGGCCGAAGAGAGTCATGACACCCAGGATAATTGAATTAAATGGCACTAAATAGAAAGACAATATGGACAAAGTAATGGTATCCTCACACGTGGTGTAAAACCAGAATGCAAGGCCTATTCATAAGCCCCAGATGAAGATCGCGATGTACCTTAACTCCCCTTAAGGTTCCACAGAAGAGAACATCGAGCAAGGTCAAGTGCAAAGGAGAAACCTTGGCTGATGAGATGGTAGACTAATTGGGCAAGTGGGCAGTTGTCGGACATTGTTCTCTGCACCTGGGTTTCGTTTTGCTCATGTGCTGCTAACAAGCCGAATATCCAAGGTTGGGAGATAAGGCCAACCAAACATGAGGGCCTATGCAATGGTGAACATACATTGTTGCAGGGGCCAATCTGCTTCTGTTATGCTGCTATAATCTGTATTATACGTTGTTAGCGGGAGGTTGAAGGCATGCCTGCCGGATGAGAGGCAGCCAATCATGTTACTAACACTTTATAAGTAGATATGTTCCCCTAACCAATCCCTGCGTCCAAGAGGTTTTATTATTTGCCATATAGGATGACGTCATAACTGACGTACATCAAGGTTTAAAGCCTTTGTGTAATCAAAATGTAATAGAGAATGTTTTCGCAACAATTTGTTGTTCGCCAGGTTTCCCTACTTTATTGAACTGATAATAAAGTAGTATTTTGGCATATTCTTTGAATTTGTCCGGTTATTTGGGTCTGAGATCATTTATTATGGTAATCCCATTCTGCGCATAAGGACGCCCGAAGGTGCTAATGCACATTTTGGTAGCAGTGCGGGTGGTTCAGGTCCAGATCTTCGGATGCTTGGTTTCTTCCACCATTAGCCGGAGGACTGCAGAGTTTCCTGTGAGGAGCGGTGCTACAACATGTGTGACCAGAGACGGTGGGCAGGTGCCTCTTTGAAGAAACTCCTGTCCGATCCCCGCAGGCGCCCCATGGACTGAAGGCGCTCGAACTGAATAACGGATGGAAGTAGAAACATTGAAAAGTGGCAAATAAAAGGGGATGGGGCCATATTGAATGGATATATATATATTTCTGATGTTTGTTAATCTGCTTAGAATCACATGCTGTGCATAGGTCCGACATCCAGTGGTCACTGCGGAGTATTGCATTTTGTTTTTCGTAGTCGAAAAGGGGACGTCGACAAGGCGTGTCTGTAACACTATCCCTATAGTGACGTGCGTTGTACCCACAATCTCTCACGCGTCGAGGTCCCTCAGATTGTTTTTTTCCGCCCAGCTTATGGTCGCCTTACGCGGAGCTCCTAGAGAGACATTGCTAAACAATTACTACGGACCTCGGTCCTTAATATACACTCATTGTTAAAGATCCCTCCCCTCGACGTTAGCTGTGAAGCTGTTTCTCCGCCGAGCAAGTTTTCGACGGAGGAGAAGAGACGGAGGAGATCCTTCGGCGCTGCCGAACACGTGGCCAGGCCTCGCCGGCCAACATACAGTAGGGAGAGTGGGGGTTTCAAACTTTTACCTTCTCGTCGAGAATGTCTTTCTTTCTCCCCTATCTTTCCCTTGGGGTTGTTATCACCAGTTTTCATTGCCTCAGCTATGGAGAGGACACCTTTTAAGTTTTGCCCACGCTGTAGGGGCAAATACACTTGGAAGGACAAACACAAGCTTTGTAATCGTTGCTTGCCCCTCGATCATAAGGAGGACAGCTGCGCGGCCTGTAAGCTCTTGAAACCAAGAACTCTTAAAGAACGGAAAGTTAAGAGGTGGGCGGACTACGCTATGTCGAAGTCAATTTCCTCACCCGCCGCCGCTGTTACAGAAAGTGACGAGGAGGGTGATAACTCGACGTCCGTTACGGAAGTCATTAACCCCCAGAAGGAGCGCTCGCGCTCTTTGACGTCCGTCCCCGGCCCCGACGGGCTCGGCTCACGCCCTGCTTATGGGGATGAACACCCCGGCGACAAGGACGCACACAGACCCCATAGGCCTAAGCACACAACCCACGGCTCTTCTTCGTCCAGGACGAAGGATCCACCAGCGCCGAAGGGGACGCAGGGCACTCCGGCGTCGACCTCAGACCGCAAGGGTCTCAAGCCCCACCCGCAAACGCAGCCGCGACCAGCGATTGGGCTTTCATCTAATACGGGCGCTACCTCAAAAACATCCGACGTAACGCTCCATAGAGCGGCCGTCGAAAAACAACGCGCAACGCCAGCAACGCCGACTCCAGAACCCTCGACTGACGAACTCGTCGTCGAGAGTCTGGCGAGAATTGTTTCCGAGGACAAACGTAAGCGGACGACGAAACAGACGTCGAATACCACACCGAAGGAAATAGAAACGCCGAAAAAGCACAAGAGTAGCCAGGAACTGCCCCATTCATCTAAAGGCACTTCTGAACTACCGGAGGGCTTTTCTGAGGGCGACGGAAACCTTTCGTCGACGTTGTGGGAGCGTTCGAAGCGTTTTGAAGGTGATAACACTGATTTCCCCCCTCTAGACTATTCAGGGGTTCCCCATGAGACCATGGAAAGACTCCATTCTTGTATGGAAAAGATGGAGAGGTTTTTGGGTAGCCAAAACCCACCCACACCCAAAAGACCAAGAGAATGGACCCAGGATGACCCTAGGGTCAAGATTCCTAGGCTGTTTCCCCCTTCTACAGATGCATATGACCTCACTGAAGAGGAGCAATACCTCCAGGAAGATGAGGAGTGTTTAGGTGGAGATGAAGAACATGAGGAGGAGAGGTTTGAGGAAGACCCTTACACTAGCGCAGGAGCTTTTGAGGAAGATACAGCTACCTCACAGCCCTGGCACTCCCCATCAGTGCAGCCTTGGCAATCCCCATCAGTGCACTCAGACCCTGATGTCTTTCACCCTTCTCCTCCCAAGGACTCACCTATTGGGAACACCTCCCCCATAGATGACCAGCCTTCACTTAATGCACTATTGCGCAAGGCAGCAGCGCATTTTGAAATAGACACAGGGGAGACTCTTCCGGACATAGACTTTGTAGAAAGAGTTATTAAAGAAAAAGCCCCGGTCAGCCAGTCCATTCCGCTCCTGGCTTCTATAAAGAGAAGAATAACTCCTTCCCTTTCCAATCCGGCCTTAGTCAGAGGGGTCAACCCTCGGATAGAAAAGCTCTTGAGCCCTTCGTCTTCTGACCCTTTATACATCAGGGGACATTCTATTCCGGACTCTCTGGTAGTGACAAACACAAGAAAGAGAGCCGGGGTACCACTATCTACTAGTGAGGCACCACCTGACAAAGAGGGCAAGAAGCTCTATGCACTTGGGAAGAGAATCACGACCTCCGCCGCCTTCTCAACCAGGATCGCGAATAACAATTCCCTACTAGCTAGCTACGCAGATGCACAGTGGAGCAAACTGCGCAGCGAAGCAGAGGACGCACCAGAACCCCTGCGTTCACGCCTGTTGGCTACTATATCAGAGGGAACTCTTGTAAACCAGGGCATCGTAAAGAACTCCTTAGATGCCGCAGAGACAGCTGGCCGCTCCCTGGTTCAATGAATACTTCTCAAACGCCATGTCTGGCTGCGCAATTCGGGATTTAAGCCAGAAACTCAGGCTTCCCTAATAAATAAGCCCATAGAGCAAACACATCTGTTTGGGAAAGCAGTTGATGAGGCACTAGAACATGCGAAGAAGGAGTTTGATACCATCAAAACTCTTGACCAAATTTCTAGGCCACCTAACAGACGCAGCTATGGCAATAGACGCTCCTTTCGTGGCCAACGCCAGCAGCAAAGCCAACAACAATTTTACTCTGCTACCAACTGGCCCGCTAACCAGAACACCCAGTTCAGTCAAAGAGGCCAACAGCGTGGCAAAGGAAGAGGGCGAGGCTCCAGTCCAAAAGGCCCCACGCCCAATACCAACAAATGACCCAAAGATTCGGGTCCCCTCCCATGCATCACCGGTCGGGGGCCGGATAACATCGTTCCTTTCAGCATGGGAGGGAATAACGTCAGACCGCTGGGTATTATCCACCATAGCCCACGGATACTGCATCGAATTCAACGGTTCCCCGAAATACAGACCCCCACGGAACCGACGCATGACACCGGAACACCTCACCATTCTTCTTCAAGAAGTAGAAGAGCTACTGAAAAAAGAAGCTATAGAGGCTGTTCCCCTATCTCAGGTAACAGAAGGTATTTATTCAGTGTACTTCCTTGTACCCAAAAAGGACTTAACCATGCGCCCTGTATTAGATCTGCGCCCAGCGAACAACTTTGTCAAACCCCAAAAGTTTCGTATGGTGACCCTGCAGGAAGTAATCCCACTGTTATCACAGGGGGATTACATGACAACACTAGACATGAAAGATGCATACTTTCATATTTTAATGTTGCCAGCGCACAGAAAATACCTCAGGTTCAAGATAGAGAACAAACACTATCAGTTCAGAGTACTACCCTTCGGGATAGCATCTGCACCAAGGGTATTTACGAAGGTACTGGCAGTGGCAGCGGCCCACCTGCGCAGATTATCCATCCCAGTCTACCCGTACCTCGACGACTGGCTCATAACAGGGGATTCTTACGAAACATGCTTCTCCAATACCCAAAGGACCGTAGACCTTTTGTCCCAACTGGGCTTCTCCATCAACGAAAAGAAGTCCAGCTTAGACCCCAGCCAAATCAAACAATTCCTAGGGGCTCTAATTCGAACAAAGGACGGCCTCGTCTTCCCCTCCAACGAGAGGGTCCAAAACATGCTGTTTCAGATCCCCCAATATGTGGCAGGTCGAGAGGTGACGGTACGCAAAGCAATGCGCTTGCTAGGGATGATGGCGTCATGTATTTATTTGGTACCTCACGCGCGCCTGCGCATGCGCCCAATGCAAGAGTGGCTCTACAGCCAGTGGTGTCAGGCCAGCGGACAATGGGACGATCTGGTGGTGGTCTCGCAGGCCTTGGTTCTCTCGCTACGGTGGTGGACAAAGGAAAACCTGTTATTAGGGAAAACTTTTGCCACACCCGCAGTGGAAGCCACTCTAACCACAGACGCATCCCTTACAGGATGGGGGGGCTCACCTATCCCATCAGACTGCTCACGGAGTGTGGACTCCGAGCTTAGCATCCAAGCATATAAACCTGCTGGAACTATTAGCAGTGTTCAAAGCACTGAAAGCCTTTCAGGAACACTTACAAGGAAAAACAGTGATGGTCCTCACAGACAGCACCACAGCCATGCACTATCTCAACAAACAAGGGGGCACTCACTCTCCAGGACTGTCCAAGCTGTCCCAGAATATATGGAAGTGGGCTCTCAAACACAACATGTTCCTACTATCACAACATGTACCAGGGGAACTCAATCTGCTAGCAGACAAACTCAGCAGAGACTTCCCCCTACCCAAAGAGTACGAATGGCAATTACACGAAGACATCGTCTTAGACGTCTTCACGCAATGGGGTTTCCCGGAAATAGACCTGTTCGCAACCCTGGAGAACTCACAATGCCAAAGCTACGCCTCCAGGTACCCCCAGAACCAGTCCAAGGGGAACGGTCTGTTGATTCAATGGTCAGGGAAATTTGTTTACGCCTTTCCCCCGACTCCCCTCCTCAACAAAGTGGTGCACAAGATGCACCAGGAGCAGGTTACCATGATACTAGTAGCCCCAATGTGGGCCCGACAGCCATGGTTCGCTCACTTGATGGAGATGTCCCTATCCCCCCCAATGAAACTTCCCTGCCCGTACAACATGCTGTCACAAGACAAGGGCAGGACACTGCATCCATGCCCTCAGACCATGAACTTAGCAGCCTGGCTCCTGAGATCATAGAATTTGGACATTTACATCTCCCTCAGAGATGTATGGACATCCTCAGGGAAGCCAGAAAACCTAATACTCGCCACTGCTATTCTAGCAAGTGGAAAAGATTTGTCATCTGGTGTAGAAGTAAGAACATCAACCCGGTGGACTGCTCTGCCACTAACATTATTCTGTACTTGACCCATTTACTGGATTCAGGTCTAGTGTTTAATTCCATTAAAGTCCACCTAGCGGCACTTTCTGCATACACCACTTCCCAACTTAAAGTGTCGTGGTGGAAAATACCAGTTATCAAGGCCTTTATGGAAGGGGTAAAGAGAATACACCCCCCGATAGCTAACCCAGCTCCCGGATGGGACTTAAACGTGGTACTTTCTAGACTCATGGGCACTCCTTTCGAACCCATGCACAAGACAACTCTTAAATACCTCACTCTTAAGACTGCTTTCCTAATAGCCATCACCTCCATTAGGAGAGTAAGTGAACTACAGGCTCTTTCTGTACTAGACCCCTTCGTAACAGTTCACAAGGATAAGGTGGTTCTCCGCACACACCCAAGGTTTGCAGCAAAATTCATCTCCAAATTTCATGTAAACCAATCTATAGAACTACCAACGCTTTCAAAACCCTTCCAGCTTGGGAGAAAAAAGTCTGCATACACTAGATGTACGCAGAGCTGTCATGTTCTACATGGAAAGAACCAGATCACTGAGAAAGACTAATCAGTTCTTTGTCTCGGTGGCAGCAGGAAGAGAAGGAGATGCTGTCTCTAAGTCCACTATATCTAGATGGATTGTACAATGCATCACTCTCTGTTACACTCTTGCTAAGAGAGAACTACCCTTCAAGCCAAGAGCACATTCCACTCGAGGCACTGGGGCTTCCATAGCATTCATTGCAAATGTTCCCCTTGAGTCCATCTGCAAAGCGGCTACCTGGAGTTCTGTGCACACCTTTACAAAACACTACTGTCTAGATGCACACTCTAGATCTGACTCCCAGGTGGGGCAGGCAGTATTAAGACATCTTTTCTCTACTGTTCCTTCTCATAACCCACCGCCAACTCCGGGTACTGCTCGCTAGTCTATGCACAGCATGTGATTCTAAGCAGATTAACAAACATCAGAAGACAATGCATTACTTACCGTAAAAGCATTTCTGATGGTTGTATCTGCTTAGATTCACATGCGCCCGCCCTTCCTCCCCGCTCGGATGGAAGGAACATAGACATCCTCTACTATATTTCTCTCTTTTCTGTACTCACTCACGTCTAGAAGGCTCCCTCAGGGCAGAAAAATACAAACAGAGGGACCTCGACGCGTGAGGGATTGTGGGTACAACGCACGTCACTATAGGGATAGTGTTACAGACACGCCTTGTCGACGTCCCCTTTTCGACTACGAAAAACAAAATGCAATACTCCGCAGTGACCACTGGATGTCGGACCTATGCACAGCATGTGAATCTAAGCAGATACAACCATCAGAAATGCTTTTACGGTAAGTAATGCATTGTCATATATATCAGGGTAATGTAACAGGATTTCTTTGGGAAAAGTAGATACCTCGATACTTGTCCTCAAGGAGGGAGAAGGGACCACACCAAACTCTAGAACTGAGCATTTTTTAAGGGATTCTTGCGGTTACAGCCAAAGAAGGGTGCGCAACGCACTCCAAAATGGCGTAAAATAGAGATGAGATACATCTATCAGGAGAATAGGACAAGCCGATCATAGAAAAGTGTGTACTCGTGTTTGGGGGTTTTTGAAATATATCAGTGTAAAAAAAATAATATTAAAGAAGAGATTTTAGCAATACTCCATGCAATCCTTAACTCCTAGCCAATCTTGTGTTAAACTTGTCTACAAACCCAGTGGGTCTAGAACTGTCTTGGGACTATTCAAGTTTCAATAACCCACTGTCCATCCATCACTGTTTATTATTTCGTGAACTGTTTAGTTTAATATAGGTTAAATACACATAGCCGGCACATGTTTTGACCTCTTACAGGTCTTCCTCAGGGTTCAAGTGTCTCCCGCGATATAGGCGTTCCAGTTTCTATTTATTCACAACGTTTCCTCCTCACTGTTGCTGAACAGCAGGTATGTATTCCCAGTGTCAATCTCCCTATTCGTTTTCCTTTTAGTTTACTGTTCTCAGATCTGCTGCTTCTATCTCTATACTGCAGCTTCAGTTTTCAGAAAAGCAGTCAATGCCACATGGTATGTATTTGTTTTCTCTTTTGGCCTTGGGCTTAAGTCAATGGCTTCCAACTATGCATGCACCTTCCAAATAGATTAATTTAGAAAAACGTTTATCAACAGCATAGGGCATGAACAAGGTAGCTAGCTTAACCAGATAACAGGCCCTCCTAAAACATAATATTGAAGTGTTTTGTATTAGTGGTGATAAAATAGGTTGAAGGCTAAAAATGATAAAGGTAGCAAAACAATCTGAGAAATTATTAGACTGCAGAAAAGCAAGTGATTGGGGCCAATCAAACCCAGAAGAGTAGTATTTGAGAAAAAAACAGAATAAAATATGATTCTTAAATTATTAATAATAATAACAGGATAGTACGAATTGATAAACTATAAATGAAGAGATAAAATGGATAGTGTTGTATACATTTGGAAATTGTTTGGGAAATTGCAATCGATGGTACTGGCCTGGAGAGATCATTATATTGTGATTAAATAATAAACAGAAAATCCTGGTATGTATTGACGGTTAAAATAAACTTGTCATTATGGGGGGACACTCCCCTTTTGCACCTATGTAGGACACTACCGAGATTCACACCTAAGATTAGAAAGTACCACGCTGAGTGGGTAAAAGGCATGACTAATAAAACACTCATGCCGTGGCCTCAAGAAGGCTTGTTATCAAAAACAATATTGTGGCACCTGGCCACATACTTGCTTGCTACATACACGGGGAAGAAGCTACAGTAAAGATTAGCTATTTTCGAACTATTGAAGATGTATCGGAGAGAAAGGGAAGATCTGCCCGAGAAGGAGTGGATGCTCAATCGGCATAAAGAGGAGGACGTTAACACCCTCGGCTCCTCCTAGAAAAATGGTGGCATGACAGAAGGCAGGCAGGCAATCTATCCTCTAAAGGAATTAAAGCAGAGGCGGGGAATGTTAATCCAACATACACACCTCCCGCTTATAATAGTGAAGACTGCATGGAAGAAAGTAAGAATAAAGAACGTAAATATATGTCCACACACGACTAGCATAAAGAGCGATGAGAAAAAGTACAGACAGACAGACAAATAGAAATAGAAGAGGAAGTCGGGAGACAAAAAATAAGAAAGACAAAGCAAGTGGAATGTTAACAGTACAGAATGAGTGGATGGGAGGACAGATACTACTAAAATTAGACGGAAAGGGCATTGATGATCTTAAAGAGAGAGAAGACAGAGAGGAAAGAGAAAAGCAGGAAAAGGAATGGGAAGGGGCATACAAAGAAGAGAAAGAAAGATAGGAAACAAAGGGAAGACGGTATGAAGAACAGAAAAAAGAGAAAGAGAGAATAGAATATGGGAAACCTGAAGAGATAGAAGCCAGAAGATTGAAAGAACGTAGGTTGCAAAGATACCGAGAGGAAGAAGAGAAAAGAGAGATGAGAAGAAGGGAAGGAGTAGGGGGACATAAAGATGACTAAATAGATCATATTGTTGATAGAAGTATGATACCCATTGAAGCACAAGAGCAATGAGAAGATGAGAGGATCACAACAACCCTGCAGGGTGCTGCACCTGATGCAGAGAATACACACCTGGGCCGAAGAATATGAGGCAGGGAAAAGGATTGGGGATCTATATAGACAAATTAGAGAGAAGGGTTGTTATATAGCTATGGGGAACATTGCAGGATCCCCACCGAAGGAAACTGGAGATAGATCGGATAACGCATTGATGGACGAGCACAGAACGTTATCCCTGAGTAGACTAGATCTTGATGATGAGAAAAGGGATAATAGCCATACCAGTTGGGGTATAACGATGTCAGATGAAGAAAGGGAGGAAAATAAGAGCACAAAGAGAAGAGGCATGCAGTTTTTCGATGGATCCAAAAGTAGTGGAGTGTAATCTCCCAGTGGCAAGGGAAGTCATGCGCCAGTAAATATTTACGGGGACGGCAGCAATCCCCCTGTAGCACTGGCAGAGTTATTGCTGGACTCGTAATGAGGCCAATATCTTTTACTGACAAAGGAACGGTGTGTTCAACTCCAGGAATACATTATGTAAATGTGAGTGAATGTATACTAGCTTTTACAGACCAAATGGCATTGTGGGGTCCCTTTTAGATCTGAAAATATTTTTGTATGGAGTAAATATTTATTTTATTTAAAAAAAAAAAAATGTATTGGTTGACATTGCTTCCTGGACTGACTGGGAAAATATTGAGAATACCTGATGAATGTGTTTTGACCAGAAATACCTATGGATGATGATGAGGAGGGACATGTAATTGCCAGCAGTGGTAAATGGAAAAAGGGTGGTGTTCATGGGGCAGATGAGGGAAGGGCATGAAGTACAGTAATATGCCTTAAGGAAGGATACAGACTGACAGATTTGACAGATGAAGATTTGTTCAGAGATCAATATTAGTACGATGAATTCGTAGTTTTCATAACTCTCACTTATTGGATGAAAATTGGGAACAGGGAAATACCACAGAGTATGGCATTGGTAAAAAAGAAACCTTCATTCTTTCGGGAAGATTTAGAAAAGGTGTCAAGCATCTTATGGACCAACAGTCCATATGACGTGGGTCTATTAAGTGGAGCAGGAGCAGTTAAAATCAAGCTTAAACCAGGAGCAATTTTGCCTCATGTACAACTGTACCTTTTCTTCAGAGAAGCAGATGAAGACAAATTTGAGACTATTTCCACTTCGATAAAGCAGGGAATATTGGTGCCATCAGAGTCCCCATGTAACACAGCTGTGTACCCAGTGAAGAGATCAACTGGGGGGGGTCATGGAGATTTATTCAGGATCTCTGCCCCTTAAACAATATTGTTGAAGCATAGTTTCCTCTGGTTCTGAACCACGCTCCAATATTATTTAACATCCCAGCTAAAGCCAACTATTTTACAGTAATAGATTTAAAAAATGCCTTCTTTTCAATTCCCCTTCATGAAGACTCACATGAGTTGACTTCATCAGCACCTAAAACCTATGAGACTGCCTTAGGGGTTCCGTGAGTCCCCATCAATCTTTAATAGAGTCCTTCAAATGGACCTAGGTAACGTACAGCACGAGAGCACAAGAATACAGTAGGTAGATGACATATTAGTGTGCAGTGAGACAGTGGAAAGATGCAGGGAAGACTCAGTTCGACAGACAATACTAGCAGAAAAGGGATATGAAGTAGACCAAGAAAAGCTACAATATTGTCACAAAGAGGTCCTGTACATAGGACAGCTCATCTCTCAAGAGGGGAGAAAAGTAACACCTGAGAGAGCAGAAGAAATCATGAAAACTTCAAAACCTGCAACTTTAAGGGAAATGCAACAGGTCTTAGGCCTATGTAATTATTGTCGGGCATGGGTTTTGATTACAGCACTTATATTCGTCCGGACCCGCACTACATCCAACACTCTCTTCCTAAACATCTTTCCTCAAGCCCTTCACTCAGCTACCTCTAACTCTGATGGTCAAACTCTTCAGCAAGCAGAGAGTGAGAGGTAGATCTTTCTCCTCTGCAGAGGCCTCTTCTGTAATGGCCTCTCTGCCCCTCTCAAACTCGAGCAGGACCAGCCTAGGTTCCGGAAGTAGCTCAAAACCTTCCTTTTTGCTTCTGCTTTCTCTCTTTCTCTCCCTTGCTGACCCATCTGTCTGTTGCGCTGACTGGTTGCCTGGCTACCTTCTGAACCGTATGGGCACCAGGCACCTCCATGACCTGCGAGCACCTGCACTGCCTCTGGGCCTGTGCGCACTTAGGGGCTATATATGTTACCCTACAGTCCGCCCCCTTGCACTACCCAGAGCTGGCTCCCCCGGCTGCACTTACACAGAGCAAATGTTGCCATTACCGCACTCCCCCTCACCCCCTTTTTCCTCACCCTGGCACTTCTCCTCTCCCTCTCCTCCCTGCACTTCAAAGATTTGAAGGACACAAGGCCTAGTAAGATTGTTGTTTCGTCCCATATGTGCCCCCACATTGTCTTATCGCACCTAGAAACACTTGTGTGCAGGCGCGTTAACAATAACTCCTATCATATCACTTCTTTTAAAAGGACTCAAGGAAGCACAGGCGGTAAAAATAAGATAACATGGACAGATAACATGACTGAAGGATTCGAAGAATTAAAAAGGGTGATTTGCACAGCCCCTGTGTTAGGAATACCAGACTATAATGAATAGTTTTACTTATTCTCGCGTTCAAATGGAGATGTGATGACGGCAGTACTTACACAGAAGACGAAATTAGGACATGGCACAAACCATTAGCCTATTATCGTGGTTTTCTAGACCCAATAATGAAAGGGCCTTATCATTGCAAACAAGCGTTAGCTGCTGCTGCTTTCGCGAATGAAAAAGCTACCAGTATTGCAATGGGATGCTCAATAACGTGATTTGTCGAGCATTCCCTGTTTGCCATTTCGGAGAAATCTAAAAGTACATTGACTACACAAAGAGCGTTCGGATATTCGAATCCAGCAATCCAAATTGTTGGATGTAGAATCGTGAAATAGTAAATCCGGCGGCATTTCTAGCAGAGCCAGTAGAAAAGGAGGACTGTACTGACAACACATATTGAATTTTATGATGATATTCCACATGTTCAAGAAACTGCTCTCTTATTGAGGGTTCTTTGAAAATTGATCAAACAACTGGTGAAAGGCATAGTGGGACGGCAGTAGTGAAGTTGAAAAACAATGGTGAATTCGAAGTAGTGACGAGTGCGAGATTGCCTTCACGTTGTTCAGCGCAGGCTGCAGAACAGAATTAGTGGCGCTCATGGCTGCGCTTCATAGATTTGAAGATGAGGAAGTGACGGTGTATTCTGACTCCGCCTATGTGACGAGAACCGTACACGCAGTTATCATGTTGGAAAAGGAGGGGTTTCCTCCATGCAGATGGCACTCCAGTGCAACATGCGTCAATATTGGGCAAGCTCATGAAAGTACTAAAGCTCCCATTGGCTATAGCCGTGGTTAAATAAACAGCCCATGCTAAAGGGGCGACATGATTTCTTGCGGTAACAAAGCCGCAGATGTAGAGGTCAAAAGATTTCTGATTTGGAATTAGAAAATGTTAAGCAAGGATCACAACGATGCATGATAATGCATGAAGGTTTTAATATTTTATCCATTGTACAGTAAATTGAGCTGTAAGGTCGAGCTCCACAAGAAGAACAGGATATATGGAAGAGATGGGGGTGTTCTTTACCCCCCCCCTGAGGCTATATGGAAACTGGACAGCACTGGAAAGCCAGTTATGCCTTTAGCATTATTGATGGTGGCACTGGAGCAGCTGCACTGCCCTGCGCACACCACCAGAGAGAGTCTTGCTGCAATTATCGCTGAAGACTGGGTCACACCAAATGTGTTGGAACATTTTGCATGGTTTATTGTAAATTGCATTGTGTGCCAGGGCACACTTTGCAAACCGTGTGAGGAGCAATCCCTAGACCCAATGGACCGTTTCAGCATCTACATATAGGTTATGTGGATATGTTACAAGTATGTAACGGTTATAGGTACATGCTAGTGGTAGTATGTCTTTTTTCCAGATGGATCGAGGCAAGTCCATGCACGCACCTGAATGCCAGGTTTCTCATGCGCAAGGTGTTTCCTAGATGGGGTGTGTGCGAAGTGCTGCAGTCTGATAATGGGCTGTATTTTGTAAATTAATTGTTTGAACCAATTGTTCTTCTATTAGGCATAAAACACAAGTTTTCCTCTACCTTTCACCCACAGGGTGAATGGTGTCTGTGAGAGGATAAACAGATTTCTCAAAGAGAGGATAGCAAAAGTCCAAATTACTCTGAAGAAGGGATGGCTGCATTGCCTGTCCCTTGCTTTTTTGCCCTAAGAAACCAGTCTGGCTCAGATCACCACCTAACTCCTCATGACTTGGTGACTGGACACTGCATAAAAGTACCCCTTGGTCCTCCCACTCGAATACAAACGGATGCCCATAGTGTAGCAAGAACATTAGGGGAGGAAATGCATGATCACTTAACAAATATGACCGCTAGTGTTTCTTTTATTTCCTAACAGATCAAAAATCGGAGAGGAAGGGTCAAAGAAGATTGATGAAGACTACCAACCAACTGATTTTATTTACTTGCTTGCCCTAGTTTTTCCCCAGTGAACCAAGTACTGGTAAAAGCTTTGTTCATACTTGGAACACGCCCAGTTGTGAGTGACCATACCTAGTAGAGGAGGACTCTCCTACTGCGGTGAAACCTCAAGGGAAAAAAGGCTGACTGCATTTGAATGACGTAGAGCTCTACAAAGTAGAGACCCCCAACCCCTCCGGCAACCGCAGACAGTGAAGCAAGAGAAGAAGTTCTGCGCATAGTGACCAGATCGGCTACTAAAGGCAAGAACAATGAACTAAAAACATTATTGGAACAAATTGACATTTCCTAAGTCTAATGGGAAACAAATGAACTTGCTGCAGTTCCAGAACTTTTCTTAATTGAACTAAAAACAAACTATACATTAAAAATAATAGACAATGATTGCACAACACACTTTTGTGCTGCCTGAAACGTTGCACACAATTTTGCACACTGTTTTGTATACATACTATGAACATAGACTGCGGATAGAAAACGTGGACTTTGTTACATTTTTGGGAAATCCTACAACAGTCCTATTAGTCGCAGAGTTATTATTGCAATCATAATTCAATTCTTGTTATAACAAGTGGACATTCTAAAAGTGATTGAAGTTGAATAATTTAATTAAAAATGGGAATTTTCCAATATCTAAAATCTAAATGGGTGAATAAAGCAACATCCCAAAGGGAAGATTATTATTTACAAGAGATGACATCAAGAGCAAAGCAAGAGACAATGAACCGAATAATAAAATACGAGCAACCTGGAATAAATGGAGCAGGAATCAGATTCGAGGAAAATCGGATGTTACAATGCAAGGGTCAAAAGGGGAAAGAAGTGCAAGAATGCTGGCAAAGAGGTAAATTACGAATCAAAGGAACAGTCCTTACTCCTGAGGGATGGGCCGATGGACTGATCGTGTGCAAGGCAATGTTATTGTTAGGACAATGGGAAGCAGTTGTGGTGAATGTAGAAAAGGGAATGCAAGGACCAACGGCCTAAGATCACAAGGTTGATAACGTGGGTCGACAATGGGGGAGGGGACCATTGAGGATACTACCTCTGAAGAATGCGTCTTTATGCTTCAGAAATAATGGCACGATAAAAGTTGGAGACAATACCAAGTGTGGTCACGTTTTTGACATACCAGCATGAACGGAGGAACAGCAGTCCTGATGGACCACTTCTAGGCCTGTGGATCAAGAGCATATATGAAGTTGCCACAAAAATGGGGTGGAATTTTTTCACTAGTACTGATGAACATACCAGCCCTAGTAGTGCCACAAAGCGACCTACAGATCATAGACTTTCCTAAAATGGATGCACACCAGATGAAGAAGAGATTGCTTAGCCTCACACGGCAAGAGGACGAATCACTTTTCAGGAAAATCAATAAAGGCATCGTGACATTTTGCAGGCGAGCATACATTGTTCAGCAGAACGGCACTGATATTTACAGCTATATTCATGCCAGGACTTTAAGCTGCAGCGAACGTCACGTGGTTACAGATCACTACGTGGGAGCTGTTGCGAACAATTAACACAACAATAAAGGGATTGAACACAATTCTAGAAGAATTGAGGGCTATAAGACTCATGACCCTCCAGAACAGGTATGTCCTGGACTTAATTAAAGCAATGGAAGCAGGGATGTGCGCCAAGATCGAGCCTTCTTACTGTTCATACACGCCTTCACACGATGGAGAAAACGGAACCCTGACAGAAGCAATAACTATGCTGGCAACCCTGCATACGATGATGGTGGCTGAAGTAGATGAGACCAAAGATTCAGACTGGTCTTCATGTTTGTTCTCATGGTTTCCAACCTGGTTGGCAAATGCCTTCAATCTACTTGGAAGAATACTAGTGTTAGTGTTGCTGGGATTCTGGCTCATAAGAAAAATCATAGGACAGTACAAGCAGACAGCAAAGAAAGCTATTGGGATGAAGATTATGATCAATGTGAATGCAGAGACTGACGAGCACACACAGACTATGAGCACCTGATAGAAAGTCTTGTGGGACCCCCAGGAACAATGTAGGGCATTGGGTTTTCTGTCAACCAATTGAGGAGTGCTGCCATATGACCTGGAGTGTGGATGAACACACAAAGAATGCAGGTGACCTGAGGCGGGTGACTAAGATATGGATTCCAGAGAAGTCATTCTGTGGAAGAAGAATGAAGAAAATTGAGGCAGAGGAGGAGATGGTTGAGGACTCGACCAGAGGTGGAATGTAGAGAAGCAGACGAGTATGTCATTGATAGAACCCGCCCCCTCAACTGCGACATACTGAATGAGCAAACGCTGTGTATGACACCATGTATCATTCCAGTATTGCATCGAATATATGCGTGATGTTCCACACGGACAACCATACCGAATGTACCCTCGAACTGATGTGGTAGCAGGAGATCTGCAGACACTGCTGAATATCGAAGAGCTGTAAAAGAAATATGGTATGTGCAAAACGATGTCATAAGGAGAAGACACAATGACACACTGAAATGATGTGAGAATACTTAAAGAATGCAGATGTAACTGAAGAAACAAGAGTAAACATATATACGAGTGTGAAGAAACCATATATACAAAGAAGATGAGTAAACAGATGTGTAGTAAATGTGTATACGCAGAAACACAAGGTAGATGAGCCACATAGAAGAAGCTTGCTGCAGTAGAAAATATAACACAAGTAAAGGCCATGTTGAAAAGATGGACGTAGGCTCTGAATAAAATTAAGCGAAAGGCTTGAAGGAGAGAGATCGGGGCTGCAGAGCTGACAGACACTGGAAATATACATTTGTGCATGAACAAGGAATAGCTGTTGGCCAGAGATCAAGGATGTTACTGCAAGAAGCAACTGCAGGGTACAAAGGGAGTCAGCGAGGATAAGCAATGTACACGGGACATATTTCTCTTAGATTAAGTAAATGAGCGAACATTGGACAATTAAAGATGCAGAAAGCATATGTAAAATGGAGCAACCAAGTCTCCAGAGGCCGAAGAGAGTAATGATACGCAGGATAATTGAATTAAATAGCACTAAATAGAAAGACAGTATCGACAAAATCATGGTCTCCTCACACATGCCGGAAGACCAGAAAACAATGCCTATTCATAAGCCCCAGACCAAGATAGCAATGTACCTTAACTCACCTTAAAGTTCCAGAGAAGAGAACATCGAGCAGGGTCAAGTACAAAGAAGCCTTGGCTGAACGTTTGGCTGATGAGAGATGATAGACAAAGTGGTCAGTTGTCTGACGTTGTTCTCTGCACATGGGTTTTGTTTTCCTTATGTGCTGCCAACGAGCCGAATGTCCAAAGTTGAGAGAGAATGCCATCCAATCGGGGGCATATGCAATGGTGAACATACATTGTTACAGGGGCCAATCTGCTGCTGGTTTGCTGCTATAATCTGTATTATGCATAGTTCGAGAGACGTTCAAGGTATGCCTGCCAGATAAGGGGCAGCCAATCATTCTAATAACACTTACAGAAACTATAAGTGGATGTTCCCCTAACCAATCCCTCCATCCTATAGGTTTTATTATTTGCCACATAGGATGACCTCATAGCTGACGTACATTGAGGTATAAAGCCTTTGTGTAATCAAAATGTAATCGAGAGTGTGTGAGCTACAATCTGTCGTTTGCCAAGTTTCCCTACTTTATTGAACTGATAATAAAGTATCCGGATATTTGGGTGTGATATCATTTATTATGGTAATCCTATTCTGCGCATAAGAACACCCAAAGATGCTACTTCTCACGTCAGTGTTGTGTACCTTAATTTGTTGAAACTGGGAATTGGGACTGTAGGGTCATAATCTACTTCAAGCACAGAGTGTGCTTGCTTAATGGGCAGATTGTGGGTTAGCTGGTGGTCCAGAATTGGACAGCCTGTACCGGTTTGAATGTTGCCTGTCCCTATTGTTGGGGGAGCTTTGGCCTCCTCCAACCTGATTTGGGGATAAACTGAAGACTTCTGTAGTACTAACCACACTATCCAAGCATTCAATGCCAAAGGACTGTCAGAGGAACACTGGAGACTTGCTGCTGCAACCACCATCATTTATTATTATTATGGTATTTATTGAGCGCAGACCTAGATTCGAGAAGCAACGAAGCGCTTTACAGAGGTATACAACAATACAGATACATAAAGGAGCGCTTTACAGAGGTATCCAACCGTGCAGGTGCATAACGGAGCGCTTTTTAGAGGTAACCACAGAACAGATATACAGCGGGTGTGGGATACAAAGGGGCACAGCAGAGTGGCACAGCTCTGGCGGGGAGGAGAGGGCCGGGTGGCATCTAGCGACAAGGGGCGATGTGATGGCCTAGGTGTTTAAGCAGAGAGATTCCTTGAAGAGGTGGTTCCTCAGTTCTTTTCTGAATTGTAGGAGCGTGGGGGGTGGGGGGATAGAGTCTCATGCTGACGGGGAGGAGGTTCCATTGTCTAGGGGCGTAGGCAGAGAATGCCTGTTTTCTGGTCCTTTCCTTTTTGTAGCTGCGGATTTCAAGTCTGCACATGTCCTGGCTTCTGGTGGTGCACTGTCTGCCGGAGATGCTGAGTTTCTCCGCAAGGTAGCTGGGCGACTTGAGGGCGACTGCCTTATAGATGATGCAGCAAGACCTGAAGATGATGACAGAGATGGGATTTTCCATAAATTATCAGAAGTCCTGCTTGGAGCCATCGCAGAACGCTCTGTTTCTGGGATCCAACTCAACACACTGACTTGTCTGGCATCCCCCTCGGAAGAGAAGGTGATAGCCATCCTAGGGATGGTGCAGCGCCTGTCATCGGCATGGGCGACGGCGATGCGAGCTGTCAAGTCGCTGCTGGGCATGATGTCCACTTGAATCAACCTTGTCTGACTTCAGATGAGGCGCCTCCAGGAATTTCTGGATGTGAGGTGGCTGCAAGTCTTTGTATCCTGGACAGACTGGATCGCCCCCAACGAGGAGTACTGACAGGCGATACAGTGGTTAGGTGTGCGCCTGCATCTCACACAAGGGGCCCTGTTCCAGGTCCCTCCTTACCAGGAGATGGTCACCACGGATGCTACTCTGGAAGGTTGGGGAGCCCACAATGGACAGTTCCACGCCAGAGGCCCCTGGCTGCCAAAAGAAAAAGCCCTTCACATCAATGTCCTGGAGCTTTGGCCCGTCTTTTGTCCTTCCTGCCATCGCTGAGGGACAAGGTGGTAAGGATCTTCACGGACAACACTGCCGCCATGTTTTACATCTGGAAGCAGGGCGGGACACGCTCTACGGCTCTTTCCAACGAAGCACTGGGCCATTTGTTAGGGCATATTTCTCGTCCCTTTTCACTTAGCGGGTACCAAGAACACCATTACAGACTCACTCAGCAGGGCACTATGTGCTTGACACGAGTGGGAGCTTCGCCAGTGACAAGTTGACCTTCTATTCTACGATTGGTGTTAACCCCAGATTGACCTCTTCACAACGGCGATGACCTCCAAGTGTCAGAGGTTCGCCAATAGGTTCCCACAGCCAAGGACCATGGGGATGCCTTCTCCTTCCTGTGGGAGCAACTTTTCCTATACGCCTTTCTTCCATTTCCGCTCCTGCTACGACTGATCAACGAACTCTGACTGTGTCGGTGCATGATGATACTCATCTCTCTGGCGTGGCCGCAACAAATCTGGTATCCACACCTGCTACGTCTGTCGGCGGCTCCGTCCATCAGGCTGCCACTACTTCCCGATCTTCTCGCCAGAGAGGGAGGAGCAATTCTGTACCACGATTCGGCATCTCTGAACCTGATGTCCTGGCTCCTGCAGCCCTAAAATGTTGACATTATTTGTTACCAGCAGAATGTAAGGACATCCCGGCCAAGGGCAGGGCCTCTTCGACGTTGCCATGCAACGGCTGTAAGTCGAAGTGTTTCTCCGTGTGGTGCAGGGCTCAGAAGATTACTCCTCTGCATGTCACAGCTCCTGCCATACCTGATTTCCCTGGCCAAGGCTGGGCTGGCTCACTACTCTATCAAGGTACACTTAGCAGCCATATCCCATTACACCGGGACAACAGGTAGGTCTTCTCTGTGGTCGCACAGGCTCGTCAAGGAATTCCTCACTGGCCTCTTCAGGACTTTTCCGCCAGTGAAGGCTCCTGCCCCTGCTTGGGAACTAAATGTGGTCTTGACTAAGCTCACTGGCGCACCCCTTCAGCCGATGCACCAGGCCCCGCTCAAGTTTCTCTCGTGGAAACTTGCGTTCCTCATGGCGATCACCTCGGCCAGGTGGGTCGAGGAGATCAAGCCTCCATACTGCAGACAGTCATACTTATCGTTCCACGCTAATCCGTCGGCGCAATTGGAGAGGTTGTTGCATTCGCTGGACGTTGCTCGTGCCTTGAAGTTTTTTAGGCACAACGAATTTTCAAAATACTACAGTTATTCGTCAATTTCGGACCTGTGAATCATGGGAAGGCCTTGTTGGAGGCTTCCATCTCAGGTGGCTCTCCGGCAGCATCATGCACTGTCATCGTATGGCTAACAGACCTTTTCCAGGCCAGCCAAGAGACCCGCTCCACCAGAGCCATCGCAGCGATGACCGAGTTTCTTTCTGGTGTGCCCCTGCTCGACATCTACAGGGCTGCTACGTGGAGGTCCACGCACACCTTCACGAGGTTCTACTGCATCAACAGGGAATCCAGGGAGGAGTCCCTGGTCGGCCAAGCGGTGCTACGCAACCTGTTCAGGTGAGTCTGTTCCAGAGGTGTTTATTGCTTCTGTTGGGCCTTGCCACCTTCTGGGGTTGTGTATTTTTACTGCTGTGTAATATTTATTCGTGAGAATGTGAATCCATTCCAGACCCCATGCTGGAGAAGTTTTAAGTTATTTACCTGTGACTCTTGTTCTCCAGCATGGGTCTTTCTTTATATATTGGTCATTTGTATGGCATGGATTCACATGCAAACCCTCTCTCCTTTTCTTGGTTTATACTGCCACTTTAAGTGCTTACCAAATCTGAAGATGGCTGTCCGGAGTGGAGCTTAGGGAGAGGACTGTCGTTGGATGGGGGCAGTGTAACCCATTGACAGTGATTGGTTTAGAGGAGAAATGCAGTTTTCAAGCTAAAGTAAAACTGTTTTTTCTTTTACCAAGGATTCCCAGCCTGACGATGGGGAATATTCCTGAGCATGTCAATCCATGGCAGACTCCATGCTGGAGAACAAGAGTTACAGGTAAGTAACGTAAACCTTATTTATTATAAGCACTAGGGTCACTAACAAACTACTAGAGCTAGGGTAAGTAAACTTGATCACATATATAAATGCTGCGTACCGTTGTACACAATGGATAGCACTCCCCAGAGCATCAGAACGAGGCAAAATCCCTCAATCTGCAAGAATGGTCCACCATGTTTTCCAGACCAAAATTGATTTATTAGAGTATAATGTGGACAAGGAACACACACAACAACGCGTTTCACGATGAACCGCTTGATCACATACAGTGGAAACAACACAGACATAGGACTTTAGTATTGTTTTACATCTCTATGGTCCTAACAGAGTAGATCGGTCTTGCTGTGATTAATGCACCTAATTCCGACTGAAATATATCAGACATCTTGAAATGTCTCTATGTATCTTGTTAACACAGCAAGCCGCAAAGTGCTGTCGGACTCATAATTGAGGAGAATTATATCCAAAAAGGAAATTATACCAAACACTACTCATAACCTTTAACGTTAATTTAACTTAAATCTAGTTAATACTTGTCACAAGTGATCTGTTGGTCTCACAGCTCTCAAGCAAACACTTTGCTGATACATTTTCAATCTTAAATGTCTGAAGTATGCACCAGTGGGTTCCTGCTGTAGATGCTGCGAATAATTGTAAGCATTCATTCAGCCATGTGAGTTTAGGGATGCAACATGTCATAACCATATGAGCTAATGCAAGTAGTCATACAGGATTCCCCGATAGGTCAGAGCCCTGTGGCGTCACTTTCATTTTTGAAGTGGAACATGTTGCAACTGGATCAGTGTTTTCGAAATGCCCAGTGACTGCGGCTCCCTAAAGGGTGGGGCTGGGGTGGTGATCAAAGTTTTAGACTGTGTGATGTCACTTTCTTAGTATCATATCCTGTGTGGTCTGAGAAACTTATGAAAGAGAGGATGGCATGTGCTCATGCTTGAAGTTAACCAATAATGGGATTGAACTGTTGTGTTCCATAAACACTGATTCTTTTAAACCAAGAGTGACTCAGCTGTGGCAGCTTCACATGCAAAATCTCCCAGAATTTCTGGGCTAATAAGAATCGGACTGTAAGTTCCATTCTCTCTTTGACCTCATTCTGAAGGCTTCTCTCCTTGTTCCCTTTGTCCTATCTCTGACTCTGTGCCTTCATCCCCCTGATTCCTTCAGTTTTTAGTGCCATTTCACTTTGTGCCTCAGTGGTGGTTCTGAAATTCAGTTTTGGCTCCTTTTGACTAACTTTATTAGCTGGCAAGTGTTTTTCCTTTCTTTTTGTGTCCTCATCTGTTTCTCACCAGTAACACCTCAGCGAAACGTCAGTGGAGACTCTCATTTTTATGTGCACTGCCCTTAGTAACCCACAAGGCTACCAGGGCAGGGGAACTACCAAGGAATCCCATTTTGTCCCTGCTTGAGGTGTCTCGATGGGACAATGTGTTAGTGTTACAGGCTGGTGGCAGCTTTAACTCATCAGAGGCTGCATCAAGATGTAGCCATTTCAAAGTATTGGTATTCGCTTCCTCTTTGAGCAGGAGCAAAATGCCTACCTGATGTGTTTTAAGTCCTGTGACTTTGTGGTCCTTCTTGTTTCACAATGGGAATGGATTTTGAATGCTTTGCTATTTGAGCGCCGACTCATCGCTCACAATGAGATGGCTGAGGGTGTGCCAGACACCTAAAATCCACAGCCCTTTGTGTGTGCCTGTGAAACAGAAGTGCTGCTGGCCTCCCCAGATTGGGAGGTCGCCAACCTGATTGCAACTCAGGCCTAAGGTATTCTCCTGTAGCTACTATTTTAGAGGTTTTTTTTTATCATATAGCTGGAAGCCCAGACTTGCCATTAGGTGAGGAGGCTGTCGAAAGATCTTTCTAACAGTAGTGTTGTAAAAACAGTTTTTCTGAAGTCCAGGGCTTAGTAAAACCATAAGACTGAGACAGTACCCAACTCCACTCTTAGTATAAGGCTGTACCACCTGAGTATTTGGAAGCTTAGACAAAGCAGCCAGCCTTATTTTAGGAGGGAGAGAGGGCTGTAGCTTGGTACAAAGGAATTGTAGCATGCATATGGTCCAAAGAAACACAAACTCTATGGGCCTCATTCAGAGTTTGGCAGTAAGTGGTAAAATTGGCGGTAACCCAGTTACCGCCAATTTTACCACTACACCAAACTGAGTTTTGGCTTTGAGTGGAGGATTTACCTTCAGCAAAACTCTGGTGGTAAATCTTCCCACTCAATGCCAAAAAATCAGCAGAATTGGCGGAATTTCTGCTGCGGTAATTCTGCCGTGGTGATTCAGCAAAAAAAACATTGGGTTCATTCGACCCAAAATAAATGGGGAATTACACTCCTACCACCACCAGTGGCGGTAACGGTAATTCGTTTTCTGCTGATATATCACAGAACTACTGCCTAACTCATAAAGAGGCTCTATGTATTGTAAAAATAAATGGTTTATTTAAATAAAAGTAGGCCAAGTTGATTCCTAGGTAAATAAGTACCATCACGTTATTTATAAACACAATTCTAAAAACACAACACAATGCTTTAAAGTACACCGACCAAAGCATAGACCCTGTTCAGAAAACGAACAGTATTTCTAGGGATGTCAGACCTAATCAAACACATTTAGTATAGGACACACTTGTTCATGGGGAGTAAAACAATCAGTTACTTTTAGATTACTTTACAGTTAGTCAAGTGTAGTAGACCCTGCCAGTCATGGAGTGACATTCAGTTAAGGAATCACTTAGTAAACCAACCCTGTTAGCAGGATACTTTTTCTGAATAGTGGAACCCAAATTCATGGAACAATATAAACCTATAACTACATTCAGGATAACAGTGATACCAGGTGAGTAAGACCTTATGGTGTAATATACTATTACGGTTGCTTTTCAGATCAGTGGAACACAGACTAAGGTAAGCAATGACTAACTTATTTTAGGAAGGCAAAAGGCAGACCCAGGTTAGTAAAACCCACAATACACTTATTAAGAATTGCCCACTGCTATTCAAGGTAGGTAAGACCTAAGGCAGACCTATTCCAAACAGGCTATACAGCAAGTTAGGGGAATCAAGACCCAGTTGGTAAACATACACTTATATTCTGAAAGAAATAGTAAGGTGAAGCTAAAAGCATTACTTTTGGGAAGAGGCACAACCAATTCACAGGTGAGTAAAATAACCTTATTTCTGATGTTTGTTAATCTGCTTAGAATCACATGCTGTGCATAGGTCCGACATCCAGTGGTCACTGCGGAGTATTGCATTTTGTTTTTCGTAGTCGAAAAAGGGGACGTCGACAAGGCGTGTCTGAAACACTATCCCTATAGTGACGTGCGTTGTACCCACAATCCCTCACGCGTCGAGGTCCCTCAGATTGTTTTTTTCCGCCCAGCTTCTGGTCGCCTTCACGCGGAGCTCCTCGAGAGACATTGCAACTCCTCGACCTTTGGTCGTTTTTTTCTCATAATATTAATAATCCCTCCCTCGACGCAGTTGTAAGCTGTTCTCCACCGAGCAAAATCTTCGACGGAGGGTCGAGCGGAGGAAATCCTTCGGCGCTGCCAAACACGTGGCCTGGCCTCGCAGGCCATATACAGTAGGGAGAGTGGGGTCGTGGGACATCTCTGGGTCTTTTCTGAGAATGCCTTTCCCTTTCCCCTTCCTTTCCCTTGGGGTGCTTATCGCGATTTATTGCCTCGGCTATGGAGAGGACACCCTTTTAGGTTTTGCCCGCTTTGCAAAGGCAAATTTACTTGGAAGGACAAGCATTCACGGTGTAACCGCTGCTTGCCCCTCGATCACAAGGAGGAAGGTTGCGCGGCTTGTCGGCTTCTTAAGCCTAAAACTCTAAAAGACCATAGGGTTAAAAGGTGGGCGGCCTACGCGATGTCGAAGGCCGAAGGTTCACCCGCCGCTGCTACCACCGACAGTGACGAGGAACGCGATAACGCGAACTCCGCTACGGAAGTCGAAACCCCCTCTAAGGAGCGCTTGCGCGCTTCGTCTGTCCCCAGCCCCGACGAGCTCGGCTCACGCCCTGCTTATGGGGATGAACACCCCGGCGACATTGACGCACACAAAGACTCACATAAGCACACAACCCACGGCTCTTCTTCGTCTAAGACGAAAAGAGCTTCGGCGCCCAAGGAGACGCAGGTTCCACCGGCAGCCTCCTCGGACCGTTCGGGTTCGAAGCCCCTCTCGCAGCCGCGACCAGCGACTGGGCTTTCGGCAAATAAGGGCGCCGCCCCCAAACCATCGGCCGGTGCGCATCAACAGAAGGCGCATACCGCCGTAGAGCGTTCGACACCCATAGCGTCGAAAACACAAGCTTCCGCCGACAAACGAGTCGCCGAAAGCTTGGCGAGGATCGCTGTAGCCGACGCCCAGAAGCGTACGCCGAAGGACACGTCGAGCGCTACGCATAAGTCGAAAGACACGGCGAAAAAGCCCGAAGGAAAGCAGGGACTACCCCCTTCAGTCGGGGGGTCACCCAGCACACCTGAAGGTTTTTCGGAGGGCGACGGGACACTTTCCTCGACGCTTTGGGAGAGGTCGAGCCATTTCCAGCTAGATGACTCTATTTTTCCCCCGCCAGACCGCTCTGGGGTACCCCATGAAACCATGGAAAGACTCCACCTCTGTATGGAGAGGATGGAAAGGTTTATTAGTACCCAGACCTCTCAAACTCACAAGAGATCTAGAGAAGGGCCTCAGGAGGACCCCAGGGCCAAAAATCCGAGGCTAGTCGATCCCCAGCAGGACACAGCCTCAGACTTCCATAATGTATACGACCTCACTGGGGAGGAACAATACTTGGAGGAAGAAGATGATTTCATGGACGATGAAGAAGGACAGAACCAGGAGGAATGTCTGGAAGACAGGCCAGACATTATAGAAGAAGGCTTCGGAGAAAACCCAGAAGAAGGCCTTCGCACCCCTGGCAATCCCCATCAGTATATTCCGACACTGATGTCCTAAACCTAAATCCTCCGGACAATTCTCCTGTTAGGAACACGTCTCCAATTGACGATCAGCCCACTTTCAATGCACTGTTGCGCAGAGCAGCAGCGCATTTCGAACTGGACACTGGGGAGCTCTCTCCAGAATTGGACTTTGTGGAAAGAGTAATTAAAGAGAAACCCCCGGTCAGCCAGACCATTCCCCTCCTAGCTTCAGTGAAAAGAAGAATCATCCCTTCGCTGGCCACTCCCGCATTAATCAGAGGGGTCAATCCGAGAATTGAAAAACTTTTCACTCCTTCACCCTCAGACCCGCTCTACATTAGGGGACATTCCATACCGGATTCCCTAGTAGTATCTAATACTAGAAAGAGGGCAGGGGTACCACTTTCCACCAGTGAGGCACCCCCTGACGAGGAGGGCAAAAGGCTATATGCCCTTGCAAAAAGAGTAACTTCCTCGGCTGCCTTCTCAGCAAGAATTGCGAACAACAATTCTTTGCTTGCTAGCTACGCAGACGCGCAGTGGGCCAAACTGCGCAAGGACGCCGAGGAAGCACCGGAGCCTTTACGTACACGCCTACTTTCAACTATTGGCGAAGGAACCCAGGTGAACCAGAGCATTGTAAAAAACTCTCTGGACGCGGCAGAAACAGCGGGACGTTCCCTGGTGCAGGGAATACTCCTAAAACGCCATGTATGGCTGCGCAACTCAGGGTTTAAACCGGAGACACAGGCGTCTTTAATAAATAAACCTGTCGAAGACTCTAACCTCTTCGGAAAAGCGGTGGATGAAGCTCTAGAGATGGCTAAAAAAGAGTTCGATACTATCAAGACTCTTGACCAGATCTCTAAGCCCACTACCAGACGCGGCTATGGCAACAAACGCTTTTTTCGTGGCCAACGCCAACAACAACAACAACAAAGTCAACATCAACAATACCCTGCCACCAATTACCAGACCAATAGTGGGCAGTACAGCCAAAGAGGCCAACGCCGGGGTAAAGGGAGAGGTCGGGGATCCACCCCCAGAGGCTCCCAAGCCCCCAACAACTCCAAGTGACGCGAAGATTCGCGTCCCCTCCCATGCAACACCGGTCGGGGGCCGGATAACATCCTTTCTTCCTGCATGGGAGGAGATAACGTCAGACCGTTGGGTACTTTCCACCGTAGCCCACGGATACTGTATCGAATTCAACAGTTCCCCATCCTACAGACCCCCGAGGGGACGTTGCATGACACCGGAACATCTTGCCATCCTTCTCCAAGAAGTACAACAACTGCTGGAAAAAGGAGCCATAGAGGTCGTGCCTCTATCTCAGGTAACGGAAGGTATTTATTCAGTGTACTTCCTTGTACCCAAAAAGGATCTAACCATGCGCCCTGTATTAGATCTGCGCCCAGCGAACAAGTTTATCAAACCCCAAAAGTTTTGTATGGTAACCTTACAGGAAGTGATCCCACTGCTTTCTCAGGGAGATTACATGACAACATTGGACATGAAAGATGCATACTTTCATATTTTAATGTTGCCAGCGCACAGAAGATACCTCAGGTTCATGATAGAGGGCAAACACTACCAGTTCAAAGTGCTACCCTTCGGCATAGCATCAGCACCAAGGGTATTCACGAAGGTGCTGGCAGTGGCAGCGGCCCACCTGCGCAGGTTGTCCATCCCAGTTTACCCTTACCTCGACGACTGGCTCATAACAGGGGATTCTTACGAAACATGCTTCTCCAATACCCAAAAGACGGTAGACATTTTGTTCCAGCTGGGCTTCTCCATCAACGAAAAGAAGTCCAGTTTAGACCCCAGTCAAATCAAACAATTCCTAGGGGCTCTAATTCAAACAAGGGACGGCCTCGTCTTCCCCTCCAAAGAGAGGGTCCAAAACATGCTGTTTCAGATCCCTCAATATGTGACCGGTCGAGAGGTGACGGTACGCAAAGCAATGCGCTTGCTAGGAATGATGGCGTCGTGTATTTATTTGGTACCTCACGCGCGACTGCGCATGCGCCCTATGCAAGAATGGCTCAACAGCCAGTGGTGTCAGGCCAGCGGACTATGGGAGGATCTAGTGGTGGACAAAGGAAAACATGGAAAGAGGGAAACCCTTTGCCACACCCGCGGCGGAAGCCACTCTAACCACAGACGCATCCCTCACTGGATGGGGGGCGCACCTATCCCATCAGACTGCTCACGGAGTGTGGACTCCGAACGTAGCATCCAAACACATCAATCTACTGGAGCTACTAGCTGTGTTCAAGGCGCTAAGAGCCTTCCAGGAACACCTACAAGGCAAGACAGTAATGGTCCTTACAGACAGCACTACAGCCATGTACTACATCAACAAGCAGGGGGGCACCCACTCTCCAGGCCTGTCCAAACTGGCCCAGAATATATGGAAGTGGGCTCTCAAACAGGACATGTTCCTACTGTCACTACATGTACCCGGGGAACTCAATCTGCTGGCAGACAGACTCAGCAGAGATTTCCCCCTGCCCGAAGAGTACGAATGGCGCCTGCACGAAGACATAGTCTTCGACGTCTTCACACAATGGGGATTCCCAGAGATAGACCTGTTCGCAACCCTGGAGAACTCACAATGCCTAAGTTACGCCTCCAGGTACCCCCAGAACCAATCCAAGGGGAACGGTCTGTCGATGCAATGGTCAGGGAAATTTGTTTACGCTTTTCCCCCGACTCCCCTTCTCAACAGAGTGGTGCACAAGATGCACCGGGAACAAGTGACCATGATACTAGTGGCCCCAATGTGGGCACGACAACCATTGTTCGCTCACTTGATGGAGATGTCTCTATCTCCCCCAGTAAAACTCCCCTGCCCTTACAACATGCTGTCTCAGGACAAGGGCAGGACTCTGCATCCATGCCCCCAGAACATGAACTTAGAAGCTTGGCTCCTGAGATCATAGAGTTCGGACATCTACAACTCCCGCAAAGATGCATGGACATCCTCAGGGAAGCCAGAAAACCGAACACTCGCCACTGCTATTCTAGCAAGTGGAAAAGATTTGTCATCTGGTGCAGGAGTAAAAGCATCAACCCTATTGACTGCTCTCCCACACATGTGGTCCTATACCTGACCCACCTATTGGATTCAGGTCTAGTGTTTAACTCCATTAAAGTCCACCTAGCGGCACTTTCTGCATACACCACTTCCCAACTCAAAGTGTCGTGGTGGAGGATCCCTGTTATAAAGGCCTTCATGGAGGGAGTAAAGAGAATACACCCCCGATAGCTGACCCAGCTCCCGGATGGGACCTTAATGTGGTACTTACCAGACTCATGGGCTCTCCATTCAAACCCATGCACAAAGCATCTCTTAAACACCTCACTCTTAAGACTGCTTTTTTAATAGCTATCACCTCCATCAGGAGAGTAAGTGAACTTCAGGCTCTTTCTATTCTAGACCCCTTCGTTACAGTTCACAGAGATAAGGTGGTTCTACGCACTCACCCTAGGTTTGCTCCGAAATTTATTTCTAAATTCCACGTAAACCAATCTAGAACTACCAACGTTCTTTCAAAATCCTTCCAATTTGGGAGAAAGGACTCTGCACACACTAGCTGTACGCAGAGCGGTCATGTTCTACATGGAAAGAACCAGACCACTGAGGAAGACTAATCAGTTCTTCGTCTCGGTGGCAGCAGGAAGAGAAGGAGATGCGGTTTCAAAATCCACTATTTCTAGATGGATTGTTCAATGCATCACTCTCTGCTATACTCTTGCTAAGAGAGAACTGCCCTTTAGGCCAAGAGCACACTCTACTCGAGGCACGGGGGCATCCATAGCATTCATTGCAAATGTTCCCCTTGAGTCCATCTGCAAAGCGGCTACCTGGAGTTCTGTGCACACCTTTACAAAACACTACTGTCTAGTTGCACACTCTAGATCTGACTCCCAGGTGGGACAGGCAGTATTACGACACCTTTTCTCTACTGTTCCTTCTCATAACCCACCGCCAACTCCGGGTACTGCTCGCTAGTCTATGCACAGCATGTGATTCTAAGCAGATTAACAAACATCAGAAGAGAATGCATTACTTACCGTAAAAGCATTTCTGATGGTTGTATCTGCTTAGATTCACATGCGCCCACCCTTCCTCCCCGCTCGGATGGAAGGAACATAGACTTCCTTTATATATCTCTCTCTTTTCTGTACTCACTCACGTCTAGAAGGCTCCCTCAGGGCAGAAAAATACAAACAGAGGGACCTCGACGCGTGAGGGATTGTGGGTACAACGCACGTCACTATAGGGATAGTGTTTCAGACACGCCTTGTCGACGTCCCCTTTTTCGACTACGAAAAACAAAATGCAATACTCCGCAGTGACCACTGGATGTCGGACCTATGCACAGCATGTGAATCTAAGCAGATACAACCATCAGAAATGCTTTTACGGTAAGTAATGCATTCTCATATACTTTTAAGAATGGCAAAACACATTCAAGGTAAGTAAGAACTTTTGTAACTGCTTGTTCTCAGAGGGACAGTTACCAACCAACTCTTTCACAAGTAACATAACATTTGTTATACTTTTCAAGACATAATCCTTTTCTTATCCAGTCCTTCCCTAGTCTATTGGATGAGTTCTCTCAGAGGCAGAACAGGTACCCTAGTGGTCTAGGTGCCAGCTGTTGGCAGGGTGAGAGAGAGTTCATTTGCAGGCAAAGGCAGAGTTCCTGAGGAAGTCGCTTCAAATAAATAGGTATTTCACTTTAAAGTTATTAGGGTCCAGGGACTTCAGAGAAGACACTGTAGGAGGATTCCAGCAGTGTGCCTGGTTGAACTGGATGAAAGGACTCCTAATCACATGAAACACCCCAAAGGTACACAGGAATCACAAGGGACATAAGGTAAGTAATACCCAAACCAACACAGTAGCTCAGCACAGAAGAAGAGTTTGCAGCAGGAGAACTTCAGGACCTGCATCCAAAAAAACGGTTGATCAATTCCTTGTCATGAAGACTGAACACAGGACACTGGAAGGGATTTTGCAGCATGGATCAATGGGGAAGGCTCCAGGCAAGAGTTTCTTGGCGGCGGTATGTGGCTCTGTGGTTTTGGCCCCCATTTCAGGAGCCAAAGGAAGACTGAATATCGTTGTTCAGATTCTTGTCACTTGTAAGGTCCAGCGCTCTTGTGAGGGGACTTTTAGGACTCAAATCGTGTCTCAGGAGTTCAAGCAGGAAGCCACCAAAGTCAGCTTGATTTGGAATTCGGAAGACCTTGCACTGCACAATGGCTCAAGGTCCCAGGGTATTAGGGTAGTGGGGCATTGCAGCCCCGCAAGGTTGCAGCACGACATGGGATTTTTGAAAATGCAGGTCTTCCTGAGTCTAGTGGATCTCACCAGGCTCTAGTTCGGGGTAATTGTTTTCAGAGTCCCCAGGTCGCTTGGAATGAAGGGCTATAGCAGGCTCTGGTTACACAGCAGGCTCTCCGGTTGCTGGAAATCATCTGAGGCGTTTTTTTCATCTTCTCCTTCGGATTCAGCTCCAGTAGTCGACTTGTCAGCAGCTTCCAGGATCAGAGTTCTTATCAAGAACCACAGCACAACGTCTGCATTCTCTCCCTTCAGTTTACAGAAAGGGGTGTTTTTGCTGTCCAGTCAGGACAGCCAGCCCCTCATTGAGACTTGACTCCTTTTGGGCAAGGTGGAAGACAAAGGGTTGCCCAGTTTTGGACACCTCCCTCGCTTCCTGCCTTCTCAGACACTCTGGAACCTCATCAGGGAATACAAAGGATTCCTGCCGAAGACCAAACTCCCACTGAGGCCGTTCCCACCCAGAAGACCTCAGACACTAAAGCGAGCAAGAAATGGCAAAATAAGGAGAAGACCACCATTTTAGAAAAATGTTGGCCCTTCTTTTTTTTAAACTTAATTTTTATTGATATTTTAAGAAACCATACAAATGAATCACTTTTCACCATGTTATTCTAACAATTTAAATCAACCACACCACCTCCCTTACCCACTCCCCCAAAGACTTGGAGAGCTTACAAGGATGTGGGAGAATGAAAAAAAAAACTAGACCATACTCAAAAAGTGTTCCCATCCTCTTGTCAATTGATGCGAGCATCAAACCATTTATATAATAACAAAGGAAAAGGAAAAATATTAAAATAATAATAAAATAAACCTGCTACTAAATATGGTGAAACCCCTTACTTTTCTCCTTCCCACTCCTCCCACCCAACAAAGCTAAGTTCCAACATTTTAAACAACTGCGCCTTACAGGTCCTTTCTTTCTCGTGCCTCTGGAGAACTAATATTGGCATAGCAGATTCTAGTCCATCGGCTCTCCTATAAAACTGGCCTCTCCTCTATATCCTCTTACCACATTCTGAACCTCCTCCTGATTCACCTCCCATTATATGAAAGCACCCCCCAATATTTTCTGAAAGTTTTTAATGTATCATTCACCACTGCTGTCAGCTTATCCATTATCATCATGGGTTCACTTTCTGTTGCCATTCTTCTTTTGCTGGGAGGTTTTCTATTTCGACCTAATTGAATCCCTGTGATTTCTTTCATCCAGCTCAACACTAAATTCGAGAAAACGTTACCCTTAGGGCAATGCCACCACATATGTGAAAGAGAACCCACGTCGCCATATCTCCTGGGACAGAAGGGAGAGGATCCCGCAAACATTCTGGATAGTTTCAATGGATCTCTATGCCATCCCATCAACATTATGTAATTGTGCTCCATTGTAGAGGTGAACAGATTACCATGGAAGGTGACGTATATGTTCCCACATTCCTCCTCTGAGATCTTCTCCCGCACTAAGTCTATCCAGTATCTCTGGAACGTCTGCCTCCCCAACAGCATGGATGAGTTTATGATTTTATAAAGTATGGATAGAATGCCCTTTCTGGAGCTTGAGGTGTGTAAGGCTTTTTCAAAAGCAGTAAGCTCCCTTGTTATCGAACTTCCCCACTTTGGGTCCATGAGTATACCTTTAACCTGGATATATTAAAAGAAAACTGAAATCATGTAATTTCCTAACACCTCACGGATCGACTCCAAATCTAGGAAAATCACATTACTAAATAGTTGACCCACCCACTCAAGGCCCTGGTCTAACCATCTCTGCGAGTGTCGCAGCCCTAGATTCCCAAAATTGAATGGAGAACCCCATACTGAGGGCAATGGTGAGGGCCATGTTGAGAGCGCACGGTTGTCTCCATTGTCCTGCCAAACCGACCACAGAACTCCCAGTGTGGGATGGGACCGCAGTTGCTCTGGGACGAACTTGATCAGTGTCCACAGGTAATCCCTAACCTTAAACGGGTGAGCCACCAGATCTTCCAGATCAGGCTTGTGTCATCTCTCATATGGTCCAATATAATACGCAGCTGGGCAGCTTTGTAATATAATCGGAAGTGAGGAAATCCAATGGTGGCCCTTCTGTGCTTTACCGAGGTTGAATTAACAGCCTGCGAATAAAAAGGACGAAAAGCCATAAAGGTTAAAACACTGCCACCAGCCATTCAAGCAAACTTGGAATTGTAACAAAAATATTACAGGTAAGTAAGAAGGGGATACATTGTATCCCCCCCAGCACTCCACATAAAATGGGGTGTGCTGGTTCACTATATAAAATGTAAAGGGGGATGAAAATCCCTCTTTACTACTTGGGAACTGTAGTTCACCCAAGTACATGAAAGAGAAATTAACAGGGCAGCCCATAGGGGCAACCTAGCCTAAGCCCAAAAGTTGTAGGAAACTAGAACTTAAACCACACACTATGGAAAGACATAACAAGTTCGCTCATAAAGAGTAAAAGACTAGGTGAGAGGGGAAAAAGCATCCCCTTCACCTAGGCACAAGGTCAAATAGTTACCTAGTCAAAGCAAAAAGTTCTGGGGTTGACACAGGTCAGGAAGATTTATCATAAATATGAAAATCTTGCGTAACCAGCGTCATTCAGTCTAAACCACATGCCAGTCACACAGTCTATGTAGACAGACTATTCATTTAGCCATTCCTCATGCTACAAAGAAAAAACACAAAACTGCTGGGGTGTAGTATTTTTAAAATGTCTCAGTAGTAGTTGTGCATCCCTGTAGGGGCAATTGGCTGCCAACAAAGTAAAAAGGCTGCAAGGTGGTGTAGCCGAAAGTAAACTCACCCAGGGAAACAATGGGATTGTCTGGGAGCACCCCTGCTCAGGAAGCCATTTCAGAAATGGTTTACTAAGCAGAGCCAGGACCAGGAGTAAAGTCCAGTAGATGCTTTGGAGAGACTTACAGGGCTCTTTGGAACCAAATCCCCTCTACCAGGATATACAGCAGAGGCGTAGACAGGGTAGGGCCTGAGTGTACAAGGCCCACCCTAAATCTGTAAATGCCCACTCAGCAGCACTGTGTAGCATTTACTGATGTTAATGTGACTGCGGTCGGCCCACCTACATTAGCTTCAGGCCCAACTTGTTAGAGAATCCTGGCTATGCCTCTGATATACAGTCATTCCCTTTAAAACTAAAGACCCCAAAAAGGAAGTCCAGTCATCAAAGAAATGTTGAAGCAGCACTGACCTTGATATTAGAGAGGTGTCCAGTGGGTGTCCAGAGTCAGCAGGTGGAAGAACCGCCTTTCACCTCAAGATGCCAGAGACAAAAAACCAAAAAACAGGGTGCGGGCGGAGGACGCAAACAAAGACATTTTGTAGAAGTGTGTGCCACAGTCTCATTTATCAAGAGTTTACAGGGTGGTGTCCAGGCTCTGCAGCCAGATGGGGTTGCAGTCTGCCGCTGGATGGATAGGGTCATTGTTAGGAAATATTTTATTTTTGCAGCTTTGCCTCCATACACCTTTATGGAACCCCCCCAAGTGTTTTCTCTTGTTTTAAACCTGACCGGACTTTTGAAGGTTGGTAAAACCGTTTTGCTTTACTTATTTACTTAGTTCATATATTCTGGGGGCACTGACCAGCCCCTACGTGTATCGCCATAGGGGGTCCTTTTCCCGATTACAAAATTCCTTGTTTTTGTAAAGCTGCACACATCACCTTACAGTGAAGAGGGGTACTTTATATCCCCTTTTATTTTTTAAGTAACATTTCTGTTTACTTGCATGATGTATCCAGGATGGTTTGGTGGTAGCAGATATTTTTCCACAGTTTATTTTTACCTTTCTCATGTGGTCATTTGCATTTTACAGCATAATGTCATCTAGAATACCATATACTTAAAAATGGCCATGCCACGTGATTTCACCCTGTTCTTTGCCCATCTTGTCTTTTGGTTTCCTGCCCTCTCATTGCTAGATGCACCACATATGGTAAGCCCATTCACGGGCAAAGCCGTGGTATGTTTTTGTGTCCGGATATGGGTCTGTCTGGTCGCAGGTGACCTCTTGCCCAAAGTGTCTGTTGGTGGGTAGATGTGAAGGCAGGTGGCTGTCCATGATTGCACAGCCCCCTGCCAGTTTGAATGGTGCAGATCCTTACCATTGGAGGGCTTGGGTGCGACCCCAGCTTACATTTGGGATAAAATGAGGAATCCTGCAGCCATTCCTGGGATCGTCATTGGAGACAAGACCCCTTTGAATATGTGCATCCTGCTGACGATCCATGGACGTCCATTGCAGCCAAACAACATTGCATACAGCAAAGTCCCAGCAAAGCCCTGATCCTCTGTGATGAGTCCCTTAAGACCCTCAACAGTGCTTCAATCTCTGGACTGGTAGGCACAACCAGTCTTGACTCCTGCTCTAGGATTCTGCTCTTGGAAGCCTTTGGAAGTGTCCCAGGACCACCCTGTGGACTGACCAGCTTCTTCCTGGGCTGCTTTGCTGCATTTGTCCCCATCCCAAGTTCTGACTTGGGACTCTGCAGATTCAAAGCTTGTGAGACCAGAACAATCCTCCTGCAGTTGCTTGTCTCCAGAAAGAAGAGGGGTTTGCAGGGAAAAGCTACTTGATCTCCACCATGAGGGTCGCCATCCACCACCTGAGCACGGTGAACTTCGCTGCTGCCTGCAGTTATCGTGTCCTGGGGGGTCCATGAGGTTGATATAATCATCTCTATCTTGTCATGCCCGGGTTGTCAATCTGCCAAGCCACAGGAACTGTCTCTCTGGAGCGTATAACTGCCGACTAGCCAGACCCAAACTGGATGCCGAAAGTGGCCACTATACCTGCAACCTCTGAACCCCCTCCAAAGGAGCCAATACTTGAAGAGGGCCTAGCAGATTCATAAACGCCAGGTGAAGTTTCGTATCTAATCGGAGGAAGAGAGGTGAGCTTGCATACCTGTTTCTAAATGACTCCCGCCTCCACCACCCCAGCCGCCCCTCTCCCCCCCGCAGCTGCTCCCCCCCCACCCTCCGGTTACATGCTGATATACAGGCATAAAGTCGTCAACCTACCGCTCCCTTGCCTGGTCATAATCATTGGAGTTATGACAAAGGGTTCACCCCTGGTCTTCCCTGGAGTGGTGAGATTGGGTAAGGAACCCCTAAAGAACTTTACTTATCCTTTGTTCTTGCATTCCTACAACACTTGCACTCGCCTGTTGGCTTTGCCAAAACTTGTACTGCTACTTTAAAAGGCGCCTCACTCAATATAAAGGGTTAACATTGAGGTGTGTGACTTTGTTTTAGGACACTAGGTCCCTTTCTCTTTAGCAGGGAAGGACATTTAAAGTGCTAGGAGCCTTATATTATAATGCTGTGTTTTTGTGATTCTACTGTTTCTCTCAATACTTAACTGTTTCTAACTGGTTCTAAAATACGAACCAGTTTTCACTTACTTTACTGCATACAGTTGGCTCGTTTCTGACTTGATTCCTATTTAGTTTTTGTAAGAGTAAAGTGTTGCTGTCCTTTTGTAAAATCGCCCCATGGTGAATGTATATATGTGCATAGTGCGGACTTAGTGATATTACTTACCTATTTTAATTGCAGTGATATTACTTACCTATTTTAATTGCAAGGGGTGCATTTCATACCTAATAAATATTGTATTTGTATACTTTACTGTATACCTTGGGGTGCTAGAAAGGGTGATTCTCCAGCATGGGGTCTGGCATGGATTCACATGCTCATGAATATTCCCCGTTGTCAGGCTGGGAATCCTCGGTAAAGAAAAAATCAGTATCAGTTTCGTTTCTGATCTGTCTTTCTTAGTAGTAACCAATCACTGGTCTCTGGGTTATACTGCCCCCAGCCAATGACTGCCCTCTCCCTAAGCCCCGCTCTTGGCAGCCATCCTCAGATTTTTACCGCATGTTCAAGTGTTGGGAGTCCTCGTGCTATAGCTCTCGAGATTTACTGCGTTTTTGCGCTTTTTCAAAGAGATTTATCTAATTTTTCGGTTTAATCGAGCCCCAAGCTCCACCGTTTCTACTTCCGATCAACGGGATCCCGTTTCGGATTTATCTATGCCCCTCAAGGGTGAAGTTTTCGTCGAGTTACGCTTCTTGGAGGATTCCAGAAGCTTCTGAGGCCTACCTCGTGGACGAGAAGAACATGGCCCAGGAGAAGGGAAGCTCGACTCCCGGCAAACTGTTCAGGATCTGCCCTGGATGCAACCTACAAAATGTGTTCAAGGAGGACGAGCATTTGAAATGCCTTTACTGCCTCCACGAGGACAAAACGTACGTGGAGATGGACTGTGCGTTTTGCATGAACATGTCGGATCGGACTATGAGGGATCATCGGACCCGTCTCTCCAACTGGCTGGAAGGCAAGAGCCCAGCAGGTGAGAAGAAGAAGTCCGAGCGGTCTTCTAAGTCCTGTGCGAGCGCCCCGGCGACGGGGGCCCAACAGAAGGCAAAGCACTGCGGAGCGCCGAACGGTCGTGCTCCTCGGCTGCCAGGCAGGGCGCACCTTCACCGACGCCATCAACCGTGATCCAACGCTCTGGCTCAGGGAAGAGAAAATCTGAGAATCTGGCTAAGCTTCTGGAGAGGCCCTGGTCGATCTCGAAGGATCAGGCCGAAGGGGAGCGAGGCAGTGACCCTCCCCCTAAGATGAAGGCCTCAAGCGCGCCCAAGGTGGTGAAGGCTTTGATCCCGGCCAAGGCCTCGATTGAGGGAGTCGCTGCGGCACTGGCGAAGCCGGTGGAGGCTATCCCAGTGGAGGTGACCTCGGGGCCCAGAGTTTCCCTGCCCCCGCAGAGGGAATCCTCTTTTAAGCCCGTCGAGAAGACCCCCGTGAAAACCCTGGTGGAAAAAGAGGGGGGGGGGCGGTAGCCGTGACAGACACGGACACAACCTGCCCCGAAGAAAAGAAGGAAGGCTTCCTCTACCAACGGCGCGAGGCCAAGAGGAAGACGGTCCTCGTGGTGCCGTTGCTGGATGACATCTGGGACGAGGGACTTGCTCTCCTGAAGAACCCGTCCACGACGCCTGCCAAAAGGGACCGGTACGAGAAGAAGTACCGGGTCCCCGACGGCACCCCTTTGTGCCTTAGGGCTCAACCGACCCCAGATTCGGTCATCTCGGCAGCGGCCAAGAAGAAAGCGGGGGGGGGCTTCGGCTTCAACTTCCCCACCGGACTGCGAGGGAAAGAAGAAACTAGATGCCATGGGGTGACGAGTCATCTCGTCGGCGGCGATGACGATTAAGACGGCCAACGCCCTAGCGATTGTGGCCCGCTACGACAGGGAGTTGTGGTACAAGATCGCCCCCCTGTTGGACTTCCTCCCAGACGACAAGAGGGCAGAGGCCCTGGCGATCCTACAGGAGGGGTGAGGTGGCGTCGGGCCACGCCATAAGTGTGGCCACGGACATTGCCGACACCGGTTTCCGCCAGTTGGGCAACGGCGTTTGCCTTCGGCGGGGGTGGCTCAAGACGACGGATCTGTTCGGAAAGACAGTGGATGAGTCACTGCAGGCCATCAAGACCGACACGGAGACGGCTCGGGCCTTGGGAGTTCTCCAGCAACGGTGGCCGCCCTTTTGGAACTCGGGAGGCAAGCAAGGTGCCTCCAAAGGATTCCGCAGCGGCTCCTCGACCTACCGTCAGGCGGCCCGCTCCTCGTCGCAAGAAGCCTACAGGGGACGAGGCAAGTCAGGTGGATCTCGCCGTCGTCGCCAGGGAGGCCAAGGCGGCAAGGCTGCTTCCAAGCAAGACTGAACCGGCCGTTGCGTCGGGCCTCCACCGAAGCACCCCGGTGGGAGGCCGGCTGACGAAGTTCGTCAGCGTGTGGGAGTCCATCTCCACCGACCGTTGGGTGCTGGATGCCCTGGCCCACGGGCACACTCTGGAATTTCTAAAGAAGTGCCCCCAAATTCCTCCCGTGGCCAGGAAGGAAAACCACGTCCCTCAACTGCTGTTAGAGGTAAGGGCGATTGTCATGATGCCTACCCCCGGGGACCCAGACCACGTCCAGCAACCCCGGAAGCAGGCATCAAGTTATCCTAAGCAAGCCCAACAACCCCTGCCTATGGCGCCAGGCTCATATGGAGAGTCAGTCCTGGCGCCATAGGCGCCAGGCTCATAGATTAAAACCTACCTGATGCAGACCATGCTGCAAGAGCTCCAAGCCAAAAGAGGCTTGGAAGGGACTACTTTACTTGGGGACTATTTTTTACTCGGGCGGGGCTGGGGAGGAATACTTACCTGGGACTACTTTGGAGGCTATTTAAACCACGCCCGAAGAGCAGCACACGCTTCGCGTTATTCTGCACCTAGCAGCTTAACGCTCACCGTGCCTGCAAGTCTGCATCCAGCCTTCTGCCACACCCGCCTCGATTTTGGAGCTCCTAGAAAAAGGGAGAAAGAAGGAGAAAAGGTTAGAACAAGAGCAATACCTTTTAATCCTTACCTGAATTCCCAATCCATCGCGCCTTCTAGCTGGAAGAAAGAAGTTATTTAATGCGCGTCGCCTCGCCTGCTGCGGCGCCGCGCTGAACACACCGGCCTTCGCAGCATCTTCACATTCCACTGCATCCTCGTGCATGTTCCCGCCGCACTCCGGCACCTAAGGAGAAGACAAGAACAGCAAGGTGAGCCAAGGGAATACACAGAGGAATATTAGTTACCCCCCCCCCCATAGACTTACCTGATTTTACCACCGGGGGTACTATTCCTCTTCACGGGTCGGCGCAGCTTCCACTGCATCTTCGCCGAACCCCGGCCCATAAGGGGAAACAAAAGGACAGCAAGGTGAAACAAAGGGACTAACAAGGGGAACCCTCCTCACCACAATAGACTTACCTGATTTTACCGCCAGAGGTATTATTCACCAAGACTTCATACTTTCTCTCAGCGCCTGAATAAGGGAGAAAGCAACAGGTTACATATTGACATTATTTTATCGAACTGTGTTGGAAAATACAAATCCTTACCAGAATACTACCGGTTGCCACGAGGAACTCTTCATTAGGGTCAAGCTGCAACCTGCAAGGAATTGGACAAGAGTGAAAGTCAGGCATTTGAACTCTTACAAACTTTATACTTACAGCGTCTTTCCTGCGGGAATCTCAGAGTCAATATTGTTCTGGAACTCACCAATTCCTTCGAGCCAGTGAAGCAACTGGGTATAAACGCGCCCCTGCGCTCAATGCAGGATGGAGAGCTCATCTTTTCAAACCATCAGGTGAGACTATAAGAGAGGACATCAAAGGCGATCTGTGGGGAGAACAGCGGGGGTGGGGGGATTTACGCTCAACTCCACGGGTGGTTAATTCCCTTTCTCCATTTGCAGAAGAATATACCTACGGGCCAAGGAAACGAAGCTAGGTGGGCCAGTCCAGTCCGTCATCTCGGCCCTACGTGTCACATTGGTGGAGACCGCAGCTGTCCAGTTCCGATCGACGCCTCTGGGAGCCAGGTGAGGGTAACAGCGATGCTCAAGAAAGGAGCCACCGAGCTCTTCCCAAAGAGGCTCCGGGGCTCCGGAGTATACTCAAGATACTTCCTCGTCAGAAAGGAGACAGGAGGTTGTCGTCCCATCCTGGACTTGCGTCGGCTAAACAAATACATCATGGCACATAAGTTCCGGATGGTCACCCTCCAGCATGTGCTGGGCCAGCTGGAGGAAGGCGACTTCCTATCGTCATTGGATTTGGAGGATGCATACTTTCACATCCCCATCCTAAAAGGACACCGAAAGTCGTAGTCCAAGGGCGGCACTACCAGTTCAAGGCCCTCCCATTCGGATTGAAGTCGGCGCCAAGGGTGTTCACCAAGTGCCTAGAACCAGTGGCGGCGTGGCTGCGCCTGCAGGGGATCCACGTCTACCCCTACCTAGACGACTGGCTCATCCGAGCAGGGACAAGAGAACACGCCGTTGAACACACAACAAAGACCGTCCGGCTGCTCACGGACCTGGGATTCGCCATCAACTGGTTCTGTCGCAGGTAGCGCTGTTTCTGGGAGCCAAGCTCGATACAGTAGCTCAGTTGGCCTCGCCGTCGGAGGAAAGAACGCAGGCCATCCTGGGCAAGGTACAGCGTCTGCTGGCCACGGACGTGGCCAGAGTAAGGTCCATCAGGTCCCTTCTCGGGATGATGTCCTCTTGCATCTATCTGGTGCGCCTGTGCAGGCTTCGGATGCGTCCTCTGCAGGAGTTCCTCGACGCCCATTGGATGCAAGCGGCTGGCAGCTTCGAGGACAAGATCTCGCTCAACGAAGTATTCCGCCAAGCAATTCGATGGTGGGGCACCCGCACGTATCTCGCAGCGGGTGCACACTTTCAGACCCCAGTTTATCAGGTGACAGTGATGACAAATGCCTCCCTGGAGGGGTGGGGAGCACACACCGGGGATCTTCACGCGAGAGGCCTGTGGCTCCCAGAGGAGAGGCCGCTCCACATCAACATACTGGAGCTCCGAGCAGTGTTCTGGGCCCTCAAGTCATTCCTCCCGTCCCTCAAGGGCAAGGTGGTGAGGATCTTCACCGACAACACCACCACGATGTTCTACATCCGGAACGAGAGAGGAACCAGAGCCCCAGCCCTGTCCAAGGAAGCCCAGTATCTGTGGCACTGGGCCGTTGCCCAGGGGATGTTTCTGGTACCTTTTCATCTAGCAGGGATAAAAAACACTATTGCCGACTCACTCAGCAGGGAGCTGCGCTCGTGCCACGAGTGGGAACTATGCCAGGATCAAGTGGATCAACTCTTCCGGCGATGGGGCAAACCCCAAATCGACCTGTTCGCAACGGCGACGAACTCCAAGTGCCAGAGGTTCGCCAGCAGGTTTCCCCAGCCGAGGAGCATGGGCGATGCTTTCTCGTTCCCCTGGGACGGCCTGTTCCTGTATGCGTTCCCTCCGTTGCCGTTGCTGCTCGGGCTCAACCAACTCAAGAGGTCCCGGTGCAGGATGATCCTCGTCGCACTGAGGTGGCCGAGACAGATATGGTTCCCGGACCTTCTGGACTTGTCAGCGTCCCCACCAGTCAAACTGTCGACGGACGCAGATCTTCTCTCCAGAGAAGGAGGCGCCATTCTTCATCACGACCCGGAGTCCCTGAACTTGCAGGCCTGGCTCCTGCAGCACTAGAGTTTGGAGGGTACGATATCCCAGCTGACTGCAGAGAGGTTCTTGCAAAGGCCAGGGCGTCCTCAACTCTCAAGTGCTACGGACACAAGGGGAAGAGGTTCTCTGTCTGGTGCTGTGCACAGAAGATTAACCCTCTACGGATTACAGCCCCTCAAGTGCTACCGTACTTACTGTCGCTGGCCAAAGCTGGACTAGCTCATGCTTCCATCAAGATACATCTGGCAGTGATATCCTGATACACCAGAACTGCAGGACGGTCGTCCCTGTGGTCTCATCGCCTGGCGAAGGAGTTTATGAAAGGACTGTTCCGATCGTTCCCGCCGGTGAAGGCTCCAGCCCCGGCGTGGGAGCTCAACGTGGTGCTGACCAGGCTCATGGGCCCGCCATTCGAGCCCTTGCATTCGGCTCCGTTGAAGTTCCTGTCGTGGAAGACAGCGTTCCTTGTGGCCATCACCTCTGCACGACGCGTGGGAGAGATTCAGGCCCTTTCCTGCAAGCCTCCATACTTGATTTTCCACGAGACGAGGGTGGTGCTGAGGACGCACCCCTCCTTCATGCCCAAGGTGCCGTCAGACTTCTATCTCAATGAGCCCTTGGTGTTACCAGTCTTTTTCCCGTCACCTTTGTCGCCGGCCGAGAGGACTTTGCACTCGCTGGATGTAGCTAGAGCGCTGAAGTTCTACGTGGACCGAACAAAGAGTTTTCGGAAGACATCACAGCTGTTTGTGAACTTTGGACCTGTGAACCAAGGGAAGGCTCTCGAAGGCTTCCATTTCCAGATGCCTCTCCGGCTGCATCATGCACTGTCATCGGTTGGCAAACCGACCTTTGCCCGGCCGTCCGAGAGCCCATTCGACCAGAGCGATCGCTGCTACCACAGCGTTCTTGTCTGGTGTGCCCCTGCTGGACATCTGCAGGGCTGCTACGTGGAGGTCGACGCACACCTTCACGAGATTCTACTGCGTCGACCGGGATTCCAGGGAGGAGTCCAGAGTCGACCAAGCAGTGCTGCGCAACCAGTTCGCTTAAGGTGAGCCTGGTGAGAAGGTAAGATGTTTAATGTTGAGTTTTATGTAATGCTTAATGTTGAGCCTTGCCATCTCCCGTGGTTGTGCATGTGTGTACTGCTATGTATTCTTATATTCATGAGCATGTGAATCCATGCCAGACCCCCTGCTGGAGAAGGAACAAGTTACTTACCTGTAACTGTTGTTCTACAGCATGGGTCTGGCATGGATTCACATGTGAACCCTCCCTCCTACCCCTCTGCGGCTCTTCACTTGGTCATACTGCCACTTTACGTGCTACCAAATCTGAGGATGGCTGCCAAGGGCGGGGCTTAGGGAGATGGCAGTCATTGGCTGGGGGCAGTATGACCCAGAGACCAGTGATTGGTTACTACTTAGAAAGACAGATCAGAAACAAAACTGAGACTGATTTTTTTCTTTACCGAGGATTCCCAGCCCGACGACGGGGAATATTCATGAGCATGTGAATCCATGCCAGACCCATGCTGGAGAACAACAGTTACAGGTAAGTAACTTGTTCCTTATTCAAGATGTTCCCACCAGGTGTCCTCCTGGTATGTGGTAGTAATTCCTGGGCGTTGAGTCCTAACTGTGATTTCCCATAGGCGTGCATTAGGGCAGTCCTCCTGTTGTGCACCATCTTCTACCTGGGTCCATCTTCCGACCCCTGGAACTCTTCCTTGGGGTCTCCTAAGGCCTTCCTTGGGGGTTCATCATTGCAGCATCGACACCTGTGGGATAGATCAGACTTTCGTCCAGTAGTGCGTATGGGCCTTTAACTTTCCCCATTACTTCCTGTGGAACATTAAACTGGCAGTGGAACTTTCTTTAAAGTGACTCTGGAGTACTTACTGTTAGGTAAGATTTGCTTATGAATGATACATCTTCCTGACCTTCAACCCCAGAACATTTTGCTTTGACTAGGTAACTATTTTACCTTGTCCCTAGGTGAAGGGGAATCTTTTTTTCCCTCTCACCTAGTCTTTTACTCTTTTTATGGGTGACCTTTTTGTCTCACCATAGTGTATGGTTGAAGTTAGTTTCCTACATATTTTGGGCTTAGGCTGGGTTGCCCCTATGTGTTCCCCTGTTCATTTCTCTTTCATGTACTTGGGAAAACTTCAGTTCCCCCTTTACGTTTTATATAGTGAGACAGCACACTCCATTTTATGTGGAGTGCTGGGGGGATACAATGTACCCCTTTTCTTACTTACCTGGTAACATTTTGTTACAATTGCAGGTTTTACATGAATGTCTGGTGGCAGTGGTTATTACCCGCAGGCTGTTAATTCAGCCTCATTAAAGCACAGAAGGGCCATAACTTTTCTAAAAAGGTGGGCTCCTTCTTTTTTTGCCATTACTTGTCTGCTTACTGTTTCTGAGGTCTTCCCCCTGCCATTCTAGGAAGGAACAACCTCAGTGCCGGTTTTGTCGTCGGCAGGAATCCTTTTGATTCGCCACCCAGACTCCTGTCGGGAAAGACAGGAAGTCAGGGAGGAGTCCAAAACATTGCAGCCCTTGTCTTCCACCTTGCCTGTAAGGGAACAATTTCCAATAGGGGCTGGCTGTCCTGATTTGACAGCGAGACCACCCCACAGCGAGACCACCCCTTTCTGTAAAATGTAGAGAGAATGTGCAGAGGTTGTGCTGTAGTTCCTTATAAAAACTCTGAACCTGGAAGCTGCTGACAAGTCGACCACTGGAACCAAAACCAGAGAGGATGAGGGAAACGCAGCTGAGATGATGTCCAGTCTCCTAGACAAAGGAATCCATTGCCTGGATTTTTGGCTGCAGATCCTGAAGTCTTACTGCTTCAACACTTTTTCTGTGCTGAGGTACTGTGTTGGCTGGGGTATTTACTTACCTTTAGCCTCTTGTGATTCCTTAGCATCCTTGGGGTGCTACTGTGATTGGGAGATCTCTTGTCCAGTTCACCCAGGCCCGCTGCTGGAATCCTCCTAGGGTGTCTGCTCTGAAGTCCCTGGACCCTAACTAACTTTCAAAGTTAACTACTTATTTGTTTGCCCACTCTTCCTCTGGAACTCTGAACTTTTCCTGCAAGTGAGCCCTATCTCACCATGCCTACTACTTGCTCCTAGACCACTAGGGTCCCTCTTCCACCTCTGAGAGAACTCATGTACTAGAATTGGGAAGTGCTAGATAATTTAAAGGCTCTGCCTTGAAAAGTAGAACAAGTGTTGAAAAGTGTACTTACTTGTAAAAGAGTTAGTTGTTAACTTTAAACTCTTAGTGAATAGTTACAAAACGTTATTACTTACCTTAGATATGTTCTGCCATTCTGAAAAGTATATATGGGATTTACTTACCTTGAATAAGCTGTGTGCCTTCTTAAATAAGTATTCTCAAAGTCTTGCTTTCCTTAGAAACTGTCTTGCCATTCTAACAGAAAGTTGATGGAAGGTTAACTTACTCACCTGTATATTGGGTTCCCCCTATTGCCAAAAGTAATACTGGTGGTTTCACTTTATTCTTCTTCTTGGGATAATTATATGAGTGTCCTCAATTGGGCCCTGCTTCCCCCGACTTTCTGTTAGCCTGTCCAGAATAAGTCAGTCTAGGTTATACTTACCTTTTAGGTTGCTGGTAGCTCCTTACAAAAGTATATATAGGTTTTACTTACTTTGAGTATTGCTGTGTTATCCTAAAATACGTTAGTTATTGCTTCTGGACTGAAAAGCAACTGTCATTAAATATTACACCCTATGGTACAACTCCCCTAGAATAGCTGTTATCCTGAATCAGAGTTATAGGTTTCTACTGTTCCTGGAATAAGTGTTCCACTATTCAGAAAAGTATATTTTCCAGTTCACTTACTATGTGATTTCTTGCTGAGCGTCACGGTATAACTGACAGGGTCTACTACCCTTCTATTACTGTAAAGTAATCTGAAAGTAACTTATGGTTTTACTCCCCCTGAATAGAAGTGCCCTACACTGGATATGTAAATAAAGGTTTGACTTCCCTAGAACTACCGCTAGTTGGAAATCTTGTTCTATGCTACCTAGCATCAACCCTGCCGCTAGTCCCGGACGTTGTCTAGGACCCAAGGTGCCGCCAATGGGCAACCCCAGAATCCCAAACTTTTACACGTTAGGTGTTCCAAATAAGGTTATATGCTTTGGTCTGTGCAGCTTCAAGCATAGTGTGTTTTTAGAATTGTGTTTATATAATGTGATAGTACTTATTACCCCAAAGATTTATCTGGGCCTACTTGTATTTAAATAAACCATTTATTTGTACAATACATAGTGTGTCAGCGTTTCTTTGGACCATTTGTATTACAATTTCTTTGTACTGATTCTACAGCCCTCTCTCCCTCCTAAGATAAGCCTGGCTGCTCTGTCTATGCTACCATGAACTCAGGTGGTACAGCCTTATACTAAGAGTGGGGTCTTGTACTGTCTCAGTTGAATGGTTTTACTAAGCCCTTAGTTGTCCTAACATTGACCTGTCCGTGGACATTCCTACTGGATCCCTAGGGGTTCAGTGAAATTTGGACCAAGATTCACCATTTATGTACTTGCCTGCAATGTTTTATCTTTTTAAAGCCATCCTGCTAATTTCTGCTTTGGCAAATGTACTTGAAACACTGTAATTGCAACTGGTAACAATGTGTATATTTCTCCAAGTTATGTATTGGGAAGTTAACTGTTAGTCAAACTTTCAAAGTCTTAAACATTTGAGTAACGTTTATTGTATTTTCATCCCCTGTGACCTTCATTTATTATACTAGGTGACTGGGCATTTTCTAGTGTGATGGCAAGTGTGTTTGAGGCGTGGGGACTGTAAATCAATTTTTCCTCAGAGAAAGTGTTTCTCCCTTCTTTTAATGGAGACCAAGTAACAATACAAGGACACAGCCGCTCACATAGGGGCCCAACCTGGGCACGGAGTTATTCAGAGTTCAAGGCAATTAGATCAAATATCAAAAATATATAATGCTTATTCGAAAATACCTTGTGCTGCCCACTCATCTCTCAATTTGCTCTTTTCTCCCCCTTTGCGAGACACAAAACAGTGGAGGTACACAATTTTTTACTCAAACCAACTTTTTACTTGAACATTTACTACACTAATATGTCGTTTGAAGACAAAGAAGGTCTCTCATCGAAATGCACTGAAACCTTAGGGTTTTCCACAGAGGAAGCGACCGCAATCCTTGAACTTATCAGTGGAACATCAATAGGAACACATGGGACCACACCAAAGGATCCAGCAAAGCGGATCAAACAATTAGAGTATTTGGTACGAAAGGAGATTTATAGGAAGCTTCACGCAATTACTCTGGGACGTTACTTTACGAACCAACGAATCCCAAGGGGACTTCGAATACAACTGCGTCCAACCCTTTGTAAAGAGAGTAAGGAGTTTTTTCGTAAGTGGGAGGCTATCTTGAACAAATGCTCCCTAGACCTGATCCTACTCACCATCCAGGAACTTGCTAAGAATCTGGTCAGCCTGAGTACAGAAATCCAGGAGATTGAAAAGGAACTAGTGGATTCATTGGGTAAAGAAGAATATGACTTGATTCTTTTGGATATTAATACGAAACTGGAAGGGTATAAAACTGAACTGGAACAAAAGAAAGTCAAGAAATGTAAGCGTGACACATAAGATTATATCAACAACGAAGTGTACACGTGGATGGAGAAATATGGCCCAGTAGCACGAAAAAACTTATATAAACACCCATCCGACAAACATCCATCCGACAATACTTCCAGTTCAGATTCAGAAGCACCAAGAGATTCAGAGACACCGACTGAACAAACAACCGCCAACTCCAACCGTACAGCTAGCCCTCCAGCACAAGCATCATCCACCTCGGCTTTTTTAGGCGCCCGCCCAAAAGAACCCGCAGGGGGAGAAGGAAACCTAAGACCCAAACCACAAACGCGTCAAAAATTAAAGAAAACTTAGTTATTAATATCTCAGACAGAATACTCAGCAAGCACGAAGAAGATACATTGCAAAAAGGGTTGAGCTTCGTCCCTACCTATGGCACAACATTGTTTAATAGCAGGATCGAACTATACGAATTTGTAAGAAAGCTCAAATTAAAAGTGTTCTTTGAAGAATTGGAAACTCATGAAAAACCTACCAGTATGCCTGACTTCCAAGAATTTAGTGCCAATAGTGGATTTATGCCACCTATCAATGTACCCTCTATCAATATTTTCCAGAAACTGGTTACTCGAGATCTCGAACGGATTTGTTATAGAACTCAGCCACATAAGAACCTCGAACCCCACGAAATGAGACTTATTAGAGATACATACAGTGACACGAAAATAACAATTCGCCCTGCAGATAAAGGAGGTGCCCTTGTCATCCTTAATTCCGCGGATTATGACTCAGAATGTTGGAGACAACTGCAAGATCAAACAACATATGCTACACTAGACCATGATCCAACCATCTCCATTAAACACAATCTAGTTATCCTGCTGGATAAGGCATTAGAATTGGACTGGATAAACGAACAAACGCATAAGCTCCTGCTTAATGATCACCCCAGAATCCCAAACTTTTACACTCTTCCAAAGATCCACAAGGATCCCATCAAACCCCCTGGAAGACACATAGTCGCAGGGATGGATAGCATAAATCAGCCACTTGGCGTTTACATAGACTTTTTTCTGCAACTGCTAATACAGAAAACCCCTACTTATACCCGAGACACAACTCACTTTTTACAGAAACTGAACTCTACCACTTTCCAACAAAATCATCTGATGTTCACCATAGGCGTCAAGAGTTTATATACTTCCATACCACACGACATCGGAATAGAAGCAGTTGAATGGTTGTTACTCCAATCACCAGATGTTCGAGCACAAAAACAATTTGTAGTAACTCTCCTGCAATTTATTGCTGAGAATTCTTATTTTCAATACCATAACCAGTTTTTCTTGCAAATCTCGGGTACATCAATGTGCGCCACCATGGCGCCGCATACGCTAATTGTTTTATGTATAAATTTGAACTAGACCACATTTTGAGCAAACAAGAATCGAAGAAAGACATTCATATGTGGACTCGGTACATAGACGTCATTTTTGGCATCTGGACAGGCACAGAGACAGCATTTGATGACTTTTTTCAGTACCTGAATAACATTGATCAGCGAGTTCAATTTACCAGGGAGGTATCACGTGACAAGATCACTTTTCTTGATGTGCAGGTAACAAAGAAGGACAGTGGTTACAGTACTACCCTTTTTCGGAAGCCTACTGATAGGAACAATCTGCTACACAGCCTTAGCTTTCATCAACCTAGTTTACTTAGGAACCTTCCGTTTAGCCAACTTCTTCGAGTCAAAAGGATCGTTAGTGATCCTGAAGACGTATCTCACAACAACTTGCAATGAAAGAGAAATTTCTTAAACGAGGGTACCACCAAGAAGAATTGGATTCTGCAGTCCAAAGAGTCAATATTCTTGACCGTGAAACTCTATCTGCTCTGAAGAAACCAGCAAGGGAGCTTAAATCACCGGTGTACGTATCCAAATTTTCCATTCAGAGTAATAAAATCAATAAAACCATCAAGAAACATTGGGGTATTTTTAAAAATGATACAAGAGTACAGAATCTGTTCAATGAACTACCAGTGTTTGCCTTTCAGAGAAGCAGAAACCTCAGGGATGAACTGGTACATACGAGACCGCCCTTGAAGAAATTGATCACACAACGCACCGGCACATTTCCCTGTCTACACTGCATTAATTGTAACTCCGTTATTAAAGGCAATGTTATTTTCCATCCACGAACCGGCAAGAAGATTCTCTTAAAGACATTTGGGACTTGTGTCAGTGTTAACATCATACATGGCATCAAATGCCCATGTGGGAAATACTACGTGGGTCAGTCAACCAGCGCAGCCAAAACGCGGTGGAATGAACACCGGTCCTGTATCCGCAATTCCAACCCAAACTCAGCTCTGGCCGACATTGGGCCTTGAATAAACATAATCTTTCACAAATTAAGTTTCTGATCCTGGAGGTTCTGACCAGGAACAACCCCCACGAAGATCCCGCCCTCCCCCTTCACCTTTCTTCATCTCAGCACTTACTCTTATTGTCTCTTGACCTTTGGTAACAGCTTGTCTGTCCCCCCACCCCTTCCCTTCTTGTATTCTCCTCCCACCCCTTCCCAGCACTATCTTGACCCGGCCTGACCCATTAAGATAGTCAATTGTTCGTTCCTCTCCTCTTCCCTTTCTCTCCCATCCCCTCACCTCCACCCCTTCCCCTTCCTCTTGTCACTCTTGCACTGCAACAATTGTCGACAGGCATAGTAATGTTACTGCTAGTATTGTCTCCTTTTTTCCTTCCTCCTCTCCCCCTTATTGTTCCATGCACTTGTACTATCGCTTATGATATTATAGTTATTTCTCACATTCTGATTTGTTTCAAGGACCTGTAAGAATGTAACTGTATTCTCCCATGTACCCTCTCTCCTTGAAGCGCTTTGAAATACATTGTGTATAGGCGCTATACAAAAAATCAATCAGCACTTCACACATGTTTCAATAAGCATCATCCCCAAGTAGTCATTCCTTATTGTATTCAGAGTTTGTGAATGTGTGTTAGATGTAAGGATGGAACCGAAAGTTGCAGGGTTATTACTGTGTTTCCCCAATGTTGGTACTGTGAGGAGCCAGGAATGAGACTCAGACACAAGGGAGTCATGGTTGTGGTCAAAGACTTTCATTAAAAAATAAAGGGGGTCAGGAAATGCCTCTCTGTCCCTGCTCTAAGAGGTGTTTCCCTGCTTAAAACCAAAACTAAGGGTCTGGCAGTGTCATAATGTCCAAAGCAAAACCGTCCTGTGTCGAAAGTACTTTTCTGGCCCTCACACTCTCACGAAATAAACTCTTAGGTGAAAGGGATAATGTCTTTGGGCCTTGAGTGATGAATACATGTTCAAAAAGGAAATACATAACTCCAACACAAACAGTTCCAGACGGGGATAGAGTTCCTTACTCCAGAGGGTGGTTTCCTTCCCCTGGATTTCTCTTCACTTTGTTTGAATTCAGGAATATCAGTTCCTTACGTTTCTCTTGTTCAACACCACACTGGTATACAAAACAACTTAACTGTTATAGTATGTATTTGGTTTGGATAGCTGGCATACTCTCCTGCCAGGTTTGTCTCCTCCTTAATATGCTTCCCAGCCTTTTGCTAGTCCTGATGTATCCGGACTTCATTGAATACTGTATTTTACGCAGTGTTCAACTGGATACCTAGTACGTTTTCTTGCCAGTACTTTATTACATGTATATGCTTCCAACTTGTAGTGAATGTAATGGGAGTTATTTACATAGTCCATGGTTGTATCCTGATAACCTGGTGTGTTCAGAGTTCTGAAGCACCTGACTTGGAGACCCCTGTTGAATGCAATTTTCTAGCTGATTAAGACACTTTTCCTCTTCAACATTAAGCTTTCTCGCTGGTCTATGTTTTAGAGTTCTGTTAAGGTGATCTGTCCTTTAACCTGTTTTCTTTAATTTCTTAGAAGATCACTGATAACATCAAGGGCAAGGTGTGCAGTATGGCAGTGTGCGCCGTAGCCTGGCTGGTGGCACACGTACGCATGCTTGGATTGGACGAGAGGGATAAATCTCTGCAGATGATCCAGCAGCTGGCCACTCCCCTTGGAAGTGAGAGCATCTTGCAGTTCTACAATGAACGGTGAGCAAACATTTAGAAAGACACTGTGTTAAATATCAGAGGAGGTGGAACTTCCAACTATAAATCGAGAATGTTAGTGACGTTTTCACAGAAAATGGGGTGCCTGTGTAATGAATAAGCTGCCACTGGTCTCCCAAGGCCCATCTTGTTCCCTTATTCTCTTCTTTATACCGCTGTACTTTTTTGGGTAAGGGACTCCCCTACCTATTATCTGAATAGTTCACTTTTTTTGTTAGTCGATTCTTGGCAAAGTGTGTTCACATTGTCTATTAATGATCATCTTAGCAAATAAATCAGGCTTTGTATAGTAACAATGAAATATTTCTATCAAAAGTAAATTCATCATCCACAGTCTTTGTCCCATCCCTTTGAAGAGTATCTGCCTTATCTGATGATCCCCTCTAGACCCGGTGTTAGGTGAATTCATGCTTACCAGACCCTGTGGAAGCAGCAAGCTCAGGGGATCCATTAATGGACTCCTACTTTGACCAGTGACAAAGCGCAAGTGCTGTGGAATGTCTAAAGCACAACACAATGATTCCCTCCATGCTTTGCTCAGAACCGTTGGAATGTTCCCATGGTTGAACGTTACTTGGTAATTCGTAATTACGGAATGCTTTAGAATTTCACAACTTCTAATGGATTCCTTACTCGCACAGATTCCTCATCTGAGATATGTTTTCTCCCAATTTATCAACCGCCAGAGGGTGCAGTGTGGCTCCATGTCTGCTCTGCACCATTGGGCACCCATGACGCTGGATGTGACATTAGGGCAATGTATATATGGAGCCAGCTATACCACATGACCTCGTTCATTTTTTCTGTTTGCTCAGTACACAGCTCGGAATGGCCCTTTGCTTTCGCTAAGTTTGACTTTGTCATGCCTACTATCCCGAAGACCTCGGTTTCAGTGCAAGGACACCATCAAAGACTTCGGTGTTGCACCTTTCTTGGAAGAGAACCCAATCCCTTATAGACCATTGTTAGGGGAGTTTTCCTAAAGTCCTACTGGCAGTAAGGCTTTAGTAAACTATCCCAGTGGTATGTAGATCCCCAACTCTTAGTATCAGTCTGTACTACCTCAGGACCTTGGTAGAGTGGCAGAGCAGGCAGGCTTATCTTAAGAAGAAGATGTGAGCTGTAGGCAAGTACACTGAACCCAGTTAGACAGGCACAGCAAAGAAGCACTTACTCTTATAAGTTATATAAAAGTATATATTTATTATATTTACACCAGAATCACTTTTAATACTTATAATGTTTATACTAGAACACTTAGGAACACTTGATAATACACTTCAAAGGGCACTTCCACTTTTGTGTTTGTTCGTGGTTACATTTGTAGCCACATTAGAAAGGGAAAAGACAATGTTATTGTAGTATCAGTTATTGCGCACTCATGCGGTTTTTAAGGTAATACATTTACCCTGCCAACACATATAGTAAAGTCACTTAAAGGAAGGAAAATGGTTAGTTAGTGTAACATGAGCTTGGTTCAAGGTTCTAGAGAGGGTTTATTCACATAGTAAGTGCTTTAAGTCCCAAAACGCAACCCTAGTTAAAGGCAGTTCGGAGAGGCTGCGAAGTCTTGACAAGCAGCGAATTGTGAAGAGTTCCTGTGGATTTCTTCCAGTCTCTAGTGTTATTGAAGCAGCAAATTGACAACTAACGGGGTAGACCTTAAAACAGACTTGAGAAAGGGATAAAAGCAGCGGCTTGGGTCTGTGGTAAGAGGGAGTTGCCCTAGACACTTCGACATGCACTCCTCTTGGAATCAGTTAAGCAATACCTTTTTCCCCACAGTACCTTAGGTTAGAAGAACATTTTCGTGCTGGATGCTCCGCAATGTTGCAGCTCTGGACTCGACCTCTGGATTCCTTGGTCTGATGACTGAAAGCAGGACAATTGACAGGATCTTTTAGCAGCAGTCTCGAAGGAGGACCTGCGGCACGACTTTCAGCAACATCTTGGCTCACTCTGTGGCTTTGGTGCCTTTTCTGAAACCTGGTCAATCTTCTTCGCTTCCTGCAGTCTCACACTCTGATGAGGGGTTCTGGGCGAGTTGGATGAGATCTCTGGAGTGTCCTTACGGGTTCAGCAAAGATTTGGTCGTATTTGTCCTTTCCACGATGGTGCACTTGAAATGGGCAGCAGGTCTCCTAGTATTGGGGTTCCGCAGCTCTGCAAACTCCTAGCACCTCGGGAGATGGCTTGTTTCAAAGTTCGTCTTGGGACTGGTTGTACCCCCCAGCCAAAGGGAAGGAGTCGTCCTCTTCGGAGCTCCTCTGTCGCACAGAATACGAGGTCAGGACAGCAGTGGTCGCTTCACGGTGTGCAAAGGGTCTGGATGCGTTTCTGCTTTTCACTCCAGAAGCCTCACCTTTTATACAGTTCCAGCACACACTCCTCTGCAATCTCTCTCAGCATTTTACAGTAAGGGGCGTTTGGCTGTCCAATAAGGAGAGCCAGACCCACTGTGGGAGCTGGACCTATTCAGGCACTCTGGCAAACAAAGGACAGGGTGGCGGAAAACTCCTCCCCTACTTCCTGCCTGCCCAGTCACCCTGGAGCCTAGACGGGGATACCCAAGGGCTCCTGCCAAAGGCAAAACACACACTCTGGCCTCCACCTCCCAGAATGGTAGAATGGCTTACAAAGAACAACCACGCTAGTAATGGCCAAAAAACTAGGGTGCCAAGTTGGTACTTGGGTGTGCTTATTGTGCACCACCGGGGCTATGGAGATACCCTACGGTGCAAAAAAATGCACAATAGTTGGTAGAACATGTCCACTGCCAACAGCCATAAAACGAGGTGATTGTCTATGTGACTAAAATGTCACAGGAGCAGAGAGGAGGGGGATTCTAGGTATCCCTTTGGCACTCCACTGAAGGTGGTGTGTGCCAATCTCTCAGACTATAGAGTTGTGGGAGATATACTAAGTATCTCTCTATCCCTCAGAACTGTAGTTACTTGGGGATATTAAAAATTGATCTTAAAGGAGGACCCCAGAGGGTTCCCAGCAACACTGTCCATAAGGAGCTGTGTGCTGCAGTAGGAAAACATAGATAGCTTTAAGAGCTATGGAGCAGACATAGTATAAGTAGAATACAAAGAATAGAGTTCCAAAAGACACAGCCTAAAAGAATGAATGAGTGGAAAAGGCTCCACTCATTTAGGATTTAAAGAAAAGGTCCAGAGGTCTAGCAAAAAGTGCTGGGAGTCTCACTAGGAGTGGGGATGATGCATAATAATGATAAATCTCCCTAACAACTATCCCTGGGAGTAAACTATTTGGAGAAGCACAACAAATAAATGCAGCAGCACTGGATGAGATCTCACTCTCCTTGTGACTCTAAGCGTCACTCTTTCATCTTCCTCGAAGAAAGATTTGTCACTCCCACTCACCGATTAGAACATCTTGGAGGAGTCTCCACCTATTAGGTACCCTCCTCCACCAAGGAACAGTGGAAGAATTCCAGTTTAAGATGCTTGGCATTCTCGCGGAGACCCTGGCACTGTAAGGAACTAATGGCAGCTACAGTAAAGATACACAAGTGATCACAGTTCAAGGATGTTTATTAAACTGTATGTGCAGGTTGAAAAAACTCCTACTCTAAACCTAAATCCAAGATGGGAGCAAGCTACGGCCATCAAAGAATAATAAGGCACTCCTAGTGACGTCTTGTCAAATAAAAAGGGCCTATACTAAAAAACCTATTGCCAATCCATACTACCAAGTTACAAAAAGAGTGTGGGATAATGTTCACCAGAAAAGAAACAAGTGTTCACAAAATGATAAGTCGGGATGGTATGGCTGGGTCTCCCTTCGCCACGTTTTAAGCACGGGACAAGGCAGGACTTCTGAGCACAGCACACTCCTGGGCCTTGTTAGCACAAGGTTCACAGTTCCAGTTCAACGATATCAAAACCTTCTCAGGCTAAGTCTCTTTCCTGCAAAAAGTCTCATGCCTTAAAAGGCCTGCTGATTCACAATGGCAAACAAACCAACAAAAAAGTTCCTTTTTTGGTTTTTGTACATGGGCGATTGCTCTTCGTCCCTAGGATCTCCCTCCGTCGGGCTTGAATCCTCTTTGTAACGTGGGGCTCCCTCCATCGGGTTCACTACGGTCTTTCCTTCACACAGTTCATGAAATTTCAACACAGTTCATGATTTCTTATCTTCATCAGAAAGCCTGGGTTCCCTTCTCCTAGCTTTCTTTCGGCATCCCTCTGTCGGGTTCATGCTTGCCTTATTTCACAGTTCACGATTTTATCAGAAATCAGGGTTCCCTTCCCCTAGCTATCTCTCTGCCATGGGTCAGAGACTAAGGGTTTGATGTGACCTTTGTAGGACCACTGTGACATCTCACGTCGCCCTTGTCTATGGCCTTCTGGTACTTGTATTTAGTTAGTGTCAATTGCCTGACTCTACCTGACCTGTGTGTTGGGACATGTCCGGTAAACGGCTCTGGTGTTAGTCCGTTGTCTGTTATAGTGTAAGAAAGTGTTTGTGTTTGAAAAGGGGGTGGGGTAGAGCTTCTAGATATCCTACGGGGTAGGACGGGAAAAGGTTTTACAAGGAAGGGGATACCACGTCTCAACCCTCAGTGTCCCACTTACACTTCCTGAAGACCCCTCGTCCAGGTGATCCTCCCCCACTGGTCCACCCCCAGGAACTGCATCCAATAGCAATGGCCGTTTCCTGGCCACCAGGACGACATCTCCAGGGACTAGCGGGTGAGACACCTTCAGGTTTCTCACAGCGCCAACGACTGTTAAACTGGATTTCTATACTCAGGCCTGGTGGACAGATGTATAGGAGGCCACCCTAGTTAGTGAATAGGGACAACTCTGGGAGCTGTAGTAAAACCAATCAAGGTAGCATGGAGAGTGGTGAAGCCTAAGTCTCAGGAAGGGGTGAACCTGGTCAAGGGACAACAATGAGTCCACAAGGCAAGTAATCAAGGATTACACTTAGACAAGTAGTTATACAAATACTCTATTTATGGCCAAGCAAACATTATAGAAATGATTGCAATCAAGTAATACTATCACACAAGCTAATAATAAAATACATATATACAGCCCCTGTAGCCAGTGCAATAAAACCACAATACCCCCACCCCACAGTACTGAAAGGACTGAAAGGAAAGGTATTGGTTAATTAGCAATGGCAGTCCACAAGAATTCAACCCTAACTTTAGAAATCCAACCATAATCCAACCATAAGTTGTCAGGGGCCTTGTGCTCGGAAAGTTCTCAACATTCCAAGTAGTTTTTGGAGTACTCCAGTTTCAATGGATTGCTATTCTCCCTCAGATTCCTCATGATAGATGGTCATCTCCAGCTCTGCTGCTTGGAAACTTTTCACCAGGGGTCGTAGTGAACCTCAACTCTCGGCCATCCATCATCGGACCGTCTTGACAGGCCCCCTATCATCGTCTCCGTATGTGACGTTGGGTGTCGTATTTATAGCTTGTCACTACGCCCCACACATCCGTTTCTTTTTTTGCACGCCTACATGCTGCTTAGGGAACGGGACTCGCGTTTACTCGACATTCTTACTGTACTTTGTACATTTTTTTCTTCAAAACCTCGACACAATGTCCTCCCGCAGGGTTTTGGGCTTCAAGTGATGCTGTAATTGCGAGGCCAAAATGTCTTTGACCAACCCCATGACGTCTGTCTGTGGTGTGATGCTAGTCACGATAAGGAGGCCTGTGCGTCGTGCGCAAAGATGCAACCAAAATCCCAGCGTGAGAGAGCCAGGAAACTGGCTTTGGGTCGATCTGTCGCCAAGTCTCCGGCGCAGTATCTCGTCCGGTCCTCGGAGGCCGAGACTGAGGAGCCCACCCCTACCAAGGGAAAGGACCGACATCGTAAGAAGACCAAGAAGCGGTCCCATTCCAGGAACCATTCCTCGTCTTCCTCTCGGAAGAAGAAGCAGCACCACTGATGCGAGTCCAGCTCGTCGTCAGATCAAGCGAAACCCTTGGCAGGGCGACCACTCGGGAGGAGTGGGAGAGTATTAAGACCTCTTTGTTGGAAATGTTTACGATTCAAGCAGCTGTAGGTGTGGCTCCGGCCCCCGACCAGCAGGCTTTGGCGGCTAAAGCGGCGCTCAGTGCTCCCGACCCCAAGCTGGCCACTCCGTCGACTTCGTCGGCGTCTAAAGCACCTTCGGTTGTTATGCCCGTTAGGCATAAGTCACCGGAAGGCCGTAGGGCTGAGGCTCCAGATGTCTCTCTGCTCCGAAACTACCCTCGCCATCGATAGCTTTGGCTTCGAAAGTCTATCCTCAAGCCTTTGGCACAGACAGCTGGCAATGTTTCCTTTGTGCCAATGTCGAGATCTGGTTTCTTAGACTCCATGGACTCCATTTTTGGAGTCGAGGAGCAGGTTGACCCTGAAGACACTGTCAACCCCGGGCGCTGGCGCCATCAACTATTTCGGTGACCAAGCTGATTTATTGGCCTTGGCTCAGGGTTTGCATGAAGCCAGTGGTCTGGATACTTCTCCAGACTTGGAGTTACAGCAGAAACTGCCCTAAACCCACACTAGTGTAAAGTTCAAGGAGCTGGTTCACAGGGTAGTAGACACCCTGGGGTTGAAGTCGTCCTCTGTCCCTCTTCAGGGTTATGATCTTACCAACATTTTGGACGAGAGTCCCACAGTCGAGACCAATCTGCCTTTCAACCCAGCCATTGTAGATCCCTTGGCCTCCTTATTGCAGCACCCTTGTACCATTCCCACCCTGTGAATGCCATTTTCACAGGGAAGTTTAGGCCGGCAAGAGTAGATCCTTCTTTCCTCGCTACACACCCTTCCCCGCAGGGATTGGTGATTCCGGCTGCCACTGTCTCCACTAGACCCGCGACATCCATCTCTAATCTGCCTACGGACAGAGAAGGGAAAAATGTGACGCCCTGTCCAGAAAGGTGTTCACTTCTGGTAGCATGGCTTTCAAGGCTACTAAAGTGGCGTGTGGTTTTGCAAAATATTAATTTGGTTTATGGAAAGCAGTCGACCACGCTGTTGAGTACATCCCTGGGGTGCCATGCAGGACGGTTTCTTACAGTTGGTGGAGGATAGGAAGGAGGTAGCCAAACAGTTGTTTCAGATGGGCCTGGACGTGGCAAAATATGTTGGCAGAGCAATGGGTTCAGCAATTGTGATGAGATGCCAAGCTTATCTTAATACATCTGGTTTCTCCCCGAATGTCCAAAACAGATTGCTGCATATGCCTTTTGAAGTTGATAGGCTTTTCGGACAAAAAGCAGACGCGTCCTTGGAGAAATTCAAGGAATTGAAATTGGCTGCTAAATCTTTGGGCCTAGTGGCGCAGCCGGCCAAGCCTGCCTTCAGCTTCACCTCCAGGGGCAGGGGCTACAGGCGTTGTGCCCTGTGGCAGGAAGGCAAAGCTCCTGCAAGCCAGGCAAGGGCCAAGGCGCTTCTCGCGTCCCTGAAGGGGCAGAGGGGCCTCTAGAGGCAACAAGCAGCAGCAGCGGCAGGGTCACCTGCACTCTCTAAGCCGCTTTGATTTCCCCTCCTACGATGTACAGGTTGGTGGATGGTTGGCAGGGCATTGGCCCCAGTGGCAGGAAATAACTTCTGACACCTGGGCCGTGCAGTTGAATCGGTGGGGTTATTGTCTGCCTTTTCTAAAGAGGCCTCCAGACAGACCTCCACCTCGCCCAATCCAATCGGAACAGGAGCTCCAGGAAGAACTCAGAGCCCTGTTATCGAAGGGTGCCGTGGAAGAGTTGCCTCCTGATCAGAGAGGGTCGGGTTGCTATTCCTGTTACTTCCTGGTGGCCAAGAAGGTAGGAGGTCTCCGTCCCATCCTGGACCTCAGGGCCTTGAACAAGTTCCTGAGGAAGGACAAATTCAGGATGGAGACATTGAGAGAAATTCTCCACGGTATCGAACTCCAGGACTGACTGGTGTTGATAGACCTACAGGATGCTTATTTCTGTGTGCCGATACACCAAAAGCAAAGGAAGTTCCTAAGGTTCCTCATTGGCGACAAGCACTATCAGTTCAAAGTGCTTCCCTTTGGGTTGACCTCTACCAAGGTTCTTCACCAAGCTCATGGCATTGGTCGCGGCCCAACTCAGGAGATTCGGAGTCCATGTATTTCCATACCTGGACGACGGGCTGAACCGAGGGAAGTCAGCGGGGCAAGTCTTATCTCATCTGGAAGACACCTGCCTACTACTGCACAGGCTGGACCTCTCCCTCAACTTGAGGAAGTCCCATCTGACGCCAGTCCAGCGGCTCCAGTTCATCGGAGCAGTCCTAGACACCCGGGTTGCGAAGTCCTTTCCCCCTGAGGAGAGGGTCAGCAACATCGACCAGATGGTACAGTTGTTTCAGAACCACGCCACTCTTCCATCGTCTTACTTCCTCCGCCTTCTGGGTCTCATGGCCTCCTGTATATTTCTAGTGCCAGAGTCCAGGCTGCGTATGAATGCGATCCCTCCAGTTGCTCCTGCGGGACCAGTGGTCTCAATACCTGGGAGCGCCCTCGGATCGCCTATCGGTGTCTGGCCAGGTAGTCCGCTAACTCGGCTGGTGGACCTCGCACAGCATTCTGTTGGCGGGGGAACCCTTCTGGCCACCCTGACCCCAGGCCTGAGTGGTCACAGATGCGTCTCTGAAGGATTGGGGCGCCCACTGCGAGGAATTGCAGGTGAGCGACCTTTGGTCTCCAACAGAAGCCCAGTGGCATATCAACAGGCTGGAGTTGCGGGCCATCAAGTTAGCCCTGAGGGCCTTTGCACCGTCTCTGAGGGAAAGCATGTCCTTGCCCTGACAGACAACACAGTGGCCATGCATTACCTCAACAAGCAGGGTGGCGTGCACTCTCGCTCGTTCTGCACAGAGGCAATTCAGCTGTGGTTCTGGTTGAGAGAGAACCAAATCTCGGTCTCAGCAGTTCATCTGGCGGGGACGGAGAACACCTTGGAGGATGCTCTGTACAGGCACGGTCTCACACTAGTGGGAAGTGTGCCCAGAACTCCTAGAGGAGGTCTTTACTCTCTGGGGTGCCCCTCCAGTGGATCTGCTCGCCACAGAGTCTAACAGGAAGTGCGAACAGTTTCGCTCGAGGGAATTCCCAGCGAACAGGGTACTAGGGGATGCGTTTCTGGTGGATTGGAGCTTCCCTCTCCATTACGCCTTGCCTCCGATTCCCGTCATTCCTTGGGTTCTCAGGAGGTTGAAGAGATTTCGAGCATCCATGATCCTGATCGGCCCGGATTGGGCGAGGAGAACGTGGTACTCCAATCTCCTGGATCTGACCATCTGTCCGCCTCACCGGTTGCCTGGGCGTCCGGATCTCCTCAACCAGTCGGAAGGCCAGGTACTTCACCCGACCCCAGACTCCCACAACCTACATGCGTGGCTCCTGAGAGGATGAGGTATGATGACTGAGACCTCTCAGAGGAGGTGCTTGAGGTACTGCTGGCTGCACGCAGACCTTCTACTAGATCACTGTATGCGTGCAGGTGGAGAAGATTTGAGGTATGGTGCCGGGAACGCAAGACTGACCCTATTGCTTTCCCCACCACCGCAGTGATGGAGTTCCTTCTATCACTGGCCTCTTCAGGTTGCCACAATGAAAGGGTGGCGGCCCTGTCTGTTTTTAAGAGATCCCCAGACCAAGGTTCGTTTTTCATCGTTCCGGTCATGGCCCAGTTCCTGAAGGGCCTTCTCAACAAGTTTCCGCCAACCCTGCTTTGTTGTCCCAGATTAGAATCTTAATCTGGTTTTGACCTTTTTGATTGTGGCCCCGTTTGAGCCTATGCATTGCTGTTCTTTGCGACTGTTGCCAGGAGGGTTAGCGAACTGCAAGCCTTGTGCTGCAAACCCCCATTCCTGGAGTTCTTTCGTGAGAAAGTCTCTAAGGTCAGGCCAGGATTCCTGCCTAAGGTAGTTTCAGAATTTCATCTGTCCCAGGCCATTCACTTGCCTGTCTTCTACCCTCCTCCGAAGCCTTCAAATGATGAGGAATGTTTCCACCGCCTCGATCCCAAGAGGGCGTTAAGTTTCTATGTCACCCGTACGACTGAGTTTAGGAAATCAGACCAGTTGTTAGTAGCTCATTCCTTGTCTAGAAAAGGCATGCCTGTCACTAAAAAAACTCTTGTCGCTGTGGATTATCCTGTATATAGCCGAGTGTTACCAGTCGGCTGGCAAGGAGCTTCCAGCAGGTATTGGGGCCCACTCAACCAGAGGGGGTCTCAGCCTCTACGACCCTCGAGAGAGGAGTCCCGGTTAGAGATATTTGCCGGGTGGCAACTTGGTCATCTTTACACACCTTTACCAAGCACTATGCCTTGGACGTTGCACGGGGAGCTAACGCTAGGTTTGGTAGAGCAGTTCTGCAGAATCTGCTAGTTTAAATCTTTCTGCCCTCCTCCATTATCCTAACGGCTTGGGTAGGATATCATGATGACGAATCACCGGGAGAATAACAATCCATTGAAGTTGAAATAACCTTACCATAATGTTCTTTCTATTGATTCTTCTCCCGCAGATTCCTCGTCGAACCCTCCCATCCATCCCTGCTCCAAGTTCTGTGGGTGGTCGCTTCTGTCCAAGCGAGGTGACATCTGGTATGGCTCTGGGAAAACCGTTTTCTGTTTTAAAAAAAAAAAACACTTTATTTCTTTACTCATTGTTGTGGGGTCACCCTTTTGGGGTGTACCCTTGTTAATATTCTAATGGCTGGTTAGCTTTCTCCTGTGGTTTTCTTCTGCAGCGTTCAATCGCAAGGGGAAAGGTTACAGGAACTGATGTAACATGCTATAAATAAGACACCTGACGTCACGTCCGGAGCTGACGATCTGGAGCCCGGATCGACAGCCAAGAGTCAAGGTCCACTACGCCCCCTGGCGAAAAGTTTCCGAGCAGCAGAGATGAGCATCTATCATGATAAGGAATCTGCGGGAGAAGAATCCATATAAAGAACATTACGGTAAGGTAATTTCTCCTCTCAGCACTTGGCAGGTCTTCAGAGGGTTGTCAGGGAATCGAATTTCCCGCTGTTTCTTCTGGACCTCTGTGCCCAGGAGTCAGTTTCAAGTGAATCCCCGGTCGGCCACTGATGCTGGTGCAACGTGTTCCAGTTGAAGAATGCAGGTCACTTAAGTGCAGGCCTCCTTTTGGCACACGACTGGATGCGGGCAAGCAGTTTCTGGCGATTGTCACCATTGCACGGCAACAGGACACAGTTGTCACAGTCCGAGTCAGCCTCGTATCTCTGTTCCCTTGCATGCTGACATTTCACAGACGATTCTTGTAGGACATGTTGGCGGACACCAAAGTTACGAGCTGAAATGCGGAACAGTGACGTCTGCAGCGCGGTAGCCAAAACTTCGAGCTGGTCAGCCACTGATTGGCTCAGGCACACCTCCGAAGGCTCTGGATCACAGGACACCAGGCAGACGTCTGCAACTGATGTTCCCTCCACTCCCAGGGTCAAAGCACCACAGATGGACTTCTAAAGATAACCAGGCAGAGCTCCAGCGAGACTGTAGAAAAAGTTGGTCGCCATGCCTTCTTAGGACGGGTCCACGGTCTTCCCAGCTGGGCAGGATACTTGGCTCCTTGCAGGATTTCTCCAGGATCTCTGAGGCATGGTTGCAGGACTTCTCTTCGCATCTAGAAACTCTTCTTATTCAGAAACTTGTGTGAGACAGAAACTCAGCTCACCCAATGGAAGATCCGCCCCTCTCACACCCCCCAGCAGTGGTCCAATAACAACCACTGATGGTGAAACTCGTGCATACTAGAATGGATTGGGAGCAGACAGTTCAAGCCCACTTCCTGGGAACACACACACATGGCCCTGCACTAGCCCACGAAAACCAAAGCTTTCTCGGGCAATGCATGACCATAAAAGGATTTTCCTGACTGGACAGGAAGAAGGCCACAGAAAAAGATGGACAAAAGAACAAGCAAAATTCTTGTGGCACGGCCATGTTTGGGCACTAGCCACAGTTAGTAGCCAAATGAAGTGAACGTGGTAAGGCTAAAGAAAAATATTGCAAAAATAATCAAACAATAACTTTATTCGGCCATAGGCTATCAAAGTGCATCCTAGCAATACATTTCTAAAGAATTAAGCAACACTTAAAGAAAAAAAAGAAACAAAGGAAGAAACAGGACCCTCCTTAAATACCACCCAGCAAGTCTCTAACCAGGATTCAGTACTCCCAACCCCATGGCCCATTCAGCCCCCAAAACGCTGGGGTCCCAGAAGGGTAAGATTCGCCCCTGAAAGGAGTCCCTTGCTAGTGGAGTCTCCCGGAAAGGCCTGAAGACGAAAGATATGGGAGGGGCTGGCTGTAATCCCACTTCTTCAGGTCAGTTCATGCCCATTACATCTTCTCAAAACCTCCCTTGCCATGTGATCATCCCCAAAAACCAGTTTGACAGAATCAGGAAACATTTAATTGGACAGTCTAGTACACTCCACCATAGCATCTTTGGTCACAAAAGCACAGTCCCCTACATAGTGTAACCAATGGAGGCATTTGTTCCGAAGGGCATCCATTTGTTCTCTTTTATAAAGAGGCAATTTTGGTACCCCGTTGAGAAACACGGTGGCTCTTCTAAGCCCTTCATGGGCGTTGTGCCTAAGCAAGGGCCTCCCACGGCTGGGGTTGGGTGCATTGGTTGCCCTCCCAGAATACTAAATGCCTGGATTCCTCGGGGCATGGATCTCCATCAGTGAGGGTCCAAACCCCTAGGTGTGGTCCTTAGGGGACTCTCTCAGTACTTTTGTGGTTTGAGATTGGACGGCCTGTCATTGCCTCTTCAAGGTAGGACTGTTTGTGGGACCAGTAGAAAGAGAAAGACGAGGGTACTGGGGGTATGATCCTGCATCAGCAATTGGACCCAAGCTCCCATGCCCATCCTCAAGTAAACCCTCTCCAGCCCTGTACGCCCCTCCCTCCCGGCCTCTGTCACACCCTTAAGCAAATTTGATAATATTTTTTATATTGGCCAGTTTGGAGAGCACACATTCGCAGGAGCAGCCCAGGGTAGTGTTTGATTAATTGGGTGAGGAGGCTGGTGGTGACTGATTCCCTTGGGTAGAGAGTTTGGGGGCCCTGAGTGGGGTTACGCGTAGGAAGGAGCTAGCCCCAGAAAGTACGGCTGATGTGGGCACACTCCAAGTGCTGCAAGGGGGGCTCAAAGTAAGTTTTCCCTCACAAGATCCTTCCGATCCCAGGTCCATTGGGTCCACTGCCGGGTGGACAGGAGAAGACGGAGGATGAGCAGCCTCAGTAGCAGCCTCGGTGGCCAGTGCCATCCAATGATCTGTGGCAGTGCCAGGGCCGGGCCTTAGGGACAGCCCATGAGATGTGAGGGGCACAGCCGGTCCCAATAGTGGGTTTGGTCGTTTACAGCCCCCAATGTGCTTGGCTATGCCCAGGGTAATCCTCTCTCAGCTGTTGCCCAGGATGTTAAGAAGATCAGCAGTAGCAATTTGGTCGAGACTTCCTCCGGGGGTTAGCAGTTTGGCGTTGGGCACATGTTCATCTGGGGCGGGGTCTGGCAAATGATTCATAGCAGGGCCTTGGGTGGACCCAAGTCGTAAAAGAAACTCCCCATTGATGCTGTGGCTATGGGTACTGGAATGTTCGACTGCTGGCCCTCCCATTGTGTCTCTCCCCGCACCCCCTCCCCATACCCACCTCCTGGTTGTGAATAGTGTCAGCAGTCACTGGGGCCGGTGCCCTGTCCACGCTGGTACCTACAGAATGAGCTCCGTTTCCCTGGCCCTTCCCCATCACTTTGTTAGATTACCCTTCCCCACCTTTTCTTCGGCCCACTTTGAAGTTACGGTTCACTTTGGAGATAGAGGGTGCTTGCAGATTAAACAGAAGAGCAGATTTCGAGAGAAAGGAGGCTGGGGGCGGGGGGGAGGAGGAGTTCCTCCACTGTGTCTGCTCCTGCCATTTCTCGGGCAATGCCTGGAACCAAACCATGTCTCTGATACAAGGGGGCCAAGTGGCTCGGCTCTCAACTGTTTTTCTCACCTTAGCATAGTCCGGGACCAAAGGGCACTCTGGGGTCTGCTGTGTTTTTTTTGGTTTTTTTCCGTTTGGTGCTCCTCTGGCAGAACGCGAACACCCAGGCGGGAGCAAACATCCGCACCCTTCATCCCCACGGGCTTCAGGCCCTGCGTGTAGAGGCAGAAGAAGTTATGCAAATGGGGGCATTGCCTCCCTGAACTATGGTGGCTCTCCTGGGCTTCAGGATGCCATTCGCAAACCCTGTGCCCTTGTCAAATTGCAACTGCTGCCACCAGCTTGTCTTTTAGGCACATCCAAAGTAACCAAATAATCCCTTTGAGTGTAGTCTAGGGTCATACAAAAGAAACCCCATTGCACTACATTGTAAGATGCATTGTGCAATGATAAAAAGTTACCCAAAAAATAGATAACTTGTAACAAGTTTCCCAGTACTGACAGCCTTAAGAACTGGTCAGTTTCGCCATAACAATGAGCAAAGGTGCAGTGGGGTGAAGCTCATGGCTTCACTTCACTGTAAAATGTCAGTGCAGAGTTCAAAAGCAAAAAGTGTGGGGGTCCATAGAAATGGAGGGAAAGTTGCTAAAAAGAGAAAACCTTCCTAAAAACGGCCTCTGTGCCTGGAGTTGGTGCAAGGGCCCCCTGCACTTGCTGAAGCCAGCAGAGGCTATGGCACACCTGCTGGCTCATTTCAGGCCCCTCTGATTGTGGCTGCTCCCCTTCTATGCTGATCTGCTCCACCTTTGCGTGACGGAGCCGCAGCACAAGCCTCCATGGCTCCGGCATTGGCACCTCACTGGAGTATGCTCTAGTTTCATCTGAAAGAAGGGGGAAATCTTGTAGTGGAACCCCATTCCATATGGTCTTGAGCCCTTTGACCCCAGTAAGTCGAAGGAGTTCTGCATGCGGGAAGAAAGCCTGAACTCTAACCTAAAGAATGCCAGTGGGTTGGACAACCTACCCTGAGCTTGACTTCATTAATTGTAAGGAACTCATGGTGGCAACAATAAAGACAGACAGGTGATCACAGTTCAAGGGTTTTTATTAAACTGCAAAGGTAGGTTGGAAAAACACCTAATCTAAACCTAAATCTAAGATGGGAGCAAGCTTTGACCATCAAATAATAAGGCAGTCCTAGTAACGTTGTGTCAAATAAAAGGGCCTATACTAAGAAAAACCTATTGCCAATCCTTGCGCTAAATACAAAAAGAAGTGTAGGATAATGTTCTTAAAAGAAGCATGTGTTCACAAAATATAAGTCAGGATGCGGTACTTGGGGTCTCCCTTACCCACGTTTTCAGCACAGGACAAGGTGGGACGTTGGAGCACCTTGTCCTTATGTTGCTGAGCTTTCCCAGCACGAGCTAACAGTTCCACTTTCAGCAATCAGGGCATGCAGTGGTTAAGTCTCTCTTCCATCAAACAGTCTATAAGGCAAGTGAGTGTTTGTCTTTTCACCCTTGGATCCTCTTTCGGGCTCAGATCTGACTCGACTGTTCGCCTCCCTCGATCGGGTTCACTATGGAATACAACTTCTCTGGAGACTTTTGTAAATCTTAGTGTCCTTGTTAGGGAGAATTCTCATTTCCCTTCAACCTTCGAGACCCCCATCTCTTTTGCTGGACTTTAGGACTTTTACATTTTTATCCTCGAGTTAGTGAGACATTTTTCTCACTCTCATGTATTTATCTGATTTGAATTATGTGTTTCTTTTGTTTTTGGAGTCTGACAAACTCCATAGGCATCTACCTTTTATGGTGACACAAAGCAAGTCTTTTGGATTTCTCATAAGGGTTAAATACCTTCTCTTGGGTGAACGGTCCCGAGAGTAGTAAAGTGAAATTGACTTTACTTACCTGTTTGTCCTATGTAGGCCCAGTACACCCCATCTTATGTGGAAGTACTGGGGGGTTAATTAGTAGCCCCTGTTCCCACTTACTCATTTAACATTTCTTATGTTACCCTTACTACATTTATTGGCTGGTGGTAGTGGTTTAATCTTCCTACCATTGTGTGTTTTTACCGCAGGCTGAATCCTCTGCTGCAGTATAGCACCCATGGGTGCCCGTTTTGTCAAAATGGCCCGGTGTTCTTTTTTCACCATTTCTTGCTTGTGAGGTCTTTCTTGGGTTTTAGTCTGCGCGCCAAACCAGGTTTAACCCTTTTCTTAGTTTTGCATTTGGCAGGCTTCAGTGCTGAAACCCACCTCCGACTCCAGGGTGTCTGGTAGGGCAGGAAGCGAGGGAGGTGCCCGAAACTCCCTGTCCGTCTCCTTGGTTGCCTGAATGCACCAAGTGGTGATTGGCTGGCTGGCTGTCCTTTCAGGACACCCACCCTGCTGTGTGAGTGACAGCTAGGCTGTACATGAATGGGAGAAACCTGTATAAAAGGTTAGGCCTTTTGAACAGAAGGCAGAGTCGACTACTGGATGAAGGATCTGAAAAAAGAAACTGTAAGAGAAGCTTGCTGCACCCTCCTGCACTGTTAGTATGCCCAGTGACGCCCTGCTGCAGTGCTGAAGCTCCAACTTTGTATCAACTAGAGAAGCCCGGAAAGGACGACTTCTTCCCTTGGGTTGGTGGGACCAACCGACCCCAAGAAAACCTTGCCTGGAAAACCTTTCTATGCTGGCTGTACTTCTTCGCTGCTGCTGGAACCGAGTGCCAAGGGTCAGGAACACTACAATCAAGTGCATCGTCTTTAAGCCGGACCAGACCTTCAGGAAGCTCCAGAGGACCATCCCAAAGCAGGACGACTCAAGCCTGAGCCACCTCAACAGAGTGCTGGACCCCAGAAGCAAGGGAAGCCCATGGAAGTGTCCAAGAACCGCGGTGGTGCTATTGACCAGTAGCTGAAACCACAAAGTGCCGCTGATCTGAAGAGAGCCCGTAGCCGCTGACGACCTTCAAACTGCAGTGCAGGAGTCCTACAAATGTCCTCCCTCTTGTCCCCATGACTGAGGCCCAGGAACCAGGATCTGCAACACTGCAAACATAACAGAAGCCAGCTGGATCCTCTTCTTCAGACCTAAGGTACTGTCTTGACTGAAGGGGTACTTACCTCTTTCATCTGTAGCTTGTTTGTTCTCACTGGAGAGTTGCAGTAGCTGCTTTTTGCAGAGTTGATTCCAGCTCTGCCCTACAGGCCCTACAGTGATTCTTTTTCTACAAAGTCTCTAACATTGTGCATGACTTTTGTGCTATTTGAAAGAAGTACCTCAGCTCCCTAGACATTGCTCAAATTGACTTTGGCTGCCCTGGCTCCCTGTAGACTCTTATGACCCATTGGGGTCATTCTGAGATTGGAGGTAGCCATGGTGCTATTAGCACCATGGCTGCCTCCAATACCGGGTCCGGTCTGGCTGATTGGGGACTTACCGGGTCATTCCGACCCTGCAGGACCCGGTAAGTCCCCATTCAGTAAACCATTCCCCATTCCCATTTGTGCCCACATAGGGCTCAATGGGAATAGGGAAGGAGCTAATAACGGTACCACAAATTGAGTGTCAAAAGTGATACATCAATGTCCACAGTGTGCGAGCAATTGTAGTCACCTTAGGGTGTAGGAAGTGTGTGACATCCCAAAGGGTATCTACTTGCTTAACTTAAAGCTGATTAAGTGTTTTTGAAGTGTATTTTTATGGTTGCATATTGCCCTTTCTAAAGAAGGCTTATTTAAAACTGACTGTTAAATAAATAATTATTTTACTAGAAAACCTTGAGTATAAGTGTTATTTGGGTACTTTATAATTGTGAATCCTAAGCTCTTTACAGCTCACATTTACCCCTCTTGAGATAAATCTGGCTGCTCAGTCACTCTACCAACTTGTGTAGTACACACCTATTCCAATAGGTGGGTTACCTATTACCAAGAGGACAAGGCTGGTGTAGTCTCCCACAGGGTTACTACATCCAATCTTGCTTAACAGTCCTTTGGTACAGTTCACTGTGGACATCCCTCGGTCGGGTTCACTCTTGTGAACACACTATTTAGAGACTTTAGACTTAGTCCCCTCTTCATCCCTCGTTCGGGTTCACGTTTGCCAATCTGTCAATCGTACCTTTTCTCATTCAACTCTTACGATGCAGGATTCCCTTCCCTTGGCTTCACAATCATCTGTCGGTCAAAGACCTCCGACTGTACAGAGGATTTTACAAGACCCCTGTATGACCACTTTGACCCCTCTTCTTGCCTTTCCCAATGCTTTCTGGTTTCAGTAGTTTCAATAATTGGGTAATCGCCCAGAGTTTCCTGAGTGAGCACCCATGTGGTGCCTCTGTTGTTGGTTTTCACCCTTTTACATACATTTTAAGCTTGCAAAGTTCAATTAGCCATTTGCTACTTTTCGTTTAACACAGTTCGGTTTCTTATCGACTCTCCCCTCGACTCACCGACTGTGATGAACTGCTTGGCTTTCTTTCTTTCTCCTCTGAGTCAAGGTTGATGCCACGGAGACAAGTGTCTCTCCCTGTCTTGGTCATCAGCAGAGGAGGGTCTTGTGTACCATAGTCATCTGCTGCAACCAGGGTCGGACTGGGACAAGAAATAGGCCCGGATGCCCAAAAAGTGGCCCACCACTCGCTCACGACCCTTGACCTCTGATGACATCACCAGAAGTGATGTCATTTTGACCCCAACCCAAAGTGGCATCCCGGGAAGCGATGAAACATTACCTTTTTACCTTTTGACAAAACAGGAAGTGGCATCAAATAGCATTGTTCCTAAGTACACTATGAAAAATATGGTTACGATTTCACTAATGTGATACATTTCATACAAGAATGGATCACCATATGTATCATTAATATCTGTGTGTATAGATCCATATTGTCAAATTACTTTGAATACAAGCAGACGTTCAAGGCCAAATGATATGTTATTGTATAGGACTTACGCTTAAGCTCTTTTTTATAGAACAAATATGCATACAATATCACCCTGCCTGTGTTGGTACTCATTTATCGACCTCAGAAGGATGAAAGGCTGATATGGCCTTGCTGTGATTCAAACCTGCAGATCACACGCACATCGCAGCAGTGAGCGCTCAACCCACTGAGCTATCATATCGGCTATAGTAAAATTAGCAATAATTCTGTAGTGGATACCATTAAACTGGTAACTGAGATTTAACAGCAGACCAGTTAAGTTAATCTGCAGGTCTGGTGCAAAGTTGGCCGCATGTCAAGCCTGCATGTATCTACTTTCAGGCTTCAGAGGTTGGCAAAATGGGGAAAGCAGCGCACTCACAGAACATCCCATACTCATACATGCAAACAAACATCCTGAAGAGCATGTCAGGCAGATGGGAAAGATAGACATATTGGGCCTCATTACGAGTTTGGCGGTAGCCTCACCGGTAAAACCGGCAGGCAGCCACCGAGCTTGACCATTTTTCCGGCGGCCAGGAATGGGCAATTACCGTGGTATTACAACTCCGGCGCCGGAAAATATTCTTCCCCACGGGGCTCAATGGGAAATGGGGAGGCCGGATGCGCCGGCACAATTCGTGAATGGTGCCGGTGCATCTGACATGCTCTGCTCGCGGGTGCCCGTCCACCCGCCAGGTCAGACCTGGCGGGCAAAAGGCACCTGCGAGCAGAACTTCTAGTTTGCCGGTACGGTAACTGTACCGGCAAACTTGTAATGAGGCCCATTACACCAAAGCGTTCATTGTGGCATAATGAAGTCAATGGCCACTTGATGTGCTATGGTCAAATATTTCTACACTGTACAGAAGCTTTTAGGCACAAGGATTTTGTCTAGTGACCGAGGACACAGAGATGGAATGTCTTGTGATATCGTAACAGACAACGGCAGAAAAAAAAAGCATGCTATTACTGCAACTTGCGAAAGGCAAAATACATAGTTCGAAATGGATGCTTATTCTACTCTAAAATTGGTAGTTTATCACTAATATCACTAATACATATTTATCACTAATACAACAGCACAGCAACTCCAGAGGGCACCGTGCCCCCCCCCCGCAGTGGCGGCACGGTGACAGCCGCCAGCCTGGCGGCGGGCCGGCCCCTCAACTTTGCATACAACAGCAGCATGTGAATGATGCATGCATCATAATTTGATGCACACATCATGCATGCAAACAAATCATCAAAGCAAGGTAACGGTTGTTACCTTGCTTTAATGAATTATGCCGTTGCAGGTGTTATGTTTTTTCAAAAATATATAGATTTTTTTTCAAAATCTTTTTTTTTCCAAAGCTGGCCTAGGCGTGGGCAGAACCCGTCCCCCACTCCCCAGGGATGATTTCGGCCCAGCCACGGGCCGAAAGGCAGAGGGTCCAATCCGACTCTGGCTGCAACACAAGCTGGCTATTGTTCGCGGTCTTGCAGTTCCTTCTGCAGAGGTTTCACAGGCCTTGGTCGGAAAAGGCAAGGCCGCTTCTCTCCTTGTCACCCTCTCCGTATGCGCCGTCTTTCTCCTCCTCCTTGAACTGCCGTGCTGAGTTATAGCTCCCTGGACATGCGGTCTGCCTTGCTCATCTTGCGCTCCACCTTTTATCCCTGTGGGTTAGCTCCCTGGACATGCGGTATGCCTTGCTCATCTTGCGCTCCACCTTTTATCCCTGTGGGGAGTGGAAAGGGCGGTCCGGTGTGTGAGGTTCTGGTCAACTGCCTGACTTTGCCTGATCCTGGTATTGGGACATGTCAGGTAAATGCCTTCAGTGTTAGTCCGTCGTCCTTCGTAATATGTGAAAATGTTCGCATCGGAAAAACAGTCATCATCAAGAATTATGTTCTTAATCCTGGGGTTTTTAGTAATTTCTGAAGGGTGAGATTGGTAAATTTTGTGAAGATGGGAATGACCAGGATTATTATCATGAGATAAACGGGAGGAATTGTGGGAACTGTAGTGTTTTATCTGAACCGGTTGGAAGTGCGGGACATAATAGTAAGAGGGACAGGAAGGAGAATGACTGGGAATATTCGGGTAGAAAACCACCGGGAAACAGGGATTCTGGGAGTTGTGGTTCTCGAGTGGAAATGGGTTTGAAGGGGATTTGGATAAGGGAGATTCTTTAGGCAGAAGGGAGGTCGAGTTGGTATAACCTATCAAAGTCTCAAGGACCTCATCTTCCTCGTCCCTTTCTTTGGTATAATACAGTCCTCACCTGGAGTATTCCCCTGAGGATAACCCTGGGCTCCCCCATCCAGGTGATCCTCTCTTGCTCGCCTGCTGAGCGTGTCGGTTTCTCCCAAGCTCCCAGAATAAGGGCTTCCCGAGGCCTCATGCCTCTTACCGAAGGGTAAACGCCAAGGTTGTGGAGACTCTTGTGTTGTCTGCTCCCTCAAAGCCAGTGGTTCAATTTGACCTTACTAACATTCGGGGGGGTGGGGGGGTTCTGTCTACACAACCCACATCTGAGAGCTTGATGATGTAGGCCTTTACTGTGATGTCAAAATTGGCTGCATTGCCTTTGTTGCCTCCAGACCTAGAGTAAAAAATGTGATTCCATGGGTCACAATTGTTTTGCTTCAGGCATCCAGCCCTAGAGCAGTCAATTCCACCTACACCCTGTTGGGTGGTCCTCTCCAAAGTGGTAGAGAATTCACAGACACAAAAGAGGAAGTATGAGTTCACTCTCTGGTGGAGGATGGAAAGGAAGTTGCGTGCCAAACCCTTTAGTCTGGCGTGGACACAGTAGACTGTATGACATGTGCAATGGGCATCAGGTCCATCTTGTGTAGCTACTCAGACATACCGTTCAATGGTGACAACCTGTTGGGGGCAAAAGCTGATGAGTACTTGGAGAACTTAAAGGCTTCCAAGGCCGCGACTAAGTCCTTTGGATTAACTGTCCAACAGTCTGCAACCTGGGGCCATTCTTTTCTGCCCTTACTCTATTTTGCTCACAATGATGGGGTTCAAGTGCCCTTTGGCTAATGTGCCCAACAACATTTCTTCCACCGTGGAGAGGTGTGGTTTCTGACTCCACTGATCCTTCACCAATCCCTGGTTCGAAACCACACTTAGTTGGACTTTGTACATTTGACCCCAGTGTGGGGGGGGGTTTAGGGGGAGGGGTATTGTCCCTGTTTGTCAAAGAGTGTAAGAGCACCACCTCTGATGCTTGGGACTTACAAGTCGTATCTCAGGTTTTCTGGCTCCCATTTATCCATCGTCCTTGTTGGGTAAGTTTTTCATATTTATGATAAATCTTCCTGAAATGTGTCAATCCCAGAACTTTTTTGCTTGGACTTGGTAACTATTTTACCTTGTCCCTAGGGGAAGGGGAATCTTTTCCCCTCTCACCTAGTCTTTTACTCTTTTTATGGGTGACCTTTTTTATGTCTCTCCATAGTGTATGGTTGAAGCTATAGTTTTCTACAATTTATGGGTTTAGGCTGGGTTGCCCCTTTGGGCTCCCCTGTTAATTTCTCTTTCATGTACTTGGGTGAACTACTGTTCCCAAGTAGTAAGAGGGATTTTCGTCCCCTGTACATGTTGTATAAGTGAACCAGCACGCCCCGCCTTATGTGGATTGCTGGTGGGGATACAAAGTATCCCCTTTCTTACTTACCTGGTAACACTTTGTTACAATTGCAAGTTTCCTTGAATGGCTGGTGGCAGTGGAACTACTTTTATGACTTTTTAGACTTCATTACTCGCAGGCTGTTAATTCAGCCTCGGTAATGCACAGAAGGGCAACTATTTTGCAAACATGGCGGGCTCCTTCTTTCTTTGCCATTTCTTGTGTGCTTGCTGTTTCTGAGGTCTTCCACTGCCATTCTAGGTGGTAACAACCTCAGTGGCTGTCTTTTTTGTCTTGGGCAGGAGCCCTGTGGATTCCCCGCCCAGGCTCCTGAGTGTCTGGAAAGGCAAGAAGCGAGGGAGGAGTTCAAAACTCTGCAGTCCTTTGTCTTTCACTTTGCCTGAAAGGAACCAACTCCCAGTGGGGGGCTAGCTGTCCTGATTGGGCAGCCATACCGCCCATTGCTGTAAAATGCAGGGAGAGAATGCAGAGGTTGCGCTGTAGTTCCTGATAAATACTCTGAACCTGGAAGCTACTGGCAAGTCGACCACTGGAGCTGAAACCCAAAGAGAAAGATGAAGAAAAGATGGCTGTAGCGATTTCCAGCAACCGCAGGGCCTGCTGTCTATCCAGAACCTGCTGTTACCCTTCCTTCCAATCGACCTGGGGACCCGAGCGTGACGACTCCTACCCAGAGGCTGGTGAGATGCACTAGTCTCAAGAAGACCTGCATTTTGAGCCATTCCATGATGTGCTTCGACCTTGCTGGGCTGCAATACCCTAGGACCTCAAGCCATTGTGCTGTGCACGGTCTTCCGAATCTCGTTGGAACTTTGGTGGCATCTTGCTGGACCTCCAGAGACTTGATTTCAATCCCAGAAGTCCCCTCACCAGAGTGCTGGACCGAGTGAGGGGCGAGAATCTGACCGGCAATATTCCGTCTTCTCCTGGCTCCTGAAAAGGGCGCTTAAACCACAAAGCCACATCCAGCCACGAAGAAACTCTTGCTTAGGGCCTTCCCCATTGAACCCTGCTGCAAAATCCCTTGCAGTGCCCTGTCTTCAGGACAAGGAATTAATTGACTGAATTTTGGCTGCAGATCCTGAAGTCTTGCAAACTCTTCTTCCCTGCAGGCTTAAACTCTGGTGGCTGGGGTATTACCTACCTTAAGCCTTGTGTGATTCCTGTATAGCTTTTGAGGTGGTTCATGTGATCGGGAGTAACTCCAAAGTGAACTACTTACTTGTTTTGAAGAGACTTCCTCAGGAACTCAGACTTTCCCTGCAACTGAACCCTATCTCAACCTGCCTACAGCTGGCACCTAGACCACTAGGGTCCCTATTCTGCCTCTGCGAGAACTCATCCAATAGACTAGGGAAGGACTGGATAAGAAGGGGATTCTGTTTTTAAAAGTATAACCAGTGTTTAAAAATGACTTACTTGTGAAAGAGTTTGTTGGTAACTGTTCCACTGAGATATAAGCAGTTACAAACATTCTTACTTTCCTTTGAATGTGTTTTGCCATTCTTAAAAGTATATAGGCTTAAAACGTACTTGCCTGTGAATTGGTTGCTCCTCTTCCCAAAAGTAATCCTGTTGGCTTCACTTTACCATTTCTATTAGGAAATGAATGTACAAGTTCCCCCAACTGGGACTTGCTTCCCCTAACTTGCTGTATAGCCTGTTTAGAATAGGTCTGCCTTATGTCTTACTTACCTTGAATATCGGTGTGCAATGCTTAAGTGTATTGTGCCTTGTGCCTTCCCAAAATAAGTTGGAGAGTTATTGCTTACCTGAGTCTGTGTTCTACTGATCTGAAAAGCAACTTTAATAGTTTATTATAACATTAGGTTTTACTCACCTGGCATAACTGAAGGTTATCCTAAATGTAGTTATAGGTTTGTTTGTTTGTAATGCGCCAGAATACCCTGGGGTAACAGGGCGCAGCAGTTACATGAATTTGCGAAGCTTAGTTGCAACAACAATGAAGTATACAAGTACATAAACACAATAATAATGATGGCAGGATTATATACATATTTACAAGTAACACGTGAAAGTACAGTGGGTACAGTTGGCAGGAATATGAAAACTTAAAGGCTAAATATGTTAGAGGCTTACGTCTTCAACCATGAAACAATCTTAGATCGGAAGTTTTGGTAGTGTGAGTCCATTCTGAGAATAGGTGTTAGGGAGCTCCACAGTTTAGCCGCTTTCACTGGGAAACTATTACCCCCTATAGTGGCACATTTAAAGTTGGGGACAGATGGGCAATCTTTGTAGGCTGTTCTTGTGGGTCTCAGGGAGGTCTGCCTATGAAATCTGTCGATCAAGTAAATGGGAGCAGTGTTATTGAGGGCCTTGTGAGTGAGTGACGCAGTTTTTCAGAGAATTTTGTCATTAATAGAGAGCCAATTGTTCTGTTGGCTGTGGACTGTGATATGATCTCTTCTAGAGATGCCCAGAGCCGCTCTGAGAGCGTTATTCTGAAGAGTTTGTAGTTTGCTAGTGGTGGCTTTGGAGGACCCAAGGTAGAGCGCATTGCAGTAGTCCAGGCGGGACAGTATGAGGGCTCTAGCAAGGGTTTTATCATCATTCAGGCATAGTCCATGGGTGGCCATCCATGCCTGGATGATAATGTACACTCTATTCACCAAGGCCAAATCCTTCCCATAATCTCCAGAAAGCTGAAGGAGGATCTGGGTATCATCTGCATAATTAGTGTAGGTGATACAGAGATGATCCAGATCATCGAAAAGGGGCTTGGTAAATATATTGTACAGTGTAGGGGAGACACAGGAGCCCTGTGGCACACCGCAAGTGATGGGTTCAGGGTCTGCTGCGGCTGTAGGTGAAAAGACCCTCATGGTTCTGTTGCTGAGGAATGATCCAATCCATGTAATGGCCTCACCATAGAAGTGAGCTGAAGTATGGAGGTGTGAGCATAGGACAGAGTGGTCGACCAGGTCGAATGCTGCAGAGTGGTCAAGGAGGAGTAGTAAGGCAGCTTGGCCATTGTCTCTGAGCATATCGATCTGTGTTTTAAGGTCGATAAGGGCCGTCTCAGTCCCATGTTGGGGACGGAAGCCTGACTGTCTGGTTCCTAGTAGATGATGTTCTTCCAAGTACTTTTAGAAGGAATGGTACGGTCGTTATAGGTCTATAGTTTGTGGGCGTGGCCGGGTCAAGTGTGTTTTTTTTTTTTTTTAGTAGTGGTAATACCCATGATTGTTTTAGCTTATTGGGGATAGAGCCAGTGGAGAAGGATGCATTAATTAGCTTCATGATAAAGGGGAGAGGTCACGGGCAGCGTCTTTAATGAGCTGTGCAGGGCACAGGTCTCCCTGACAATTGGAGGGTTTAAGTGATGGGATGATTTTTTCTACTTCCAATGTGGTGACTTTAGAGAAATTGAAGCGGGTGGTATCCCTTGGAGTCGGCTTCTCAGGAGGTTTGGACAGGTGGGGGTCATTTAAGGAGGCTTTTTTACAGGAGATTTTGTTTTGTAAGGTAGCGATCTTGTTAGCTAAAGCATTCTGAATTACTGAGCACCAGTTTTTATCTTTGATACAAGTATCAGGTGGTGCTATGGGGGTTTCAACTTCTTTAAGGATGGAGAATAATTCTTTCATGTTTGATTTGGCTTGTGATATACGGTGATATATAGGTTCATACTATTCCATGAATGTGTTTTCCACTATTCAGAAAAGTATACGTGTAACACTGGGTTGTGCCTCCCCTTAATCTGCTTAGGGCATTTCCAAAACCACAGGGTCCATTACTTACCTTGAAATACTGCTGTCTTTCTTGTGTGAAAGTAGGACCGGGACACAGATTGCCTGAACAGAAGAATTGCTTTATTGCTGATCTTTGATAACAGGTCCAAAATAAAACAAAAGCAGGTTTCCCCTCCTGGTATAACTCTGGGACTTGATTTCAGTCTTTAGGAAGCCCTGGTTCTCAAGGTTCGGTGATAAGGGTGGAGCTGACGGACGTGCTGGTCAATCCTCATACGCCCAGCGATAGTTCCTTGCGTCCTGTTCCTCTGAGGTTCGTCTCTCCTATAACGTGAAGAGAAAAATTCACTCGGTCCTTCTTTGCCCACTGTCTGATATAGTGGCTGGTGTAGTTGCGGCCAATCAGGGCCCTGATGCTGGGGCCGGCAAAATAATCCCTCCCAGGCCCGCCCCCTTTTTCCCAGGAAGTGGCTTTCCATGATGCCTTGCTGCCTGGGCCGGTTGGGCTCGATCGAGTATCAGTTGCCGTTGCGGGATGGACCGGGCCTCGGTTAGTTAGGTGTTCCACCTGGGTAAGGCATGTCTGGTTGTGTGCGTCTCCGTGTGACGGCAAGGGAATGGCCGGAGTTTCCACGTCCTCTCTGTACTCTGCCTCTGTTAGGGAGAATTCTCATAAATGTGCTAATTCCCCCTAATTTAGAGCTCTCCAGCTCTTTTGCTAAACTTTGGGGCTTTGAACTTTTTAATTCTACTTGTTTTCTGTGTTTATTTCTCTGGTTATGGAGCTTTAGACAACTCCATAGGCATCATATTTTCATTTGTCACACAGCACCTTCAGTGCAGTGACACAGGGAAGCCTTTTAGGCTGTCCCAAGGTTTAAATACCTTCTCTGTGATAAACTACTGTTTCCCAGATAATGTTAAATTGACTCTACTAGTCTTTTTAAAGTCCTAGACCCAGCACACACTATCTTCGAATAGAGTGCTGGAGGGGTTACCTAGTATCCCCTATGTCTAGAAACTCATGTAGCAGTCCAATGCTACCCTTTCCTATCGAAATGGCTAGTGGCAGTGGTTTCATGAACTACCATGATTTTCCTGACCGTGAACACCGGTAGCTAAAAATCGCAGGAGACATGTTTTTCAAGATGGCGTCTGAGCCCCCTTTGTTTAGTCAGGTCCGAGTCTTCGGTTTGCGCCATTTCTTTTTGGAAAGGTCCTTCTAGAGTTTGTCTCTGCGTGCCAAACCAGGTTTGGTCCCTTTGTTCCTACACCTTTGGCGGGCTTCAGGACTGAACACCGCCTCTGGCGCCCGAGTGTCTGGGGTGGGCAGGAAGTGAGAGAGGTGCCTGAAACTACTCCCTGTGCTTAGTCTCCTGGGAGACCTAAATGCACTGTGCCGTGATTGGCTGGCTGACTGAAAGAACCGAAGACGAGCTGGAAGAGGACGGCTGCTGCAACTCCTGGACCGTTGGTTTGCCCAGTGAAGCCCTGCTGCTGGTCTGAATCGCCAAGTTCATCTCGACAGAGAAGCTCTTCAAGGACGACTTCTCCCTTTTGAGTTGGTGGGACCAATCAACTCATAAGCCACCTGGACACCATTCTCAGAGCTGGTTGTATTTTCCTCAGAGTGCTGCAGGAAACCGAATAGCCAGGGAGAAGGACACCAGTTTGTGTGCTTGACGACAGCTACCGAAATTGAAAATTTGCCAGTTTGCCAGCTTTGTGACCAGTCCCTGTGCAGTGCAGGAATCCCCTGACGTCCTCCCTCTTGTCCCAACGACTGAGGCTCAGGAACAGCGAGATCTGCAGGAACTGCCAGGAACAGAAGTCTTCAGCTGCATCTTTTTCTTCAACATAAGGTACTGTGAAAACCCGACCAAGAGAACTTGCCTCTCACTGCGAAAGTGCGTGAAACTTTGGCAACTTGCAGTCCTAGTCAGCTTGTGACCCGACATATATGAACCTTTCTTCCATGAACTACTTCTGAGAACCGTGGCAAAGACTTTTCCGTTTAAACTACCAGAACCATTTTTACCTAAACAAGACTCTAGTCCATTGACTTTGGCCTACCTATTGCATTGAATTAAATCCTCTGGTGAACTCGTACTATTTGAACTGTGTAAGAGTAACTGTATTATTTGTTGTATTATCTTATGCATTTTTACTCCTACTTCAAATGCTCTGAATGCCATTTTTCTCCTCATTGAAAGTAGTTTAAATGTCACAGAATCGGATAGTGTGAAGTACTGTAGTATATTTTTGTGTGATATGGATTGCCTCCTTTTAGTGAATGTTTTCTAACTGACTGTGTAATAAATTAGGAAGTGTTTTACCAAGAAACCTTGAGTAGAAGCATCTATCTGAATACTTGTGATTGTAGACCTCTGTGTAACACCCTTACAAGCTCACATTCCCTCTTGAGATAAGCCTGGCTGCTCAGCTCGCTACCAGAAACTGTGTGGTACAGACTTCTGTAGTGGTCCCAGAGAGTACTGCATGCAAACTTTGCCTAACAGCCTCCCCGACTGTGTTGCTGGGTTCCGCGTCTACAGCAGTGCTACGGCCTCCGGCAGATACGCCATAGCCGTCTTGGTGACCAACCAGAGCCGTAGTGCTCTCGTGGAAAACATCATGACTGGTTTGGGGTTCACACTGAGCCGTGATCCTCTTCCCGGACACCTTCTGTCCCACTAAACCCGCTCCCATCCCGCGACCACCGACCGTATACTCTGGGACATGCCTGGTTGGGTGTTGATGGTTGGGTCTGTAATGCTCCCTACAGTCCCGTGCCCAGTCCCGTGCCCCCTTACAAAGTGTAATAGGGTTTTACTGTGCCTGATTTGCTTAGTGCATTCTAAAAAAACTTAGTGTGTGTTAATACTTGTCACTGAGTAGCTTTAGGCCCCTCCAGAAAGTATAGCAGTTGATTTACTAACTCTGAACTGAGTTATGAAAAGTAAGGTTACAAGGAATACTTGTAACAGAGTTGGTTTGTTATATGATTTCATAACTGAGCGGCACTACATGACTGACAGGGTCTGCTACCTTTGAAATACTGACTGTATTGAAAAAGTATATATAACCTGGTTTTACTCTCCAAGAATAGCTGATTGCATTCTGAATGTGTAATAGGTTTGACTTACCTTGACTACTTATTGTATTCTTATTAAGGTTATACTTTGGGTTGTATCCCTTAAGTATTGTGTTGGTTTTTATAATTGTGTTTATATATAATGTGATGGTACTTATTTACCCAAGATTGATCTTGGCCTACTTGTATTTAAATAAACCATTTGTTTTTACAATGCATATTATTTGTGTTTTTGGCCCATATGTATACCACAATGTCTTTGTACCAAGCTAGAGCCCTCTCTCCCTCTTAAGATGAGCCTGGCTGCTCTGTCCAGGCTACCAACATTCTCAAGTGGTACAGCCTTATACTAAGAGTGCAGTTTATGAAATATCTCAGATGCTTGGTTTATGAAGCCCTTAGTTGGACTTTAGAAGAACTGTCCTAACAGTCCTCCCAACCACCCAGCCCTTCTCCTGAGTGGACTCTCCGTTCTTAGGGGAAATCAATCAACAATTGCAGAAAGCGCAATGAGCTGGTCCTGTCTCAGAGCAAGGGAAGGGCTATTACTGTCTGCACTTTCTGGTAGTGAAGGAGGGTGGGGGTCTGCATCCTATCATAGATCTGCAGCTCTTAAACTTCTTTTTCCACAAGGGCAAGTTTTCAAGATGGTCACCTTGGCCCAGACCCTCCAGCTGTAGGACTGATTGGTGCCTCTTCATTATCAGAATGCTTACTTTCATGTGCAAATTTACCTGAAGCACAGGAAGTAGCTGTGGTTTGTTGTGGGGAGCACACAATCCCAATCCAGGTACTGCGCCCTGAGAACCTTGTCCAAAAAATACTAGCTATTAATGTCCAGGATCTAGTGCACCTGCGTTTTGTGTGAAAACAAAATAAAGCAAAACAGCTGTTGTCTTTAGAAATCCACTTTTATGAATAAGTAAAAATAAAATACAAGGCAGCTAGTGTGCCATGGAGTCAAACAAAACACAACAGAAATCTTCGGAGCCAAAACAACTTCTCTGCTAACAGGTGTTTCGAGCATTGAACTCCTTGTCGGGGAATGTGAATGGTGGTGTGGGGCCACTGCCTTTGTGCAGGGAAGAAATGCAACGGTTTCTTGGTGCTCAGGAAATTCTGGATGTGATATTCACATTTTTGGGGATTCCAGTGTCAACTGAAAGTTGTTCTGCGCCAGATAATCTCCTCGGCAGGAAGCTCTGGTAGGCATATTGATTGTTGAACGGAACTTTGAGTTTATCTATGTATTCCTTTTGATTCCGGGAGCGCAGTTGTGCAAAGGAGCAGCGGTCATGCTGGCGGGTGGTTGTGGAGCTGCCCGGAGAGCGGGAAGGAGGTCTGCAATGCGAGGGAGACCGTTCCAAAGCGGGACCCTCACCGCAGGAACGTGCCACGGGTCAGGAAGTGTGATGAATTCGAACATTGGGGGTGTGCACTCGACTGGGCTTTTTAATTTTTTATTTAATGAAATTGAATGATGCTAGATCAACCTCCGGAAAATGTGAGGCTAATATGCACACATTTTCCTATGCTCATCGCACAAAATACGCATAGACCTGTCTACTCGGGGTGGACACAGCCTACAGGCGCAAACCCCCTGTCATATTTAGTTGGGATATGACAGGAGTAGTGCAGGATGCATCTCCAAAAGGGAGAGGGCTAAACCATCCCACGGCCAGCCGAATTACCTAACAAAGGCTCCATGGATTCACCCTGTCCATTTGTTGGGCCCTGCAGCTGGTGGAAGTGATTTGCATACTATTCACAGGATAATTCAAACAGGACCACATGGAGCCAGGCCTCAGAGGATAACAAAGGAGACTGGAAACCCCAACAACCTTTCATATACACTGTATCAACCTGAAGCCAGCTCCTGCCCTCAGTATCCATTCACTGTGAACTGTTATGCCTGGGACTGCGTGTTTATAGTAGTTCACCCCACATGTGGACCCCATTCATAACATACGAGTATGTGTTTTGCAGGAGTCAGAAAGTCTGGTCTCATGCAGCTTCAAAGGAGACCTGGCGCTTTAATCAGGAACCACAGAGAACTCCATTAACGAGAGAGACCCTTTGATCCACAGACAGGAAGATGGGTGGGACTTAGTATTACATGTTTTCACCCCTTTACCTTTTCTGTTGCAAAGCACTCTGGTTATGACCTCATGCATACAGGAGATTGTTGGTGGGGACCCATGATTGGTTCATTAAGATAGGCTTAGCCTATATCAATCCCTCTGGCTTTAAAAGACGGCCGAGCCCCCCTTTTGGCAGATCATCTGAAGACTTCACAAGGAGAAGCAAGAAGAACTCCTCATTGGACCCTGGCTGGAGGTACAGTCTGCCTGTATATCTTCTGCGAAAGGCACTCCAAGAGGGAAGCAAGATCCCTCCCCTAAACATCTCCCAGGGAACAGAGGGAGATACTGCATCCAGAGGACCCTCCAGCAGCTCCAGAACCAGTACCCAGCCAGCACACACCGTGTCCTGCTATGCTCTAGCAAGCTTCCTAGGTGGGAAGTGCCAGAGAGTCTCTGAACCCTAAACCAAGGATAAGTCGGCTGCCTGCAACACAATCCTCAGCTTTGGGCTGTCCGCCTTAAAGAATGACACAAGCCCAGTGAAGAAGCTAGGAGAAGTGCCTCAAAAAACATATTTCCAACATCCGTCTTAAAGGACATTTTCGAGCCAGTCTAGAACCTCGAGCTGCAATCGACTGCAATGCTGACCGTTGTGATGCCGCAGACACTTAAAGGCCTCCGAGACGCCTCAACCAGTGCTTGAGAACCACCAACCAGCACTGAGACAATGCCTGGCCCCAAGCCGCCTTGTAGGCAAAGCCTGCAGCCATTCGTCCAGCCTCGCTCGCTGAACTGTTTACCGCCTGATACCCTCAGCTGTCTCCCGTCTTGAACTCTGTCACAGAAGCCTGCAAATCGCCCTGAAGCTGATTCGACCCTGTCGAGCACCAAGAACACCTACAAGCACAAGGTACATTGTCGTTCTGTCCCCCTGGTCCTTCTCCGAAGGGCCCTCGTGACATTTTAAGACCCATTGCTCCCTTTGTGCTGAAGCCAAGTATCCTTGAATTGCTGCAATTATTTACTATACCAACTGCCCTCCTGTCAGTATCCAGAGTGCATCCCTTTGCCTTCTTTGAAACTGTCTGTCCTCTGCATTCCTTTAGAGGGTGGGTTGTAGTTTGTAATGTTGCTAGAACCGTCTGTTGTGCTAATAATAAAGTAGATCTTTTTATATAACCTTGACATGACAGTCCCTTTTATCATTGGGTAACTAACCAACGATCCACAGCCTTTCTGAAACAAACCTGCCGTTCCATCCACATTATCAAAATTTGACAAGGAAGTTTATAATTTGCTTGTGTTTCCAATCTGTTCGGATCCCTTCTGGTGTACTAGCGTTGTGGGGCTGATTGATCGTTTAGAAACTGATAGTCACCCCTGGACCACTGGTGCCCCGGAAGTTGATTCGTCACAGGAATGCTTCAATAAAACAGCGAGTCTTCCCAGAGCCATTGGGGACCCCGGGGCGTACGACAGGCCTATAAACAGATACAGATTTTTGAATACCAACCTAGGGAAATACAAAGACTGAACTTGGACAAGTCCCCATACATGAGATATCAATATTGGGAAATTTGGAGCAAGTATTACCCCGAGCAAATTAATAGTAATGAAGATGTAAAAAGACAGAACAAATTCCCATACATGAAATATCGGTGTGGGGAAGGTTGGAACAAGTAGTACCTCAAGCCAATGAAACAGAAAACGCAGTGAAGTAACACACTGTGTTGAATTAAAGGACAGTGAACTCAAGAAGTCCTGGTGAAAGGAACACACCAGACAGTGATCATTGGGAGGGAAGATACCTGGCAGGAGAGTATAACGTGGGATCTGTAAGACCCACAAAGATAATCTGGCAGGAGAGTATATCAGGAGGGCCAGCGAAGTGGTGCAAGGAGTGGAAAGATGCCTGGCAGGAGAGTGGACAAGGGGATCAATGATTCCTGGCAGGGGAGTATACCAGGAGGTCCATTAAAGTTGTATAAAGAATATTATCTGTTTTTCAAAGTACATGGTAAAGAAGTACACCAGAGACAATGTTGCTATCCTAAAAGAACGGCTATCTGAAAGAGACACTTTACCAGCCTACCTAAATATCCATGGGAAGGGAACCAACCTCTGGATCAAATCATTTATCCTTGGAGAAAAATACCTTTTGTTGGATTTTACTTTTTAAAAAAAAAATTATGAACACTTTTTGGCAAACTTAAAGAGCTATTTCCATACACCCTTAGTTGGTCATTTCTAGTGTGAGGGTCAGATTAGAATGGTTTTGGATGTAAGGACAGTTTTTAAGTTTGACAGCAAGCCACAGACTGATCTTTAGTTTTAGTTTCATAAGTAGGGAAACTCTCTTTAGGATAGGGACAGAAAGGCCTTCATCTAATCCTTTTTTGTTTAATAAAGGTGCCTGATGTTGAAAAAATGACAACTTTGTGTCTGCCTCTCATTTCTGACCCCTCACTAGTGTCATACATTTTCATCTGCAGACAAATAATCTAGTTGAGAGATTTAATAGGGTGTGATTGGAGCTCTTGAAGATCACCTGAGAAGAAAGTTGGATCTTCTCTTACCATGCTTACTTTTTGCCCACAGAGATAGTCACCCTATCAGAGGACCCTTAGCTATAATCAAGGAAGGATGAAAGGTCTTCACTCCATCTGCCACTGCGAATGTAGTAGTGTGTGTGATGGACTAAATAAATATGGCCTGTCTGATGGCCCATGCCAAGGACAAGTTGAAGGCTGGGCAAACACTGGTAAATAAGTGGTGTGACCATAAAGCTTCATTTGTGTTTTTTCCCCAGGCCAAGAAATCCATGAATCCCCTAAGGCTTAGAGCTTTACAAGATAAATAGGGTGAACTATTTAGTGGAATCCATCTCTTAAAGTTTTCCATGTAAATAGACCGATGGCATTCGTCCCTAGGGTTGAAATGGAAGCCCTGCTATTGGCTTCAGATAGGGAAGAAGAGGACTCTGAACCTCTCCCTGATGGTGTTCCAAGGTAGTTCTTCTGATTTCTCCATTGTGGGTATCAACTTGTCTCCTCAACTGACTATGCAACAACAGGGTGAGGTGAAAGCTTTGCTTATCTAATGTTCCCCCTTGTTTTCCCTAACTCCAGTAACTCCAGGCCTGACACCTTGATGCCAGCCTTACATTTACACTGGAGGTAGTATGCCTACCAAAAGTAGGAGTTATAAGATGTCTGATAAAATTAGATCCCTCATCAAGTCTGAGGTCAACAAGATGTTGAATCGTCGGGTGATGGAGCCCTCTAACAGTCTATGGACGGGTACGGAGGTCTTGGTACCAACGGCAGGCACACAGATTTGAGGTTCTGCACAGACTATAGACTACTTGATGCTGTCACCAAGACAGATGCTCATCCCCTTCCACAAACTGATGAGTTGGTGGACAAACTGGGTACTGCAAAGTACTTCATGTATCTTTGACCTGACTGCAGGGTATTGGCAAATATCGCTGACAGAAAAATGCCAAGGAGAAGACCACATTTTCAGCACCTGAGGCCCTTTACCAGTTCAAGGTAGTGCCCTTTGCCTTAGGAATGCCCCTGCCACTTTCTAAAGTTTGGTTAACCATGTCCTGAACGGGTTCGATGAATTCTGCATGGCATATCTAGATGATATTGCAGTCTTCAGCCCTAATTGGGGAAGAACATGTGAAGCATGTAGGGATTGTGTTACAGGCTCTTCAGCAGGCCCACCTGACTCTACAGTCTACCAAATGACAGATTGGTCAGGGTTCAGTGACCAACCCTGTGCATGTGGTTGGTGGGGGAGAAATTCAGCCTCTACCCAGTAAAGTACAAGCTGTGCAGGACTGGACAACTCCTGCATCCAACCCCACGTGAGAGCTTTTCTAGGCCTCACGGGAGGGAGTGAGGGAGGGAGGGAGGGAAGGAATACTTTATCTCAGCTTCAGCCATTAACAGTAATAAATGCATACATTCATATAATTCATCATCTTACCAACCATATTAAGACAAGTTAAAAACTGGAAGATTTTCCCAAAAATAAAAAATGCATTTTGTTTTTGTTGCCATTTCTATACTTTTACAATTTCTAAAAACATTTATTATATATAATCGGCACACATTAACTTAAATACCTTCATTTTAAAAATCTAATACCTCTACTGAGAGCTGCTTCAATAAATTTGCTGACATCGTTAATACATTTAATGTCATTAAAATTAATCAATAATGCCTTGGCTTCCCTGCAATTCCTAATGATTCAGTTTAAGCCATGAACATCTTAAATCATTGAATTTTGGGCCGATCAACATGAAATGGAGTTGATCTTCCTCAACACCATGTCCAAAGGTGCAATACTTGGTGACACCCCGTCCCCCCATCCCCCAGCCACTTCATACGTGCCTTCAAATGAAGGTCATTTAGCCTAATCACTATGAGTATTTTTCTGTGCTCAGGAGATCTTAGCACAGCAATATCAGCATTACAGTCTTGGACATAGCGGAAGAGGGCAAAAAATGTCAATGAAAGAAGTTTCACCAGTCTATTCATTGTGGCCCTCTGCTCCAGCTGCTCCGCCCTTGACTTGAGAATAGATCTTATGTCAACATTATTACATTTTGAGAGTTGTCCAAGGCCCCACGTCTTATCAGGGCTGAAACCATAACAGAACCTTACAAGGCCCCTAAAACTAGCTACCTCTCTCTCTGCCGCCCTTCTGATATGTGGGAGCCAACTGCCTTTTCTTGCGAACAATAAGCCGAGGTCACTGTAATGTACCACAATCTTCGATTTTTACATTGACTTGGTAGGTTTCCTTTGGAACGCCCCTGCTAAATACCACCATTTTGTTCTTTGATGGGTTTAGTTCCATTCTATGGTCCGCCCGATATCTGTGCGCATATGGTAGGATTTGTTGGTGCCCCCCGGAAGTTTGATCAATCAAAGTCGTATCATCGGCATACATGAGAGCTCCATATCTACTGCAATGGAAGTCAGGTGGATTTGTTTTTGCTGGCGAATTGTATTGATCAAAATCGGCCAGAAACAAGATAAGCAATAAAGGTGCCAAGGGACAACACTGCCCCAATTCCTTGTTTCTCCTAAAATCAGCCTCACTAGGTATTACAGAAATTTCATGGCAGATTATGGAACCATAGCTGCCCCTTTGACTGCACTCACCACTCCAGAGAAATCTAAAAAAGGTTAGTGTGAGAAGGCCTTTCAGGGCTTGAAGGATACCCTTTGCCAGGCACCTGTTCTCCGGGCACCCAACTACCAGACACCTTTTATAGTACACACTGATGCTTCTGACACAGGAATATGAGCAGTCCTCTCTCAGCTAGATGACAAAGGCAGGGAGCACCCTATGTTTCAGTCGCCAACTTAACGGCAGAGCGTTAAGGTGGAAAAAGTGTTTTTTCATTGTGTGGGCCGTTAGGAGGCTGAGACCCTACCTCTTTGGGACTCGCTTCACTGTACAGACTGACCATAAGTCCTTAAAGTGGCAGATGAACATGAAGGGAGAGAGTCCTAAATTGCTCACGTGGTCCTTAAACCTTCAGGGCTTTGCCTTCACTATTGAGCATAGGCCCGGTGCTAAACGTAGCAATGCTGATGGGTGGTCCAGGATATATAACTGACTGGAACATGAAACCCATCCAGGGGTGGATTAAATCCTCCTGTCCCTAGTCTGGAGGGGGAGAGATGGGAGGGGGGATGGGGCGAGTGTTAGGAAAGATTTTCTTTTTGCACCTTTCTGTCCATAGATTCCTATGGGACCCCCAGTATTTTTGCTTATTTCTGAACCCTGTCCTGACTTTTGGAGGCCAGTAAAGCCTTCTGCATTTTCAGCAATCTCACAACAAAGGAAGTTTTCCTGGGGATGGTTCTGTGCTCACTGCTGGAAGATCACCTGTCGCCACCTGGCCATGGTGATCTCAGCTGGAACCATCCTTCTGCCATCATGTGAGGTGTCCCGAAGGGTCTGCATCTTTTCTTCATTTGGGGGTCTTCAAGAAGTTGCCTGGAACTGTCTGGTGAGAACTGTGATCAGCTCCCGACAAAGTGACCTCTGCACCCGCTACCCCTGGACTCCCCTCACTCGAGCCAAAGACAGAAGATGGAGTCACAGCAAATTCCGGAAAACCTGCAGGATCACCTGGGCGAATCGAAGTCAGGGGGGAGTTGGTGGACATACCTTTTTCTGTCCTCCCATCTCCCATGGGGTTACATTGGGTGTAGAGCTCTCTTACCTAAACTCCCTCTGGCCTGGCCTTTGGTCATTCAACCTAGCTAAGGATCCTTTCCGAGGATTTTCCTTGGAAATAGTGTAGAGTGGGGTACTTGCCTTACTTTTAAGAACTTTCCAATCACCACCACAGCCCACTACATCAGTTCTGAAATACCTTCCCTGAAGAAACCACAGTTGGAACTTGTGGCTTTTTGGGCACAAGGCCCCATACATCTTCGTGATGGATTTCATAAGATAGAGGGAGCTGTGTTTGCAATTATTGTAACTAATGTAATTGTTTTTCCTGCATGTGGTTACTCACCTGTTGAACACTGGTATTTAATGCATATGCAGTTTTATTTCTAAGGGTGAAAACCCTTTACTCAATGCCTGCTCACACCCCAATAGAATTGTGATGTTCAAGAATCTTTTGCTTCTCTTCCCCATATATATATTTCTGAGGCTTGTGGAATCTGCTTAGATCACATGCTGTGCATAGGCCGACATCTAGTGGAAGCTGCGGAGTATTACAGTTTGTTTTTCGAAGTCGAAAAATGGGCGTCGACACAGGGCGTGCCAGTAATACTATCCCTAGTGTGACGTCCCCTGTACCCATGATCCCTCACGCGTCTAGGATCCCCAGATTGTTTTTTTCCGCCATTCTGGTCGGAAGCACTTCATCGGAGTTCCCTGGCTTTGCCATAGTTTCACTCTAAACTAATTCTAATTTGCCCCGTTTGGCCAACCTTTCGTCGATCAACATCTCGACGCCGAACCGGGGAGGAGATCAACGTCGAATACCCGACGGATTGGGCCTTGAGGCTTCCGCCTCGGCTCGGGCCTGGGCCGCTGGCCTCGGCCCTACAAGTAGGGAGAGTGGGGGTGGTACACTTCCACACTCGACACCTTATTACCTACACACACTTGCCCGCTGCCCACAGGCGCGTATGGAGGGTACGCCCTTTCAGTTTTGCCCCAAGTGTAATAAGAAATACCCTTGGGTAGATAAGCACGCTACGTGCAACCTTTGCCTACCCAGAGACCACCCCGAGACGGGTTGCAGGGCCTGTAGCAGGTTTAAGGCAAAAACTCTTAAGGACCGCTCCACCAAGCGTTGGGCCCACCACGCCAAGCTAGCAGCTATGGAGGCGGAGGGTACCTTCAGCGACGGCAGCGACGCCGAACTTTCGGACGGCGAGGGCACCAAGGCGTCGAAGGACAGCCGAACGCACGTCCCCGGCCTCGGAAGGTCGTCCGTCCCGGCGACTATGGGGAAGTCCCCCGGCGACAAAAGCGTTACACATACACACGCTAAACACAAAAAATCCACCCGAGATTCGACGTCGTCGAAACCTCGGAAAGAGGCACAGAAGGAGCGGTCCGAAAGGACGTCCTCTGGGCGGTCCCGGTCGAGGTCGCCGCACGACGTCAGGCAAGCCTCCACACTTGCACAGAGTGCCTCGACCATTAATATCCCGGAAGATCAATCGTCCGAAGACGAACACGACTTCCACCCCCAGCCTGCACCCCAGGAAAAGGGTACATCACTTGGGAGTAAAGAGGGGCCAGTTTCGAAGGCTAGTTCGAAAGACAGGGATTCCACCTCCGATCCTCGACGCCAGGCGTCGAAAGATAAGGGAAAGGGGAAACACACTTCCACCCACGGGGAAGGGGGTAAACAGCAAAGGAAACAACCCTTGCAGTCCTCCACTACAAAAGAACTGACCAAGTCTTCTCAGGGCCAATCCATAGAAAGTCCCAGCAAGGTCACCCCAAGCTCAAAACTCTGGTCATGCGAGGACATTGACAGAGTAATGTCAAGGATGTCTTCCTTGGCGAATTTTTTCGAAAGACACCCTGAACAACTCCTAGCTTTAAACCCTCAGGAAGATTCTCCCTCAGGGTCTAGGGACCCTATCCCCTCAAATAAAAGACCCCGGGTCGAGACACCATTTAGGCCTTTAGACCCCATCGAGGTCCAACCCTATTCTTACCTCTTCCCTACAGACCAAGGAAACTCTTCCCTTATAGAAGGTCAGGAAATTGACACGCCAGAAGATCCTGCAGGATCAGATTATTACGGCGAAGACGAAGACGAGGATGAGCCAGAAAATAGCCCAGATATTTTCAGAATGGACTCACCAGTCGAAAGGGAAGCCCCAGTGTCTGACTCCCCAATAGATAATCAGCCCCTCCTGAATGAACTGCTCTTTCGGGCAGCTAACCACTTCCACATAGACACACAAGGTGTCCAGGAAGAAAGGGACTTTGCGGAAGAACTAATAGGGGAAAGGAAGCCAGTAGCCCAGACCATTCCCATCCTAAAATCTGTTCAACGCAGAATAGCACCATCCCTTGTCAACCCAAACCTGACAAGACCTGTAAATCCGAGAGTGGAGAAGCTGTTTAAAGCAGCCCAGTCGGACCCCCTATATATTAGAGGTCAACTTAAGCCAGACTCTCTAGTAGTAACCAACACCCGCAAAAGAGCTGGTACACCATTATCTTCCTCTGAGGCTCCCCCCGACAAAGAAAGTAAAAAACTTTATGGTTTTGGCAGGAAAGTAGCTTCCACGGCAGCCTACCAAGCCAGAATCGCGAATTCCACCACACTGTTGGCTAGCTACAACTGTCACCAGTGGGAAGAAGTGGCAGCACTAATAGACTCTGCTCCCGAACCCCTTAAAAGCCAGCTAGCTCGCATTTGTGCGGAAGGAAGGAACGTGTCAGGCTGCACGGTAAAAGCAACTCTGGACGCCGCTGACAATGCGGGTAGACTTATAGCAGAGGGGACTGTCATCAAAAGGCATGCTTGGTTGAGGCAGTCGGGATTCAAAGCAGAAACACAAGCTGCGCTCTTAGACAAACCAGTGGAAAGTGATCTCCTGTTTGGGAAGGCAGTCGAGGACGCTCTAAAAAACGCTAAGGAAGAATTCGACACCCTCAAATCCCTTGGCCAGTTAACTACCAAACCACCTAACCAAAGAGGGAATGGCAATTTTCGTCGCCCCCGCGGCCAAAATTCCAATAGAGGAAATAGCTACTCCCACACCCAGGGTACACAGTGGAACACCAGCTCACAACAGTCTACCCAGGCGTATGGTAGGGGTAGTAAAAGAGGACGGGGTAGAGGCAGAGGCAGCCCCAGTAAAGGAGGAGGCACGCCTCCACCAAAGCAGTGACGCTCAGTTCAGGGTCCCTTCCCATGCAACCCCAGTAGGGGGACGAATATCAAGTTTCACCCAGGCATGGGAAGGGATAACATCCGACAGATGGGTGCTGTCAACAGTATCCAATGGGTACTGCATAGAACTACTGCAACGTCCCCTAAACCATCCTCCAAGACAAAAAGTCCACTCTTTACAACATCAGAAGATCCTCCTCGAGGAGATCGCCATTCTGCTAGAAAAGGACGCGATAGAACTCGTCCCGGGACACCAGGTAAACAAGGGTATCTATTCAACTTACTTCCTTGTGCCAAAGAAAGATTTAACAATGCGTCCAGTTTTAGACTTACGGCCTGCCAACAAGTATGTCAAGCCCCAAAAATTCCGTATGACCACACTACAAGAGGTAATCCCACTCCTAAAAAAGGGGGATTACATGGCAACCTTGGATATGAAAGATGCCTATTTTCATATTTCCATGCTCCCGGCGCACAGAAAATACTTGCGCTTCAAGGTGGACAGTCGCCACTACCAATTCAAGGTACTGCCCTTCGGGATAGCTTCTGCACCAAGGGTTTTCACCAAGGTACTGGCGGTGGCAGCTGCACACCTACGCAGGGAGGCAATCCCAGTGTACCCTTATCTGGACGACTGGCTCATAACGGGGGAAACCCCAGGAATCTGCAGGTCAAACATTCAGAGGACCATCGACCTCCTCCACGAATTAGGCTTCTCCATCAACGAGAAAAAGTCAAGTCTGGTGCCAAGCACCTCAAAACAGTTTCTAGGAGCTATCCTAGATACTCAGAAAGGATTGACCTTCCCTTCGAAAGAAAGAATTCGGAACATACTTCTGCAAATTCCGCATTATCAGTCAGGTCAACAGATAACAGTACGCAAAGCTATGCGGTTACTCGGCATGATGGCGTCATGCATTTACCTGGTCCCCCACGCGCGTCTGCGCATGCGTCCCATGCAGGAATGGTTGGCGAAACAGTGGTCTCAGGCAAGTGGTCAGTGGGACGATCTAGTGGTCGTTTCGCCAACACTCGTACAGAACCTACACTGGTGGACAAGAGAGAATCTCGCAAAGGGGAAACCCTTTTACGATCCCGAAGTACAGACAGTGGTGACTACAGATGCATGCCTGACGGGGTGGGGAGCTCACCATCTCCACCACACAGCTCAGGGTCTCTGGTCTCACTCAGTAGCCAAGAACCACATCAATCTGCTAGAGCTTCTGGCAGTATTCCGAGCGCTGCAAGCGTTCGAGCCCCATCTACTAAACTTGTCGGTGCAGATCAGGACGGACAGCACGACAGCCATGTTCTATCTGAACAAGCAAGGAGGGACTCGTTCCCCAAATCTGTCCAAGCTTGCCCAGAAAATATGGATATGGGCACTCAGACGGAACATCTTCCTGTCATCGCAACATGTTCCAGGGGAGCTCAATTCCCTAGCGGATGCTCTAAGCAGAGACTCCCTCCCAGAAGAACACGAGTGGGTCCTTCACAAAGACGTAGTAGAAGATCTCTTCTCTCAGTGGGGTTTCCCCACTATAGACCTATTCGCCACAAGCGAAAACAAACAATGCCCAGGATTTGCATCCAGGTTCCCACAACCGGACTCCCAGGGGAATGCCCTGTGGATAAACTGGTCAGGGATGTTTGCGTACGCTTTCCCACCAACTCCCCTCATCAGGAAGGTGGTGTACAAGATGAACAAGGAATCGATGACGCTCATCCTAGTTGCTCCCATGTGGGCGAGACAACCATGGTTTCCACACCTACGCAGGATGGCGGTATGCGAGCCCATCAGACTCCCAGCCTGGTACAACCTTCTGTCCCAGCAACAAGGTCAAACAGTGCATCAGGAACCCAACTCTATGAACCTAGCAGCATGGCTCCTGAAGTCATAGAGTTTGGACATCTCAAATTACCACAGAGGTGTATGGACATTCTAAAAGAGTCTAGGAAACCAAATACAAGGCACTGTTACTTTGACAAGTGGAAAAGATTCGTTATCTGCTGCCAGAGTAAACAAATCAACCCGGTTGATTGCACTCCTTCCAACGTTGTAACATACATGCTCCACCTGCTGGATGCAGGGTTGGTTTTTAACTCTCTGAAAGTACACCTGGCAGCCCTCTCAGCCTACACCACATCCCATAACAAGGTTTCGTGGTGGAAAGTACCAGTGGTTAAAGCCTTCATGGAAGGAGTAAAGAGACTTCACCCTCCTATCTCGAACCCACCGCCAGGATGGGATCTCAATGTGGTGCTATCTAAGCTCATGGGGCCCCCCTTCGAACCCATGCATAAAAGTAGTCTCAAACACCTGACTTATAAAACGGCCTTCTTAGTAGCCATTACCTCCATAAGAAGGGTCAGTGAAATTCAGGCTCTGTCAGTGCAAGATCCTTTCTTTACTATCCACAAGGACAAACTGGTTTTACGCACACACCCTAGATTCTCACCAAAATTCATATCCAAGTTCCATGTAAACCAGTCCATCGAGCTTCCGGCTTTCTTCCAAAACCCACAGAGCTCAGCTGAGGTGAAACTACACACCCTAGATGTGCGTAGGGCGGTCTTATACTATGTAAATAAAACCAGACCGCTAAGGAAAACAGATCAACTGTTTGTCTCCGTAGCTACAGGCAGAGAGGGGGATCGCGTCTCTAAGGGCGCTATCTCAAAGTGGATTATCAACTGTATACAGCTGTGTTACTCTCTTTCTGAAAAAACTCTGCCTTTTACGCCAAGGGCCCACTCTACCAGAGGCATTGGGGCCACTCTGGCTTTCATTGCAAATGTTCCCCTTGACACCATTTGCAAAGCAGCTACTTGGAGCTCTATTCACACTTTTACTCAGCATTACTGCATTGACACTCATTCCAAGGCAGATACACAAGTGGGACAAGCGGTTCTAAGACACCTGTTTGCTCATGACCCTTCTCACATCCCACCTCCTTCTTCTGGTACTGCTCGCTAATCTATGCACAGCATGTGATCTAAGCAGATTCCACAAGCCTCAGAAGGGATACATTACTCACCGTAATCGTATTTCTGATGCTTGTATCTGCTTAGATTCACATGCGACCCACCCTTCCTCCCCTCCGAGAGAAGGCGCATGGTTGCTTGTAGTCTTACCTTTCTGTCTATCTGCTTGGACTATCTGTACTCACGCTACTCCTCATGCTACCTCATGTCAGGAAAAACACAATCTGGGGATCCTAGACGCGTGAGGGATCATGGGTACAGGGGACGTCACACTAGGGATAGTATTACTGGCACGCCCTGTGTCGACGCCCATTTTTCGACTTCGAAAAACAAACTGTAATACTCCGCAGCTTCCACTAGATGTCGGCCTATGCACAGCATGTGAATCTAAGCAGATACAAGCATCAGAAATACGATTACGGTGAGTAATGTATCCCATATATATATATGTATGATATATCATTTTTGATTACATTACTTACCTGTGATTTTTGTATGCTTAGTGTGTTCATAAAGTCCTAATAAATGTATTTGTATATACATACTGAATAACTTGAATTATTGGTGTTCTTTTGTGTGGACTCATTGTAGCCCTACACCCATCTCACACTTTCCCTGAGGCTAAACCGTGACTGCTCTTCCGCTCTACCTTCATTGGGCTTTGGCTAACCTCTCATTGTCCAGCATGGGGTCTGGCATGGATTAACATGCTCATGAATATTCCCTGTCAGGCCGAGAATCCTCTGTAAAAGAAAAAACAGTTTCACTTTCACTTACAAACTGTATTTCTCCTCTAAGCCAATCACTGTACTCTGGGTCATACCGCCCCCAGCTAATGACTGCCCTCTCCCTAAGCCCCTCCTCTGGCTGCCATCTTCTGATTTTTACTGCGCGTTCAAGTGTTGGGAGTTCTCAAGTTTTGCTCTGTGAGCTATTCCACAGTTTTGGAGCTTTTTCGAGAAAAAGTTCTATTTTTGTCAAAACAGAGCTTGTGTGTTCTCTCCATCTGCCGACAAGCGGGGATCTATTTGTCGGTGAATTTCAGCACCCCTCAAAGGCAAGGATGGTTGAATTTTCAACAAAGTTTCCAGAAGGCCATCGGGCCCACTCCGCACCTCCGACAATGATGGATGATAAGAAGGAAGTTCCCTTTTCAAGCTCTGCACCAGATGCGGGCTGCGGAAACATGTTTGTGGCGGACAAACACCTTCAATGCCTCTACTGCCTTCACCCGGACCACAAAGGGGGAGATTGCGAGATCTGCCTCGGCTTCTCCAAGAGAAACGATGAAGGATCGACATAGTAGACTGGTGGCGTGGCGAAGCACCAAGGCCTCTGCCGCATGCCCCAGGCAGGGAGGGTCATGCCTCACGTAGGACCGGCCGGTCCGAAGAGCGAGCTGCTAAGTCTTTTGAGGGCACTCCATCCGTGGGGGCCCAATACAAGGCCAAGCACTGCAAGTCTGCTTCCATCGGTCGCTGCGCAAGCGGGTCCCTTGATGGACAGGGCGCAATCAATATCACCATCTGCCTCCATCGCCAGCCATTGATCGAGCTCCTCCTCAAAAAGGAAGTAGCCCACCCTGGCTAAGCTGCGGGAGAAGCCAGAGAAGCCTAGGATGGAGGAAAAGATGGCTGACCTGCCTAAGAAGGCCCAGGCGGCTCAGGAGAAATCTTTGACGATTGAGCTGGTGGCCGCTGCTCTCTCGATGGCCAAAGGGGTCAACCCAGTGAAGGTAGCTCCTACTGCGCCCAGGATGTCCCTGCCCCTGAGACGGGAGGCCTCAGCCGGGGCGGTGGCGATGTCTGCTAGCACACCGGAGAAGAGGATGCCGTCGCTGAGCCCGGCTCTGCCTCCTCATGGTGTAACAAGGGGGTGTGGGAGGGCGATAAGTCCCAGGCCAGCCACAGATCGTACCCCAAGACATGGATGTTTTGTCCTCGGACGACGAGGACCAGGAGTCCCTGCTCATGGTCCATAAGGATGTGGAGGATGGCGGCAACGGCGACAATGGTGTGGGGCCTAGCGAGCCGACCATGCCTGCTCAGTCAGAAATCCAGAAGAGGATGCTTCAGCCCCCGGCCCATGTGGCTTCAGATCAGCCATCCGATGCCCCCGCATCAACCTCCACACCCACGCCTGGCACCCTCCACAACCCCACCCTCCTGGCGACGGACACAGCCACGACAGACTACTACATCGTCACGGCAGGCGGATCGCCGCAACCGAGGCCGTCCCCACCAAATGAGGTTGGGTCGTTGCATGCCATGGTCACCAGAGCTACCAAACGTTTCCAACTGACGACCGAGAAGCCCAAGAAGGAGGGCTTCCTTTACCAGAGGCGCAAGGCCAAAAAGGAAGACCATCATGACTGTACCCATCTTGGACGACATGTGGGAGGAAGGCCTGGCCCTACTGAAGAATCCTTGCATGGCCCTGGCCAAGCGGGATAGGCTGAAGAAAAAGTACAGGGTGCCGGAGTCCGCACCCAAGTGCCTGCGGTCGCAACTGTCGCCGAACGCTGTGGTGTCAGTGGCTGCGAGGAAGAGGTTGTCTAATCCCTCATCGTCGTCCTCAGTCCCTCCGGACAGTGAGGGGAAGAAGTTGGACGCCATGGCGAGGAAAGACATTTACTCTGAGACTTTGACTGTCAAGGCTGCCAACGCATTGGCGATCCTGGCCAGGTACGACAGGGAACTGTAGTACAAGCTGGCCCCGATTCTGGAGTTCCTACCCGACGACAAGCGGGTGGAGGCCATCGCACTCCTCCACGAAGGTGAAGTGGCTTCAGACCATGCCATCACAGTGGCCCTGGACATCACCGACACATGTTTCCGACAGATGGGGAACGGTGTCTGCCTCCGTCGTCGAGGCTGGCTGAAGGCCACCAATTTACGCCAGGAGGTCCAGATGAGGGTACTGGACATGCCCTTCGATGGGGATAACCTCTTCTGGAAGGCCGTTGACGAGTCCTTGCAGGCCATCAAGACGGGATACAGAGACGGCTCATGCCCTGGGTACTCTCCAACAGCACCGCTCTTCCTTTCGCACCTCCGGAGGAAAGTCGTGCAAATCGACAAAAGGTTTCTCCTCGTCATACCGTCAGCCCTCTCGATCCACAACCTAGGAGGCCTACAGAGACCGTGCCAAGGCTTTCTGTGGAGGCGGTCGGTGCTGTTGTCGCCCCCAAGGCAGAATGCAGGTGCCGAAGCAGGGCTGAATGAGCCAGGACATCGGGGCCCCCCACCCATGCACCCCAGTGGGAGGCCAGCTGACGAGATTAGTCAGCGAGTGGGAAAGGATCTCCACCGACAGATGGGTGCTGGATGCTTTCGCCCATGGAGATACCCTGGAGTTTCAGCAAAAGTGTCAACAGATCCCTCCAGTGACTTGGCAGGAGCAGCACATCCCTCAGCTCCTGCAGGAGGTACGGGCCAAGCTACAAAAAGGAGCGATAGAGCTCTGGAGTCTACTCCATATACGCTGTAGTCAAAAAGAAGACGGGGGGGCTGGATGCCCATTCTAGACCTGCAGCGTCTCAAGTCCAGTCCCAAAAATTCTGGATGGTCACGTTGCAGCACATGCTCAGCCAACTGGAGGAAGGAGACTTCTTGGTGTTGTTGAATCTGGAGGACGCCCACTTCCACATCCCCTTTCACAGGAAGCATTGAAAATTCCTTCTGTTTCCCCTTAGGGTCCGGGGTTCGGCGAAGATGCTGTGGAAGCTGTGCCGACCCGTGAAGAGGAATAGTACCCCCGGTGGTAAAATCAGGTAAGTCTATGGGGGGGTAACTGAGATTCCTCTGTGTATTCCCTTGGCTCACCTTGCTGTTCTTGTCTTCTCCTTAGGTGCCAGAGTGCGGCGGGAACATGCAGGAGGATGCGGTGGAATTTGAAGATGCTGCGAAGACAAGTGAGTTCAGCGCGGCGCTGCAGCAGGCGAGGCGACGCGCATAAAATAACTTCTTTCTTCCAGCTCGAAGGCGCGATGGATCGGGAATTCAGGTAAGGATCAAAGGTATTGCTCTTGTTCTAACCTTTTCTCCTTCTTTCTCCCTTTTTCTAGGAGCTCCAAACTCGAGGCGGGCGTGGCAGAAGACTGGATGCAGACTTGCAGGCACGGTGATCGTTACGCTGCTGGATGCAGAATAACGCGAAGCGTGTGCTGCTCTTTGGGCGTGGTTTAAATAGCCTCCAAAGTAGCCCCAGGTAAGTATTCCTCCCCAGCCCCACCCGAGTAAAAGAATAGTCCCTAGGTAAAGTAGTCCCTTCCAAGCCTCTTTTGGCTTGGAGCTCTTGCAGCATGGTCTGCATCAGGTAGGTTTGCAGTATGGTCTGCATCAGGTAAGTTTTAATCTATGAGCCTGGTGCCTATGGCGCCAGGACTGACTCTCCATATGAGCCTGGCACCATAGGCGCCAGGACTGCACCCAAATAGCCCCTAGCAGGGGTTGTTGGGCTTGCTTGGGACAGCTTGATGCCTGCTTCCGGGGTTGCTGGACTTGGTCTGGGTTCCCGGGGGTAGGCATCATGACACTCTCCCTCGGAGGAGAGGATAGCGGCAGTGCTGGGGAAAGTACAACGGCTGTTGTCACTGAAGACTGCCACGGTGCGGACCATCAAGTCGCTGCTCGGCATTGATGTCGTCTTGCATCTACCTTATCCGGCTATGCAGGTTGCAGATACGACCTCTACACGAGTTCCTGGACGCTCGCTGGGAACAAGTGTCCGGAAGCTTCGTAGACAGGATCCCTCTCGACGAGGAGTTCCGTCGAGCAGTAAGGTGGTAGGGCATACACTCCAACATCGCCCAGGGCACAGGGTTTCAAACCCCCCGCCCCTACCAGGAGACTGTCACCACGGACGCTTCCCTGGAGGGTTGGGGAGCCCACACCAGACGTCTGCAAGCCAGAGGCCTGTGGCTGCTGGAGGAGAAGGATCTCCACATCAATGTCCTGGAGCTGCGGGCAGTGTTCTGGGCCCTCAAGTCATTCATTCTGTCCCTGAAGGGCAAGGTGGTGAGGATATTCACGGACAACACCACCACGATGTTCTACATCAGGAAGCCGGGGGGGGCACTCGATCCCCAGCGCTCTCCAGAGAGGCGCAGAACTTGTGGCACTGGGCCGTCCTCATCCTCTTTCACCAGGGAGGAGTAAAGAACACCATTGCTGACTCCCTTAGCAGGGAGTTGCGCTCCTGCCACAAGTGGGAACTTCCCCAGGACCAGGCAGACTGCATCTTCATCAAGTGGGGCAGGCCCCAGCTCGATCTGTTTGCGACGGCAGCGAACTCCAAATGCCAGAAACTTGCCAGCAGGTTCCACCAGCCGAGGAGCATGGGGGACGCATTCTCCTTCGCGTGGGAAGACCTGTTTCTGTACGCGTCCCGTCCCCCCCCATTGCCTCTCCTGCTGCAAGTGATCAGTCAACTCAAGGTGCTGATGCAGGATGATACTCGTCGCCCTGGCGTGGCCGAGGCAGATTTGGTACCCGAACCTTCTCAGCCTGTCAGCGCCACCTGCAGTGGTCGTGGAACTGCTCACCAGAGAAGGAGGTGCAATCCTGCATCACGACCCAGGATTGCTGAACCTGAGGGCTTGGCTCCTGCAGCCCTAGAATGTGGAGAATGAGTTGCCAGAGGACTACAGGGAGGTACTTGCCAAGGTCAGAGCGTCGTCAACTCTTCAGTGCTATGGTCACAAGTGGAAGCGTTTCGCTTTGTGGTGCCGGTCGCAGAAGAACACCCCTCTGAGGGTCACGGCCCAACATAATCTTCCATACTTGTTGTCCTTGGCTAAGGTGGGGCTGGCACACTCCTCTATCAAGGTGCATCTGGCGGCTATCTCCCGCTACACCAGGTCTCCAGGAAGATCTTCTTTGGTCCCACCGTCTTGTCAAGGAATTCCTCAAAGGACTGTTTCGATCTTTCCCGCCAGTGAAGGCTCCTGCCCCGGCGTGGGAACTCAAAGTGGTGCTGACGAGGCTCATGTCATGGGAGCCCCCTTCGAGCTTATGCATCAGGCCCCTCTCAAGTTCCTCTCTTGGAAACGGCTTTCCTTGTGGCCACCACCTCTGCCAGGAGGGTGGGTGAGATCCAGGCCCTATCCTGCAAACAGCCATATCTGACTTTCCACGAATCGAAGGTGCTGCTGGGGATGCACACCTCCTTCATGCCAAAGGTTTCGTTGGAATTCCACCTCAACAAGCCTTTGGTGTTACCTTTGTTTTTTCCAAAGCCTTTTTCACCAACTGAAAGGGCCTTGAACTCGCTGGACGTTGCTCGTGCTCTGAAGTTCTACGTGGCACGCACAAAGAGTTTTCAGAAAACGTCTCAACTGTTGGTGAACTTTGGTCCTATGAATCATGGCAAGGCCTTGTCCAAGCCTTCCATCTCCAGGTGGCTCTCCGGCTGTATCACACCCTGTCATCAGTTGGCCAACTGACCGCTGGCCGGTCGTCCGAGAGCCCATTCCACCAGAGCGATTGCTGCGACTACGGCGTTCCTCTCTGGTGTGCCCCTGCTGGACATCTGCAGGGCTGCTACCTGGAGGTCCACGCATACCTTCACGAGTTTCTAATGCGTCAACATAAATTCCAGGGAGGAGTCCAGAGTCGGCCAAGCAGTGCTACACAACCTGTTCGCTTGAGGTGAGTCTGTTCCAGAGGTAAGAGTTGATTGCTTCTGTTGGTTAAGCCTTGCCACCTCCTGTGGTTGTGTGCTGTTGTACTGCTCTATATTCTTTATTCATGAGCATGTGAATCCATGCCAGACCCCATGTTGTAGAAGGAACAAGTTACTTGTAACTTTGTTCTCCAGCAGGGGTCTGGTATGTATTCACATGCGAACCCTCCCTCTTGCCCCTATGCGGCTCTTCTTGGTATTACTGCCACTGTATGTGCTTACTCAATATGAAGATGGCTGCTGGAGGAGGGGCATAGGGAGAGGGCAGTCATTGGCTGGGGGCAGTATGACCCAGAGTACAATGATTGGTTTAGAGGAGAAATACAGTTTGTAAGTGAAAGTGTTTCCTTTTACCAAGGATTCCCGGCCTAACAGGGAATATGCATGAGCATGTGAATCCATGCCAGACCCATGCTGGAGAGCAATAGTTACAGGTATGTAACTTGTTCTGTGTCTTACCTGTTTACCATAAATAAGGTGTCCTCCTAAAATCCTCCCCCAGGGGCTGATTTTGGCAGTCCATTTTAACAAATGCAATAATGAGGCACCATGTGCAACCACTGAATCACCACTCAGTCCCCTCAGTCACTTGGTGTAAAGCAGCTTTCTCCGTCCTTTACCCCACATCCCTCTACTCTCCAATCGTGGTGTTAAGCTGTTCTACACTATGTTCCCCTCCTATGTCATTGTCATATACATTAGTCTTTGGATTAAAGCATTCTTCACCACAGTCCCTGCCCCCCTTTTTTTTAATCCAGGACACCCTTTACTCAATGCCTGTTCACGCCCCAATAGAATTGTGATGTTCAAGAATCTTTTGCTTCTTTTCCCCAGCCTCGTGATCATGAGCTCCATCATGGAGCACATGTGTGCCGATGTTCTTCAGCAGACCAATACACAGATCAAGTTCCCATCCACTGGGGTTGAGGCCATCCCATATCGCAACCTGCTGCCTGCCAAACAGCCAATCAAAGAAGTTTTGAGCAGTACCTTCTCCAAGGTTCTAGACAAGGGATGGGTGGACAGCTCCTCCATCCATGGTCTGGACACCCTGCTACACATGGGTGGCGTCTACTGGTTCTGCAACAACCTGGTGAAGGTAGGCCCGTTACTGTACGGTTTGTGTGAGCTCATGTACCACAGACAGGCAATATCTTTGCTTAGGCGGGACAGAGCAGGCAAGGGATACAAAGTTAAATATTTTTAAAGAAGCTAGATTTCTTTGGAGTTGAAGTGAATATTGAACTTTAAAACAGTATTTTCATATAGTGACAGAGAATGCATTGTTAATGGCCACCCCCAGGGCCTTTACCCTGTTTGTAATGGTGATAGGCCTTACGATCTTTCAAAGGGGCAATAAAGAATCCCTATTTAGGAATTACTAGGAAGGGAACTAGACATAAAGGAAAATGGGCTTTTAAAACATTTTAGAACCCAGTGTAATGAATTCCTGGAAGATATTGACTGCGTTGCTAACTGGGAGGGGAATGCCACTACACTATACACGCAACTGCAGGCAAAAGCTAAAGTATGTGATTTCTCTGAAAGTCTGTCGGAACTGAAGATATATATACTAACTCAGGACCTAGTAGATAAAACATACATAATGGTCGAGATGCAACCTTACATATTGAAATTCCCGAGTCCTACGACCAGACAGGAATTTATGTTACTGTGATGTAACCGTCTACCATCTTACCCGGGGAAGGGACCACACTTAAATATTCCACACAAACTGTATTCTTGCAGGTTACGTAAGATGGGTAAGTGCTCAGGAAACTGTAAAGCACCTTCTTACTCAATGTAACCAACATGAGATGAAAAATTAACAGAGCGTAAAATGGTTAGGCATCATGGGCCTCATTACGAGTCCGGCGGTAACCGAGCCGTAAAAAACGGCAGGTTACCGCCGGACCCGTATTACCATTCCGCCTCCGTGATTCCCGGAATCACTGGGGTATTACGACCCCGGTGACCCAGGAATTCCGGAGGCGGAATTGTGTAAGTCCCCATTCCCATGGAGCCCCATAGGACTCCATGGGGATGGGGACCATGGAAACACTAGTTCCGTCTATGACGGAGCCAGTGTTTCCATGTCCGCCTGCAGGCGGGCGGTGTTAAACTTGCCAGGTCAGACCTGGCGGGAGTGACACCTCCCACCTGCAGGACTCTTAAGCAGCCGGTCCGGAAAGAACAGTGGTGGCGGTTTTACCACCACAGTTCTTTCCAGACCGGCAGGGTCGTAATGAGGCCCATCATTTTGTTAAATGTTTTATAGGAACTTATGATGAATACTTGTGAAGTTTTATATTCTTGTATGATATTTTAATATGTGTATCAACAGCGTCAAAAGTTATTAACTAACTATAGCACACGTAATTAAAAAAATAAAATAATCAGTTATGGGAATGCACAACGGCTAGTTGCATTCTGAACTTAATGGCAGAGTGAGGAATGGTATATCCTGAGTGATTGAGGTATGTAGTGGCGTTCCTCACAAAGCTTTGTATCGAGTCCATCCTGAATGATGATGAGATCACTGTAAATAGCAGGGTCTCAATCTTTATTTGTACAAAATGGTGTAGGATAATAACCAGAGTAGGGATAAATAAGTAAATAAAATAAAGTAATGTTTACTCCCCAGTGAATGTCATTCCTTTATTTCCCACTGGCTGTTGAGGATTTCATTTATTTTTTTTTAGCCATTTTGGACATTGTGTCTTTTCAAACAGTTACACCACTTTCAAATGGGGCAATACAGATTTAGTTCTAGGTGACGCAAGACATCCATCCTCCCACCACTTTAACTTGAGGAATTGGGCTGGGTTTCTTAATCACCTCCCACTCCTTGCTTTAAAAAAAATAATAAAGCATGTGGCCAGAGATCTTGGTACTAGCACATGCAACCATTTCCCCCATCATTGCCCCGTTCTAACTTGCATTGCTGCAGAGCGGCAAATTGATGAAAAGGTTGACTCGATCTACATCAATGATATGAAAAGGACTTAAACCTCTGCTGCTTTTAAGTGGTGTCAAGCTTGCTTTGTATGCCATTCAATTTAAATGTCCTGCAAGGACGTGTGTTGCTCATGCTCCAGAAATCTTTGCACCAAGGCATTCCTAAAATAACTGCCATGCTTCTGCCAGCACAAAACGCCAATAGTTTCTCAACTGCACGTGATTTTGCTCGTCCGGTTGGAACTCAGATCTATAGTACTCACCAATAGTGTATTTATTTTTACTGCCGCCTTAGGAAAAGACCAGGAATGTTCAGAATGGAAGCAGGAGGCAAAAGCTCTACAACAAGCATAAACAAAAACACCATTGGCCTAGCTTGGTTGTGGGACTTCTGTACTTTGTAACTTTCCTTCACAAACATATGATAGCAGTCTGTAAGTCCAAAAGTGTAGTTCCAGCCCCAGAACTTGATCAGATAGGCTTGTGCCTCACCTATATCTCATGAAGGTAGGAGTATTTGTTTCAAAACAATGATTTAATTTAATGATTTAATTTTCGATGCAATGATTTGCATAACAGTGCAAATTGGTTCTTTTTTCTATCTCTCTCCCCTCTGCCATCTAATCAGCGTGATAAACCTGAAGGCGTCTCACTTACTAATCCCCGGGGATCTGTCTTCCAGGTGGCCATGACACAGCCATCGCTATTGGATCCAATTCCTGGGGGTGGACCAGTGCGGGAGGATCACCTGGATGATGGGTTCTCATGGAGTGGAGGTGGGACACCGACGGGTGAGACGCGGTTTCCCCCTTATTATAACACCTTTTCTCATCCTACCATGTAGGATACTCAATCACTCTACCCTTCACCCCTTTTCCGCCACAAACACTTTCTTACACCACGAAAGACTACAGACTAACGTTTGTCTGACATGTCCCAATACAAGGGTCAGGCAGAGTCAGGCAATTGACCAGAACCACACACACCTAACGGCCCTTTCCCTTCCCCACAGGGATAAAAGTTGGAGCACAAGAGCAAGATAAACCGCGCAACGAGACAGCTATCCCAGAGCAGCAGTTCAAGGGGAGGAGAAAAGCAGCGAGAACTGAAGGGGCGACGAGGAGAGAAGCAACCTTGCCCTCTTCGACCCAAACCCATGAAGCCTCTGTCAAAGCAATCCTCAGACTGTGAACAATAGCCAGCGTGTGTTGCAGCAGATGTAAACGGTACACAGAGCCCTCCTACACTGATAATCAAGAAAGGGAGAGACGATTGCTACCATGGTACCGTCCTCGACTCCAGAAACAAGAAAAGCCAAGCGGTTCATTACATCCGGTGAGTCAAAGGGAGAACCGATGAGAAACTGAACTGTGTTGAACGAAAGTTGCAAATAGCCAAGTAGGGGCTATAGACCAGCTGCAGAGGGGTCCGACACCACATGGGTGCTCACTCGATAGACTCTGGTTGATTCCCCTATTGTTTAAACTACTGATGCCAGAAGGCCCCAGGAGAGCTGCAAGGAAAAGGTCAAAGTGGTCATACAGCGGTCTAGCAAAACCCCCTGTACAGTCGAAAGTCTTTGACCGACACGTAATTGGGAAGCTAAGGCAGACTAATCCTGCATAATGAGAAAGGAGAAGGAACTGCGTGTTTGGCAAGAGTGAACCCGACGGAGGGATATCCACAGTGGATTGTTTAACAAGACACCAAGACTTGTGAATGCGAAAGTAGAGATCTTTTGGGATAAAAGCCATAGTGTACCCGACAGAGGGAAGCTAACATTCGAGAGGGGTCTGAGCCCGGAAGAGGGAGTTCCAAGGGTGAAAAGCTATTCCCCAACGACTTGTGAATACAACAGGCAAAATCTTTTCAATAACACTCAAGAAGGGTCTGAGCCCGCAAGATGGAGATCAAAGGGTGAAAAGCCATCACCAACTAACTTGTGAATGCAGCAGGTGAAATCTTGTGAATAAAAGCCATAGTGAACCCGACCGAGGGAGGCTGACATTCGAGAGGGGTCTGAGCCCGGAAGAGGGGGACCCAGATGTGCAAACCATCGACCAATGTAACGAAATAGATGAAATCATGTGAATAAAAGCCATAGTAAACCCGGCAGAGGGAGGCTGCTATTCGAGAGGGGTCTGAGCCCGGAAGAGGGGGATGCAGGGGTCAAAAGCCATCACCAAATGTACAGACGGGAAGGAACTTTTTGTTTTATTATTTTGAACCAGCAAGGCAAGAGACTTTTTTTTGTAGAAAAGAGATTTAACCACCGAAGATCCTGATACCTGAGAATGGAACTGTAGTCTTGTGCTGGGAAAGCTCGAGGGTGTGCTACGCTCAGGAGTCCCGCCTTATCCCGTGCTCAAAACGTGGGGAAGGGAGACCCCTGGCTATAACATCCTGACTTATGATTTGTGAACACTTCTTTCTTTCTTGTAAACACTAGCCCACACTTTTTGTATTTAGCTGTAAGGATTGGCAATTGTTTTTTTTTAATTTATTTATTTATTCTTTTCTTTTTTAGTATTGGCCCTTTTATTTGACAAGACACAACAAGGACTACCTTATTATGATTTGATGGCCGTAGCTTGCTCCCATCTTAGATTCAGGTATAGATTAGTCATTTTTCTCCCCCATTTATACAGTTTAATAAACACCCTTGAACTGTGATCACTTGTTTCTGTCTTTACTGTTGCGACCATGAGTTGCTTACACCAGTTCCACTCTGTTTATTCCTCTATCAACTGACTTCTCTTTCTCTCTTTGTCCAGCGCTCTCTCTAAATGCCTATCCATCATCCTACTTTTGTTTTTGCTCTGTCCATCTCGCTCACTGGTCTCGCTTTGTCCCTCAAAGGCTTCACAATATCTTAAAAGTATAGAAATTGTAGATTACAGGTAGTTGAGTTGCAGTTTCTCTGATATGAGGATTTGATATGTAGAAGCTTCTATAGAGACTACGGTTACTACAGAGTACAGCTTTCCTCTCCTTTATTTTTATTGGACGAAGTAGGCATGTCACCTCTGATCTTAGATGCTTACATTGGTGACAGCGATAAGGAGAGGGAAGCCTTGCAGCCTGCAATGGGGTCTGTATTACGTGGTAGGTAACCATTGACCATGTTAATGGTCCCGACCCAACCATCGTCATTTTACCAAGATAGTCTGTGTTCTTCTGTTCCTTTTTTATCGCAACAGTTTGCCTTTCTAAATTTTTGGTCCTATAATTCCCCATCACAAACCTTCAGCGCATAAAATATGGACCCCCTTATAGAGGCTTCATTGCATAGACATTTCTAAATCTTTACTCTAAAAAAGGACTACAATATTCATTTAAGAGTCTCAAACCTCAACATAATCAAAAAAAATACAGCACCTCAATCTCTCTGGGGAAAACGAAAAATGTAAACACCCTATATATTACCAGAAAAGTTTGATACTCAGTGTCCATGTAGTCCCTAATTATTTACCTTGTGCTTTGCTCCTACCTTTCCCACACACAAACCAATTAGTGCCTGAAACCTTGCATTCATTTCTCACCCCACCCTTGGTTGCATCACCGGGCCACCTCTCTTTGGAATCTGGAGTGAAAAGCATATGTTTCAGAGGACTACTTTCCTGCAATGCCAATTTCAGTAGGAGGCGCACAGATCTAATGGATTCCTTCCTCCTACAGATTTTTCATCTTTGATATCTATCTTGCAGCGCAGCTGCTCTTCGGCAACATTTCTGCTACCGGGGGTCCAGCGCAGTTCCACCTGATGTCTCTACGTATCCCACGTCAGACATGGCGGCCAGTATACTTAGAGGCGTTGTACCACTTGACCTTAGTTCCTTTTTTACACACACTTTGCTCGTTTCAGTAACAACGCTTTGTTTCAAGTATTCAACTTCATAATTTTGAACCATGGCAAATCAGTCAGTGGCCTTGTGTTTTAAAGCCTGCATTGAATGCAGACTTCAAATGTCAGTCTTTGACCCCCACAGGATTTGCTGTACTGTCTCTGTGAGGAACGCAATGTGCAGTTTTGGAGGTTATGTCAGTCAATAGAACCCAAGGCTTTTTGAGAGCAGATGGCAAAACTCTTTACCTTTCTCCATAGGGACAAAGGTGATAGATTGACACGTTCGAGGTTGCCCGGAACGTAGCGCCAAACAGTATAACGGTCCACGGTCCGCAAGGACAAGAAGAAGAAATACTGCTGGAGGTCTTGTTCACCCATTTATTTGTCCAAACGGCATTCTTCTTCTTCCTTGAATAGGAGAAGTCACTGATCCAGGGGGCACCTCTGAGAAACAGGAGCCACACGCACCTTTCTGATACCCAATCCTCCATGCTGGAGGAATGGGAGACCTTTCGGCTCAAGATGCTTGACGTCTTCACCAAGGCCCCAGCACATACTGCGCCGTAAGGGTCCACCGCATTCAGACGAGCTTGGAGAGGGCCTACGGGCAGGTAACTCTCTCTACGCTGCACTGCTCTGTATTCTGATGTTGTCTTCTGGTTTCAACTCTTCACTCCTCCCTTCAACCTGGCAGTCGACTCTCGGGATACAAACACCATCTAGAGACATGGAGCCAATTTAAAGACGTAATGACCAGGCTCCTAAATGCAAATTCGGGACAATCTTCACACCAAAGGTCAAACCACATCTCCCTGTTGCTCCCTCTTATATCATCCAAGTCAGCCAACACCTAAGTGCTTTTAACAAATAGGCACTCAGTCCAAATTAACATTTATAAATCACATCTTTTAATTTCATAAACATCACACAAATCAACTCAACTTCATAAAACATCATTGATTAAAATTTGTAAAAATACATAAAAACCTTTTTACAAAAATTCTACTAAAACAATTCCCATATGCAAATCACCTCTGTCGTGTTCACCCCTGCATTACCTGCCTATACAAAACTTAATCATGTATGACAATAGGGTAACACTTAATCAAAAAAGAGACCAAATGGTCGGTAGCTCATTAGTTCCTCGTTAATAACGGATACTAATCTACAAGTCATCTATCTTTTGAATGTGCTCCTAACCCCATCTATGCTAGCTTGGGGAGGATAGGTATCCGAAAAATTGGAATACTGTTTATATTGTAACTCAATCACAATATACTTCTTTGCCCAACATGTTTCGTTCAAAACCATACAGTTTGACAAAGTGTTAAAGAGCTTCATCAGGGGGACCATCTGTGCCCTTTAAACAATATCTCTTCACATGAGGTAGATCCAATCTTAAAAGAACCTTTAGCTGTGCACCACTAACTCTGTGCCACACAATTCATGACCGTATCATCCTTTGTTATAATTAGTTCAACAACGGTTTCAGTAGGGGAGGATCCAAACAAATATGTCTGACTGCTCAAATCCTCGCTGATTTATGATCCAGCATTGAACCTGTTCTTCTCAGCTCTTTGATGCTCCTTCTCTTGAGTACCGTCGACTCTCGGGTCCTTGAGTTTTGGTCAAAACTGGCTTTGGTGATGACTGTAAACCGGGATCTGGCTAAAAAGCACAGGGTGGCACCTTCCGACCAGTCTTTCCTGTCTGCTCATGCCTCTCCTGAAAGCCACAGGGTCTAGGCTGCCACTGCGTATCTGAAGACGGTTTTTCCCTCTAGCTCCTGACCGGGAGGCTAAGAGACTAGATGTCTGGGGAAGAAAGGTCTTTGGCTCAGGCAGCATGGGTCTGAGAGCCGTCGACATCTTCTGTACCATGGCCAAATTCTCCTTTGGCCTTTAGTTTGTCATCACAGGAGCTACAGAACATCTCCCAAGGGGAGAAATGAGAGGGCTTTGAAGCCCTAGTCAAAGATGGAAAGAAGGTGTCACGATATATGCTTCAGTCAGGCCGTGATACCGCAGACTGCATGGCTCATACAATAGTCACAGGGAGGGTGTTGAGGATGTACTCCTGGATAAGGACCTCTGGTTTCACCCCGGATGTCCAGGCTAAGCTGCTTGACAATTTGTTTGGGGCAAAAGCCAATGAGTCTCTCCAGAAATGTCAATCCTCCAAGGTGACGGCTAAATCTCTGAGCTTAGCAGTCCAACAAAAACAGCCCATGGGCAGGGACACAGGTTTTCGCCCCTTCACCTCTTATGCCTACTGAGGCAGAGGACAGGCTCCTCTGCTTCTACTGTGCCCTTCTCTGCCTGAGTGTGAAGCCCCTGTGAAACAGACATCCACCATTCATCCCCTCTAGGAGGCAGGACTTCCCGGTTTGGCGAGGAGTGGAATCTTATCACGGCCAATGCATGGGTCTTACAGGTCATTCACAAGGAATCCGGCTTCCCATTTGCTTAGCACCTTCCTAGCAATCCAGCAACCAATCAAGACTTACCTCTGGAACCCCTCCTGTTGGATGAGGTTCATCAGCTTCTGGCGAAAGGCGCCATAGACTCAATACCCCGTTAAGGACGAGTCAAAGGTTGGTATTCAACCTATTTTCTGATGCCGAAGGAGGACTGGGGCTTACGTTCCATACTGGATCTTCGGCTTTTGCTGTGTGGTAACATTCCGGAATCTTGGAAAACTTCTATTATTGTGCCAATTCATAAGAAGGGCGACCGTACGCTGCCTTGCAATTATAGGCCAATTGCATTACTTGATACACCTGGGAAACTCTTTTCGAAGCTCATCCTTCGAGATTTCAACCTCTGGACCAAAACCACTCACAATAGAGACCCCTTTCAAACAGGGTTCCTAGCAGGCATGGGCACAAACATCAACTTGCTCTGCCTGAATGCAGTCAAGTCTCAAGCACAAGCAGCCAAACAAGCTCTCTATTTTGCTTTTGTAGAGTTGCATACAGCTTTTGACGCCATCTCTCGACCCCTGCTTTTTACCAACTGACAAGAGATAAATGCCCTCCAACATTTCAACAAATTATTCACGCACTACACTGCGAACCCTCAGTGCGTATTAGACTGACTCTAGAGGGACCATTATCTGTGGCTATTCCAACCGCCCAAGGTCTAAAACAGGGTTGTCTTCTGGCGTCTGCACTTTTCAATTATTTTATGTATGATGTTCGGCAAGCTTTTGAGGCTATACCATCTGATTCTCCTAAAATCGACAACCATTTGATCCAGTCTCTTATGTATGCCGATGATTTGATCCTGATCTCAAAAACTCTGAGTGGCCTTCAAAGCCTACTCGATGTGTTTAACGGATACATAATACAAAATGAATTGCGAGTTAACACCCTAAAAACACAGATTTAATGTATAGACCCGCTAATGCGTCGAAGTGCAAATCCCAATGGACGATTAATTGTATTAATTTGACAATAGTTTCAACTTGCATGTATTTGGGTATGGTGTTTGATGGTAGCGGCTCAACTGTCGGCCACCTGAATGTGGTACAACATAAATTAGACACCGCTATTTCACAAACCAAAATTATAATGCATCGTTTTGGTACCTTTTACAATGAAACCAGCCTTGATCTATTGAAAGCAAAAAGCCATCCCATGCATACTTTATGGCCTAGAATCACAACAAACATGGTCTGCAGTGGTGTTAGACAAACTTGAGGGTAAATTTTGGAAAGCAATTCTCCAACTTCCCCAATGCATCCCAGTAGCTTGGATGCGCTTTGAATTAGGTTTAGTCTCTTTATATGCGCAGTATCAGTGGAAAGTCTGTGCTTTACTGCGCAAATGTTTAATGTCAACCAAAGAGATTAACCTGCTAAAATTCCTGTCCGATTACATCTTTAAAACAAATCATCAATTCGTCAAACGCTGGTTACGTGCCGCCTATACTATTTTAGTACATGCGGACGTTACTCTTAATATGCTTCTCTCTAACCATGACAAAGCGAAATACAATATTTTTCATTGTGATTGGATTAGGACAAGATCTCGATGTCTTCAATACAAATCTGCCGTGCCTGAGAAATTCAGACATAAAAGTCTGGGGCTTATGGAGCCATATCTTCTTAGGTTTCCTTGTAAGAAAACACGCTCAGGAATCATTAGATTGCGCTTCAACTTGTGGCACACTCGCGAACTTATGTGCCTCGAGTTGAAGTCATCCTTCTGTCGATTCTGCTTGGATCCTAAAATACTCGAAACTCTAGAACATGTTGTGTCCTTATGTCCAGCTGAAATTCATGAACAATTGAAATTTCTCTGGTCACTGCGATCATCTGAGAATCCTAGATCCAGCTGAAAGGTGGACTACACTGCTGTGTACATCAAATGTCTCTTTACAAATAGCAACAGTTAATTTTCTTTATGCAGTGAATTTGACTTGTTGAGTTGTTGTTATGCATTTGTTTTGTGCTTTTTTCCTTTTCTTTATAAATTGACTGCTCTAAGTATCAATTGTGTAATCGTAAAAGAATATGTTCATTTGTATACTTTACTTATTTTAAATTGTTCATTGTTCTATTATGGTTTTTAAATTGTGAAAAGAAATTTTGTATTGAAAAGTTGATTAAATTCAACGATATCAAATGAAAAGGAAAAAAAAAAAAGATCTTCGGCTTTTGAACCTGTACCTGTGCAAGGCACAGGTTCATGATGGTTAGTCTGGCTCAGATTTTTCAAACCCTCGATTTACAGCACCGGACCAGCTCACTGGATCTACAGGATGCCTACTCCCATGTGCCCATCCACCAAAACACAGGAAGTACCTGAGAATTGCAGTGGGGCATTGCCACTTTCAATTCAACGTCGGGCCGTTTGGTCGGAATAGGCCAAAATTACCTAACCTAAATTATCGACCCCACCAAAAGACCTAAAACACATACCACAAAAAGTTTGAACTACCAAAATTTCAAACTTTTTGTGGTATGTGTTTAGGTCTTTTGGTGGGGTCAGTCAAAAAAAAAAGGCTGCGGGGAATTCCCCAACAAAACCCTGCTCACTATACTATACTGGACACCCCCGCCGCTCACCTCCCGAAAAAAAAAAAAAAAAATAAGCCGGGGGATGCGGTGGTGTCCCCCGCAACACCCCGCTCACTATACTACATAGTATAGTGAGCGGGGTTTGCAGGGGACACCCCTGCAGCTGACCGGACTAAAAGTAAAAAGAAAAGAAAAGGACCCTGCAGCGCTGGTTCCCGATCACGGAAGTGAAAGGGAACCGACGCTGCAGGGATATAGCGCGTTGGAATAAAAGGTAAGTATGAGGTGGGGGTGTGTTGAGGGTGTGTTGAGGGTGGAGGTATGGGTGGGGGTGTGTGCGTGTATGGATTTGGGGTTGTTTTACAATGGATGTCCGCATGGGAAATGTACGAACATTTTTGTATTGCGTACATTTCCCACGCAGTCATTTCCCTTGCGAGCGTTTCAGTCACGGTAAAAGAACAAACAATTCGCTTGGTCTGTTTTCGGCACCCAGGGTTTTTACCAAGTTGCTGGCATTGGTAGCGGCTCACCTCAGAAGGGAAGGCATTGGCACTCAAACAAGCAGCCTGTTGGCATCTGCACACAACAAGCAGTCTGTTGCACAACCTGGACTTCTCCCTGAACTTCGAAGAAGCCTCAAGTATTGCTGTCTGAGTCCACCTGTTTCATCAGTGAGCTGCAGGCGTTATCAGTTAAACCCTCCCTATTTGGTTTTCTCCAAAAAGAAGGTGATGTTGAGAGTTAGGCCGTCCTTCCTCCCTGTCTCTAATTTCCATCTCTTGTAAAGATCCATCTTTCTGTCTTCTTTACTCTTCCTCATACTTCCAAGGCAGAGAAACTATTCCATCGGCTGGATCCGGTGCAAGCCCTCAGCTAACTACGTCTCTCGGACAATGGAGTCTAGGAAAGATGAACATGTTTTTGTTGGTTACCCTGTCAATGTGGATCATCCAGTGCGTTAGGTAAAATTTCCTTTTGGAGTGTAATTCTTCCCACTTTGTGAGTCCCCCAGCCTTTTTGCTGGATTATTGGATTTTTGGGCTATTTCTCCTGAGTGAGTGGGAACCTTTTTCCACGCTTGCTCCCTCTTTTACTCTGTACTTGGGGACCCTTTTTTTCTCTCTTGGATATTCTTTTATGGAGTTACGCTTTCCTCCATATTTTCTGACATCTACCTTTTACTATTACAGCACTTTCTGTGCAGTAGTGCTGGCAGCTCCTTGATAAACTACTGCAAACAAAGGGGGGGTCTGGGAATCTCTCTGCCAGCACAAACACAGCCCAATGGACCTGTTCTTGGGTGAATAACCCCTGGGAGAGACTCTACCAAGTCTTTAGCTCACTGTCCTTTTCACAGAGAAGAAATGTCCCCGCATATCAGCCTTTGTCCTGCCCAGGGGCAGTCCAGCGCCGAAATGCTAGGCAATTCTCCTCTGAACAAGAGTACCATCAGTAACCCGTTACACGTGTTTCAGCCTTGTTGGGCATCATCAGTGAGGTGAAACTGTTGCCTCTCTAAGAACAGTGAGCAAGGGGTCCACGTCTGGATTGCCCTGTTAACTTAGGGTGAAACCCTAACCCTCTCCCAGGGGTTATTCACCCAAGAACAGGTCATTGGGCTGTGTTTGCCTTGATAAACTACTGTTACCAGGGCAGGTGGACACCTTTTTGTCCCTACTGTATTTTATATTGCGAGTTCCGCATACCGCACTCTCTGTGGAGTGCTGAGGGGGAACATTGTCTCCCTTTTCTCGCTATTCCAGTAACTTTTAATGAATGTTACAAATTCATCTGGCAGGCTGGTAGCAGTGTACCTTTTTTGCACAACTTTTTAGTGGACTTTTGTTGCAGGCTGCCGTTGCAGCTACGACAAGGACACTAGGATCACCATTTACCTAAAATGGTGGCTGTATTTTTGTAAGTCCTGTTGATGATGACTTGTTACTTGACCCTTTTTACCTTCCTGGGTGGGGAAGGTCTTGATGGGTCTTTTGTCTTTGGCAGACTTCCCTTGGAAAGCCTGCCAAGGTGCTCGGAGTGCCTGAAAGGACAGGAAGTGGGGGAGGTAACTGAAACTCCCCTTCCCTTTGCCCTTCAGTGTGCCTGCCTGGAACCAGTTTGAACTGAGAGGCTGTCTGTCCCCCCTGGACAGCCGCCCCCCTGATTTGCATGAAAAGCTTGAATGGTGATTGATTGGCTCAACCAGTTTTCTTGCATAAAAGGTGAGGGTCCTGGAGCTGAACCACTGAATCGACCACTGGACTGAAGATCCGAAGAGAAATTTGAAGAATGGCATCCCAGCAACTTCCAAGTGACTGCCAAAGCCGTTGAATGGCCACTGAAGACCTGACTGCCAATTCCAAACAACAGGGAACATCTCTTGAAGACGAATTCCTCCCATAGACTGGTGCGACCAACCAGTCTGATCACCCCCTGCATTTTGTGCCAGGTAGAATTTCACTTACTGCTATTTTACCTCTAGATTTGTGGACCCCCTAAACATTTTGCTTTTGTTTCAGACTCCTGTCCTAACTTTCTGCCAGTGGAGCGCAGTATTTAGCTGCACTCAAATGGGCTTCCTCTCATTGTTATGGGGAAACTGACTCGTCCTTCAGGCAGTCAGTAGTCTGAAACTTTGGCAACAAAGTCATAAGAGTAAGAGAAACAATTTTGGCAACTGTATTTCAGTGCGCAAAAAATTGCTGTACCGCGCACTGGGGTCCTTGTGTTTTCATGCCCTAGTCATCCACTAAGGATTTGTTTTGTTAACTGGACAATGTGCCTAGGAGTAGACTGTTGGCAGCAGAAGCTTTTTAATGTGTTTTCACATTTCTTTACCGAGCCATACCTTACCGCGTTTGGCTCATGTCTGTGGCTAGTGTCCGTGATGGCCGTGCCACAAGGTCTTTTGTCTTCTCCTGTGGCCATTTTGTCCATTGGCCTTCCTCCTGGTCCTTGTGACCTGGGGAGTCCTTATTTGGGCATTCATTCACCTGCAAAAGCCAGCGGTTTTTGCGGGCTAATGCATGTCACATGTGTAGGTACCCAGGAAGAGGGCTGGGACTGTCTGATCCCAATCCACACTATTGGTGCCAGGATGTCTGGTGTGCACGAGAGCATCAGAGCCGTAGTGGCCCTGATTGGACCACTGCTGGCGTGCATGAGTGGCAGCATTGGCCAGCTGGGTGCGAGCACTCGATGGACTTTGGGATATGAGCAGGGGGCCTGAGTGCAGACCCGCAGATCACCTATAGGTCCAAATCGACCTATACACAGAGCCAAGTATCCAGAGGAGTGAAGCAGACCGAAGGACTATGCAGAACCACTCAGACCCAGTTTGGTGCCCTGACCCCGCTGTTGTCCTGGTAGAGCCCTGCTTGGTGCTCCATCACCAAAGATCTGCAAAGGTGCTTCAACCCCTTGGAGTGGTGGGACAAATCACTCTCGATGCCTCCTTGTTGTGCTGCAAACTAGCCTTCTCAGAAGTGTCCCTGGGCCCTCCATTGGACTGACCAGCATGTACCTTGGCACCTGCGTTGTAATGTTGCTGTATCGAGTTTTGTCTTCTCGAGCTTTGGGGAAATCCTAGTTCACACTGCAAAGCCATCACCTTGCCGAATTTCATTGACCCAGCTTCTTTGGGCCGCGAGAGAGGAGCGTGCGTCAGACCGCGAGACTTGGATGCCCCTGCATCACTGTGGGACATTGACGGTCGCTGCTGGTGACTTTCCTGCCTTTCTTCCAGTGTCCTGAGACCAGCTGCTTCGGTGCTCCTTTTTCCTGCATTGGAGATGAGCGATCCATCTCCAGTTGTAAACAGGACCCGCATCTGCACTTTGAAGCTTAATCAGGGAGGGTATTTCATACTTCAGGCGACTATCTCCAAGCCTGCGAAATTTGGACCCTCAGTGAGCTAAGGGCGGTGAGTAATCATACCACTTACTGGTGGCCCCTAGTTCATCCAACCCGTTTTTCTACACAAACAATCCCTTGTGGTCCTTGCCTTGGGTGATTCTTGCTTCCTAAAGCCGTCTGAACGTTGGGGACCGATTTGTTCTCCACAGCAGATCCTACTCTGACTCTTGGAACCGAATTTCGACACTACAGAATCCTCTTGCTAACTTTTCCTCCCCATTGAATATAGTACTCTGTAGCTTTATGCATCAACAAGCGATTTTACGCACAAACTGGACACTGAGCACAAGGCTCCAATCTTTGGAGGGCTGGACTTTTTAAGTTAGGGATTTTCATCTCTGGAGTTAGCCAATGTGTTATTAAAGTTTTTCTGCTTTGCCTCCTGACTGGTTTTGGCGGGAATCTGCACTTTACTGCATTGACCGAAAAGTGACTGCACATACATTTTACATAGTGTGTGTTTAAGTAGTGATATTACTGTGTTTGGCATTATTCACTTGTGTTTGTTCTGGGCCTAATAAATTGTGTATTTTGGATATACTACTGTTTCTTGTCGTCCTACTGTGTGTGCTAATACAAGACCTCAGATCACCCCGACTACTCCTGAGACTTGGCCTTGACTGCTCTCCAAGCCACCTTGAATTGTCCTTGCTACCTTTGCAGAAGTGTTCCCTGTTTCACTATCAAGGGTGGCCTCTTGAACATCTGTTAACCAAAGCAGAGATTAGACATCCATTCTAACACAGCTGACCCGCGAAGAGCTGTGACACTCCCAATATCCTGGGACCTGTGCCATTTTGACGTTCAACCTCGTGTGAAGCGTGGATCCGGGTGAAATCTCTGGGCCTGCAGTGATACCTTTCCACTCCTTGCAGTCCACCCAAATGAGTTGAGAACCGAAGAAAACAGATGACAACAGTCGCTGAACCGAAGCCTGTGAAGGGCTCCATCGCAACAGTGCCGCGAAGACCCACTGGTGAGCGTCCCAATGCTCGAGTGCATCCGTCTGTTCCCTCCAAAGTTCCTTCTTCAGCCATCCAGGCCGAGAGATCTGAACCAGGGACATCTGTCACCTCACCTTGTGGACCAGCCTGCTGCTTGAAGTTCTTCATTGATACGGTACTGTTCCAAGCCTAGGTACTTACCTTGGTCTTGTTGCGTTGTTCAGGTGTTCTTCCAGGGCTGCTGTTAAGCTGTTACTTGCACCACCCTCCAGGGCACTCTGAGTCCCCTTGGGGTGAACAACCCATTAGTCTCTAAAAGGCTAAAACTAACTATTACCTACCTGCAAACCTGAAGACAATTCTCCCTGGCTGTTTCGTTTGCTGCTTCCTTACCCCTGCCTCTTCAGCCCTTGGTCATTAGACCCCCCAGTGCCCACCTTGACTCTTTGGTACTAATTTAGTATAGGGTTGGATTTTGTAAGAGTGAACAGTTAACTAAAGTTGCAAGAAGTAATCTAAGTTTGCTTATTAGCATTAGTAGTTTTCACTAACATTTGTGTTACTTTTACATTTGTGATTTAAAGTTTGCTACCTTTTATTCTACTGTGATTTTACTGTGTGGATAGTACTTAACATGGTTATTTTCTAAAGCCTTAGTGTCTATATAATAAATAGCTATTTTTATATAACTGCTAGTGTGTCAGTGTTTCCTTGAACCTATTGTATGCTGTAAGTACTGTGTTCCTCACTACAGCCTTTCTCCCTCATAGACTAAGCCTGGCTGCTCAGCCATTTCTTCCAAACCTTTGGGTAGTTCAGGCTAAACCTAAGAGGTTACAACCCTGTCACCTAAGGTGGGATTTTCTGTGTTCTGTCCCGGACAGTAACTTGTGGAAAACTCCCTAACACTCTTCATCTTGTAATGCTACGATCAGGCTGGTAAAGATCTGCCTATAGGTCTCAGGGCTCATTCCACCAGAGTGCTGGCCGCCACCTCGCTCTGCAACATGTCCCTGATCCGGGCATTTGCCAGTACGCCTTAAGAAGAGCAAATTACTTCCCTATTGGTAATAATCTTTCTGATGGATGTTCCTCGCATGGATTCCTCATCATCCTCCCAACCTACCTCACTTGGTGGATTGCTAGTGCACCTTGATTCTGCAATCCCTCAGAATCGGAGTGCTAAGGGGCAAAGGTGGAACTAGGGTTACTGGGTGAGGTGCTGTTGGAGTAGATTTCCCTTTTTGTGTGAACTTCGCTCCACCTGTGAGTCCCCCAGCACTTTTTGCTGGACCACTGGATTTTTGACTAGTTCTCCTGAGTGAGTGAGAACCTTTTTACACACTCACTCATTCTTTTACTCTGCTTTTGGGAACACTTTTTACCTCTTTTCGGTATTTCTTTGTGGAGTCATGCTTTACTCCAACTTTTCTGAATCTACATTTTACGAAAGCAGCACACAGCACTTTCTGTGCTGTGTTGCTGGGCGCTCGTAGATCTTCCACTTTAGTATTTCTTTATTTTCCCTTGGTTAACTCAGTTACCAAGGCAGAGGGATACCTTTTATCCTACCTGTATTTTCTTTTGTGAGATCAGCACACCCCAACTTATGTGGAGTGCTGATGGGATAAAATGTATCCCTTTTCTAGACTCGCTAGTAATTTTTGGGCTACTGTGATAAGCTCTCCGTTCAGGGTGGTAGCAGTGTATCTTTTTGCATGACTTTTTGTGGACGTTTGTTGCAGGCTGTCTTCACAGCTGCGGTAGGACACACAAGAGACGCGATTTACCCCAAATGGTGGCTGTACTTTTTTTAAGCCCTGAGCAAGATGTCGTCTTCTACCTTTCTGGGCGGGGGAGGATTCTCTGGTCCATTTGTCTTGGCCGCCTTCCCCAGGAAAGACTGCAAAGGGTTTCTGAGTGACTGGTAGGACAAGAAGAGGGGAGAGGAAAACGAAACTCCCCTGTCTTTGTCCTGCAGTGTGCCAGACTGAGGTGTGCCCCATTGGACAACCACCCCCCCAAGTTTGAATGGTGCATGGGTCATGATTGGTGGACTCGGTCGGTGTTCCTGGATACATTCTGAAGTCCTTGAGCTGAAACTCTGAGTCAACCACTGGAGTAGAAGATTTTGAAGAACAAAGATGAAAGATGGTGCCAGCAACTTCCAGCGACCACCAGAGCCTTCTGAGTAACTGCTGCTGCCCTGACCTGAACTTCTAAGTGACAGGGAAGATCCGAACACAGCGACTTCCTCCCTTGGACTGGTGGGCCTAACCAGTTCCAAGATGAACTACAATTTGCTCCATCCTTGGAAGAGCTGCTACCTCCATGGCCTGCAATTCACCAATACTCAGAACCTGTGCTGCATCGCTGTGTATCGTCGCCTGAAGCGCAGTTTCACCTGAAACTTTGTGGGTATCCTTCTAAGCCTGCAGTGACTCAATTCAGCTCCCCAAAGTCCCCTCACCAGAGACGAGGACCGAAAAAGGAGAAGTCCAGTTCCACGACAACCATCCTTCAAGGCTGAAAAAGGCACCAACGAGCCAGAACTGCAAAGATCCTTTGCTGGGCATCTGTCTGCATGAGAGCTGTCGCCAGATCCACTGAAGTCCCTTTTTTCTTTGACCAAGACAGAGAACCCTTGTGATTGGATCTGCTGTCACCTCACCGCTGAAAGCGTTCTGCAGCAACTGCTTCTTCACTTGAAGGACTGTCCTGCTAAAACCTACCTGGAGTCTGCTTGTCTGATGCTGTGATCCTGGGGGCTGCAGGATAGCCTGTATCTCGCACCCCTTCAGGTCCCCATAGAGCTACATCAGGGTGGACAGCCCATTGAACTCTAATTCAGTCTTAGGACACTTGTCCTTGGGGCAACACTTCAAGGAAACCTCTTGACTTGTGAAACGTAACTTTTACTTACCTGCGAAACCCAGGAGAGATCCTGTTGGACTCTTCCACTATGAACCTTGTACTCTGTCTTCCCACATTTTCTGCCCAATCCCTGATCACTGGGGGCCCAGTTTCACCTCGGAACATTGTGAAACTCTAATATGATAGGTTTGGACTATTTAAGACAGGCTGGAACCAAGTTACTAAAGGTTATAAGAGTTTAGAAAAGTTTGCATATGTTTCAGGTGGTTTTACTATGTGATTTGTTACTGAAAAAGCTATTCTAATGTGACTACAACTGTGGTTTACTATCCACAGAATATTACAACTGTTCTATTGTTTTACTTTGTTATAGTGCTTACTTGACTTGAAAGTTAAAACTGTGTTTCTTATTGTATATATTAAATAACTATTTTTTTATATAACTTTTAAATGTATCAGTGTTTTCTTGGATTCGTTGTACCTCAGTACACCCTGCTTCCCTCCTTAGACTAAGCCTGGCTGCTCGCCATTCTACCAAACCATTCTGTGTTTCAGGCTAAACCTAAGTAGTGTAACCCTGTTCACCCAAGGTGGGCTTTCCTAAGTGCTGTCTCAGACAGTACTTTTGTAAAAACCCCTAACAGGCGCCTCTATATATATATATATATACTCGCCCAGACATCATGTCAGGCTCAGGGTGTGTAGAGGCATCCAGGGGTGGGGGGCATGATGTGTCCCTTGGCGGCGGAAACGTTTTCGAAGAGCAGCTACACTGGGATATAAATATCAAAGATGATGAGTCCGTGGGCTGGACATCCATCCGAAAGAACATTAACGAGAGGTGGGCTGGGCGATATATCAAGTTTTGGAGATAAATCGATATATTTTCTAAATCGATCTAGGATGAGACAATATTGTTAACATCGAGATATACCCATTATTACATATACTACAATTTTTGTATTTACATTTTTATATTTACACAGCTGTGTGTATTCCAAACAAGAAGAGGAACCCTGTATTTGCACTTTATTTTGATCAATGTCTTATAAATAAAGGTGTTCGTGACATCTCAAATGTAGTTGGCCGCTTACAACTGAGTATTTAACCCACATAAACAATATCGAGATATATATTGTATATCGCCATTCAGCCCAAAATTATCGAGATATGACTCTTGGTCCATATCGCCCAGCCATAACGAGAGGTAAGTAATTGATTCTTCTGGTGGATACTTTAGGTCTCCCACAGGTTGTGACCCAGCAGCACCATTGTTGTAGTGCTCTGTGTAGCTGTTATGGGAATTTTCAGAAACTTTGATTTTCCTCTTAACGCAGTAGAAATGTTGAAACACTATCAGTCAATCTTTCTTTTTTTCACTTTTGGGTAACTTGTTGCGACACATGATTTTCATGACTATATTGGCTATCTGGGTGACTGGAGTGCCCCCTTGGATATTTCTGTCAATTCTGAGGAGTTAGTTCAGTTGAAGTTCGCAGGGTCCCTTAGGCGATTCCCAGTTCTACTGTTTTCTGCACCGATAATGGCTTGCAGGGAGAATGGAGTGTTGTTCAATAGATTCTAATTGTGACCTATTTAAAGTCAGAAAAAACGTGGAGCATTTGATGTTTAAATCTACAGCTCACTGGCAGAGACGTTTGTATGGGAGGGCAAAAGGGGCACTTGCCCAGGGCCTCCACCTTGGAGGGGGGACCCACAAAGCTGCCTGATCTGAAGAAGTAATATTCCATTGTTCACCAGTCCTAAATAGCACACATCAGGATATTTTATGGGTGCTGCTGAGGGTCTATGCCCATTGCCTTTTTGTTTTGACAAGTACATTCTGCCTTGATCAATTCATCATGTATTGCTTTCTGTGTTCACTGTGGTATACATAGTTTGTGTGTTCCTTACAGCACAACTAGGTAGCATTCTTTCCTTCCTGTGGGAATTATGTTGATCATGTGCAATAGGCAACAGTGAAATGCATATTGATAAATTGAGTGCCACAATGGTTCAGAAGTTAGCTCAGTGTGTGAAGCACCCATTGCAGAGATATTTGTTCATATGCAAAAGTAGAAAATCACATTCCAGCAAGACTGGCTGAGCCTTTCCTATGTCTGAGGTATATAAACCTGCCTGCAAAAGTACTTGGTTTTGCAGAACACGATCTGCTATTATCAGCAATGTACCTGCAACAGATAGGGGTTGCTATAAAAACTAACATATCATCCGTATGGTGAAGGTCTAGAAATTGGTTTGTTCAGATGTGCTGTTGTAAAACCTAGGCAATCGCCTCCAACGATGGCATAAACTGTTAGTCCAAGAGGTGAATAAGCATCCAAATTCAAGACTATGGAGCGAAAGCGTTCATGCTTGTATCCTGGATTTGCCAGCAGTCGATACAGTGATCCTGGTCAAATCATCTAATATATTTTACATTACTGTGCTGCCTTCTGTGAGGTTTGCCTTATTGCATGCTGCTGGTATCGTTTAGCCCATTACTTGATCGTTCTTCTTATGCAGGCCATTGGGTGAAAGGGTTGGTAGACAGAAGAGAGCGGACCAGATGTTGCAGGCCTCAGGCAAGCATATTTTAAGGTCTGCTTGTTTGACACAAAAAACGGTTTGCTTTTTGGTAAAAGTCAATGGTTTTATGCACGTTTATAAATGTGTTAAATCACATCAATTGGTAAAATGGTACTTATATACTTCCCTTGATGATGGAGAGAATGAAGCTATAACCATTCCCATTTTGCATAACACCCTTCTATAATATTTTGTTTAAAAATGCTTATGTTTGGTAATGTGATTTGTGTACTTTCCAAGTCCGTTTTTATAAAATGAGATTGCTTTAGTTCATGGTAAGAACTGGAAAAGAAAGTGTTCAAATACAGAAATTGCAAAGTTGGCACAAATCCCAGCTTCACCCCTTAACCAATGTGTGATCCTGGGAATCTCATTTTTATCTTGTATTGCCTAACCTCTCAATATTGCCACCCCCTAAACCTTTCAAAATTGTCAGCCCTTCAGAGTGATTTCCTTCTCATGGTATGATCTTCATAAAAGACTAATTCATGGTTTCACTGACGATAGGGTTGCTTCCACTTTAATAGTGAGCATATTTATATTGCATACCACAGGCATTTGTTCCTTTGATATCTAATGGCAACACTATTTGAAAACCATATCCCACTTCTAATCTCAGTCTGTTTGGATAAAGACATCACCCTGGTAGCTTCTAATCTGCATGTACTATCCGTGCTATGATATGTGTAGCTTTCTTTTCCTTCCAATTGGTCTCCTCTGTCCATGCATGATCACATTTGCATTCTGTGAGGCAGCTCATGTGAGTTATCTGTCTATTATGGGTTACGTGTACCTTTTACATACAGTCCTGCATTGATACTACAGGCTGCATACATTCCTGGATGCTACTGATACAAATAATCCTGTATGTGCTAGAACAGTAACCTCTTCGTAGACTGCTAACATTGGTCTTCAAATGCTACTTGTTTAGCATTCTGATTAGAGCAAGAATGAAGAGGGTAAGGGGACTTAAAGGGATTAAACGTGCGTATTATGCAGCGAGAAAGCATATCAACCAATAGGTTGTGAGCGCTACGGGTGGGGAGCGGCGGGTACGCCAGTATTCTTGATCCCTTATTTTCTGTGGTTTGGTGGAGGGGGGGCCCCAAAGATGTCTATGCCCAGGGCCCCAAAAGTGCTTAAAATGGCCCTGCTCACTGGCAGACTGTTGGTGTCTTGGCTTTTCAGTAATGTTACACACCCTGTCCGCAGATGCTGTTCTATGTCATGTGTGCTTGAAGTAAATGTACTGATGCCTTTGTCTTGCAGGAGCTGCTAAAGGAAACCAGGAAAGAGTACACTGTGCGTGCAGTGGAACTCCTGTATGCCATCTTCTGCTTGGATATGCACCAGCTTACGCTGAACCTGCTGGGGCACATTCTGCCCACTTTGCTTACAGATTCCTCCAGATGGCACCTGCTAATGGATCCTCCAGGAAAGGCTCTGGCAAAGTAAGGGAAGCAGATTTCTTATTCCAGGACAGGCTAGGTGGCTTCTTGTGGTGACAAAAGACCTCTCGTACATTGTATAGTGTGCTTACTGTGTGACATAGGGCCTCACCTGAATTATATGTGGTGTATCTGGAGAAGTATAGACAAATGGCTAGTGTGGAAACCCCAAGGGTATTACACGATCTAGTCCCTGGAGATCCTCTATTCAGGTGGCCTGGGGAGGTCCATCGCTTGTGGATCCCGACCCTGGGGGATGGACAAGCGAGGAAGGATCACCTGGGTAAAAATAGGATGTCCAAGGGCGAAACATGGTATCCCCTTTTTTCCGAGATCGACCTCCCCTACACTCCCTCTGTTTTTATAGGCTATTATAAGAACAGCCCAATTCAACAAACCCTGTTCCCCATGCAGAAAATGCAAGAAAGACACACTGGCTCTTTAAGGGCTGCCCTGGGTGGAGCTAGAGGCCAGGCAAGTCCCACAAATTGGCTAAGTTAAGGTTAAGAAGAACCCATTGTTGAATGTAATGTTGAATTGTAAGGCTACCACGAGTCCCTGAAGAATTGAAGTGGTCACGTGTCGAGTGAAAGAATCGGAACAGTGTCATAAGTCTTCAACGAAGGGAAAACATACATTTGCATTTCTGCGATTGACCGCGAGTGAAAGAAAGTAAAGGAACAATGCGTTCGGAGGAAAATGATAGTTGTTAAAGATACAGAGGTGTTTAAGGAATCTCAAACTGAAAGAATATGTGTTTCTGTCCACATGTGATATAAAGCAAAGTGAAGAGGGTAATTAAACGTGAAAGGGTGAAAGGACGAAGGTACAAGATCAAGAAATAACATCTAGTATGAAATGTATCTTCCCATGGTGAAAGGTGTTATGGGAATTGTAGTGTATTGAACTAAGAAACATATCACAATAAAAGTAAGGTATTCTAGAACATGTAGGTTTGTGGCTGACGAGGGCTGAAGCAAGTGAAGCCCAGAAGAATAAAACAAGCTAACCAAAAGAAAGATAATACCAGAGAGCAAGGTGAGTAAGTGCTACAGCTGCACCCAGGCGCTGAGACTTGGGGAAAGGGAACCCCAAGCCTGAAGGGTGTTGTGAGCGTTTCAGACAAAATACTGCTTTCTGCAAGGGAAGTCTAAGAGAGCAGACGGAAATTTGTTTGATAGGGGCATTTGGGAAAAGAAAAGCCAATAAGGAACGGTTAAAAAGGAAAAAGCAAGGGAACAAAGAGAGGGGATACAGATAGGAGTGGTCACACCTAGGAGGAGCAAAGCATCTCATGGTTTCGAAAGTCTCTGATTGTACCCGACATGTGAAATGTGTATGAAAAAACTCTTTATAAAAGGAAAGGTATATCCTGGCAAACAGAACCTTATTTGAATCCAAGAGGGGCCTAAGCTCTGGGTAGGGAACTCCCAGAGGCCTAACAAAGCTGAATACCTGTTGGCTTTGATGCAAAAGGAGTTAAAGCTTGGGTAAGGGAACCAAAAGTAGCTCAGAAGGGAACTGTGTATATTTCTTTTGTAGTGTTTGGAACTTGAAAAAGTTGAAGCTTGTGGATGGGAACCCCAAGGAACCAAAAGACATGAAAGTATTTGAGAATATTGCAAGGGCCCTGTGGAGAAGGTCTTAGGAATAGCCCTTTTTGGTTGTAATCATTTTTGCGACATTGACCAAACTACACCTGGTAAGAAGACCACCTGAAGCCAACCTTGGTTTCCTATTTTCTGTTGAATCACTATTTTTCCTTTTTAAATACTTCCTAACACATTTTTGTAAAGAGTGAGGGCAAGCATAGCTTTAGACACAGACAGACTTTTATTTTGGACTATCAGACATCAACAGCCTTTAGAAACATAAGTTAAGGGCCAGTTAGGCATTACACCAACCCAGGAACCTTGGTAAATAAATGTTTTAAAACTAATATATTTGAGTCTGTGTCTCTCCTGATACGATGCTTGTCTCACGCTAGACTATGGTGTTTCAGAGAGGTGACTGGAGAAGGAGCAGCTTTGGTATTTCTATTTAATGGAGAGCAGTGTAGTGGGTGATGATAGCAGAAGCACATGACAAAGAAATATGCATCACATTTTTCATTCATTCAAATTTCCCAACTAGAATTGATTTAAGGAAGGCAGCATGGTATAGGTAACTCAACATGGAAAATGGCAAAGCAAAACAGTGCAAAATCTGTGATGGATTCAGTTCAGACAGAATTTAATTGTTTAGAATGATTTGGGTCCTTTGCAGGATCTCATTGACTTTTTGTTTTTTCCCCTTCCTTTTTTTCAGATCACTGACCTATGTTCACGGGGTCTGCATCACCCTACATTGCTTTAAGGGAGCAGGCTGGTGGCAGCTATTTCATTTTGCATTCACCAGGGTTGCAAGCCGATTTGCCACCTTGGTAGCCCAATACACCTTTTCGGTAGCCACTGGGGTACCAATGTATTTTCTATGCCCTGCTCCCCTCCATTTTTATTTAGGGACTTCTTTTGTTCAGGGGATCCATGAGGTATGTCTACAATGGCCATTGTGCACATAGGAGCTCTTTATGAACCCAGCCATGCCCCCTCTATAGTGTATGAACTGGTATACACCCGTTTCTGTCCCTGGGCTGGCTGTTTCCCATCCTGTGGGGGTGGTTTGTGGTGATTGACACATGTGGGGGCCAAACAGAGACTTTCTGTGCATAATGTACAGAATTTCATAGATGCAGCCAGATGCCTTCATGGGTTTAGTGGGTGTTGTGGCATGGGGCTGGGAGCATTCTTCTAAGAATACATGGATGAATGGTGGTTGTCCAGGTTCACTGGCTAGTATGTGCTGGGCTTTATATAGTGCAAACCTAGCTTTGAAGCAACCGTGCACTGTACAAGAGGATACAGGAATAGTATACAATAATATGGACAAAAGGATAGACAATTGATGGTGTTGGGTAAGATTTTCATATTTGTGATAAACCTTCTTTACCTGCATCAACCCCAGAACCTTTTGCTTGGACTTGGTGATTATTTCCCTTGTCCCTAGGTGAAGGTGAATCTTTTTTCCTCTTTCTCTTAGTCTTTTACTCTTTTTATGGGTGGCCTTTTTATGTCTCTCCGAAGTGTACGATTGGAGGTATAGTTTCCTTAGTTTCCTATAACCTTTGGGGCTTAGGCTGGGTTTCTCCTTTGGGCTTCCTTGTTAATTTCTCTTTAATGTACTTGGGTGAACTACTGTTCCCAAGGGGTAAAGAGGGGTTTTCATCCCCTTTACATTTTATATAGTGTGCCAGCACACCCCGCCTTATGTGGAGTGCTGGGAGAGAGCATGGGGGGGGTACAATGGTATCCCCTTTCTTACTTACCTGGTAACATTGTTACAATTACAAGCTTACTGGAGTGACTGGTGGCAGTGGTTTTACCTTAGTGACTTTTTAGTCTTATTAGTCTTCTAAGCCCTGCTCCCCTCCATTTTTATTTAGGGACTTCTTGTAGAGTAGAGTATGCATAGCACAGCGAGTAGAGCGCTCGCTTTGACATCTATGCAGAGCCTGCTGACGCAGGTTCGAATCCCAGCGGGGCCAAACTCAGCCTTTCATCCTTCCGAGGTCGATAAATGAGCACCACACACCGTGGGTAATAATAAGCAGCGCTCAGATACCTGAGGGCTTGTAGCGCTATATAAAAAAATATTATGCTATTACTTGCAAGCTGTTAAATCAGCCATGGTAATGCACAGAACGACCACCCTTCTGCTAGAAAGGTGGGTTCCTTCTTTTTCGCCATTTTTAAGTATCCTTGTTGTTTGAGGTCTTCCACTGCCGTTCTAGGCAGGAATGACCTCTGTGAACGTTTTGTCTGTGGCAGGAATCCTTTATATTCCACACCTAGGCTCCAGTGTGTCTGAAAAGGCAGGAAGCGAGGGAGGAGTCCAAAACTCTGCAGCCCTTTTTCTTTCATCTTGCCTGAAAGGAACTAAGTCCCAATGGGGGGGCTGGCTGACCTGATTGGACAAACAGACCGCTCCTTTCTGTAAACTGCAGTGAGAGATTGCAGAAGTTGTGCTATAGTTCCTGATAAATATCCCGTACCTGGAAGCTGCTGACAAGTCGACCACTAGAGCTGAATCCAAAAAGGAAGATGAAGAAAAAATGTCTGTAGCGATTTCCAGCGACCAGAGAGCCTGCTGTGTAACTGTAGCCTGATGCAACCTTTCCTTCCAATCGCCCTGCGGGTCCCGAATGCGACAAATCCTACAGAGGCTGGTGGAATCCACTAGTCTCAAGAAGACCTGCATTTTGAGCCATCCCACAATGTGCTGCAACCTTGCTGGGCTACAAACCCCAATACCCTGGGACCTCGAGTCTGAGTGCAGTGCATGGTCCTTCAAAGTCCAGACCTCGCTGAAACTTTGGTGGACTCCGGCTGGGCCACCAGAGACACGATTATTTGAATCCCTAAAGTCCCCTCACCAGAGTACAGGACCAAGAGAGTAGAGGGAATCCGACCGGCGATATTCGTTCTTCATCTGGCTGCTGTAAAAAGGCACCAAATCCACAGAGCCACGAGAATCCATGAAGAGACCTTTGCTGGAAGCCTCCTCTGACAACTGCTGCTGCAAGTTCCCATCCAGTGTCCAGTTCTTTCATCTCCAGACCACGAATCCAGGGACCAGGTGCTGTGCTGCTGCATCCTGAAGACATCCATTCTGAAGCTGCTATATATACTTATAACAGGGTTGGTTTATTATGTGATTTCATAACTGAGTGTCACTGCCTGACTGACAAGGTCCACTAGCTTTAAATGCTGATTTTATTCTAAAAGTATATCTAACCTGGTCTTATTCCCCAAGAATAGTATATTATGATCCTGAATGTATAACCTTAAGTTTGACTCACCTTGACTTGCGTCTTGCTCCTCTAATAAGGTTATACCTTGGTTTGCATACCATAGGTATTAAGTTGGTCTTTATGATTGTGTTTCTATGATGTTATAGTACTTACCCAAGATTTATCTTGGCCTACTTGTATTTAAATAAGCCCTTTATTTTTTATAATACATAGTGTTTGTTTCTTTGGGCCATATGCATGCTACAATTTCTTTGTACCACGCTACAACTCTCTCTCCCTCATAAGATAAGCCTGACTGCTCTGCCCATGCTACCCACATTCTCAGGTGGTATAGCCTTATACTAAGAGTGGGGTGTATGTGCTGCCTCAGATGTATGGTTTTATGAAGCCCTTAGTTGGACTTTAGAAAAACTGTCCTAACAGATGGTACTTTTGTGAGGTCATGTAGTGGGGCATAGAGAGGGTTAGAGGCTACGCTGTTTGTAGGCCTTTTGTTTTACTTTAACAACATTTATATGGACCCTTCTCAAATTCCATCTTTGTGGAGATAATGGCCAGAGTGCTTATAGATCTACTCCAATACCACAACCCCATGTATCCTGTCGTTTTGGAGAACCCCTCATCCTCCGCCCGCCCTGTCCTCATGTCGCTAGACAGGTTTGTATGGTTCCACGCTTTGTATTTAAATGTCCCCATCCCAGGCCCTTGTCATTTAGGGGATCCACCTGCAGGTCACCTATCAGTGGGCGGCTCCCACTAGTCTGTTGTCATTTTGGAGAGCGGTCTCTTGCCATTGGTCATCCATTGATTTTCCCTCCATATCTGTTTCTACTGTCTTTGGCAAGCGGTACAGATCAGATCTTCACTCATTGGGCAAGAATCTCTGCTGTCCTCAGGTTGTTTTTAAACCCTATATTTTAATATATTATGCTGCATGTTGGGAAAGATTTTTTGTTTGCCGCTTTCCCTTCATAGACATCTGTGGATTGCACCCCTCTCAAATCAAATCCCCCCCCCCCCACCCCCCCCCCCCCCCCGGCCCCTGAACTTTTTGCTGTTGCATTTAACCTGCCGTGGTCTTTGGAGGCAAGGTAGTGCCTTTTCTGCTTTACTTGCCTTGCTAACTCATCTCTTTTGGGGGCACTTATCAGTCCCTGTGGCTTTCATTGCAGGGAGGCTCAGACATTCTTTAGGAAATTCCCTCTGTTTTGCACTGAACACATCACTGTATAGTGAAGTGTGGTGGGGATACTTTGTATCCCTTTTTCTTTATTTTTAGTGGCTTTATGCTTACTTGCATGTGTCCAGGAAGGCTGGTTTGCTGTGTTTTTTACTTTATCACATGCACTTTTGCATTTGATCTCATAATGCCTTTTAGAGTACCATACATTCTGAAATGGCTGTACCACAAGATTTTGCCTTGTTATTTTAGCCATCTTGTCTTTTGACCTTTTTCCTATCCTCAAAGGGCCGGATTACCCATTCGTGGTAAGCCCTTTCTTTCCCAGGCAAAGCGGTGGTATGTGTTTGAGGCTGGATGTGGGGGCTCAGACTGTCTGGTCTTAGTCCACATCATGGCCAAATGGGGTGGCCAGAGATTTCCCAGATGGTTGGGGCAAATTCTCCTTTTCCCCTAGTGGTCTGTGGAAAGGTTGGGAGCTTTGTGTTTGGTCTTCTGGCTTTTAGGCCTGCTGATCACAATTCTTCTCAGGGTCTCCCTGTTGGGGTTTGGCCAAACTGACCGTTATGGAGTTCAGCCTAACCGCGCATGTGGGTACCCTCGCGGTGCGGTCCTCATCTTCCCCCATCTGGCTTTAGGCCTTTCTGTGCAGATCAGCTCCTTGACTTTTTCCACCACTAGGGCCAGGGTTTGTTCACCCTTTCTCCATGTTTGTGGCAATGGCCAACCTCTGTATCGGGGTCTGGTGGAACCCACAATGACACCATGTGTCACAGGTGTCCTTAATAATTCAGAGTCGCCAAGAAGGTTCACAGGGTTTATTGAAAGGTGCTACAAAAAGTATATCAACTAGTTGGAGGCAGTGGTTGAAGTGAATAGGAGTGGTGCGCCTCTACTTTTTTCAATTACTTTTTACCATTCCTATACTTTTTATTTTAAAAAGAAACAGTTCAGGAATTGTTTCGTTTTAAAATACAAGTGTAGGAAGAAGTTGAAACCTGCACGTCAGTGCACTGCACTGACCATTCCCTTAAACAGCAGGTGCACTGGTTTGGGTGTTTGTATTGCGCGTGGGAGGGGGCTTGGCGATGAGATTTGTGGAGAGCGGGGGCAGGCCAGCAGGGAACATAGTTCCACTACTACTTTTCGCACACTTTGACCACTGGTTAGAGGGTGTAGATCAGTCAGTGCATTACCAGGCAGGTGGTTTAGTAATGGCACCGGCTGGAAAAGTGGCCCTGGAAGTGACGCTAGAGCAGTCCCTCTCTCACATCTCCTGTGGGATTCCCACCCTAGCCCAGGTATCCGTAGCCCCCAGTTAGTGCTACTGACAGGTAACCCCTAGTGTCTACCACTGCCTTTGTCTAAATATGGTTCCTTGATTCAATGGCTCTCTAATTCCTTCAGGGTCTTTCTAACCTAGCCCTACAGTAGCGATAATTAGTTCTAAAAATTAAAAAAGGAAAAGGGTGGTGTATGTATGTAATGTTCTACTTTCAAGTCTTCTATCTCCTTTCTACTTTCCTCTGTCTAATCTCCTTCTCCATCCAACGCCACCCACCTTCTCTTCTCCCCACAGTCTTCTTTCTCTCCAGTCTTACACTCTCTCCTTCCTATTACCCTCCCCTCTTCACTCTGGTGCTAAACTACTTTCTCCATAATGCTACTACTCTCCATTCACCCCCACAACTGCTTATTGTCCTGCACTACCACCACTGCTACTACTACTCTCACTGCTACTATTGCTCTGCCTTCTCCTCACTTCCCTCTGACGTCCAAACTAGTAGTACTCCCCTCCACCCTTTGGTTTTACTACTTTCTTCTCCTTCCTACTACCACTTCCCCCGCACTACTGCTAATCCTCTTACCTCTTCTTCTCTCCTTCCAATACTACCACCTCACTACTACTACCCCCTCCCCTCACTACTAATGCCCTGACTACTGCTGCGCTCGCTTCTCCTGCTTTCACTACTACTAACCCATCCCCACTTCTCTCATACACCTCACTTCTGCACCTTTCTCTATTATTCCACTCTATTCTAACACTCCCTCTCACTCGAACTACTACCGTCACTAATTTACTGCTATCTCCTATACTATCTTTTAAATTTCTCGCTCACCTCCTAAACTCCCCCTCCCAGTTTCCACAATACACACACTACACTATACATCACTTGCTCTCAAATACCTCACCTTTTCAAAGCTCTGCCACCTACTCTACGCTCAACACTACGCTCCACTGTTCTTCCTCCGCCTGGTCTCCCATAGCTTATCCTGCAACCTCACCCGTACAACCCACACTTTGCCTCTGCTGCTGTCTGCTTCTAAAGTGGCTGGGCTGGTGGTTCTGTGCCTTTCTCCCCCTTCCCATTGGCTACAGCGTTCATCTGACATCTTCCACCAATCAGTGCCTGTCTTTCACCTAGCACCCAGGTGAGTGCCTTTTAAAAATTCTTTAAGACCCTACCCCTTTTCCAGCACGGTTTTACAGACAATGGGCCTCATTACACGGATGGCGGTAAGGGTTTACCGGTACCAGTATTTTCTCCAGCATGGGGTCTGGCATGGATTCACATGCTCATGAATATTCCCCGTCGTCAGGCTGGGAATCCTCGGTAAAGAAAAAACCAGTATCAGTTTCGTTTCTGATCTGTCTTTCGTAGTAATAACCAATCACTGGTCTCTGCGTCATAATGACCACAGCCAATGACTGCCCTCTACCTAAGCACCGCCTCTGGCAGCCATCTTCAGATTTTTACCGCACGTTCATGTGTTGGGATCCTCGTGCTATTGCTCTCGAGCGTTAGTGCTATTTTTCGTGCTTTTTTCACAAAAAACTTCGATTCTTTCGGTCAAAGAGCCTCAAGCTCCACCGATCCTACGTCCGATCAACGGGGACCCGTGTCGGATTCATCTGTGCCCCTCAAGGGTGAAGATTTCGTCGAGCTACACTTCGGAGGAATCCAGAAGCTTCTCAGGCCCGGTCTCGGAGATGGCCCAGGAGAAGGGAAGCTCGACGCCCGGAAAGCTGTTCAGGGTCTGCCCTGGATGCCAGCTGCAGAACGTCTTCAAGGAGGACGAACACTCTTTCTGCCTTTACTGCCTTCATGAGGACAAGACGCACGTGGAGAAGGACTGTGCGTTTTGCGGCAACATGTCGGAACGGACCATGAAGGACCGCCATCAACGTCTCGCCAACTGGCTGGAGGGTAAGAGCCCGTCTGGCGAGAAGAAGAAGAAATCCGAGCGGTCTTCTAAGACCTTTGAGGGCGCCCCGGCGACGGGGGCCCAACATAAGGCCAAGCACCGCGAGTCCGCTGGCACCGGGAGCGCCGAACGTTCGGGCTCTACGGGCGCCAGGCAGGGCGCACCCTCCCCGGCACCATCAACCACGAGCCAACGCTCTGGGTCGGGTAAGAGGAAGGCCGAGCACCCGGCGAAGCTCCTGGAGAGGCCCCGGTCGAGCTCTAAGGCAGAGGAGGAGCGTGGCAGTGCCCCCTCCCTCAAGGATAAGGCGGTGAGCGCACCTAAGGTGGTGAAGGCCTTGATCCATCCGACCAAGCCCTCTATCGAAACGGTCGCGGCGGCCCTGGCTCAGCCTGTGGTGGCTGCACCAGTGGTGGCGACCTCAGGGCCCAGAATCTCCCTGCCTCCTCGGAGGGAGTCTTCCTTTGTGCCCATCGATAGGACCCCCGTGAAACCCTCCGTGGGGAAGAAGAAGGGGGGGCAGGGCGTCGTCGGAGATTCGGCCTCAACCTCAGAAGAGGAGCTGATCGAGGTCTTAAGCCACGGCCTAGGCGTGGAAGAAGGCCAGCCCGTCGGAATGGACCCCGACGCAGGTGACGACGACGACATCGTCGAGGATACCGACGGGGCCCCTGCTCGCCCGTCGGATTCCCCTCTGCCAGCGCCGCAAGACAACTCGGCGGCCATTTTGTTGGCCATACAGTCCTTATGCTCCGAGATAAGGACGAGGCTACCGTTACCGACGGAGGAACCTCTCCCGTCGGGGGATCCAGAACCGGGACCTTCTGGTGTTCCCCCTACCAAGAAAAGAAGGATCCATCCACCACCTCCTTTTCAACCGTCGCGCCCCTTCCAGCCCTCCTCCCCGTCCACCCGAGGGGATGATACGGGGACTGACACGGCAGCGACGAGTACGGACGACGAGGCATACGACGAGGATTTTCCGTCGTCGCCTCCCACCAGGGCTTCTCCGCCCGACGAGATCGGATCTTTCCACTCCATGATCTCCAGGGCTTCCGAGCTTTTCCAACTCTGCCCTGAGGAGAAGAAAAAGGAAGGCTTCCTTTATCAGCGGCGCGAGGCCAAGAGGAAGACGGTCCTCTCAGTGCCTCTGTTGGACGACATTTGGGATGAGGGCCTTTCCCTCCTCAAGAACCCTTCCACGACGCCAGCTAGAAGAGACCGGTACGAGTAAAAGTACCGGGTCCCGGACACGGCCCCCCTGTGCCTCCGGGCGCAGCCTACCCCGGACTTCGTCGTCTCCGCGGCAGCCAGGAAGAAAGCGGGGGGGGGTGCGGCCTCCACATCGACTTCCCCGCCGGACGGCGAGGGAAAGAAATTGGATGCTATGGGACGTAGAGTCATCTCGTCGGCAGCGACGACGATTAAAGCGGCCAACGCCTTGGCTATCGTGGCCCGCTATGACAGGGAGCTCTGGTACAAGGTAGCTCCCCTGCTGGATTTTCTGCCGGACGACAAGAGGGCGGAGGCCCTTGAGATCCTGCAGGAAGGTGAGGTGGCCTCGGACCACGCCATCACCGTGGCGACGGACATCGCCGACACCGGGTTCCGCCAGCTGGGCAACGGCGTTTGCCTTCGACGTCGTGGATGGCTCAAAGCTACGGATTTCCGGCAGGACGTCCAGACCAGAGTCCTGGACATGCCCTTCGACGGGAACAACCTGTTTGGGAAGACAGTGGACGATTCCCTTCAGGCCATCAAGGCGGATACTGAGACGGCCCGGGCCCTTGGAGTCCTGCAACGACGGACGCCCTTTCGGAGCGGCGGAGGCAAGGGCGCCTCCAAAGGTTCCGGCGGCGGTTTCGCTTCCTACCGTCAAGCGGCCCGCTCGTCGTCGCAAGAGGCCTACAGAGGACGAGGCAAGTCTAGCGGACCCCGCCGTCGTCGCCAAGGAGGTCAAGGCGGCAAGGCCGCGCCCAAGCAGGATTGAACCCGCCGTGGGGTCGGGCCCCCACCGAAGCACCCCGGTGGGAGGCCGGCTGGCGGGCTTCGTCAGCGTGTGGGAGTCCATCTCCACCGACCGTTGGGTGCTGGACGCCCTGGCCCGGGGCCACGCGCTCGAGTTTCAAAGAAGGTGCCCGCGCGTCCACCCCGTGGCCAGGAAAGAACTTCACGTCCCTCAACTTCTCCTGGAGGTAAAGGCGATGCTCAGAAAGGGCGCCATCGAACTCGTCCCAAAGAGGCTTCGGGGCTCCAGAGTCTACTCGAGATACTTCCTCGTGAAGAAGAAGACGGGAGGATGGCGCCCCATCCTGGACCTGCGACGTCTGAACAAGTTCATCAAGGCGCAGAAGTTCCGGATGGTCACCCTCCAGCACGTCCTGGGTCAGCTGGAGGAAGGAGACTTCCTATCGTCGTTGGATTTGGAGGATGCCTACTTCCACATTCCCATCCTAAAGGGGCACCGCAAATTCCTCAGATTCGTGGTCCAAGGGCGTCATTACCAGTTCAAAGCCCTTCCCTTCGGACTACGGTCGGCACCCAGGGTATTCACCAAGTGCCTCGCACCGGTGGCGGCGCAGCTGCGCCGCGAGGGGATTCACGTCTACCCCTACCTGGACGACTGGCTCATCCGCGCCAAGACGAGGGAGCTCGCCGTGGTCCACACGGCAAGGACATTCCAACTCCTCACGGACCTGGGATTCTCCGTGAACTACGCCAAATCCCACCTGGTGCCCGCGCAAGTCGCACTGTTTCTGGGAGCCAGGCTCGACACAGTGTCCCTTCTGGCCTCCCCGTCGGAGGAGAGGACCAGGACCATCTTGGGCAAGGTGCAACGGATGTTGGTGGCCGACGCGGCCAAAGTGAGGTCCATCAAGTCCCTCCTCGGGATGATGTCTTCCTGCATCTACCTCATTCCCATGTGCAGGCTCCGGATGCGCCCGTTGCAAGAATTCCTGGATGCGCGCTGGATCCAGATGACGGGCAGCTTCGAGGAAAGGATCAAGCTCGACGAGAGTTTCCGACGAGCGATACGGTGGTGGGGCACCCGCGCGCATTTGACGGCGGGCATGGACTTCCAGACCCCAGCCCACCAGGAGACCGTGACCACGGATGCCTCCCTGGAAGGGTGGGGAGCGCACACCGAAAATCTGCACGCAAGGGGACTCTGGCTCCCGACGGAGAAGTCCCTGCATATCAACGTCCTGGAGCTCCGTGCAGTGTTTTGGGCCCTCAGGTCCTTCCTTCCGTCCCTCAAGGGCAAGGTGGTGAGGATCTTCACCGACAACACCACCACCATGTTTTACATCAGGAAACAGGGCGGAACCAGGTCCCCAGCGCTGTCCAAGGAGGCGCAGGACCTGTGGCATTGGGCCGTTGCCCAAGGGATTTTTCTGGTGCCGTTTCATCTGGCAGGGATAAAAAACACCATCGCCGACTCACTCAGCAGGGAGCTGCGCTCGTGCCACGAGTGGGAACTACGGCAGGATCTGGTGGATCGCCTCTTCCGACGGTGGGGCACACCCCAGATCGACCTGTTCGCGACGGCGACGAACACCAAGTGCCGGAGGTTCGCCAGCAGGTTTCCCCAGACGAGGAGCATGGGCGATGCTTTCTCGTTCCTCTGGGAGGGCCTGTTCCTCTACGCGTTCCCTCCCTTGCCTCTGCTAATCCGGCTCGTCAACCAGCTCAAGAGGTCACGGTGCAGGATGATCCTCGTCGCACCTGCGTGGCCGAGGCAGATATGGTTCCCGGACCTTCTGGACTTGTCAGCGTCCCCGCCGATCAAGCTGCCGGCGGACGCGGATCTACTCTCCAGGGAAGGAGGCGCCATCCTCCACCACGACCCGAAGTCGCTGAACTTGCAGGCCTGGCTCCTGCAGCGCTAGAGTTTGGAGGATACGACATACCGGCCGATTGCAGAGAGGTTCTTGCAAAGGCCAGGGCGTCCTCGACTCTTAAATGCTACGGACACAAATGGAAGAGGTTCTCTGTCTGGTGCCACGCACAGAAGATTAACCCTCTACGGATTACGGCCCCCCAAGTACTGCCGTACCTGCTGACGCTGGCCAAAGCTGGTCTGGCACACGCGTCCATCAAGATTCATCTTGCTGCGATCTCCCGATACACCAGAACCACGGGGCGGACGTCCTTGTGGTCTCATCGTCTGGTGAAAGAGTTCATGAAGGGACTGTTCAGATCGTTCCCGCCGGTGAAGGCTCCGGCCCCGGCGTGGGAGCTCAACGTGGTGCTGACCAAGCTCATGGGACCTCCGTTCGAGCCTCTGCACTCGGCCCCGTTGAAGTTTCTATCGTGGAAAACAGCTTTTCTTGTGGCCATCACCTCCGCACGAAGAGTGGGAGAGATCCAGGCCCTTTCCTGCAAGGCCCCGTACTTGACTTTCCACGACACGAGGGTAGTGCTCAGGACGCACCCCTCCTTCATGCCCAAGGTACCGTCGGACTTCCATCTCAACGAACCCTTGGTGTTACCTGTGTTCTTCCCGTCGCCTTCGTCGCCGGCTGAGAGGACTTTGCACTCGCTGGATGTAGCTAGAGCGCTGAAGTTCTACGTGGACCGCACGAAGGGTTTTCGGAAGACGTCACAACTCTTTGTGAACTTTGGACCTGTCAATCAGGGGAAGGCTCTCTCGAAGGCTTCCATTTCCAGATGGCTCTCCGGCTGTATCATGTACTGTCATCGGTTGGCAAACCGACCGCTGCCTGGCCGTCCGAGAGCCCATTCCACCAGAGCGATCGCAGCTACCACAGCGTTCCTTTCTGGTGTGCCCCTGCTGGACATATGCAGGGCTGCTACGTGGAGGTCGATGCACACCTTCACAAAGTTCTACTGCGTCGATCGGGATTCCAGGGAGGAGTCCAGGGTCGGCCAAGCAGTGCTGCGCAACCTGTTCGCCTGAGGTGAGCCTGGTGAGGAGGTAAGATGCTTAATGTTGAGTTTGATGTAATGCTTAATGTTGAGCCTTTGCCACCTCCCGTGGTTGTGCATGTGTGTACTGCTATGTATTCTTTATTCATGAGCATGTGAATCCATGCCAGACCCCATGCTGGAGAAGGAACAAGTTACTTACCTGTAACTGTTGTTCTCCAGCATGGGTCTGGCATGGATTCACATGCGAACCCTCCCGCCTACCCCTCTGCGGCTCTTCACTTGGTCATACTGCCACTTCACGTGCTTCCAAATCTGAAGATGGCTGCCAGAGGCGGTGCTTAGGTAGAGGGCAGTCATTGGCTGTGGTCAGTATGACGCAGAGACCAGTGATTGGTTATTACTACGAAAGACAGATCAGAAACGAAACTGATACTGGTTTTTTCTTTACCGAGGATTCCCAGCCTGACGACGGGGAATATTCATGAGCATGTGAATCCATGCCAGACCCATGCTGGAGAACAACAGTTACAGGTAAGTAACTTGTTCCTTACAGGTACCGGTAAATTCTTACCGCCTTACTACGAGGTCCCTTTGCGGGTTGGAGAATTTAACGCCTGCTTTTTGCAGGCGTTAAAAACCAACCCGCAAAGAGACCAGGGAGCTAATTACGGTACCGCAATTTGCAGTACCGTAATTAGCGCCTTCCCCATTCCCATAGAGCCCTATGGGGCAAAAATGGGAATGGGGAAGGGCAATGGTGGAAGGGGGAATTACCGCCCCACCAACCTTGGAATAGGGCGGTAATTCCTCTTTCCACCAAGGCAGTGCCGGTATTTTAGCGGCATGAACCATGGCGCTAATAGCGCCATGGTTCACCGCCATCCGTGTAATGAGGCCCAGTGTCTGGTGTTTGTATGTCGTGCTATGGGGTTTAAAGTTTGCTTTCCTTCATCAGGGGTATGCTTTCTCGTTTCCTGGGTTGCTGTTGGGATGTAGTGAAGGTCCATGGTTCGTCTGGGCGGTTGTTCTGTTGGTTCTCCCTTTGGTGGATTCTGGTTCGGGTCTTCTCGGCTGCTCACAGAGATTCTTGGAGTTGTGGTTCTGAAATACAAAAGGGAGAACAGTGGTCAGCAACTGTTTGGGGAGTCCTTCAGATACAAGTGGTATCAGGGTTATTTCGGCACATGGGGGGAATTCGGGCACCCACCCCAATTTCCACTTCACATATCTGGGGCAGGGCTAGATCTGACTTTTGTTTTACTGAGCATTCTGTCCCAGGTTGAGCAGGGTCCCTGTCCGTCCACACCCCTCCCCTTTTGACTGGGTCATGACTCTGACCCTGTCACAAAGCATAAAGTTGGAATGAAAAGTGAGCCGCTCAAACATCTGCAGTTGACCGTGAGCCGCAAAGTTCAGATAGAGAAAACTGGTTGTCTGAGAGCCAGAGGTTGCGGGTCTGCTCACAGGAAGAACTACAGACCCTGTTCATACTCGCTGGCAGGGTCCCGCAAAACAAATTAGTTTAGAAAGCTGTATTAGAGATTCATGTAGAAGAGGCCTGAGCCACTGGTACAACGATTCTAACCTGGCTGACACATGTAACATTAATTAGTGCAGCTGTGGGCTGGTCAACTGGCCAACACATGTCAGCTGGGGGACCAGTGGTTCGCTCAGGCCTAACCCAATCACAGGAAACTCTCCCGCCACTCAAGCAGCGGATGATAGTCTGACAATTACCCGCTCTGGTCTCAACCCAGCTGATTTATAGAAGAAGAATGCAGCCAAAACTAAGCGTGGGAGTTGGGAATCTGTGTGCAGAGTTGCAGGTGAAGAGTAGTGTGACGGAGCTGCAAGGAGGTTGATGGGGAAAGAAAGGCACAGAACAAGAGGATGGAAAGGAGCAGAGAAAGGGGCGATGAGAAAGCAGAGTGGAGAAAGAGTAGAGCGAGAGGTGCGAAAGAGAGGGGAAAGAGCATGGGGGTCCAGCAAAGGAGCCGGGGGTGGAAGAGAGCGAGTGGAGGAGAGAAGGCACAGGGGGGAAAAAGAGACCAGAGGAGATGAGATGAAGGTGAGACTGAGGGAAAGGCTCAGAGAGGAGGAAAAAGAGAGAAAAAATGGACTAAAGGTGGAGAAGAGGACAAAGAGGTGTGGATGGAGAAAAGAGGGGATCAAGTGATCAAACCCAGAACATCAGTATTTATAAAGATCATATAGTGGAGAGGCCGAAGTTTACAGCATCGGAAACTGAAGGCCTGCCAGGCAAGGTTGACAGTTCTCCAAGGACCAAAGCCTGATAGCCCCCAAGTTTCAATGGTCCTGAAAAAAGTCTGACGCAGTATCTCCGTCAAGACGAACCAGGGCGTTCGTTAGGGTTAGTGGTGCCAGGTAAACTTCAAATCTTTAAGGAACAATGCAACATCCAGCGACACCCAAGAAAAAGCTGACAAAGGACAAGAACAAACCATGGGACACTCTAAATCCCACAGACAGTGAGTGACTGTTTGCTGCTAAGAAGGCAGACCTGATCTCTGGGATAACAAAGGAGGACGGAGGACCATGGCCCTAAAGAAAGCCTGACTTATTTAAGAAAATCCTAAAAAGAAAATCTTGTGGGCTTAGTAATGACCTAAAAGTGAAATGATACATGGTTTTTGGCTTGTTTTTTCATCACTGACTGTGACACACTCTTGCCATCCTCCCCAGCTCATCTGCGTCGGGGGTGAACTGCTTGAATGCCTCCGGCACATGTTGATACTCTATATATTTCGTGATTGTTCTAGCTCAATGAACCCCTTTCGTTTGGTAGGATAGCGTAAAATGGAGGGAGACATAAATTGGATGAGACTGTGGAATCTAGTAACAGCTTTGTAAAAAGGGACAAAACTACGTCAAACTTCTATTCCATAATAATAATTTATTCACAAAGTGATTGATGATGGCTAAGTTTGCATCCTTATGCAAAACAAGAACCAGAGAATCTGTGATGTGTGCTTCAAGTCAGCCCAACATATTTTCACCAGTGCCGAGTAGTATTCCCTCATATCTGAAGAGGTAACTCACCCCTACCTAGATCTGAATCTCCACAAAGAGGTTGGTCACTGTTAGCCAACATCTGTGCCACTCAACTCCTGCAAAATGTAGGAATTCTGTTCTTTTTGCAGACGATTCTGTCCCTAGAAACTGTGTTAACTACTTTAAAAGCCAGATTTGTTCACCTAGTCTACATGACTCCTGCCAAGCTCCTTAAATCATGCTGCCCTACTGACTGGACATGCTGTCTCTGATGAAAGGGGGAAGCCTACTTTGCAATTTAGCAGCATCTAATAGAGCCACCTAGCCCTCGAGGACCGGAACAGGCTGACCATCTCTGCCCTTCACAGAATTGTTTGAGTTTAAAGAGAAACAATAAGGGGGACGCTAGAGAGCCCAGCCAAAATGTCCACAGGTTTGTGAGCTCCTGAGAAGCCCCATAGATGTGGACAAAATCCGGGTGACTTTTGACTCACCGCACTTAAATAAAACAGCTGGCTCAGTGTGTAAGCAGGAGGCAGACGCCCATAAAATATTTGGAAGAGAATCGTACCCTGGCAGCCAAGAACAGAGCAGGCAGGCTGCGGAAATCTGCGACCCCGACCTGGTCTGCCTGGGCTGGTACAGAAATGCTGCGATGTGAGGCGAGGGACGGAGAAACCTAGCCCGCAGCGCCTGCTGAGCGCCGGATGAGAAACTGAGGGCACAATCCCGAGACGTTGCGAAGGAGCATAGATCCAGTGTCAAAGTGGCAGCAGAGACGCATCCAACTTGGTTAAGCACGTGGAGCCGAAGTCGGGACGCTGCAGGAAAGTGCGCAGGGATCACCCTTAGGCACCGGAGCAGTCAGGCGAGGGGGAGGACGCTGTCCCGGAGCGAGGAGCACACTGCCGCATCCAGACATCAGATGCACTGATAATCCAGGACTCGGCAAACTTGGAGGCTGGTGTGCACCCGCTGGAGTGGTGCTCCGGATACAAGGTAGGACCGCTGGGGGAAGTGGGTGGACCCGGACCGCTCTGCTGGGGCCCGCTCCTGAACTCCTCCCCTCACGCCCCCGCACCCCCTCTCGGCTAGAACGAACCAAGGGGAGAGCGGAGGGCCCCTCTGAGAGACAACCCTCGGCCAGCAGATAGCAAGGCCTGGACCCGGACACCGAGCTACACACCTCTGCACAACTGTGCCAGGGGGGAAGGGGAGTGGGAGAGCTATAGCCCAAACAGGATTCGACCCACATAGGGGCCCGCTAGATTGCCACAGAACTGGACTACAATCGGGCCCCTTCCTGTCACTCCCAAGAAAAGCACTGCCAGCTACGCTTGCCCGCCCCAGCCCTCCCTCCTGGCAATAGAGAAGTTCTTTACACACGGTCACATGTTTTGAGGGGTAGCACCCTTCCAAATGAGGACTGAGTGGGGTCATATACCTCGGGGTGGTGCACCGCAGGTGGAACACCAGAGACACAGCGAAGAAGAGGGAACGGCAAATGCGTCACAACATGTAAAAATCCCCAAAATCAGGCAATCATTAATCTAAATTGCATTTATAGGATGGCTAAACACTTGGCCTTGGGGGATGATTCCCCAAATGACGCTGAGAGCTCTACTGGACTGGACCCAGGAGGAGTGCTCAATGACATCAAAGCAATGCTTGGTCAAGTACAGGCAAGCATCCAGTCTCTAGGCGGAAAAATAGTCACCCTGACTTGCAAAGTAGACCACATGCAAGTGCGTCTGGACAAACACAGAGAATGACTAGACGAAGTAGAGGGCTCGGTATCTGCTGTCGAAGATGCAGCCCACACTGCCACGAGAGACCTCACCCTGGTTAAGAGAGCAATTAAGCAACTGGAAGACAAGCAAGATGACCTTGAATCTCGGTCTTGTAGAAACAACATGAGAATCATAGGGGTGCCTGAATCTGCAGATGAACGGAACATGGAGACAATTGTGGAGGACCTACTGAGGGAATTCTTGGGGAATGAGGAGTTCTCAGCAGTGTTCATTGTGGAGAGAGCCCACCGTATCCCATGTGGGAGAAAGCCGATACCCAGCGCACCAGCACAACCAATAATCACTAACCTACTAAACTACCGGGATAGAGACGAGGCCCATTCGGAAGAAAGGGGAAAAGGTTCCCCGACATATCAAGGTGCATCGAGCCTCTTCCTGGACTTTTTGGACAAGGTGCAGTCGTCCAGGAAGACTTTTATTGATGTGAAAAAGAGACTACGGAACAGGAACATTAAATATGTCATGTTATTCCCTGTCAAACTGAGGGTGCAGCATGATGGGCGTGTGTTATTTTTTCATACTCCCGAGGAGACAAACACCTTTTTGGAACTTCTTCCCAACGCGCCAGGCCGTCGAAGGAATCATGATAATGGTACCACCCGCTAATAATGCAGGAAGTGTGAGACACTGAAGACACAAGATAAATGCCTGCATAAGAAGAGGCAGTCTGAGTCGCACAAGATGGGTAGGGGCTGCAAGGGTGACTGGGCCCTAGTGTTCCCTCATGCGGGAGCTTAAGGTTGTTGGGGAAGGGCGGTGGGTGGAAGGGGACCGGCAGGTTGGGGTTGCTGGGGGGTCGGGGGGCGGTAGGAAGGCGAAGTACAGGGGATTGGAGAAGTTGGCAGGTTTGGGTGGCTAGCTGGGGTAGTGGGGGGGTTGTTGAAGAGGTTAATGTTGGAGACACACAGGAAAGTAATTTTGTATTCGTATTTATTAAGTTTATATAATCGCTTTACCCCAAAGCGTCATGAACCCTTTTCATTGGCAGAGCACAGGAGTATCACAGGGTTGCAATCAAAGCAAATGAAGCAATATGCCGTCACAAGGATAACTGGGATACCGAATGGCTGGGTCACTTAGCAGTATTACATGGAATGTCCAGGGCCGGAATTGCCCGTCTAAATGTCATAGGGTTTGTCGTATATACAAAGACACCACGTAGAAGTGGCCTTTTTACAAGAGACGCACCTAATACCAGGTGGGCAATCGAAATGTGGGCGAAACTGGTGGCGCCATCGCTACTGCTCATCCTACTCCTCATATTCAAGAGGAGTAGGTATCCTCATACCCAGCTCCGTCGGGTTTCCACTTGAACACTATGATTAAGGACTGTGAGGGGAGAGCCCTGATAGTACAAGGAATCCTACAGGGTCGATTATACACACTGATTAACTATTATGGTCCCAACCAAGACTCGGCGGAGACCCTAGAATGGATCAGTTGTCAATTAGAGAAGCTACCTGGAGGGGAAATAATTTAGGCTGGGGATTTTAACGCGGTCATGGAGCCCGACCGAGACCGCACTGGGGGATGGGCTTACCGATCCGCACCAAAAGCGACACTTACATTACAGGACATGTGCTGGGCTTGGGAGGTCCAAGATGTTTGGAGGGCCCGAAATCAAGAAACATTAGAATACACATTTCACTCTTCTGTCCACAACTTGGCATCCCGATTGGATTACTTCCTGCTCTCCCATTCACCGAGGTTTCTATCCTTGCGCGCACCCTCTTGGATCAAGCCCCGGTACTGCTGACCATTGATTTAGTGGGTCGGGAAAATGCGAGGAATCCCTGGGTGTTTAAAAGCGAAGGATTGACAGATAGGGTTTTCAGAGAGGGGTTGACAATGGCCATAGATGCCTTTTTTTTAAATAAATGTAGGATCTGTGGAGTCGCATGCAACTCTGAAAGTTTTAAATGCGTAATCGGAGGAGAATGCACCTCCAAAAGAGGCTGGGGTGCTTAAGCAAATCCGTAGCAAACTTGGAGACACAGAAACCCGCATACGCAGACTACAGTCAGACACCTACACCAATACTATTGGAACAAGCTGAGATCAAGAAACAGCTGCAGGTGTTTAGTGAATTAGCACACAAAGAAGCAAGGTTTCTCCAGGGAAGGGCAGCGTTGCTACAATATGGGGAGGGACAACAGCCAGGGAATCTATTGGCAAGGACTGCGTGACCTGAGGGCACTAAAAATCGGGTTCTATCCATTAGAGACTCACACCTGGTGGCGAGATTTGCCGATGTAGAGATAGTCCAAGAATTTTGCAAATTATATGGTCAATTATATTCATCCGAAATACAGGTCTCCCAACAGGAGATGAACGACTATCTGGATCAGGTCGCTTTATATTGGTGCACAGGCAAGGAAAGGGAGTGGTTGGGTCGCCTTGTGTCTCTGGGGAAAGTTCTGGTGGCTGTTAATTCTCTCCTGTCAGGGAAATCCCCAGGGCTGGGCAGATACACAGCCGAGTTTTACAAACACTATGCTGTGAAATTGGCCTCACACCTACTGCAAATGTACCACCAGAGTCTGAAGGATGGGTACCTGCCGGACTCCCTGAGGGATGCGGTGGTAGTGGTGTTGCAAGCAAGACCAAAAAAGCGGACTGCTCATCCTATCGTCCTATCTCACTCATCAATCTGGACAACAAACTCTTGCCCAAACTAATAGCATCCAGAGAAGCCCCGCTGATGGTGAGGGTAATGAAGGCAGACCAATCCGGGTTCCTTCCGGGACAATCCACTTCTTATGGGTTGCGCAGAATGTTCAGGTTGTCAGCGGTACCACAAAACGTCCCAGCTGTAGCTGCACTCTTCGATGCCACGAAAGTGTTCGACTCTGTTGAATGGCCCTTTATGTTCACAATATTACATAGGATGGGGATGGGGGAACAGCTTATCTTGTTGGTTTTATTATTGTACACAGTGCCAGTGGCCAGGATCAGGGTGATCAACTAAAACATAGCACTGGGAAGAGGTACCAGGCTGGGAATGCCCCCTGTCGCCACTAATATTCACACTGGCGATAGAGCCATTGGTGGAGGCAATTAGGGAGCACCACTCACATGGGGGTGCAACTTTGCAAACACAGGGTGGCCGTCTCCCTATACACAGACGACATGATACTCTGTCACCGATCGCATGCAAAATCTTGATCCACTTATGCGTGGCGTGCTGGCGTTCGGGGACTTCTCAGAGCTCCGTATTAACACCACCAAATCGGTTTTGTTTCCGCTAACGGACAGTGCCAAGCGTTATACAGATGGATGGGGGTTCCAATGGCATAAGGTACTTGGGGATAAATATTGCTCGAGCCCCAACTACCTTGTATGAGCACAACTATCTGAGGGTAATGGAACAAGTGAAAACGATGGTCGAACAGTGGAAGAATGTACCCCTTAATCTCTACGGATGAATCTCCTTAGTCAAAATGGTACTACTACCACGGTTTCTGTACTTGTTCCTTAACGTCCCGCTGGCACTTCCTCGAGAGTATTTCCGGGACCGGAGAACCATGATATTGGGATTTATCTGGGCTGGGAAACAGGCTAGAATATCGTGGGGAAAATTGGTTATGCCACTGAGCGAGGGTGGTCTAGCGCTGCCAGACTTTGAAACTTATTATGATGCGGCTCAAGCAGGGTTCCTCTTCTACTGGTATGGGTGCCAGGCAGACAGAAGGTATGTAGAAGTGGAGAGAGCGTTGGTGGCCCCATTGCTATTGCGCTCGGCACCCCGCAGAACCTCCAAGGCAAAGGACATGGTGCAACTGACCTGTATGCTGTGGTCTCGAATTGAGCGCAAACACAAAGGGGAGGTCATTTACTCCCCGGCCCTGCCGATCATTTATATACCGGGAATACCACTTACCAGTGAAACAAGCTATGTTGCTTTTATGAGGTAAATGAGGGTGACCTGCTTTCGAGATCTCTTCCCGAATGGCCAATTTGTGTTGCTGGAGGAAATGCACAACAGAGGGGAACTTGCCTCCCTTGATGTGTTTTTGTACTTCAGGCAGAGGAATTCGACAAAAAACACATTCTCGACCTTCCACAGAGAACCTATGGTAGCCCTGACTCTTGACAAAATGCTTCAGGGAGACTATAGTGCGAGGGTGGTCTCGGTCATATACGGCATCAGCCTCAGTACTAATCTAAAAGCAGGCACCTCCTCCCGAGAAAAATGGGAAGTCTCCATAGAGCGCGGAATGTCGGAAGAAACGTGGAAATATTGTTGTGCACAGACTAGGAAGGTAGCTCTCAATGCTAGATTCAAGTTGATTCATTTCAAATACCTACACCAATTCTACTACATGCCAGCCGTGCTACACAGATTCTTCCCAGACACCCCACAGACTTGTGCGCGATGCAGTAACATAACAGCTGATTTCCTACACCTTACGTGGAGCTGCCCGCAGATGGTCTACTTCTGGGAGAGGGTCTTTGAGGTGCTTGGTGCAAAAATAGGGGAAAGACTAGACCCAGACCTACTGCACTATTTGGTCACACTAAATCCTTCCTCATGGGTAGGAGGAAGTTATTGAGGTTTCTCCTTCTATTGGCCAAAAAGAGGGTGGCAATGGTGTGGGAGGAACCCAATTCCAAGATTTGATAAATGGCACACTGACGCCTTATATTGTAATGATATGGAGACAAGATTTGGCAGACTACTGTATCACCAAGCCAAGGGACATCTGGGACCCATACATTGACTACCTGATCACTCAATCCCATGACATGATGGGGAGCCCCTAAACAGCCTCACAATATTACTAACACTGATAATATCATGTAGACCATCGACTCCTCGGATGCGTGTGATTTAATGTTGGAAAGACACCACAATACTCATGCATTCTGCCCATGGTGGTTCAGCATATGGGGATTTGAACTATGACTGGAGGCTCCAACAAACTGCATACGGGAACAATGCATTTAGACATACTGTGCTGTCTTGGTTTTGTTAAGGTTTCTTCATTTTCTGTAATGTTAGCCCTTCTTTGCTGATTATGTTGAAAAACTATCAATAAAAAAACTTTAAAAAAATAAATAAATAAAGAGAAACAAGAAGACCTTCTTACACTGCATGTTCTGCCTCCTTTTACAAAAGATGTATACTAGTGAGTGCCTGGAGGAAGGATCCCTTTTGTTTAGGCTACTTTTCCCCTTATTTTTCAAGAGGTTTATCGCCCCGCTATCATGGCATTTATTATGGTGTTTTTGCTTCATGAATTCCTCAAAGGTTTACAAAAATATTACTTTCAGTTTAAGTTGCAGGTAACTTGCTACAACTAACTAGCTTTATTTTGACCTTCAGTAGATATAATGTGAAATTATTATCCTGGAAAAGGGGTACTATTGTTGCAGTTAAATGTGCAAAAGATTTGCAAAAATAATCCTCTGCTAAATATTTACTCTTTTCTTCTACAAATAAGGTAGTTCCTCAATCTCTTTTAGATATCCTGATAGAAAGTCTTACATTTTATCTGAGTCTTATAATATTCTTTCTCAGTCTTACTATTTTTGCTTGCATATCATTCACGTTAAGTTATCAAGCAGCAAGCCAAAGATTGACCATAAGTCTGAGAAATAAAGATTTGAGATATTGCTTAATTCCACTGCCCGCAGCTCTCCTATTCTCTGCCAATGTTCATCACGTTTCAATCGCTGCATTATTAGTAATCTACCTCTTGCTGAAATACGGTTTAGGCAACCCTGCTGTGGCTCTTCTAGTTGGTGAATGCACTGTCAAAATGCTGTTTAGTTGAAGGCTCACTGGTCGCAGCTGCTCAAAGCATTTGTCTTGACTGTGTGCGAGGGCCAGCAGTTCTGCTAGTCCTCTGTGGTGTTGTTGGGCGTCTGTGGGCAGGTCTGTATAAGCTTTTGACTCGGGGCAGCTAGGCCAGCATAGCACTTGAGGGCATCAAACCAGTGTGGCAATCGGAAGAGTCCAGCACCGAATCAATGTAGATTTGGATGTTTTTGATAGCCTTGAGTGATGCTTGAATATGGTAGATGGCAGCATGATTGTTTTAGAAACAGAAAGAGGAAGGTGTTTATTCTTTGTGAAGATCCAAGCCAATTTTAGAATTGTGATACCAACCTATTATGTCTGATAGTGTGTATTTGCTAACACGGTCTCGGTCTGTCATGGTAGGGAAGTTGTGTGCACCCTTTTCCTGTCACATGGCTGGTGACAGGAAGGAGGTCTGTTGCAACTCTTCTGCTCCATCATGGTCTCTACTGGATATCTTGAGGGCGTGTTTCTCATCTCCTTCCATCCACAATTCTTGCCAAACTCCATTATGTTCCTGAGATTTGTCATCACCTTTTCCCTTTTGTCCCAGAGAAAATCCTATTTCTCTGTGTTATTGCATCAGAGCAGGTATGATTGCTACAATGGAGGGTCACCCTTCCATCCAAGCTCCAGATCCAGGCAATATGTAATTGTAAAACATCCTGCAGTGGGTGAAGAAAGATCTCCAGTATGTTGTATGGACACAGTTTAGCGACTAGTTGGAATGAGCCTCCATACTTTTGTTTGTTCTGCTCCAAATGTAGCACACAATATCGTGTATTACTGAACAATAGGTCTCTCTTTATGTCGTTCAGTAACCACAAAAAGTGTATGCTCGAACATTTTCCTTGTCAAAATACTGTAATCACACTGGACAGAGGTATTGTTAAGAGGAGTGTCGTGTCCAGAGGGATGTATCATATTAAGTAACACTACTAACTTTACTTTTTCTGTATCTGTTCTAGATTATCTGTCTGGTGTGCTCTAAGCTCCTACTCATCGCATAATAAGGGTCAGTCCTCGCCGCGGCAGAGGAAGAGACATCGAGAGGATATTGAGGTGAGAGCCTACTAGATTAATTTCTTGTCCACCCACCTCCTGTGCCTACCTAGGGCTGTCTTGGTTCTTGGGAACCTCTGCTCCAGGCTAAGTAAGTTCCGGTCTTCTTGGCCATTCTTCCTAGATTTTCCCACCTCTTCTTTCTGTTCACTCTCCTCTGTGCTGACCACTGTCTTGGTCTTACTCTCTGGACTATCACTACCTCGCCCCAATATCACTACTACCTCCCAACTTCCTCCACCTCCTACTGCAACCACCTCCTCCAGTTTCCTCTCCTCCGCTTGGCCCCAGTGGTCTCCACTCCTAGTCAGCCTTGGGTCATGTTCCAAACTCTCTTTAGTGACAACCACAATCCACTCTAGTACCTCTCAATCTCTGTCCTTATGAACTCTTGAAAAGTACCATGTGCTTGAGGTGAAATCCACAGGAGTTGCTAGGCCCCATGGACCCCCTTCAACGTCCCACCTACGGTGGTTAGGTTATCTCTATAGTATTGACGTTTTGTAGGGAAAAGGGACTTGGATAAAGCGACACAGGATCTCTTCTTCCTCAACCAGAACCTGCAAGACACAAAGGGAAATCAGTAAGATACTACCTCTCCTACTTCTTCGCGGCCTTTCCTAGTTCCTAGGTAGTTTCCTAGATCCTACCTTTCCTACCTTTTTCCACCTCTACCCCACTAAGTGCCTGGGGGGGTAGAACTATAGGAGCTTATTCACCTTTGTCCAGCTGTTGACCAGCAACATTCTAAATAGTTCTATGACCTCACTCATTCAGTACTCCAGGAGTCATGCCTCTCTCCTTCATCTTGAGTTGAGGAAGGCCTACTCTTTTGCATGGAAGTTAAGGAAATTCCTGGAAAGTGTGACCACCCCCCCACCCCCCCAAAAACATAAACTCTTCAAACCCAAATGAGTAAAACAACCACCCACTCCGTGAGTTAGAACACTGTTAAGCCCTGTGTAAGCCCTAAAAAGTCAATCTCTTCTCCTCCACTTTCTCTTCTGTTCTTCACCCCCTTCACTCTATGCCCAGATCCTGCCTTCCTCTGGCTCCTTCTCATAATGTTTCTTCCCTTCTCATTTTATCCCCTCCTTCCAGTTCAGTCCTGATTTTACATCCTGTTCCTGACACACTAGTGATCTCACATTATCCTTGCAATCTCATCTCAACCTTCCCGTCCCTTTCCCATCCACTACTGAATTTCCCCATCTCCTCACAATCCACTTCTGGTTTCCCCAACCACTCCTCCTGCACCCTTCTGTCACCACCTCTCCAGTCTGTCACCCACGCCATCTCTTGGTCTACATCCTCCTACCAGTCTCCAGCCTTCACCAAACGAGAAGCTCCTGCAAGCCACGCTGCAGGGCTAAACTGCACGACTTATATAGGGATGTAAACCCTCCCCCTTGCACCATCTCCTTTACAGTAGCTTCACGTGTGTAGTGTGGGCAGGGCTGCGCCCCATGTCATGTCAGCTGAAAGAGGTCCGGCTTAAACCTATGTCAACCCTGGTGGCAATTTGGATTTCTGTGTATGGTGAGCTAGGGAATACTGCTTATAGTTGGAGGATGCCCAACTACTGTTGTAGAGTGGGTAAGTACTGTTTGAAAGTTTTCTATGTCATTTTATCATGATTACCTGGTGGTTCCTTTTCATTTTTATTTTCTCTAAATGTCTGACTTTTTCTCAGATCAGAGAATTCGCAGCTATTTGGCTGTTAAGATGAATTTTCAGAACCAGTCGTGTGAGGGGAGGGAGAGGTGGGGGTTCTGAGAGGCCACCCTGGTTAGTGAACAGTTATTAACACTTAGGTCTAGCAAACCTCTGTCAAGATAACGTAGAATGAGCAGTAAGCAGACTTCAGGAGCTATGGGGGTATAGAAGTACAATTAACCACACACATTGGTTAACATTGGTGGCTGAATCCTGCTCTGCTTCCTTGCACATGTGGCTCAAACCCTCCACTGGATCTCTTCTTCTGGTTCTCCATGGATGTCCCCCGTGGTCAACTAATTTATTCTGGGTACCTGTGGAAAGGAACTGGGAGTTACTTGGGTTTTCATCATAACTGTAGGTCAGCCCACATGCTTTCTCCTGTTTCCTATAGGCAATGTCTCTCAATAATGGAATTAGCATATGTCATACGACAAGGTACTTACCTGTGCTGTGGCAATTTTCCTGGGGTCCCTCTAGGGTTCCTAAACTTCTTCACCAAGCCCTGGATTTTTAGCAACTCCCTGATTTACTAAGCATATTCAAATCAGAGTATAACATTCTGGTCTAAGGATATACAGTGGTTCACTACTCTTTGCCACCAGATATGGGGCCTACTTGGTAGCAGTGGGGCCAGGCCTTAACTGACCATTTACTTTTTTTATATACACTGTGCTCTATTTGTTATGTCATTCTGAGTCATTATTTTTCATTTCAGGAACATTTTGTATGTGACTATATAAATAGTGTATATGTTTCACTATACCAGTGTGGTGTATTATTTTGTGCTGTACCTGCTAGTCTTCCTCCCTCCTGAAGTTAAGCCTGACTGCTCTGCTGCACTTACCATTGGGGAGTCTGGTCTTTCCTTTTGCGTGGCACACTGTTCTACTGTGAGGCTAGATTATTACACAGCACTCAGAGGGTTGTGCAAAAATCTCCCTAATAGTGGGCAAGTTCCTCTTGGATATCCAATTGGGTTTTGTGACAATCCTTCAGATGGTGACACTTTGTCCCAGGGTGAAGCCCCTTTCCATGAGGCTATGGAGGTCAGGCCACTAACTGATGGCACCCCTAGGAGTGGTAAAATGCAGAAGGATCTCATGGGGAGGGACTCTCCTCCTGGGGACAAGGGAGTGAGTCTGTGACACAGCCCCTTTATCTCCCAACCCGACAGGGTTGTACCAACACCCAACCTTTCCTTGTGTGTGCCATAGTTCAAGACTATGCGTTACTGTAAGGTGTCGGACAGTCTCACTAGGATAAGTACTGGGATGAGGAATAACTCAAGAATGCGGCAGTCAAACAGGTAGAGGGTTCGACCAGCTGTTGTCAATCAAACTAATGTTACACTGGTGCAGTCCCGGCTACTTAAAGTAAACCATAAAGAAGGACAGTGCGTGCAATATCCAGAATGATCACGACATCAGGAAGGAGAAGTAGGCGAACGAGGAGGCTGCCAAAAAGCCAGTAAGCCGGAAACGAGTCGTTTGAAGGTTGCACCGAGGCAGCCTTGTGAAGTGAAGTGACGATAATTAGCCGAGGGACGCGAGGAAAGTGTCTTATCAGTCGACGGAGGCCGACAACCCTGAAGCTGAAAGTCATTCTGGTGGTGGCGTGACCTGTAGTGAGTGGGCCGTGGGGTCCAAGAACTACGCCGAGACAGCCAACAGTAACGGACCGCATAGCTAAGCGGGCCAAATAAGAGTGGAAGAAGAAGAAGAAGAAGAAGAAGAATTATTCATCATCATCATCATCATCATCCCCGAGTGAAGGTAACGGTGTTAGGTAGAATTTTATTATTTGTGCAATATTCTCCCCACTTGTGAGTTCCCCAGCACTTTTTGCTGGGCTTTTGGATTTTCGATCATTTCTCCTGAGTGGTGGGACCCTTTTTCCCTTCTCACTCAGTCTTTTGCTCTACCTCTGGTAACCTTTTTCAACCCTTTTGGTTGTATCTTTTTGGAGTTATGCTTTACCTGGACTTTTTAATGCATCTGTATTTTATTATTGCAGCACACAGCACTAAATGTGCAGTGTTGCTGGGGGCTCTTTGGGCTACCCTTTGTATTGTCCTTGTTATAACTACTGTTTCCAAGGACAGGGGGATACTTTTTATCCTGCCTAATTTTATTTTGTGGAAACGGCACACCCCACATTATGTGGAGTGCTGAGGGGGACACAATCTATCCCCTTTTCCACTTCTTCTGTAACTTTCTGGTTAATCTAAGTGGCTGGTGGCAGTGGATATTTTCTACCGACTTTTTGTGATTTTTACACGCATGCTGCTGTCGCACCTGCGGTAAGGGAAACATGGGTCACCATTGACTTTAAATGGTGGCAGTCTTTTTTTCTCGCAAATTCTTGTTAACTTGTCCTTTATTTAGCCTTCTTCTGCTGTTCTAGGTGGAGGAGGTGCTGCTGACTCTCTTGTCTTTGCCGGGCTCCCATTGGGAAGCCTGCACGAGGGTGCCAGCGTGTCTGGGAGTGCACCGTAACTCTGCAGGTCTTTGTTCTCCAATATGTCTGCTTAGATCCAGTTATGACTGGGAGGCTGGCTGTCCCCTTGTTAAGGGAGTTTCCTAAAGTCCCACTCAGAGGTAAGACTTTAGTAAGCTATCACATTGATTTGTAGATCCCCCAACTCTTGGTAACAGTCTATACCACTGCTAGAACCTTGGTAGAGTGGCAGAGCAGTCAGGCTTATCTGAAGAGGAAGATGTGAGTTGTAGGTAAGTACACTGAATCCAGTTAGTAATGCGATTTCAAAGAAACACTTGCACATAAATGTATATTAAAATATTTATTATATTTACACAATAATTACTTTGAAAGACTTGGTACATAGAACCAAAACACTTAGAATACTTTTCAAAGGCCAGTGCTTAGTTTGCAGTTGCTCGCGCTTACATTTTTTACAGCTTTTGACAGTAATGACAGTTCTATCGTATTATGGGTAATGACGCGCACTCGCGAATCTTAGCAGAAATACGGTAAATACATTTACTCTGCATACACATACAAAATAGGGACTTTTGGGAAGGAAAACATTTGCTTAGTGTTAGACTAGCAAGGCTTAAGGTTCTAGAGGCGGTTTCTTTGCACAGCATTTATTTCAAGTCCTAAAACAGAACCCTAGGTAAAGGCAGTTCTGAGAGGGCTCAAGTCTTGACAAGCAGCAGAATACCAAAAGTTCCTGTGGATACTTTAAAATCTCTAGTCTTTACGATGTAGCAGGTTTAAACCAACGTTGGAGACCCTGTTAAGGACTCGCTGTTGGGGAGAATTTTCATGTTAGTGCTTTTCCTCCCACTTCAGAGACCCCCAGCTCTTTTGCTGGACTTGGGACTTTTTAATTTAAACTCCCGAGTGAGTGGGACCTTTTTCTCACTCGTGTTTTTACCTGATTTGGATTTTGTGTTTTCACTGTTTTTGAGTCACTGAGTCTGACAAACTCCATACGCATCTACTTTTTGTATGGTGACACACAGCACCTTCAGTCCAGTGTCACAGAGAAATCCTTTTAGATTTAAGGTTTAACTACCTTTTCTTGTGTGAACTACAGTTCCCAAGAATAGTAAAGTGAAATTGACTTTACTTACATTTTCTCTTTGCAGGTCCAGCACACACCATCCTTTGGAGTGCTGGAGGGTTACCTCGTAGCCCCTTATCCTACTCGCTCATGTAACATTTTTATGTTACCCCCACTACTTTAAATGCTGGTGGCACTGGTTTAATTTTTTCCTACCATTGTGCTTTTCTACCGCAGGCTGATCCCTCAGCTGCAGTACAGCACCATGGGTAACCATTTTGTCAAAATGGCCCCGTCTTCTTTTTTCACCATTTTCTGTTTGTGAGGTCTTTCTTGGGTTTTACCCTGTGCGTTGACAGGTTTGAGCCCTTTGTTTGTCTTGCCTTTGGCGGGCTTCAGCCCTGAAGCCCGTCTCTGGCTCCAGTGTGTCTGGAAGGACAGGATGTGTAGGAGGGTCCCGAAACTCCCCTATCCATTGTCTCTAGGAATGCCTGAATGCAACCAGTCCAGATTGGCTGGCTGTCCCTTCTGCTGTGTGGTGTGATTGACAGCCTAGGCTGTGCATGAATGGAAGAAACTTCCTTAAAAGGTGAGGGTTTTGGGACTAGAGGCAGAGTCGACCACTGGGAGAAACACCCAACGAAGAAACTGTGAACGAAACTTGCTGCAACCTCCTGGACCTTTGAATTTCCTGGTGAAGCCCTGCTCCTGTGCTGAACTCCTTTTTCACCTCGACAGAGAAGCTCCGGATGGGACGACTTCTCCCCTTGGGTTAGTGGGACCAACTAACACCGAGACAAACACTCCTGGACCACCATCCCCTACTGGCTTTGCTTCTTCGTTGCTGTAAGAACCCAATGCCAGGGATTGAGTGTCCGTAGTGGAGTGCAATGTCTGCCGCAGAACGAATCCAGCTAGAAGCCCCAGGAGATTCATAAGGACCATCCCGATGCAGGGCCTCCAGATCCAGAGTCCCCTTACCAGAGTGCAGAACCGAGGGAGCAAAGAGTCCAACCTGTATCCAAGATCCTCAACGGTGCTGTTCGCTAAGTGCTGAAACCACGAAGTGCTGCTGAACCGAAAAGAGCCTGTAGCTGCCGACGACCTCCCAAGTACCGCCGCAGGAGCCCTCCAGACCTCCTCCCTCTTGTCCCCACGACTGAGGCTCAGGAACAAGGGTCTGCACTGCTGTGGTAAGACAGAATCCAGCTGGACCACTCTTCTTCAAACCAGAGGTACTGTATAGGCTTGGGGTACCTACCTCATTCTTTTAGCTGTGCTCTTCATAGTTGGAAATTGCATTGGTTTACCGTTTAGAGTTAATACCAACTCTTTTTCTCACAGGCTTAACAGCTTGTGACCTTACATTGATTTTCTACAAACTCTCTAACTTTGTGCAAGACATTTGATCTAAGAAGTACAACAGATCCATAGACTGTGTTCCAATTGACTTTGGCTGCCCTGGCTCCTTGCAGACTCTTCTGGCCGTTGATTTTGATACTATTTGTCCTTCATAGGTGGTAGCTTGGTGTATACTGTTACTGCTGGGAAAGGCTTATCTGGATTTCATTGGAAGATTTAGTTGTCCTCGCACATACTGAGAAACAGTTTAACCTTTTTCATTCCCTAACCTTTCCTTTCTGCAACCTCAGAATCTGCAAAGTATAACTAGTGTGCTATATAAATGCCATTATTGTCCTTGTGATTGAAGTCACCTCAGGGTGTAGGAATTGTGTAAGAAGCATATCCAACGATTGACCACTAACTTGTTTTGATTCTGAAAAGTAATTTTAAAGTATATTTACATCGTTACACAAATTGCCTGTTTGCTTATTTAAAAATTGATGTTAATTAAATCAATAACTATTTATAACTGAAACCATGAGTGTAAGTGTTACTTGGCTACTTGTATTTACGGATTTAATTTGTACAACTCAGCTCACATTTACCCCTCTTGAGATAGGCCTGGCTGCTCAGTCACACTACCAACTTGTGTAGTACAGACCTATATCAAAAGGTGGGTTACTGAATACCAAGCAGATAAGCGTTGTGTAGTGTCACACAGTGTGACTGCATCAATTCTTACCAAACACTCCCTAAAGGGACACAAGCAGCAGCTTGAGTCGGAGGTAAGAGGGGGGTACCCTGGACACCTCTATTTGCACTCCAACTCTCTGGAGCGACTTCACAGATCAAAGTAAGCAATACCTTTCTCCCCACAATACCTTAGGTTTGAAGAAAATATTGTGGCTGGATTCTCCTTGATGTGGCAGCGCTGGACCCCGCCTCCAGATTCCTTGGTCTGATGATGAAAGGCTGGACAATGGACGGGATCTCTCAGCAGCAGTCTCGAGGGAGGACCTCTGGCACGGCTTTCAGCAACTTCTCTGGTCACTCTGTGGATTTGCCCCTTTTCTGCAGCACCAACAAAGGACGCGTTTTGCCTGGTCAATCTTCTTCGCTTCTCACAGTCCTACACTCTGCTGAGGGGGTCTGGGCGAGTTGGATCTGATCTCTGGAGTGTCCTTGAGGGCTCAGCAAAGATTTGGACTAGTTTGGCCTTTCCACGATGATGCACTCGGAATGGGCAACAGGGTTCCTGGTATTGGGGTTCGGCGGCTCTGGAAACTCACAGGACCACGGGGAAATGGCTCAAAACAAAGCGCGTCTTGGGACTGGTTGTTCCCACCAGTCAAAGGAAAGGAAAGGAGTCTTCCTCTTCGGCGTTCTTTTGTCGCACAGAAAACTGGGTCATTAGAGCAGTGGTCGCTTCACGGTGTTGCAAAGAGTCTGCAGGCGTCTCCGGTCGTCTACTTCTTAAGTTACTTCAGCTTCCAGCGGTTGGCTTGCTATTCACCCCAGGAGCTTCACCTTTTATACAGTTCCAGCACTCACTCCTCTGCAATCTTCCTTAGCAGTTTACAGAAAGGGGCATTGTGAGAAACAAATCAAAAGTTGTCTTGCCCGCGTGTCCTCGGGGACTTTGCATCCAGCTGGCCAGGACATGGCCATCGCTTTTGGATCCAGTTCCTGGGGTCTGACCAGTGCGGGGGGGGGGGGTCACCTGGGTAAGGATTCTTCAGGGTTCTGGGGTGAGGCAGCCGACGGTGAGACGCGGTATTCCCCCCCCCCCTTTTTTGTACATCCGACCCCTCCTATTTTTTAGGATCCGATGACCCAACTGCCTCCCCACTCCCTCTTTCTGCCCCAACACTAGGCCGAGGAAGAGTGCGACTGAGAGTAACAAGACTAACTCTTATACATTATACTGGACATGTCCCGCTAATCGGGTCAGGCACTTGACTTCAAGTGCATACACCTGATTCCAATTAGCTCTCCTAACACGGATAAAAGGCGAAACCTAGAGACACACTCTGAGCAAGATGGAACACGAGTACTAGCAGAACTTCCGGGGCGAAGGCGAACATACTGAAGCAGAGCGACGGACCAAGGGATGAAAGCAGCGGGCCGAAAACCCCAAGAGTTCCCTACAGGAGGTTGTTGGCTCCACAAGGCTGTGGAAGACATGTGGAGAAGGCCAGATCCCAATATTGAAGACTGCATTGTGTTTCAAGGACACCAGCAAACCTCCTGGGTGAACGACCGAGTTGGGGAGGCGAGACCAAGCCTGTGGTACTAACTTTGACTCGTGAATTGGAAATCGAAAAGAAAGAGAGAACCGCACAGAGCCAGTGAGTTGGCAAGCGACCTGAGAGACCGGTGTGTGCTAAGAAAGATTGAAGTTTTAACAATATATCGCAAGTGAAGGCTGCACGCATGTGGATGAGACGCAATGGAAGGCAGACCTGCAAATGAACTTTAAAGCAAGAACAGCTGTGGTATCAGCGATACTGAGTAACAGAGTGGTCAGGCAAAAAGGAGTAGCCTTCTCAAAGGTCTCTGTGAAAGGTGCATTGTTTGAGGTGATAAAAGTAAACTAACTGTAAAAACGAAAGTGAACGAAGTTAACCCTGAGAGAAGAGGAGAGGAAAAGCTAATCAATGAAATCTGAGTCGAAGTGGTCCTGCGGTGGTCTGTAAAAGAAGCCCTGCACATTTGAAAGTCTTTGGCATCCTAAAAGCGGTCTGGGCCCGATGAAGGGAGACCAAAAGTATAAAAAAACTTGGGGAAGGGAGACCCGGCAAATGTTGAACTGTGTGAGGTCTGAGCCTGGCAGAGGGGGACCAACATTGAACTGTGTAAGGTCTGAGCCCGGCAAATGGGGACCAACGTTGAACTTTTTGTTTCGTTATTTGGAGAAGACTGGAACAGGAGCCTTTAACGTGGAAGGCCAGTTGGGCCTCGATCCATGTTGCGAACATTCAGTATTAAAGCCCAAGCCAGAGTATGTCATCCTGCCTACAGAGACTGCCTTATTCCGTGCTGTTTAAGCGTGTGGAGGAGAACCGATTCAGCCACATTTATTCTTTGTCGAACACTGATTTTCGTTTTATATACATATCTCCTTTACACATTTTATTGTACAAGAGCTTGGGCAGGCATTCAGTTTTGTTAGCATAGACCATTTTGATTTGACAGACGTGACTAAGACTGTTTTCTTTATTATTTGATGGTCGAGGCAACTCCCATCCTAGTTACAGGGCAACGTAAGAGTTTTTCCAAACCCCATGAAGTTGATAAATGTTTTACAAATTGTCTCTCTTGTGTCGCTGTCATACTTGTGATATCGTGCCTCCCCTACAGAGCTGGTCCCATTAAGGCACTCTGGCAGATAAAGGACAGGATGGTTGGAACTCCTCCCCCACTTCCTGCCTGCCCAGACAATTTAGAGCTTAGGTGGGGATACCCAAGGGTTCCTGCCAAAGGCAAAACACACACAGGCCTCTTCCACCAGAATGGTAGAAGAAGGGCTGACAAATAACCACGCTAGTAATGGAAAAAAAAAGAAGGGATCTCCTGAGTTAGTACTCAGGTGCCCCTGTTGTGCACTACCGAGGCTATGGACACTGCTGTAGAAAAATCACACAATAGTTGGTAGGACATGTCCACTGCCACCAGCCATAACTAGGAGATTATCTATATGACATAAAAGTCACAGGAGTAGACGGAAGGGGATACGAGGTATCCCTTTGGCACTCCACATAAGGTGATGTGTGCCAATCTCTCAGACTATAATGTTTTAGGAGAGATACTAAGTATAAGAACTGTAGTTTATGTAGGATATAGAAAAGAATCTCAAAGGAGGACCCTAAGGGTCCCTAGCAACACTGTCCATAAGGAGCTGTGTGCTGCAATAGTAAAATACAGTTGCCATAAAGAGGTATGGAGTAAAATAAACTCCATAGGGCAGGCAAAATACAAATAATAGAGTTCCAAAAAAGACAGAGCCCATAAGAATGAATGAGATGAAAAAGGCCTACACTCATTCACGATTAAGAAAAAGGTAGAGAAGTCCAACAAAAAGTGCTGGGGGTCTCACTAGGAGAGGGGATGAAGCATAAAAATAATACATCTCCCTAACACTCCAGCCTCTGTTTCTGATCGACAGGGAAGACCCAGACCCGACACCTTCCTCTGCTGGGCTGGTGGGCCTAATCGGTCTTGAGACAAGCTGCATTTTGAGCCTTCCCTTGAAGAGCTGCGACCATCCTGGGCTGCAATTCTCGAATACCCTGTGACCTGGACCAATCCGCTGTGCATCGTATCCTGAAGCGCGGTTTGGGCTGGAACTTTGTGGGCATCCTGCTGGACCAACAGTGACACTTTCCCACTCAGAGACTTCTCCCCTTCCAAGTCAGGGACCGAGAAACGGAGGGAAACCTGCCACGTGACGACCATCGCCGAACCAAAGCCTGTGTCGAGTCCCAATGAGCCAGTATCATGAAGATTGTATGCTGGGCGTCCTGCCGCAAGAGGCTGACCGTCTGTTCCCGCCAAAAGTTCCTTCTTTAGCCTCCAGGCCAAGAATCTGAACAGAAGATGCTGTCGCCTCACCTGGGGACCCACCTGTGACATCATCTTCTTTCTTCAGCAAAAGGTACTGTCCCACCCCTATGTACTTGGTGCTTGCTGAGTTGAATCGGACTCATGAGCTTTCTGAGACACATTGGGGTGGACAACCTAACTGTTCTCCCAGCCCTAAGGACACTGATCCTTTGGTCTGCAATCCTTCAGAAGGTCTACCTGACCTCCCGGAATAAACTAAACATTTTACTTACCTGCAACATAGAAGAAACACGCTATTTTGGCCAACTTTGACAGCGTCTGTCTTTCTTTATTCTTCTGCCTAGTGGCCCTGTTCTTCCAAAGTATTGGATTCCTAAAAAGTACTTACCAGTATCTGTTATTTAATTTAAATGTTGGTTATACAAATTGATTTGCTACTCTGACTACTTGCCTGTACTCATCTGATGTTTACCATTGCCTTGAGTAATGCTTAAATGTCGTACTGTATAAAAGTGAAGTCTACTTACCTGTGCTTCTAATATTGTTAGTTGCCTTAGTATGTATAGTAAATAACATATTTTTATAATACTACAGTGTGTAAGTGTATTCTTGACTTTAGGTGTGCCCTGAGTTCTTTGTACTTACCTACAGCCCTTGTCCCTCGTAGACTAAGCCTAGCTGCTCGTCCATTGCTACCAAACCTTTTGGCCAAATCTAAGAATTGGAACCCTGTACACCTAAGAGTGAGTCTTCACTAGTCCTACCATAGGTGGACTTGTGTAAAACTCCTTAACAAATGGGAACAATAATACGTCCGAGAGGGGGCCGGGAAAACTTGAGAGGGTGAAACAGAAAGACAAGTGTGAAGTGGATCACATTGTGAGGCAACTCCCTGGGCAATTCCATAAGACTATGATATTGTAGAGTCCAGAAGGACTCAGGAAGACTCTTCCTCGTCCCAGTGGGGATAACTTGAAGAAGATTATTAAAGAGTTGGAAAGTCAAGGAGGGCTCAGGGAGTCTCTCCCTCGTCCCAGTGGTGGAAACCCAAAGGACCGGGTTCAAGTGGAGGTTGTACAAAGTCCTTGGAGAGAGTTGAAAGAGTTAATGATGAAGTTGTTCTTAAAGTGAGTCAAGTAAAGTTTGTGATTAACTGAACAGGAACTACAAGAAGGGAGTCATTGTCCTAGTCCCGTGACATCCTTGGAACTTTCTTAAACCCGAAAGTTGAGAGACTTTTACCCAGGAGAAAGGAGTCATTTTCCTAGGATAGGAAAGTAGTACACCGACACAGTGTAATGAAACTCACGGATCCAGGGGAGACCTGAAAGTTCATCTCTTGAACCCCTTAACTGGGGTCTCCTGAATACAGGGTGACCTTTTTCTCTAGACACCCTCCTATCTGATTGGTACAGATTGGACAGTGATTAGAGCAAAAGAGCAGTTTTACCACCTGGTAAGCGCCAAGCTGTAAAGAAGAAGATAGGTTAAGTACTGAGAATAGATGAAGAATATAAGCTAGTGACTGTAACGGGACTAGCCTGATAGTTAGAGGGCACATTCCTGTATCCTATATTTCTGATGCTTGTTAATCTGCTTAGAATCACATGCTGTGCATATAGTCTGACATCCAGTGGTAACCGCAGAGTATTGCATCTTGTCTTTCGAGAATCGAAAGGGGACGTCGACATGGGCGTGCCTGTAACACTATCCCTAACGTGACGTGTAGTGTACCCAAAATCCCTCACGCGTCGAGGTCCCTCAGATTGTTTTTTTCCGCCCAGCATACTGGTCGCCTTATGCGGAGCTCGTCCAGAGACATTGCTATTGTTCTCCTTTCCAGAGACATTGCTATTGTTCTCCTTTCAACCCTTGGTCGTATATTATATTGTTATTGAATATTATCCTACCATCCTTCCCTTCGACGGCTGTTTCCTGATCTACGCCAAAGCCGGTTCCATGGACCTTCGAAGGACAGTGATCCGGTCGGCGCTGCCGACCACGTGGCCGGGCTACACAGTAGGGAGAGTGGGGTTGGGGTGGACATTTCCTTTTCTAAGAATGCCTTTCCCTTTCCTCTCTTTGTTCCCTGGGTCTTTTCGTCACTATACATTTCCTCAGCTATGTAGAGGACTCCCTTTAGGTTTTGCCCTTTATGTAAGGCCAAATTTCCTTGGAGGGATAAACACCTTAAGTGTAATAGGTGTCTGCCCCTTGATCACAACGAGACGGCTTGTGTGGCTTACAAGCTCCTGCGTCCGAAGACACTAATGGAGCAACGTGTTAAGCGGTGGGCGGCCTATGGAATGTCTCAGGCCGAGTCTAGTTCTCCCGCTGCCACAACCGCCGATTGTGACGAGGCGCTAAGTGACGAACAGGCCTCCGATTCAGAGCCCATTGACCTCTCGGCAGAGCGTGCCCGCTCTTCGTCGTCCATCCCCGTCCCCGCCAGGCAAGACTCGGGTCCTGCTATGGGGACTGTACACCCCGGCGACAAGGACGCACACTCTTCACACACTAAGGACACAACCCCCGGGACGTCTTCAACAAAACAGTCGAAGCGGCCCATAGCGCCAACGGGCACACCAGAGTTTTCGGCCGTGCCCACCAATCATCAGGATCGGCAGCCCTCCCCGCAACCCCATGTGCGCCTTGCGACCGGGCACACTAAATCGAAGGGCGCTTCCCCAATATCCAAGAGGCCGTCGAGACTCCTCGGAAGAAGGCGTCCACGGTCGAGAAAGGCCCCGGTTCTGCCGAAGACAACTGCGCAACCGCAGGCCCGAACTAAACACCTTCCTCTGATGACATTACCGAAAGCATTGCTAGGATTATTTCAGCGGATAATCGGAAGCAACGGTCCAAGGTTTTGTTGATACCTAAGGACAAACCTAGGGATCCGTCAAAACCCAGAGATAGGCCGAAGGATTCATCGGAACCCACAGAGAGGCCTAAGGATAAACACAAAGACACACATCAACCGTCGGCCCCCCGAAAGGACTTTTCGGACGGCACTGGAGGGATTTCTTTGACGTTAAAGAACAAGAATATACTTATGACCTCACTGAGGATGAGGTTCCTGTGGACCAATACAATCAGGATGAATATCCTTTTGCTGACACTGAAGATGTTCATATTGACCCCACGGAGGGTTGGGAGGACAGCCCGACCTGGTTGATCCCCAGACTTGGCAGTCACCTAATCCAACACCGGAACCTGATGCCTTGTGCGTGGATTCCCCCTCCCAACCACACCCACTCGACAGGCCTCCACGGTGGACGACCAAATGGCGTTCAACGCCATAATAAGAAATGCAGCGGAACATTTCCAGATTGCTACCCAGGAAGCTGTACCAGAGGCTGATTTTGTCGAGGACATCTTTAAAGAGAAACCACCGGCCAGCCAGGCTATAACTCTGTTACATTCAAAATCAAGAAGCGGTTGGCCCCTTCATTATTGACACTTGCCCTGACCAGAGCAGTAAATCCTAGAGTAGAATTGTTTCGGCCTACCCCCTCAGAACCCCTTTACATCAGGGGCCATTCTACTCCAGACTCGCTGGTCGTAACTACGACCAGGAAGAGAGCGGGGGGGATCCCTTATCAACTGGGGAGGCACCCCCTGACAAGGAGTGCAAGAGGCTATATGCTCTAGGGAAAAGAGTCACGGTGGCTGTGGCTTTTTCCACTCGCATCGCTAACACAACTTTGTTGGCTAGCTATGCCGATGCACAATGGGCCATGCTACAGGGGGGCTTTCAAGAAGTCCCTGAACTGCTGCGGGCTCGACTGCTTTCCACGGTAGCCGAGGGGAGACGGGTTAATCAAAGTATCCTCAAAAATACTTTGGATGCTGCAGAAACAGCTTGCAGGTCCTTGGCTCATGGTACCCTCCTGAAGAGACATGCATGGTTACGAAACTCTGGTTTCAAACCAGAGACTCAAGCTTCGCTGATAAGTAAGCCAGTGGAGGAGACTAATTTATTAAGCGCTCGAAACTGCTAAGAAAGAGCATGACACCCTCAAGACCCTGGATCAGATCACCCAGAGGCCTTCCCCAAAGAGGGGGAGCCGGTGTAGACGTTCCTTTCATGGCCAACGTTTCCCTCAGAACCAATACGTCTCAGGAAATAATTGGTCCTCTCCCCAAGGAACCAGCAGCTACACCACCCCGTACCCACCGAGAGGCCAACGACGTGGAAAAGGAAGGGGCTGGAATTCTACCCCTCGAGGCTCCCTGGCCTCAGGTCAAAAATGACCTGCACATTCGGGTCCCCTCCCATGCCTCCCCGGTCGGGGGCCGTGTAACATCATTTCATCAAGCATGGGACGGGATAACTACAGACCAGTGGGTACTCAAGACTGTCGCCCACGGGTACTGCATAGAATTCTGCCGGTCCCCCCAGTTCAGACCTCCACGATCAAGACGCCTGACGCCATAACATCTGTGCATCCTGCTACAAGAAGTCGAGACCCTGCAGGAAAAGGGCGCCATAGAAGTCGTACCTCTTCTACAGGTAAACGGGGGTATTTATTCAGTGTACTTCCATGTACCCAAAAAGGATCTCACCATGCGCCCTGTACTAGATTTGCGCCCAGCGAACACATTTGTCAAGCCTCAAAAGTTTCGTATGGTCACTCTGCAGGAAGTAATTCCCCTGCTCACACAGGGGGATTACATGGCAACATTGGACATGAAAGATGCATACTTTCGTATTTCAATGTTGCCGGCGCACAGAAAATACCTCAGATTCATGATGCAGGACAAGCACTATCAGTTCAAGGTACTACCCTTCGGCATAGCTCCAGCACCAAGGGTATTTACAAAAGTACTGGCAGTGGCAGCAGCGCACCTGCGCAGGCTATCCATCCCGGTTAACCCTTACCTCGACGACTGGCTCATAACAGGGGACTCCTACGAGACATGCCTGTCAAATACCCAAAAGACAATAGACCTTTTTATTCAGCCTGGGATTCTCCATCAACGAGAAGAAATCCAGCTTAGACCCCAGTCAAGTCAAGCAGTTCCTAGGGTCTCTAATTCAAACAAAGGACAGCCTTGTCTTCCCCTCCAACGAGAGGGTCCAAAACATGCTGTTTCAAATCCCTCAATATGTAGCCAGTCGGGAGGTGACGGTACTCAAGGCTATGCGACTGTTGGGAATGATGGCGTCATGCATTTATTTGGTTACTCGCGCGCGCTTGCGCATGCGTCCAATGCAGGAGTGGCGCAACAGCCAGTGGTGTCAGGCCAGCGGACAATGGGACGATCTAGTGGTTGTCTCGCCAGCCCTCGTTCTCTCGCTGCGGTGGTGGTCAAGGGAGAACCTCTTGAAGGGAAAATCCTTCACCACCCCCGCAGTGGAGGCCACTCTCACTACAGACTCATCTCTCACAGGGTGGGGCGCTCACCTGCTTCAACAGACAGCGCACAGAGTTTGGTCGTTAGACATAGCATCCAACCCCATAAATCTGTTGGAACTGTTAGCAGTGTTCAAAGCACTAAAAGCCTTTCAGACACAACTGCAAGTGAAGACGGTCCTGATCCTCACAGACAGCACCACTGCCATGTATTATCTGAACAAACAAGGGGGCACAAACTCTCCAGGGCTTTCCAAACTGTCCCAGAACATTTGGAAGTGGGCTTGCAAACACAACATGTTTCTTTTGTCACAACATGTTCCAGGGGAACTCAATCTTCTGGCAGACATACTCAGCAGAGATTTCCCACTACCCACAGAGTACGAATGGCGATTACACAAAGAGATCGTCTCCAGCGTTTTTGCAGAATGGGGCTTCCCAGAGATCGACTTGTTTGCAACTCTGGAGAATTCTCAGTGCCAAGACTATGCCTCCAGGTACCCCCAGAACCAGTCCAAGGGGAACGGACTCTGGATCAAATGGTCAGGGAAATGTGTTTATGCTTTTCCCCCCAACTCCCCTACTCAACAGGATAGTGCACAAGATGCACCAGGAACCAGTCACCATGATATTGGTGGCCCCCATGTGGGCCTGCCAACCCTGGTTCGCTCATCTGATGGAGATGTCACTATCTTCCCCAATGAAACTGCCTTGTCCGTACAACATGTTGTTTCGGGACAAAGGGGAGACACTTCACCCATGCCCGCAAACATTGAATTTAGCGGCCTGGCTCCTGAGGTCATAGAGTTCGGAAACCTACAACTCCCTCAGAGATGCATGGATATACTTAGGGAAGCGAGAAAACCCAACACCCGATATTGTTATTCCAGTAAATGGAAACGCTTTGTTGTCGGGTGCAATGCCAAAGCCGTCAGTCCCATTGTCTGCTCTCCTACTCACATTGTATTGTACCAGACTCACTTACTTGACTCAGGCCTGCTTTTTAATTCCCTTAAGGTTCACCTGGCGGCTCTCTCAGCCTACACCACGCCACAACAGTAGGTGTTGTGGTGGAAGATACCAGTTATTAAGGCTTTCATGGAAGGGGTCAAGAGGATTCATCCCCCCATTTATAATCCAGCTCCCGGATGGGACCTGAATGTGGTATTAACCAGGCTTGTGGGGTCTCCATTTGAACCTATGCATAAGGCAAGTCTCAAAGATCTTACCTATAAGACAGCCTTCCTAGTAGCTATCACTTCTATAAGAAGGGTTAGTGAACTACAGGCCCTTTCAGTTCTAGACCCTTTCATTACAGTTCACAGAGATAAGGTGGTTCTGCGCACTCACCCTCGGTTTGCGCCTATATTTATCTCCCAAGTTCCTTGTGAACCAATCAATAGAACTGCCTACTTTCATCCAGAACCCTACTAACATGGCCGAAAGAAGCCTACACACATTAGATGTGTGTAGGGTAGTCCTGTTTTACTTGGACAGAGCTGAACCACTGAGAAAGACAAACCAAATTTTTGTTTCAGTGGCAGCTGGTAGAGAAGGGGTTCCCGTCTCTAAATCGGTAATCCCAAGGTTGATTGTCAAAGTCATCACACTCTGTTACACTTTTGCTAAGAGAGAACTGCCCTTCAAGCCTAGAGCACATTCTACTCGAAGGCACTGGTGCTTTCATAGCATTCATTGCAAATGTTTCCCTAGAGTCCATTTGCAAAGCAGCAACTTGGAGTTCTGTACACACCTTTACAAAACACTATTGCCTAGATACGCATTCTAGGTCTGATTCTCAGGTGGGACAAGCAGTGCTAAGACATCTTTTCACTACTGTTCCTTCTCACAACCCACCTCCAACTCTGGGTACTGCTCGCTATGTGATTCTAAGCAGATTCTAAGCAGAATAACAAGCATCAGAATATATGAATCACTTACCGTAAAAGCATTTCTGATGATTGTATCTGCTTAGATTCACATGCGCCCACCCTTCCTCCCCGCTCGGTTGGGAGGAACATAGACATCTTACTACTGTCTCTGTTTTCTGTACTCCCTCACGATAGTCATAAGGCTCCCTCACGGCAGAAAAAATACAATCGGAGGGACCTCGACGCGTGAGGGATTTTGGGTACACTACACGTCACGTTAGGGATAGTGTTACAGGCACGCCCATGTCGACGTCCCCTTTCGATTCTCGAAAGACAAGATGCAATATTCCGCGGTTACCTCTAGATGTCGGATTATATGCACAGCATGTGAATCTAAACAGATACAATCATCAGAAATGCTTTTACGGTAAGTAATGCATGTCATAGCAGTACAGCACTGTGTTCCTCTCACTGGGGGCAGTGACTGAAGATCTTCACAATAGTTGATGAAAGAGACCAGCAGGTAAGGAACATCGAAAAAGAAACGGAAAAGATAAAATAACAGAAAGGAAAGGTTAGTAAGGACCTTCCCCGAACAGAATGACGACGCTCTAACGGTTCTTCAATTCCATGACTCTGCAGAGTGTCTTGTGTTGTTTTTCCAGAGATATGTCCAATACGTTCTGATCACAGGACTTTATGTAAAATCCAAAAAACTAACAAACAAAATATCCAAATACTCCAAGGCCAAGGGTCATCCAGAAGCAATCCAATGGTACGGTCCGAAGTCGAATTTTAGTATGCTGGATACAGTGTTCCAAGATGGTATGAACAGTTTGTTTGCCGAATTACGGCGAGGAAAGTACAGTTTTGCCACAGGATGGCAATGTGAGGAGAGAGTGTTTGCCGTGGGGCGGCAATGAGGTAAGTTGAGTTAGATGCGGGATGGCAAGGTTGCAAGTTGAGTTTGCTGTGGGGCGGCAAGGTGAAGCAAGTCTGTTAGCCATGAGGTAGCGTTGAAGTAGGAAGAGCTTTGAATTTGCCGCAGGGCAGCAGGGTAGCTCCGAAAAAGCAAAAGGCTGCGCTGAAGGAACGAGCGGCTAAAGGTGTCAGCGAACTTCATTAGAAGCGCAGAGACCCGGAAACGTTCCATATTTATTTGAAAGCCTGAAACCAATTTGGACTTGCACAGGCTCGCGTCAGGTAACCATAGCAATGATGGGCTTCACCCAACGCGAGGGAGAGGTCATATGCAGATTATGCTCAGAACATCATCTGAGGCGCCACGGCAACCGCAACCTGTGCCATAAGGACACAGGAATCCGAAGCCGTTCTCCATACAGGTTGGATGTAGCATGGCGGGCTGTGACAGAAAGGAATTCTTCCTCAGCTTAGTAATTTGGGGAAAAGGGAGCCGATGGGGCCCAGTAAACAGAGACCAGCATCCTATGGAAGTTGTCTTTAAGAGAATTGTTGGGTAGATGTTCCTTGTCGATTGAAATTCTCCCCACTTTGTAAGTACGCCAGCATTTTTGCTGGGCTTTTGGCTTTTTGGACAGATTCTCACGAGTGGTCACCTTTGACCACACTCGCTCATTCTTTTACTCTAACCTTGGGAACCGTTTTTACCTCTTTTGGGTACTTTTTAATGGAGTTGTGCTTTACTCCATGTTTTCTGATATCTCCATTTTATTATTGCAGCACACAGCACTTTCTGTGCAGTGTTGTTGGAAGCTCCTTGACCTTTCCTTTTCATTTGACCTGTGTTAACACTTTACCAGGGCAGGGGACACCCTTTTGTCCCCCCCTGTATTTTATTTGGTGAGATGACACCCCACCCTACGTGGAGTGCAGAGGGGAAACAATGTCTGCCTTTTCTCATTGTTCCAGTAACCTTTAGTTACTGTTACAAGTTCATATGACAGGCTGGTGGCAGTGTACCATTTTGCCATCGCAGCTGCAGCAAGGGACACTAGGGTCACCATTTGCCTAAAATGGTAGCTGTACCTTTTTAAGCCCTGTTCATGATGACTTGTTCTTACTTGAGCCTACTTCTACCGGCCTGGGTGGGAGAGGGCTTGATGGGTCTTTTGTTTTGGCGGGCTTCCCTTGGAAAGCCTGCCCCAGGCTTCCTGAGTGTCTGAAGGGACATTAAGTGCGGGAGGTAACCAGCACTCCCTTGGTCTTTTTTTCTGCAGTGCAACTGCCTGGAACCAGTTTGAACTGAGGGGCTGACGGCCACCCCCCCAGATTTGCACGAGAGGCTTGTCTGGTGATTGGTGGACTTGGCAGTTTTCTTGCATGAAAGGTGAGGGTCCTGGAGCTTGACCACTGGACTGAAGATCCAGAGAGGAATTCTTAGAAGGATGTCCCAGCAACTTCCAAGCGACTGCCAGAGCTGTGGAGTTACCGTTGCAGACCTGAACCAGAATTCTGAGCGACATGAAAGATCTCTTGAAAACTACTTTCTCCCATGGACTAGTGGGCCTAACCAGTGTCTTGGCCACCTGCATTTCGCACCATCCCACAAAGAGCTGCGACCTTCCAGAGCTGCAAACTCCCAATACCCTGGGACCTGTGCCATTTTGCAGTCCAATGTCTTGGAAGCACGGTTTAGGCTGAAACTTTGTGGGCATCCTTCTGGGCCTGCACTGACTCTTTTCTGCTCCTAGATGTCCCCCCAGCCGAGTCGTGGACCAAGAACTGAAGAGAAGTCTACCGGATGACAACCGTCACTGATGACCCGAAGCCTGAGAAGGGGTCCAACGCACCCGTGCCACGAAGATCCACTGCTGGCCGTCCCACTGATAAGAGTGCCTCTGTCTGTTCCCTCCAAAGTTCCTTCTTCAGCCGCCCAGGAATCTGGACCGGGGACAATTGTCGCCTTACATTGGGGACCAGCCTGCTGCACCAAGTTCTTCATTGCAAAGGTACTGTCCCGAGCCTAGGTACTTACCTTGGTCTGGCTGCATTGATCTTGTGTTCTTGGAGGGCTGCAGTTAAGCTGTTACTTGGACCCCCCTCCAGGCACCCTGACTTCCATTGGGGTGAACCACCCATTGAGTTCTAACTGTTACTTACCTGCAAACTTGAAGAAACCTTCAAAGACTCTGTTCTGTCTGCTGCGTACCTGCTTCATTCTTCCTCAGCCCTTGGTCACTGGACCCCCCACCCCCAAGTGCCCAGCTTGACTCTGTGAGACTCACCTAGTATAGGGATGGACTTTTAAAGATTGGTTAAGCAGGCGTTTACTGAAGTTGCAAGAGTTGATCTAATGTTTATTTATTAGGTATCAGTAGTTTCTCTCAATTTGTGTTGCTTTACAATGATTTAAAGTGTGCTGCCTTGTATTCTACTGTGATATTACTGTGTGAATAGTACTTACTTAACTTCTACAGCCTTAGTGTGTATTCTACAGCCTTATGTGTTTATATAAGATAAATCCCTATTTTCATATAACTCTAGTGTCCACATTTCCTTGAACTAAGTGTATGCTCGAAGTACTGTGCCTCACTACGGCCCTTCTCTCTCCTTAGACTAAGCCTAGCTGTTCAGCCATTGCTACAAAACCTTTGAGTGGTACAGGCCTAAACTAAGAGGTGTAACCCTGTCTCCTAGGGTGTGCGTTTCCAAGTTCTGTCACAGACAGTAACTTGTATAAAACTCCCTAACTAGCATCGAGGCAACAGCTCCTTCACCCCGGCCCTATTTTGAAAATGGATAAGAACTACCAACACTGACAAGCGGCTTCTTTTGTCGACACCGGATCACCCCAAAAGTCAGTTTCCCCCACCCTTTTGAACCCCTGTCAAAATGGACATAAAGGAAAACAAACTAGGCGAGAGGAAGCGGAAGAAGAAGAAGAGCCCTTAATGCAAACATACAAACCAGGAGAAAGGAGACATTCTCCTGGTCATAAACATTTAGACCCCAGAGAAGGGAGACACCATCCTGGGATGTGGCTTTTGTATTTTGGACTTCTGTGTTTAAGTGGTTGGTCTAGAACATGGGTGCACAACTTACGGCCCGCGGGCCAGTTGCGGCCCGCCATGCTCTTTTGTCCGGCCCGCGAGGCACAAAGACTTTCCTAATGGAGGGCGGCCCGCGGCCGCCCTCCATTAGGAAAGTCTTTGTTGTCTTCCGGGCCGGACAAAACACTGGCCGTCATTGGCTCAGCACACATGCACCACGTTGCTCCTACGAGCCACGTAGTGTGTGTGTGCTGACCCAATGGAGGGCCAGCACTACGGCTGGCGTGGTCCATAAGGCTTGATGCCGGAAGGCATTTCAGCCTTGGACCACGCCAGCCGTAGTACGATTCCAGCGTTCCTGCTTACCTGCCGCTTACCTGCCTGCCTTCCAGCACGTCTCCGGTAAGTGGTCTGTTTGCGTTTGTGTGTCGGGTCTGTTTCACTTTGTTTGTGTGTGTATGTTGCGATGGGGGGATGGGGGGGTGTCGGATGTGTATGAATGTTGGAATTTGAATGTATTTTGTGTGTGTGTTGAGATGCGGGGATGGGTGTCGGATGTGTATGAATGTTGGAATTTGAATGCATTTTGTGTATGTTGAGATGCGGGGGTGGGGGGGTGTCGGATGTGTATGAATGTTTTGATTTGAATGTATTTTGTGTGTGTTGAGATGCGGGGGTGGGGGGGTGTCGGATGTGTATGAATGTTTTGATTTGAATGTATTTTGTGTGTATGTTGAGATGCAGGGGTGGGGGGGTGTCGGATGTGTATGAATGTTTTGATTTGAATGTATTTTGTGTGTGTTGAGATGCGGGGGTGGGGGGGTGTCGGATGTGTATGAATGTTGGAATTTGAATGCATTTTATGTGTATGTTGAGATGCGGGGATGGGGGGGTGTCGGATGTGTATGAATGTTGGAATTTGAATGTATTTTGTGTGTATGTTGAGATGCGGGGGTGGGGGTGGGTGTCGGATGTGTATGAATGTTTTGATTTGAATGTTTTTTGTGTGCTGAGTTGGCGGGGTGGGGGTTCGGGTCTGTATGGGTGCATGTTTGTGTGTGTGCTGAGTTGGGGTTGGGGGGGTTTCGGGTCTGTGTGTGTGCTGATTTGGGGGGTGGGGGTTCAGGTCTGTATGGGTGCATGTGTGTGTGCTGAGTTGGGGGGTGGGGGGTTCGGGTCTGTATGGGTGCATGTGTGTGTGCTGAGTTGGGGGGGGTGGGGGTTTGGGTCTGTAAGGGTGCATGTGTGTGTGCTGAGTTGGGGGGGTGGGGGTTTGGGTCTGTAAGGGTGCATGTGTGTGTGCTGAGTTGGGGGGTGGGGGTTTGGGTCTGTAAGGGTGCATGTGTGTGTGCTGAGTTGGGGGGTGGGGGGTTCGGGTCTGTATGGGTGCATGCTTGAGAATGTGTGTGCTGCGTTGGGGGCGGGAGGTTCGGGTCTGTATGGGTTCATGCTTGAGAATGTGTGTGCTGCGTTGGGGGCAGGGGGTTCGGGTCTGTATGGGTGCATGCTTGAAAGTGTGTTTGGGGTATAGTGTTTGGTTGGGGGTGAGGGGGCCATGGGGCATAGTGTTTGGTTTGGGTGAGGGGGCCATGGGGCATAGTGTTTGGTTGAGGGTGAGGGATAGGGGGCATAGTGTTTGGTTGGGGGGTGAGGGACAGGGGGCATAGTGTTTGGTTGGGGGTGAGGGACAGGGGGCATAGTGTTTGCTTGGTGGGTGAAGGACAGGGGGCATAGTGTTTGCTTGGTGGGTGAGGGACAGGGGGCATAGTGTTTGCTTGGTGGGTGAGGGACAGGGGGCATAGTGTTTGCTTGGTGGGTGAGGGACAGGGGGCATAGTGTTTGCTTGGTGGGTGAAGGACAGGGGGCATAGTGTTTGCTTGGTGGGTGAGGGACAGGGGGCATAGTGTTTGCTTGGTGGGTGAGGGACAGGGGGCATAGTGTTTGCTTGGTGGGTGAGGGACAGGGGGCATAGTGTTTGCTTGGTGGGTGAGGGACAGGGGGCATAGTGTTTGCTTGGTGGGTGAAGGACAGGGGGCATAGTGTTTGCTTGGTGGGTGAGGGACAGGGGGCATAGTGTTTGCTTGGTGGGTGAGGGACAGGGGGCATAGTGTTTGCTTGGTGGGTGAGGGACAGGGGGCATAGTGTTTGCTTGGTGGGTGAGGGACAGGGGGCATAGTGTTTGCTTGGTGGGTGAGGGACAGGGGGCATAGTGTTAAGTTGGGGGTGGGGGCCATGGGGCATAGTGTTTGGTTGGGGGTGAGGGGCCCATGGGGCATAGTGTTTGGTTGGGGGTGAGGGACAGGGGGCATAGTGTTTGCTTGGGGGGTGAGGGACAGGGGCATAGTGTTTGGTTGGGGGTGGGGGCCATGGGGCATAGTGTTTGGTTGGGGGTGGGGGCCCATGGGGCATAGTGTTTGGTTGGGGGTGAGGGGGCCCATGGGGCATAGTGTTTGGTTGGGGATGGGAGCCATGGGGCATAGTGTTTGGTTGGGGGTGAGGGGACCATGGGGCATAGTGTTTGGTTGGGGATGGGAGCCATGTGTAGTACAAAATGTAAGTTTGAAATGCAATAAAAATCGTTACCCCTCAAAAACATCTTTTTCCATGTGTTTAATACAAATTGGGGGTTGAAAAAGCCTCCTGACATGTCCCGCCTACCGCCCCGCCCACTTTTACTTTTCGGCCCACTATAGCCCTCATGTAAGGTACTTTCGGCCCTCTGTCAAAATCAGTTGTGCACCCCTGGTCTAGAATAAAAGCTTGGACCATGATGGAACCTTTATTATTTGGACACAACCGGCTTCCTGACGGACACAAGTTTTAGTTGTGTTGAGGTAGGGAATCCACCTCTAATTTTAGGGATGGATAGGATTACTATTTTGTATAAAATAAAGGTTTATAACCAAAACCTTACGATCCTGGTCAGACTCATCATTCCAGATCACCAGTTTCCAAAATGAAGGCCTATGAGCGTCCTGTGGTGGCTGGATACTCGACAGGCTAAGAGAGCATGTTGAAGAACCTGATTAGGGTAGCAAGCGATTTCAAAGGACCTGCCATGAAAATATTTAAAAATATTTAAAAAAAGGTTGCAGTGGTAAAGGTCACGATGCAAAAGCTACCTTTGGGACGTAGGACTGACAAACATGGCTCCGGCACAATAAAAGTTAGCATCCTACCAAAACATCAAAGGTGACTGCTTTTTAAAGACAATTTCTGTCTTTGCTGTGTTCTAGAAACGAGAGAGATGACCTACAGTGAAGTAACAGGCTTTCATGCAAGATTTCCCTGGCTGACCTAGCAGTAAATGTGACTGAGCGTGACTGAGCAGGCAAAGGGCCTTTCTTAAATCAGCAATTGTTTGGATAGTTAGGATACACTGTAGCACACATAGCATTCAATAGGTTAGTTTGAGAAACCAAAAGGTGTCTCGCCCACTAGTCCCCGGGGATCTGTCATCCACGTGGCCAGAACACGGGTCAGGCAATTGACTGACCATCACTCACATTTGACTTCCGTTAAGCTTCCCGACACATATAAAAGGCAGAGCACTAAAGCACACTCTGAGCGAGGCAAAGCACACGAAGAAAAAGCAGTTTCGAGAAGGCAGCTGAACGAGAGAAGAAAGACTCCAAAACAGGAGGGCATCACAAGGAGGGAGATTCCCTTGACCTTTCCGACAAGAGACTGTTAATTTCCCGAGCCCTCGAGCTTAGAAAGCGTAAGACCAGGCTGAAGAATCCTGTATTGTGTATCGAAGATAACCGGGGCCTCCCGCGTCACCAATCAAGGCGGGGAGAAGCAGCAGCCACCGTTGTACCGTCCTTGGCTCCAAGAACAAAGCATCATCAGTGAAATCAACACAGCGGGTGAGATGGAGAGAGCGAAACAAGAGAAGTCTGTGTTGAAGCCAAGGTTGCAAGTGGCAACATTGTATGGCAAGCGCTGGAACGAACATTGTTAAAACGCGTGTGAGATAGACGCAAGTAAAAGTTGAACTGCTGATGAGTGTTTGAACTTTGAAGAGACTTTGATATGATAATCTTTGGCAGTGGTCCAGCACCCCATGGGTGCTCAATCAAAGGTCTCTGTAAGGTATCCAGCTGAGAAGTGACAGAAGTCAAACTTGTAGGGTTATATTAAGAAGCAAACAAAGAATTGTGAATCAAAGTGGTCCTACAACGAGTCAAGCTATATCCTGCACACAGTCAAGTCTTCGATTTTGATATAGTAAAGAAAGTTGGGAAAATTAGATTAATTTGGTCTGAGCCTGGGCGAAAGGCGACCCGGGGTGAACAGTGAATCACCAGAGAAGTTGTGCATATGGGAATACTTAGGAGAAGGTAACTTTGAATATTTGTTTGTCGCATTAGGTCTCTCTTAAATAAGAGACTTTGAATGGCAAAGAGACTTTGGCACAAAAGGTCCTGATACTGAGAATTTGAACAGCATCCTCGTGCTAGAAAAGCCAGAGTATGTGCTAACATCGAGTGTGCTGCCTTGTCCGGTGCTGAAAATGTGGGGAAGGGAAGCTAATGGCTCAACTATCCTGACCTATCATTTCTTGAACACTTTTCTTTTGTATAACATTGTTTCCCCCCGCCTTTGTATTTAGATTTAAGGATTGGCAATAGGTTTATTAGTATAGGACCTTTTATTTTGACAGACTCCACTAGGACTGCGCTATTATTATTTGATGGTCGTAGCTTGCTCCCATCCTTAGATTTAGGTTCAGATCGGCGTTCAACCAACCCATTTGAAAGTTCAATAAACACCCTTGAACTGTGATCACTTGTGTCTGTCTTCACTGTTTGATACCATGCCTTCCTTACAGTAGGTACACAAAAAGTGTTCTTAAACACTACGTTTTCATTGCAAAGGTAGTTCTATAATGTGCAGGTTACAGGTAAGTACATGTTTAATTTTTCAAGGTCATAAATTCAAGTGGGTCATTCAGGTACCAATAATGGCTCTTGGTGCATCGGAACTGTATTCGCTGAAGAAGGATTTACTCCCCAATAGCAATCAATTGAAGATACTAAATAGCGTCTGATAGGGTGAGCAAGATATGTGATGCTGCGGTTACCACGATGGGGTCAGTGACTTAGGCCAGTACTTGCGGTAGCCAATCTTTTGCAGTATCCAAATTCTCAATGCCGAAACTTTGGAAGATGAAGTAAAAGTTCACAAGTGGCAGCTCTGGTTTCGATTTGTCACCAATACTTTTCGTGGCAACTGTTAGAGCGACAGTCCTGAACTGTAGCTCTGAAGTGAGCCTCTTGATCTTTCTGTTGGTCCTGAATAATTCACTTCATATTTTTCTCAAGTGAACCCTCCTCTAAAGGCTCCGCTAGGGTGCAATTCTTGAGCGAGCAAAGGCTGTCTGGGTCGGGTGCCCAAAAGTAAAGCTGTTTTTTTCTAGGCTAGTAAACTGGCCTAGTTAGCTTTGCGTGCCCTGGAAGAAGGTGGCAGCGAGGAAAAGTGGCATGTCTCCTGAGCACTCGCCAGTCATTTGTAATTAAGGATATCTGCTCCTTGGCTTAGAGCCTTAAATGGAACTCTTGCATTAGTATTCTGAAAGAGTACCACAACAAATCTGTTTCATTTTGCAAAATAAAAAAGACAGGCCAATATTTGATGCAGGCGTCCTTGAGCCCAGGAAACATAAGGCTAAGAAAGCAGCCATCTCCAGAACTTACACGGGTAGTATAGCTCAGTTGCAACGCACTCGTCTTGGAAGCAAGACGACGCAGAGCAACACAGGTTTGAATCCCGGGTCTGCGCTTAGAAACCTCTGCAGTATTACCAATTATAATTAATTATAATTGCTATTTCAAAAGGATGACTGGGATTCAAGGGTGAATCTGCATCCTATGTATTTACTTAGAAATAAGCTAAGAAAGTTTGATTGTGTTGACTGTAATTGAGTTACGGTCAAATGTTTGTGATTGGTGTTTGAGTGCACACTGTGCTTTAAAAAAATCCTTAAAATGGGAGAAACAGGATCTGTACAAAAAACCGAAGGGGGAAAAAAACAAATGGCAGACTTGACCAAATTTCGGCCGTACGAAAATTACGTACGGACAAACATTTCAAACAAGTCCTCCATTCGGTGGCATTACAGTGAACAAGGGCAGCGGGGGCTGCAGGGTTGTTCCCCGCACCCTTGTTCACTTTAACGTCAGCAGCGGTTGCGCGGGTGTCCATCGCACCGGTTGGAATGAAGTTAAGAAAAGAGGACCCTGCAGCGCCGGTTCACATCCACGCAAGTGAAGGGAACCAGCATTGCAAAGGGATGCAGGAGATGACGGCACACAAGGCGGTGTGCCGCCCACAGGTAAGTAAAGGGTTTGGGGGGGGAAGAGGGTTGTCCGAAATGTCAGTGGGAGAGAAAACCGAAAGTTATTTTCTGGTAAAATAACCTTTTGTTTTTTTTCTTCTTCGGACATTTCGGATTCGATTAATTCATGGTAATCCTGGAGAAACTGCACCAAAACTGAGTCCAGAAGCATAAAGAGGCAACCTCCATCTCAGAGCGACCTGTGGAAGCTCTGCTGCAGCAATCTGCCAAGACCGCTCTCTGCTGTAGCACTTTGAAGCGTGCTCTATGCGCTAGATGTAATTACCAATCAACATCTTAGACCACATGACTGTGCAGACGTGGAACCCTAGCTTTGTGTTCTTAGAGAGGCACAGCTCCACCTCACTGACTAGGCCCAGCAAGGCCGAAACATGTGTCTGGGGTTGCTGTTGGTACTCTTGTTCAGAAGAGAATTGCCTGGAATTTCGGTGCTGAACTGTCCTTGGGCAGGGCAAAGACTGATATGTAGTGGAAATGTCTCTTCTCTGAAAAGATTGTGATCTGAAGACTCTGGTTGAGGCTCTAACCCGGGATATAGGCCAGTAGAGAGAGAGACTACCAGGGCCCCCCTTGTTTGTGTCCCCCTGTCTTGTTAGCCATAAATATTACTAGGAAAGCACATAAACAATTAATCAACCTGGTAAGTGACGTTTAAACACAACCTCACTTGCACAGAAATAAAATCCAGATACTAGAGATGTCAGCAAAAGCACCATGGGTCTCACAAAGTGGAGCAAAATCAAAGGATTCCTGAAGAATGGTGTTGGGGAGAGTTAAGCTCTCAAAAGTGGCAAAAGTGCACTGGGGGATGTGCTCTGGTAATTCTTTTTGCAAATTGTCTCGTCCATGTGATTCCAGAAGTGATGTGTCCTTGTGCCTATGCGTGCATGCTTATGCATGCAGAGCGACTTGTCATTGGCATTTTATTTGTAATGATTATGCATCATATTTATTATTTAATAATGAAGAAAAACCTCCGACTAGCCAGGCTATTCCGCTGCTCAACTCCATAAAGAAACGCCTAGCGCCTTCTTTATTGTCTCCATCCCTCACAAGGGCAGTCAACCCTTAGGTTGAGAAATTGTTTTGTCCCTCTTCCATCTGACCCTATGTATATTCGAGGTCATGCCATATCAGACTCCCTGGTTGTTACAACCACCAGGAAAAGGGCAGGGGTGCCACTGTCGACTGCAGAGGCTCCCACGGACAAGGATTGCAAAAAACTCTATGCCCTCGGCAAACTTATTACCACATCTGCGGCCTATATTACCAGTATTGCGAATAATACGACCCTTGCTGCTAGTTACAGCGACGTATAGTGGAGCCTGCTCTAAGAAGGCCTCTAAGAGGTCCCTGAACCCACGCGATCACCCCTGCTGGCAGTCGTCACTGAGGGCAGACAGGTGACCCACAGTATTTTAAAGAACACCCTAGATGCTGCTGAAACTGCAGGACACACTCTGGCACAAGGGACTCTCCTCAAGAGACACGCCTGGCTAAAAAATTCAGGCTTCAAACCAGAGACTCGGGCCTCGCTGATCAATAAACCCGTAGAAGAGTCAAACTTATTTGGTAAGGCTGTCGATGACGCCTTGGAGACAGCTAAAAAAGAACATGAGATGCTGAAATCACTCAACCAGATTGCAGTCAAGCCTTTCCAACAGCGTGGAGGTTCAAACCTTTCGAGGTCAGTCCTTCTCCCAATCTCCCCATGGTCAATATGGCACTGGATGTACCCCATGGCCATCCAGGCAAGGCTCATCTGGCAACAGCCAGTATCGGCAGAGAGCACAGTACAGAGGCAATGGTAGAGGCAGAAACTCTAGCCAAAGAGGCTCCACAGCCTCCACATCAAAGTGACTCGCCAGTCCATGTCCCCTCCCAAACCACCCGGTCGGGAGATGTTTGTCATCATTCATTCACGCATGGGAGGGGATCACTTCAGACTAGTGGGTGCTGAAGACCGTCGCCCACGGTTATTGCATAGAGTTCCCCCGGCCACCTCGATACCACCGGCCAAAGAGCAGACGCCGATCACCAGCACACCTACAAATCCTGCTGGAAGAGGTGCAGATCGTTCTGGAAAAGGGTGCCTTCAAAGTCACCCCCATTCACCAGGTAAACAAGGGTATTTATTCAGGGTACTTCCTTGTACCCAAAAAGGATCTCACCTTGCGCCCTGTGTTAGATCTGCGCCCAGCGAACAAATATGTCAAACCGCAAAAGTTCAGAATGAGAACATTGCAGGAGATAATCCCACTGCTGGTGCAAGGGTATTACATGGCCACATTGGATATGAAAAATGGATCCTTTTTATTTCAATGTTGCCGGCACACAAAAAGTACCTAAGGTTCATGATAGAGGACACACAATATCAGTTCAAGGTTCGTCCCTTCGGCATCGCATCAGCTCCACGGGTGTTCACGAAGGTACTGGAGGTAGTAGCTGCTCACCTGGGCAGGAAGTCCATACCAGTCTATCCTTACCTCAACGACTGGCTCATAAAAGGGGATTCGTACGGAACATGCCTAACAAATACCCAGAAGACGGTAGACCCCAGCCAAATAAAACAGTTTTGGGGCCTCTAATTCGGACAAAAGACTGCTTTGTCTTTCCCTCCAACAAGGGGGTTCAAAACATGCTGTTCCAGATTCCTCACTATGTAGCCAGTCACGAGGTGACCCTGCGCAAGTCCATTCGACTGTTAGGAATGATGGCCTCCTGCATTTACCTAGTTCCACATGCTCGCTTGCGAATGCGCCCCATTCAAGAGTGGCTCTCGAGCCAATTGGTGTCAGGCCAGCTGTCAAATGGGACGATCTAGTGTTTCTCTCTGCAGCCCTCGTTCAGCCCCTGCAGTACCTTCACCACGCCCGCAGTAGAAGCCACTCTTACTACAGATGCATCTCTGACGGAGTGGGGGGCTCATCTCCCTCAACAGACGGCACACAGCGTGTGGTCCTCAGCGGTAGAATCCAATCACATAAACTTGTTGGAATTGCTAGCAGTGTTCAAGACCCTGAAGACTTTTCAAACACACCTACAGGGGAAGACAGTCCTATTCCTCAGTACTACAGTCATGTATTACCTGAACAAACAGGGTGGGATTCACTCTCTAGGGCTGTCCAAACTGTCACAGAACATATGGAAATGGGCTCTCAAACACAAGATGTTCCTCCTGTCACAACACCTTCCAGGGGAACTCGATCTTCTGGCAGACATACTCAGCAGAGACTGCCCCCTTCCTGTAGAGTATGAATGGCATCTACACGAGGACACATGTATTTCTGCTACCACTATGTGCTAATTGCCTTATGGACCTTGGGAGGGGTTATCACTTAGGATAATGGCCCTTCCCCCAATTTATGGCCCGAAGTGAATAATGACCCCTCCCCTGGTGTATAAGCCTGTATTGTATTGATTCAGATGCAAGAGACACAGGTCGGGCAAGTGATCAGGATGAACGCTCACCCATCATACAAGGCAAAGCTGTACTAACTGATTTCTGTTCACTCTCAAATTCATGCAGACCAGGAAACACATTTCCAAATATAATACGTTTTGTGACTTGATATCTTTTATCCTTTAACATGCAACTCACAGAACCTCCCCATGAGTTTTAAGGGTTGCATGAAATGTGTAACAAAAATAAAAGTAATCATAAACAGTAAGTGTGAACATTGAAGATGGTGTAAAGGCACATGGTGGCCTTAATGCAAATTGTCCATGGTTTACGTCTACAGTTTTTAAAAACAATTCCCCACCTATCCCCAAAATGGATGGAAAATGAGGATAATGTGAATCTGTAATCAATAGTATGCTGAAAATTGCTTGTTCCAAGTAAGTTATGTGCTGCATAGCCTGGGCTGCAGTGCCTGCTGGCTGCACTATGTGATCCAGGGTTCCATGTGAAGTCTTCCTCTGCTGATTAAATGGCATCTAAGAATGTTTATTTGGCCTCTGTACCTGCAGGATTACATCAGTCTCTTCCCTCTGGATGACGCCCAGCCCTCCAAATTGATGCGCCTCCTGAGCTCCAACGAAGAGGAGCCCAACATCTTGTCCAGTCCCAGTAAGTATGGGTGCTGTGGAATTGCAACATGTGAGATGGAGTGAGTGTGTGTGAGAGAGTTGATCACTGAGTGGGGGCGAGTGCTGTGGAAAGAGGCTAGCCCTCAGTGATGGAAAGTGCCCTTGGGGTGTCTCATATGGAGATCATGATGTGGAAAATTAGATCTCTAAAAGTGTTAGGCTTTTTTGAAGTCTTCTGGTAGGGGTTTTTGGGACGAGGAACCTTTAATAGATGTCGACAGTTTCCTCCAGGAGTCTAGCTTCACTCGTAGGCAGAGAGAGGGCTGACACACCCATCATCGCATAGTAAAGTATTATCCACACAGCATAATTACTAAAAATCCATATTCCCTTTATCGAAAAGGCTATGCATTATAAACATGAGCTTGAAAAGGTAAGGGGTAAGTAGTAGATCTTAGCATTAATAAAACAGCTGTAACCTTTGCTACTGTTGGCCACACCTTGCAGTTTCTAAAGTTGGAGAATGTAAGAAAACACAGCCTTCAAAATTAGGAATGAAATTAAAAAGTTGGTAGCATGTCCTCGTGGGCAACTATCTGCACCAGTATTAAAGAGGATGTCACAGGTAAGAAACATGTCAAGATACTTTGAGACCGTTTTCGAAGTTCATGAAAGTTTGTCCATGGAACTATACAGGGCAAAGCCTATAGTAAGTGCACAGTTATTGAAACATGGAGGTGGGCTTTACCAGTCTTGTAGTTGAGCTGTGGAAGAGACACCCATCAGCCTGGCAAGAATGAGAACCACACCAGACGAGTTCCAGGGTTGTTGACCAAAGGCCAAAGAAGTGCAATTTACAGAATTGAACTAAGAGCCCCTTTTGCAGTATGAAGTTGTGGTCATATTGAGCTTAGAATAGAACTGCAGGCAAAGCCTGAATATCCCCACAGAAAAGACCAACAATGGATCTGAAGTCTGACGACACTGGGAAGGACCCCATGAAGGCTGATGGAGACCAATGGCATGCCTTGGAATCGCACATCCAAAGGTGAATTTTTCCATAAGGATGAAGTTTAATTTGTGGTGCCGGTTCCTGAAGCAGGGTCTGTAACCATAGTTGGACAGCAAACACACTCCTGGTTACATTGAACACCCCCTCAAGGCAGCCCACGTAGAGCTGGGCTCGACAGGTGAAGCAGCGAAGAGAATGAACAATAGTGCCCCTTACCAACGGGCAACAAATATTCTGGTATGGATGGTGATCTCTAGCTAGGTGGCAGGAAAGTCCTCAGAATGAGATGCACCTGCGGTTTCCGAAACGCGATGTCCCATGACGGAGAAGATGCTTTTAGGTGAACAATATGCAATACCAAGGAGTGGCAAATACAGCAGGGGCTCTCCACTCAGGATGGGCGGATGTCAGGGCCAGGTAGCATCAGAGAGCAACAGAAGGCTATAAAGCAATGGTGGACAACCCATGACCCTCTAGATGTTTTGGCCTACATAGTGCTGATGGGAGTTGTAGGCTAATATATCTGGACAGCCACAGGTTGTGCACCGCTGCTGTAAAGGATGGTCAACTAACAGTTCAGCCAATCAAGGGGAGGAAGCACCAGCAAGATGTTTCCTCTGGCCGAGATGAGAGAACATCGCCACGAGAAGAAATGGATGGCATAAGTACAGCTTCCTGCAGCATCCTCAGCATCCATCTTGGATCTGTTTCCTCATGATCAGGTCCAGTGGTTGAATAAAAATGGCTTGGGGTCCCCAGAGATATACACATATACAAAGCTGGCGGTTACCCCAGCCTTCCATTCACCTACAGTGCTGCATTCAAAGATTTGGCGGCCATCCAATCTGGGATGGCCGGGCAACCTCCATTCATCCAGGCACACACACTGGGAATTGGATTAGTGTCTGGAAGACCCGTACCCAGACCAAACTGGATTCCAATCACTCAAGAGGAAGACACTGCCAAAACCAGTGGTCTGTGTGCAGGGTTTAAAAAAAATAGGCAGCAGTTTTGGCCTTCCGGTTGAAAAGGTTTCTCAAAAGTATCACCATGTAAAAAGTAAAACACTGGCACCACATGCACTGAATACACTGCCTGGCTGAGAGTACTTGCACAGGGGCTTCGCTCTGGCTTGTAACTGACGCCTAGGGCATTACCAGAATAGTAATGACCCCCTCCGAAGGTTCTATTGCTTAAATAAAATGGTACCCCTGTCATGTTAGCCATAAATATTACTAGGACAGCACATAAACAATGAATCAACATGATAAGTGACGTTTAAACCCAACCTCACTTACACAGAAATAAAATCCTGATATTAGAGAAGCCAGCAAAAACACTGTGGGTCTCACAAAGTGGAGCAAAATCAAAGGATTCCTGAAGAATGGTGCTGGGGAGAGTTAAGCTCTCAAACGTGGCAAAATGTGCTCTGGTAATTCTTTTTGCAAATTTTCTCGTCCATGTGATTCCAGAAGTGATGTGTCCTTGTGCTTATGATGCATGCATGCTTATGCATGCAGAGCCACTTGTCCTTGGCATTTTATTTGTAATGATTATGCATCATATTTATTATTAGCTCTGTAAAGTTTTTTGTTCCTCCCAGCAGATCGGTCCATGAGCAGCTCAGTCTCTGCATCTCAGCTTCATAAAGTCAACATGAGGGATCCACTGAACAGAGTTCTAGGTAATGCAGTGTTGGGATCATCCCAGTACCTTGATCCCAACACTCTCTTCCAACCTCTCAGTACTATTTACCTAACATACGTTCACTACTCCCCCTTTAAACAACTAAGACATGTTCTCTTTTCTCTAAAGCCAACCTTTTCCTGCTTATCTCATCCATCCTGGGTGCGAAGACTGCCGGGGCACACACGCAGTTTGTGCAGTGGTTCATGGAGGAGTGTGTCGAGTGCCTGGAGCAGGGAAGCCGTGGCAGTATTCTGCAGTTCATGCCATTCACCATGGTAAGAATGCACTTCCCAGGGGGTAATGAGATGAGCCCTCCTCCAGGATATTTTGCAATCTCTAGTGCCCACTGTTGGAGAGATTGTTCCTATTTATGCCAAATCCCCTCTACCTATGAGACACCCAGCACATTTTGCTAGACTTCTAGATGTTTTTGTCTGTTCTCCTGAATGAGGGGAGCCTTTTTCCCTTCATTCATACTTTTGCTGTGACTATGGGAACCCTTTTTCGTTTTGTTTTCTTTATTTTATGGAGTCATGCTTTCCTCCATATTTACGGAGGCATCTGTGGTTTAGTTTTGCAGCACACAGGACCTTCTGGGCAGTGTTGCTGGGATCCCTTTGGGCTTTCCTTTTTATTCTTTTATTTTCTTTGTGAGAACTGTTCCCAAGGATAGGGGGATACTTTTTATCCCCCTTGTTAGCAGAGTTTTCCTAAAGTCCATGTGAGGTAAGACTTCATAAAACTATCCTTTGGCATACAGGTCCCCAACTCTTAGTATAAGTCTTTACTACCCAAAAGATCTGGGTAGAGTGGCATATTTGTTGTGTGTTGTCAGTTCCTGTGTGAAGTAGGTCTGCATCTTGCGAAACTGTGTGCATGAGCACTTGCTATCAGCATACTGTGTTTTACTTCGCGACAACTAAACTTTGATTATTGAAATATTTTAGTCAGCTCAGTCAGATTGTTCTTTGGAGCTTGACTAGTCAGAAGTTTCCCCGGCATTCTGTTATCTGGCAACCGGCTTGTTACATTTGAGCTGCTCATTGCCAATCACAAGCTGCTTTGAGTGCAGAAAGACTACATTTCCCAAGTTGCCTTACTGCAACACCTTTGGCGGTGCGCCAGCCAGACCGGTTTACACTGGATCACGGTGTCATGGTGTCTTTCTTTACACGCATAACCTCTGACACCAACCCGCTGAGTCGCATGGCGTGCACCACACGTAATACTGGATCAGATGAATAGGTGGGTATCTCTTTGGCCTTGTTGATCGATCCCTCGGTGATAATGTCTATTAGGGCTACTCCCGATGGTGACAATTTACAATCGCCACAAGATATCAGCATCGGGAACACTCGTACAGCGCAAGCCAGCCGGCATCAACCATCATCCATGTTACAATCGCCCTCCTATCATGTTCCTGGAGGCAATGAGTCGCCAGGGACAGGTCAAAATGACATAACTTTACCCTCTATGCAATGTGCATCTGATATGTCATGCAGTGAAGGCCAAAAAAGTACAGTTGCTGGGAAGATGAAATGTTTGCTACTAAATACGAGGTAATTGATTAAGCACGCTACAGAGGTCGCATGATGCAGCAGGACCTGCCCTCACTATGGCAGTGCCTGATGGATATGATATCTTAAGGAGTGACCGTATGCATGCTAGGGGGGCGGTCGGGTAGCTTTACTATATAATCCCGCCTCGGGAGGATAGCTCAGGGGCAACGTGGTCTCCTTGGAAGCAAGATGACACAGAGCACCACAGGTTCGATCCCGGGTCCGCTCTTAGAAACCTCTGGGTATTAAGCGCGTTATAAATAACCTATCATATAATCAAGCATTGAAAATCCGTAAAATTGAGATTGTACAAATCCTAGACTGCAAAGTAATCTGGACCAAGTTTCAAGTAAACCTCAACACTACGATTTAATGTATTTGTCATTTACAGACCTCCACATAGTACAGCAGACTTTGTGACACATTTTAGTAACCTCTTAGCCCCCGCGTTGAAGCCCAACACTAGAACCTTGAAACTAGGGGACTTTAATTTTGGATACTTTAATCAATCAAACATGCCAGCCATGGTGATGAAGACCATGTTACTCGATCTTTGGTTTGACCAGCATATTACATCACCTACTAATGTCAAAGGAAAAACCCTGGACTGGGTCCTGTCCCAGAATATTAGCATTGAAAAAGTACATAATACACAATGCCCATGGTCAGGTCATCATCCTCTGGACTGGATCATGTCCATTCCCCCAGTTACAAAAGTCACCAGGGAAAGCCGTTAGGTTGCTTATAGAAATACTCCTAAACTCACTCCTTCAGCTATGGCACCCTTCTTTTTACCCATGAGTAATGACTTGGCCAATTTGAACTCGGCCGAAGAGCTTTCCACTGTCTTTCATAGGACATTTGAAACAGCCGTTGAAAGCTTGGCACCAGTCAAATCACATGTACTTAAGAGGCAACCTGACAAAAAAATGGTACACTCCAGAGATTTGCGTGCTCAAGAAAAACATGCGCTTTGCGCTCAAACAGTGGGGGGGAAAACGTGCAACGCGGTTAAACTCCTATATACTCAGGCAGCCAAGGCCTATAAAACACCCATTTCCATAGCGAAAAGTAATTATTAGCATTGCATCTCGCGGGCAGCTTCTAGTTCCAGGGAGCTCTTAAGTATCCTTAAAGAACTGGAGGCTCCATGTCCTTTAACCGGTTGTCAGGTTGTCAAAGACTCGAAGTGGTGTAATGATATTCAAGAGGCTTTCTTGGATAAATTGGAAAATATTTAGGCAAACATCTGCTGCAAAAACCGAAATAGTCCTGCGGACCCTAATGTCACTGTAGGGCATGTAATGCCCAAGATTTTTCCGGAGTTTGCTTTTCAGCCTATCTCTGAGCAGCATCTTGACGATATCCTTTGCAAATGAAAACCTACTAATTGCAAGGGTGATGTCTGCCCGGCTATTACAGTAAAAGTCTGTGCCCCACATCTGGTTCCCCTCATAACAAAATTTGTTAATGCGTCTTTCAGAGAAAATGTTGTTCCTAGTTCCATAAAACAAGCCTAGATCTCACCATTAATTTAAAAAACCTCTCTTGACCCTGGCATGGCAGGCAACTATCGCCCCATTACGAATGTGCCTTATCTATTAAAGATCTTAGATAAAGTAGCACATCTACAGATTGAATCTTTTCTAGTTGAACATCTTGGGGCCCAAACAATCGGGCTTTAGAAGAGCTCGTAGTACGGAGTCTCTTCTCGAGCTCAAGACCAATATATTGCAGTCTATGACAGAGGGCAAGACCACCATGCTGATGCTCCTGGATCTCTCTGCCGCTTTTGATCTTGTGGATCACTCTATTTTGGCAGAGAGATAACGGGTTTCAGCGCATTGTTCTGGTCCAGCCATTGGATGGGTAAAATCATTCCTGGCAGATTGTAGGGCAAGGTTCTTTTCCGAGGAAGTCCAGGCTGAGGAGTTCATTGTTTCTTCGGGGTCCCACAGGGCTTGTGCGTGTCACCCACTCTTTTTAATATCTACATGCTCCCTCGATTCGAGCAATTAGATGAACTTGGTGTAGTGTACGCTAATTATGCAGATTACACGCAGTGCCTTGTTCCCCTCACAGGGGATTACGTTTTGGACTCTGTTTCCCTGAGTTCTAGCTATGAACTTTTCAAACATGGATGCAAGCAAATAAGCTTGCCCTCAACAGTTCCAAGACAGAACGTATCATGCTAGGCACCGTTACTCAGCTGAAGAAGCTTGATCCGGAGTATCAATCAATTTCAGAACTGCAGATTGCAATCTTGTCACTCAGCGCAAGGTCAAGACACTTAAGGTGATGTTTGATCAAGAACTGTTTCTGAAAAGTCAGGTTAATGGTCTTGTGTCTAGTACTTGCTACCATCTGAAACTCTTGGCCCAGCTACAGTCCTTTCTCTCATCGGCTGATCGCGCCATATTTGCACGTGCTTTTATAGGAGCCAAATTGGATTATTGTTCCGGTCTTCTGCTTGCACTTTCCAAACATGACATGACCTGTTTACAAGTGATTCAAAATAACGCAGTACGTATTCTGGAAGGCTTGCAAAGGAGAGAACACGTCACGGCTGCTAGGAGAGCCTTACACTGGCTCCATATTCGCAGTCGAATCACCTATCGCATGATGTGTATCGCACACAACTGCATATCTGGGCAAGCTCCCAAGTATTTGGCTAGCCTCATTTCGCACCTAGCGGCTCATAGAGTTCTGAGATCTAACCATAGTTGCCTTCTTAAAACCCCAAGATCTCATCTTACTTATGTGGAGCAAAGATCTTTTCTGTATGCTACTCCACAGATCTGGAATGCTCAACTAGTCTACATCTTTTTAAACACAGGCTGAAAACCTTTTTATTTGAGTAAACCACTGGACTGCTCTAGCATGATCAATCTTCCATGATTCTTTCTGATTCATGTTTTCTGTTGTATTCTCTTTGTTGGCGCGCCCATGCCTCCGGGCTTTGTCTTGCGCGCGGTATAAATAAAATAAATAAATGAAAGAGCAGCCAGGCTTAGGAGGAAGTCGTGAGCTGTAGGTAAGTACAGTGAACCCAGTAAATACAATAGTCCAAAGAAACACTTACACATAAAATGTTATATTAACCCTTTAAGTGCCATGGGTTTTCCCCCCAGTGCCAAGGCCTTTTTTGGTGATTTTGGTATGTCGCCATTCAATGCCTTGTACCTCTTTTGTTACATGAGATATTTCGGCCAAATCTGGCCCCTTTTTTTCCCACATCTAGGCGGTCGTAACGCCACCCAGGAATCCTAGGTTGCTGTAGGGGGATGAGAGAAAATGAGCAAAAAGGGCGAAAATGTTGGATTTTTTTTCAAAAAATGCCAATAAAATGATGGACAAAGAAGCCTGTGGTTTTTTCCATGTTAGAGCTAGGAACAAATGGTTTGCTGTGCTGAATTCCTCAATTTCCTGGCGTTCAAGAACAGGTTGAGTGGAAAAGAAAAAGACATATTTTTATGTGGTTATCAGGGGTTCTGGGTAATAAATTCTGGCCCGCTTCGCGCAAGTCAGACCTCTGTGTATTCCCACGGGTGTCCTCTTTTCAGAAATGCATGGGGTTCCCTGTTTTCCTTGTTGGCTTGGACACCCTAGGCCCATATCTGTATGTTGTGCCCGTCTGAAAAAATCGAGAAATTCAGCTGTCGGAAAAGACTTGGGGTTAGGGGTGTTTTAGGCTTTCCCCTTGGTGCCCAGGTAGGTGCACCCACACATGTGAAGTACCGTTTTCATTGGGACACGTGTTGGAATGCAGGAAGGTAGGCCATGTGTTGTTGGCGACGTGTTTCGGGGGGTGGGGGGTGAGCCGAGTGAAATGTGCGGAAATTGGGGCTTTTTCGCCACATTTCGGACTTGCCATTGCCAGGGTTTCTGGGTAATAAATTCTGGGCCGATATGCGCAAGTCAGACCTCTGCGGATTCCCACGGATGTCCTCTTTTTGGGAAATGCATGGGGTTCCCTGTTTTGCTTGGTGGCTTGGACACCCTAGGCCCAAATCTGTAGGTTGTGTCCCTAAACCCTTTGGGGGTTACAAGTGGTGTAGCCTTTTTCCTTTTGCGCCCCGGTAGGTGCACCCACACGTGAGGTAGCGTTTTCGTCGGGGCACCTGTGGGAACGCGGGAAGGTATGACATCTGTTGTTGGCGGCATGTTTCGGTGGGTGAGCAGAGTTAAATGTCTGAAAATTTTGTTTTTTACCCCCAAATTTGGACTTTCCCGGGGGTTCTGGGTAAAGGATTCTGGGCCAATTTGCGCGAGTCAGACCTCTGTGGATTCCCACGGGTGTCCTCTTTTCGGAAATGCATGGGGTTCCCTGTTTTCCTTGCTGGCTTCGACACCCTAGGCCCAAATCTGTAGGTTGCCCACATGAACAAAATGTGCTGTGTCGAAAGGCTTGGGGTTACCAGTGGGTTACCCTTTTCCGCCCCAGGTAGGTGCACCCACACATGTGCGGTGCCATTTTCATCGGCCCTACCTTCCGGCGTTCATGGGGACGCCGGAAGGTAGGGCATGTGTTGTTGCCAGTGTGTTTCAGTGGGTGGCCAGAGCGAAATGTCTGAGAATTGTCTTTATTTCCAGCCAATTTCAGACACATTTCCCTCTGTCCACTCACCGAAACACGTCGCCAACAAATTATGCCTTCCTGCCCCACCTAATCTTCCTCTTCTTCATTGCATTGTATGCCCTTGTTTGATTTTCAAACCTAGGTGTGTGTTTTTTTGACTGGTTGCATCACATATTTTGCATTGCTTATTGTGCCCCTCCTTAACTACTTGGCCGCCTTGTGTGTTTGGGCTAGGACTGTGCAGTACTGCCACCACTCTTTCCTTCAACTATGCTCTGCCACCCTGATGGCACTCTCCTATCTTCTCTAACTGCTACACTATGTGAGAAACCAGAGGGTGTCTCACCCGCTAGTCCCTGTGGATCTCTCTCAGGTGGCCAGGGCACGGCCATCCCCTTTGGATCCAGACCCTGGGGGTGGACCAGTGCAGGAGGATAACCTTGGTGAGGGGTCTTCAGGGAGTGGGGGTGAGGCAGCCGATGTTGAGACACGGTATTCCCCCCTTTTTTGTTCATTTAACCCATCATATTTTTTAGGATTCTCTGAAATCCCAACTGCCCCCCCGCCCCACCTTTTACACAAACACTGGGCTGAGGGAGAGGGTGACTGAGAGTAACAAGACTAACTCATATACATCGTACTGGACATGTCCCGCTAATCATGTCAGGCAAATTCAGGCACTTGACTCCCAAGTGCATACACCTGATACCAATTCGCTCTCCTCACACGGATAAAAGGCAGAACCTAGAGACACACTCCAAGCAAGGCAGAACACTAGTACAAGTAGAACTTCTGGGACAAAGGCAAATCTACTGGAGCAGAACGACGGACCAAGGGACGAGAGCAGCGGTTTGAAAACCCTAAGGGTTACCTACTAGAGGTTGTTGCCTCCGACAGGCCGTGAAAGACACATGGAGAAGGCCAGATCTGACATTAGAAGGCTGCATTGTCTTCCAAGGACTCCAGCGACCCTCCCAGGTGAACAGCAGAGTTGGGGAGGCGAGGCCAAGCCTGTGGTACTAATCTTGACTTGTGAATGGGAAATCCTAAAACCAAGAAAGAAACGCACACAGCCGGTGAGTTGGCAAGCAACCTGAGACCGGTGTGTGTTAAAGAAAGTTTGAAGTGGCAACATTATATCGTAAGTGGAGGCTGCACGTGTGTGCATGAGACGCAAAGGAAGGCAGACCTGTGAATGAACCTTTGAAGTAAGGACAGTTGTGAAATCAGCAATACTGAGTAACGGACTGGTCTGGCGAAAGTACTCTGGTTCCCCTATTGTGCCTAACCGGGGCTATGGACATAGTCTGCGGTAGAAAAACACACAATAGTTGGTAGAACACGTACACTGCCAGCAGCTATAACTAGAAGGTTGTCTGTGTGACTAAAAAGTCAAAGGAGCAGAGAGAAGGGGGATACTAAGTATCCCCTTGGCACTCCACAGAAGGTGATGGGTGTCAATCTCTCAGAATATAAAGTTTTAGGAGATCTACAAAGGATCTCTTTATTCTTAGGAACAGTAGAAAGTAAGGATAAGGTAAGAATCTCCAAGGAGAACCCAAAGGGTTCCTAGCAACTCTGCCCCTAAGGAGCTGTGTGCTGCAATAGTAAAATACAGATGCCTTCAAGAGATATGGAGGAAAGTAGACTCCATAGGACAGGTAAAACACAGAGAACAGAGTGCCAAATGACAGAGCCCATAAGAATGAATGAGTGGAAAAAGGCTCCACTCATTCAGGATTAAAGAAAAGAGTCCAGAAGTCTGGCAAAATGTACTGGGGGTCTCACTGGGAGAGAGGATGAAGCATAACAATGATAGATCTCACTAACAGTAGTCACTGAAACTCCAGGACTTGGAGAACTCCAGGAACCCCAAGGGGACCTGAGAAAAATGTCTTCGTTCAGGTAAGTGAGCCCACAGTGTCACTTGTAGGAGCACTAATACTGTAAAAAGTGCCCCATAGAAGCAGTCCATAGGCAGACCTGTGGTGGTGATGGAAAAAGTCCGGCGAGTCCCATTTCTATCCCACAGGTGCAGAGATTGCAGCAAACACCCCCGGAGACACCAGAGAAGACCCCTGAAGTAGAGATCCAGGGCCAGGTTCTAGGCCCACCAAACCCAAGACAGAATCCAGCCAAGCAAGACACGGTACCCAATGCAAGTCAACGGGGAAATGTGGCTGAAGTATGCCTGCAGGAACCTTCTCCCACGGACACCCCCACCAAGGGTATCAGGAACAACCCATCATACCAGGACCCAGAGTTAAGCACTTACAGCATTTGTTCCTGAAAACACTGCTCCAGGAAGGCCGAACAACCTGGTAAGTAAACACTTCATTTTACAGGATGAAATGAAGGATCCCACAACCCAGGGACTTGAACCCTGAGCCAACGATGACCCTGATGGCCCAAAAGAAGAACAGGCATCATTAAGAGTAGCGCTCACCATCCAGAAGTGGAATCAGTGGCAGGAATGGCTTCAAGAAGACGGAGGAACTTGCACACTGCAGACCCTGGTGGCTCAGCAGGCAAACAGATGGCAAAAGCAAAAACCGGCCCCTGCAGCAGGACAATGGTGATGACGAAGGTGGCCCAGAGAAGCAGATTTGGGTGCCAACACCCATCCGGCTGGCCACAGCTTCCAAAACTAAGGCGGAGACCCTGGTGGTAAACTGCAGTAAAATCGGCCCAGAAATTGTCCCAGAATTGAAGACCCTCAACCATGCAGATGAGGCGGACCAGCAGCACGAATAGGAAGATCCGGAAAGGACACAAGGCGCTGGAAAATGCAAACACAGGCAAGAGACACCAGTCCCAACAGTATGGTCAGAATGGGTCTCGAAATCGGCTACAATGATTTTCGGTCTCAAAATCGTACCGTAGGTAAGCCAACCTGATTACCTTACAAAAATCTGGCAGAGTGGTGTGATAGTTCAAGGTTTCTCCTTTATGTACCTTTCCTCATTGGGCTTGCATCTGCCAGGCCACCTATTCCATTAGGGGGTTTAAAACACCAGCCTACTCCCTAAAACTAATGTACTGTGATATAATCACTCCAGGGTCCAAATGTAGGTGCTTAAACAGCACCAGGGGAGCAATGTGGACTACTATAGGAACATATACTAAAGAAGAGATGTATGGAAACAGGACTTCAGAGGAAGTCCCTCTAAAAACCAAAATGCATCAGAAAACCTAAAAATGAAAGTTGGGGTGGGGGCTCAAAACATAGGGTCCCATTAAATGGGACTGCAGATCTGGAAATGTTCCTTTAATGAAAAGGAGTTCTTTCTCTGTAATTATGGTTTTCCCCAGCAAGATTATCCTCACCCAGTTTCATGGGAAGAGAGTTGAATGTCAGCTGAAAAATGTAACTGAGATAGCTTTCCTGATACCAAATATGAGAGCCCATGGCCAATTGCATTTAACATTGGGATCTCCAACTCTCTCTGCAAACTCTGTTATATAACTATTCTCTTTATTTTTGTTTGCATTGGTTTTGAAGAACAAACATGTCCCATATACGTTTAAATAGAGTGTTGTGGAGTGTGGCCTTATGGCAGGGAATCATTCTGAGGTTTACACATGTTAGGAGCAGCTCTTCAACTTGTGTACTGTTAATCCATAGTCCATCAGATGCCCCACCGTGCACATGCAGGGTTGGGGAGTCAAGTGGGCATGTCGAGGGCATTGACAGGATGTGTTTGGGGTCACTTGGGCACTTCGGCTTCAGAATTGCTTTTTTTACAGTGCAGAACATTTTCCTGACACCTCCCCTACCAGTGAGGACAACCCATCAGTCTGAAAATGGGTTTAAGTGGGGATAATAATACAAGACTTGTTTGAGTGTGTTAACTGGATTTATGTGGGGTTTAATCCATTAGCATTATTGTTTCTGCGTGAAGATGCAATTGTGCTGAACAAGCATTTTTCACTCCAAATGTATAGGGACATGCCTACACATTAAAGGCCATTCTATTACCTTCCATTGCATTTTGGTACATAGGCCCAATTGCATTCCCCCAGCCTATGTAACTAGAATACTGTAAACCACATTCCTAGTGGCCAAGTCTGTTCTGTATGCTGAAGGTATGAAGAACTTAATAGATGAGACTATCACAATGCTTATCGATGGAAATCACGTTAACTCGTCGATAATTTTATCAGACCATCTTGTTCCATCCAGGGACCCTGTGATGGCAGGCTTAATGTGCCACCAATGCACTAAGAACGCCCAGCTGGCTAAAGTTTGCCAAAGACTGGAGAGCCATGGCAGGCTCCAGTTTTTCTCACACAGCAGAATTCTGAAAATAACTCATCAAGCAACTTCCAAACAGTTATTATCCCCACTCCCATGCCCCCTTGGCATAAGCTCCTGGTTCATTGGATAGAGGGCTCTTGATACTCGAAAGGTGGAACTTAAATCCTAAAATACTAAACGGCCATTTGAATCTTGCACCTGGCTTCCGTGATTCATGCATTCAAGGATCCTCAAGCTAGCTTCGCCCTTGTGGACGAATGCAACCCATTCCCCTTCTAATGTCAGAGGGTTTTGGGCTCAGAATTGAAGAGTGATAACGCCACCCTTTATCCCTATAACAAATATAGGCTTACTCATGCTCTCTAGCTATTTGAGGCGGTGGACTTTGGGTTTTAGTCACTTCTGGACTCTGACTCTCTTGTATATGCAGGCACGAGACAGCTCAGGGTGATGTGCTGGTTTTGCTTTTCTGGATCAATGCTATTTTTTCTCTTTGCAGGTTTCGGAGCTGGTCAAACTGTCAACCATGTCGAGTCCAAAGATTGTCTTGGCCATCACAGATCTGGGCCTCCCTCTAGGACGCAGAGTCGCTGCCAAGGCTATTGCTGCACTGTGAACTCACCTGTTGTCTAAGGGTCCCCATGGCTGAGCTCATAGTCGGGAGTCTTCGCCTCATGAGCCTAGAAGCTTCTTCAGGGATGCATTGAGACAAGAAAGAGATGGCGATGCAAACTCATCTGAAGCCTGGTTGTCAGAACAGTACAGGTCCTGTAAAGAGTCACAAATGTTTCACATGAATGACGGAAGGAAAGGTCTGCCTGCACCTCAGACTATTACATAGTCTGAAATGGATCAGATTTGGTCAGAAGCTGCCACTGAAGGAACATCCACCTCAGCACCAGTGTGTTCAACCCATTCCATGCTGTGTTTAATTGCAGCCTATTCACTCAGACCCTAACTGGCCCTTGCGTTGAGAGTCTAAACACAGGCCAAGGAGGGAGTGGGCTGGGGATGCTTATAGGCCTCCTTTTCAGTGTCCAGACACACTGAGGAAATGTGCGAGAGGCTAGCAATGGTTCACCTGCCCGTGTCCTTTGGCTTCTTGGATAATGCAGTGCCCAGTCTCAGTTGGAAGCTTTTCACTAGCACCAAATTGACTTATCAGGTCATGCAAGAATAGCCTTTGTATCCACCAAATTCTCTTTTCACCCACTGGTTGGCATGCATTGCTCCTGCATTATTATATTAGCCCTGCGTCCCCCCCATCCTCTCTCATTGGCTACCTTGCACTCTTGTGCCCCTCGTTCCTGCCGCTCTTCCTGGCCTCGATTCTGCTTTGGTATCCTTGTTCTCCCTTCCACTATGACCCAATATGTGCCCTTTTATTGCCACCCAAAGGATCTTTCTTGATCCAACTGCTTCCTCTACAACCTCGCCCAGAATGTGTTGGTGTGTCCTTATCTAGCTCTCGCTTCTGTATCCATCCCCCCCACTCTTTTCCTGATACTGCTTGTGGTACCTTCCCTAGTCTGGTTAATGCATCTAGTCCTGCCTCCTGCCTCCTGTCCCGGTTTCGTGACTGCTCCCCTAACTGCCCCACTCCTCAATGGCTTGCTACTGTATCTGAACACCTGCCAAAGGCCTAGCTCCCCAGTGCCAGAAATCCTAGTGGGAGCAGAGCATCACAGAACCTCGGAGAGCCCACAAGCAAAGGGTTAACAAAGGACCTCCCAAGACTGGCCCTGGGCGCAGAGCAGTGTATACCATCCTCTAAGCCTGAGTTCCCTCTGGAAACAGAGCAGCACTCCACTACCTCAGAACTGAAGTGTGGAAACAGAGCAGCACATCTCCATCCTACACCACCCATCGAGGGGAGAGCAACCTATTTTCCCACTGGAGCTACCAGTGGACTTTCCCTCTTGGACTTTCCCCCAATAAGGCGGGAGTATGAATCCCCTACTTATGGTGCCACAAGTCTCTTTTTCATGCTGGAAAGACAAACCTGATATCCGTTAAAAAAGCTACAATTTCTTTGCAACTGTATGTTTCAGGAAAATATTTTAGCCTAACTTCTTCTTTTCTCTATTGGATTTCCTTTTTACATTTGTGAGATCAGAGATTGTCCTGAGCATGTTACCTGACAGCAGTTACATGCAAGTATTATGGATATGCCTTGCCTGAACAACCATGAATTTCCTCTGTCCCCATGAAAGAATAGAGTGTAAATATGTACTTGCACAGGTGGGAGGGAAGTTTTATAAAGCTGAACAGATGTTTTGTACTGGACTTGTTTTGTAAATAAATCTACTTTTTGAAGATCCAGCATTCTCCTATCTGTGAGTATACTTGAATGTTTCCCTCGGGAAGGTGTTGGTATGCATGCAGACATTATTAATTTTGGACAAACTGCAGTTTGACAGGCCTGATGAAGCACACTCTATAAGGAGGAAGAGTGCTAACGTGTCATAATAACATGTTTAAAGCAGCACTGCGAGTGAGGGGGTGTGGGGATTATGAGCAAACCTGGGATCTTTTGGTGATGAATAGCCGTTTGCCTGGAGAGGTGACCACACCCTGTTACTCTTATGTATTGCACTCTTGCTCCATGCCAACTCATTGGGAACTCCACTCCTCCATGCAGCCAAACTGGGAAACTGCTCTTTCTATTGTGAGGCTTCAGTAGTACAGTCTAGAACTGCGCATCCATGAGCATCATTTCTCTGCACCCACATGTATAGCCCAAGCTGCGTAATTGCCGATAGTTCTACCTAGTGGTCAGAATGTGGAACTGGTCTTCGACTCAACTTACTTTTTGGGTGAATTTTCCTTTTTAGGTGTGTGTGTGTGTGTGTGTGTGTGTGTGTGTGTGTGTGTGTGTGTGTGTGTGTGTGTGTGTGTGTGTGTGTGTGTGTGTGTGTGTGTGTGTGTGTGTGTGTGTGTGTGTGTGTGTGTGTGTGTGTGTGTGTGTGTGTGTGTGTAGGTGTGTGTGTGTGTGTGTAGGTGTGTGTGTGTGTGTGTAGGTGTGTGTGTGTGTGTGTGTGTAGGTGTGTGTGTGTGTAGGTGTGTGTGTGTAGGTGTGTGTGTTTAAAAATTATGTTAAATTCGAATTGGCTTCAATCCTATTTTTGTTTGTATCTTTATACTGCCATGGGTTGAAAGTTGTAGGTCACTGGCTTTAAGGTATGTCCGGTGTATGTGTCCCTGCTCAGCTGCGAATCCACACACAGATTGAGTTGTATATTCCAGTGCAGTTGTGTGCTTTCCGTAGGGTAATTGCATATCAGTCTCTCAAAAGCGGAGTTCATCCTCAAAAGGTGTTTCGGCCCTTTTTTTGGGTGGCTGGAGGGTCTGTCGGTACAGTGCAGCTTCAGAGCTTTCTTGTGCCATTTAGGAACCATGATTTCGATTTCCAGGCATACACATACCTGTTAGAGCTACACATGTGCAGGTGTAACAGCCAATTTTTCAAGAGGTATTTTTCCAGCTGGACATGGTTAGTTCAGTACTTAAGAGGTGCTCCAAGACATCAGCCAAGCTCTGTACAGGTCTTGCCTGCCCTGGCGTTGATCAGGTTTCAACCACATCCACAGAAAAGGCCAGGGTAGTACTACAGGCACATCCTTTGGAAGTAGAGTACCCCTCTCAATAAGCCTAGTTCTTCAGTGCCAGAGCTCTAACCGCTTATAAAATACCATGCTTGGCGCCTGTGGGTACGGGGGTAGATCTGGACTAGAAGGAAAATGATTGAAAATGAGATTGCAAGTATAAGGCCAGAGGGTCTAGAATATACTCCCCCTCAGAAAAAGCATAAACATCAGAAGGAGAAACTAAAAGCAAAGGAGGTATTCATGATGCAGCCGATTTATACCTTTGTCCCAGATATTTCTTTGTTCTGCTTACATAACAGGGGAAATTCTTAAGGCCCCGTGTGGTCATCAAATGTTGTCCAGAAATGCTTTCTAGTGGTGTTCTACTCTGTTTATTCGCATAGTTTTTTCTTATTCTGGTGATTTCGCCTTGTCATCAACCAGTACAAATGCATTTTTCACACAAGTTCAGTGGCCAAAGTCTATAATTTTAACGGATATTAGCCTGGGCTGCGATACCAGCGTTGTCAGTACCACTTCCAGACGACACACTAGTTAGGACTTCTTTAGTTGAATGAGAGTGTTTACTAATGTCTACCTGTTATTCAGATGAGCAGGAGGGAGGAAGGATCAAGTTACTTAAGATTCATGTAAACTCCTAGAGTTTTTCTCTCATCTACTCCTGTCCAACACTGCATCTTCTATAGGGTACTTCCTGTAGCTGGGACGGTGGCTGTTCCTACAGGCCTCTGGAGCTGGATAGCACTTCCTCACAGGAGGATCAACCTTCTGTGCATCCAAACAGGATATTCGGGTTTTATGGCTAAAGCAACTGACAACTTTGTATCTGATGCAGCCAAAAAAAATGCTCTCGTTCAGACCGGTTTCCCAAGATTCGGCCATAGGACCCGACTGTTTTTCCTGCCCTGTGTCATAGGACCTGACTGTTTTTCCTGCCCTGTGTAGACCGCAATCTTTAAATGTGGCGCACATTCTTTCAAAATCTACCTTCAAGGGGATTGGGTCCTCCAACGTATTCCATATCTATGACAGGTAATGTCCACAGCGGTGCTGCTTCGGAAAATCTTTGGCGTCTGCGTCCTGCGTCGATGACGTCGATGCGCCGTCCCCAAGGACCTCCTCTGACGGCCGACGTCACCCGATGTGATAAGTAGGACGCACGACGCCCATAGCCTCAGTTCCGTTTTTTCCGGGAACGTGTTCACTTCGTGAATCTCGGTACGCCTCGGCTCATTGGAGTTACTGTTTTCTTTCTCGGTTCGTTGAACCTGTTCGGTTTGTTTGTGGCGATGTCCTTTTCATCTTCGACCCCGCGTCCGGGCTTCAAGAACTGCGGGGACTGTGGGTCCAAGATGTCGGTCACACACTCGCACAACGCCTGCCTCTGGTGCCTCGGGGAGGCCCACGATCCGGACGACTGTGTCGACTGCCAGTCGCTCACTGCGAAGGCCTTGCGAGAACGTAAGAAGAAACTGTCGGTAGGTCGGGTGTCTAACCCCCAGAAGTCGAGGTCTGCGGGGCTTTCGACCGATGACTCGAGGGGTGACTCTCTGCGTCGTCGTCGGAAGTCCGGTGGGTCTCCTTCCAGGAGTCGGTCTCGCCACTCCTCCGCCTCTTCTAGGCATTCCAGGAAGCGCCGGCATAGGTCGCCTTCCCCATCCTCTTCCGAGGACTCCGCCCGTCGGCGGGTTGCTTATCCCTCCATGCAAGCGACACCGGAGGAATGGGCTTCCTTCGGGAAGCAGATGCTAGCGATTCTGGAATCGCAGTACACCGGTCCGCCTGCGCCTCCGAGTGGGGTCGGTCGGCACCGGTCGAGAGACACTGCCCGTACGCCTTCGGGCTCGGGTGGTCGGCACGGCTCGCGGGAGAGGTCCCGCTCGGACAAGGGTAGCCGTTCTCGCCATGCCCATTCCAGGTCCCGCTCCTCGACGCGCTCGAGACCGCGTGATCCTGTGCCGTCTTCGAAGAAGATGTCGACGATTACTCTCGAGGTTCCGTGTTCGAGGGGGTCGTCGACGCCGTCAGCGTCCAGGCTGTCGAGAGACACGCTCGGAGCTCCGACTTCGAGGACTGTGTCGACGCTGCCGATGCTGGAGGCGTTGCAGCTGACGTTGACGCCGATTCGCTCTACGTCGACGCCTTTTCTGTCGACGCCGACTCGCTCGGCACCCTCGACACCTTTTCTGTCGACGCCGGCGCCCTCGCCGCCTTTCGGGGCAGTGGTGTTGGAGGGGCCCCGTGGCACGGGGTTTGCCCCTAGAAAGGCTATGGCCCGGCACTGCTTTGGTCCACAGAGGTCTTCCTCTCCCCGCCTGGAGTACATTTCAGAGGGTGATGAAGGCTCTGATGGCGGTCTGGTTCCGGTTATGGTTCCGGATGAACTTATCTCGGGCCATAGTCAGTTTGATGACCTGAGGCAGTCACTGCATGATGCCAGTGGATTGGACACCTCTCCGGAGGTGGAGTTTTGTCAGCCGGAGCCTGGCACTCATGCCGATTCGTCATATCAGCGCCTTATGTCTCGGGTTACCGAGTACTTGGGTTGGTCAGCTCCCCCAGGGGAGTTCGTTCAGGATGATCTCACGGACATCCTTGATCTCAGTCCACCCACTGACCCGGTTTTGCCTTTTCATATGGCTTTGCAGAGAAGGGTGGCGGCGGCTTGGACTGCTCCGGAGAGTCTCCCGGCAGTGGGCAAGTCTTTGTCGCGAAAATACTGTCCAGCCAGTAGCGACCCCTGCTACTTGTCTAGGCACCCCACCCTGGAGAGTTTGGTGGTGCGGGCGGCTACGGCCCCGGCAAAGCAGGCGTCGTATCCTACCATCCCTCCGGATAGGGACGACAAACGTTTTGACGGTTGGGCGAAGAAAGTGTTTTCTTCTGGGGGTACGGCGCTTCAGGCGGCCAACTCCATATATGCCTTGTCTCGTTTCACGCACACTCTGTGGAACTGTGTTGCATTAGCGGCTGATCATATTCCCGAAGGGGACGAACGGGATGGTTTCCTTTCTATGGTTCAGGATGGGAAGGATGTCATGTGTGAGGCCGTTCAGTCGGGTTTGGACTTGGCGGATTGTGTCAGCCGGTCCATGGCGGCGAGCACCGTAATGCGCAGGTTTGCGTGGTTGAGGAAGTCTGGGTTCGCTCGTGATGTGCAGTCCCGGCTCCTCAACATGCCCTTTGACGGTGAACACCTTTTTGGCAGCAAGGCTGACGAGAGCCTTGAGAGGTTGCAGACCTCCAAAGCTGCAGCGAAGTCGTTGGGCGCTGCAATTCCCCAACCTCTGCCTTTTCGTCCTAGGGGACAACAATGGAGGGGAGGTTCCTTTCGCTATTACTCGTCCTTCAGTAAAGCGAGAGGAGCTGGCAGTCAAAGAGGCCATCGTAAGAGTGCCAGAGGTGGAAACAAAGGTACTCGAGGTGCCAAGGCCGCTCGGGCAGTTGCCTCTTTGCCCTCAGGCAACGCCGCAGCCGCTACCACTCAGTCATGAGGCCAGGTCCCATGGTTCGCCGGTTGGGGGAAGGCTGGCGCAGCATCTTGTAGAGTGGCAAGCCATTACTTCGGATGTGTGGGTTCTGGAGATCATAACCCACGGCTACTGTCTTCCTTTTCGGCAGAGGCCTCACGACAATCCACCAGATCTACCTCCGTGTAATGGATTTAACACCATTCTAGTTATTGTGGATCTTTTTTCCAAGATGGCCACTTTATTCCTTTAAAAGGATTACCTTCCGCTTTGATTTTGGCCAAGGAATTTCTCGAAAACATTGTTCGAATCCATGGATTTCCTTCCGTATTGGTCTCTGACCGAGGTAGTCAATTCATTTCGCAATTTTGGAAGAAATGCTGTCAATTGGCGCAAATCGACGTAAGGCTATCAACCAGTCACCACCCCCAAACTGATGGTCAGACGGAGAGGACCAACCAGACTCTTGAACAATACCTACGTTGTATGCTACACCAAACCGAAAGCAATTGGAAAGATATTTTATGGATTTCCGAATACACATACAATAACTCTGTACATTCAGGAACTGGACAAAGCCCCTTTTATACCATATATGGACATCATCCTCGAACCTCAGAACTCGATTCGCCGCAACACTTAGAAATGCCTGCAGTGACTCATCTGCACTCTACTATTACACAAGCCTTTAAGGAAGCAATAGAACACTTAAAACAAGCAAAGGAGAAATACAAGAAAAATGCTGATCGACATAGAAGTGAAACTCCACAATACCAGATTTGAGATCAAGTTTGGCTGGCTACAAAACACATACCTCTAAAGAGAACTCGAACTTTCAATCCTAGATATTTGGGACCTTACACCATTAAAGCCATTTCAACCCAGTGTCCGTCAAATTGGAATTACCCTCTAATATGCAGATTCATCCTGTCTTTCATGTTTCACTTCTAAAACCAGTTCAACCTGGGACAAGATTAACCAAGCCACCTGACCCCATCCTAATAGATGGAGAACCTGAATTTGAGGTAAAGAATATTCTGGACTCTAAGATGGTTAAATCAAGACTTTTTTATTTAATCGACTGGAAGGGTTATGGACCACTGTTAAGAATTGAAACACAATGGATACAGGAGAATGATTCAGAGGTTCTCGTAAAAGGATACAGACTGGTAGCAATAAAGGATACACTCGAAGAAGTCTTCCACCAGAAGATGTGAGAGGTAGGGCGTAGTGTATCAAAAAATAACCTTCTAACTAATGTCACTCTCTGACTAGTAGAACTCAGTCAGATAGAGCTATTAGTGGGAAGGGCGTAAGTGGACCAAGATTCACCAGGCTGTTGATAAAGAGGAACGAATTTAGAATGATGGTTGGAATTGAAGGACAATAAGAACATATGTTGAACACACTAACCTGGAGGTGTAGCCAGGGAAACCTGGGTGTGTAGCCAAGGAAGTCTCAAGAAGTCCGAAGAATCCAAGGAAACAACGGCAAGGAAAGGGTAGTGAGGGATCTTACCCGAGCGGAACGAGGGCTGCACTAGAGAGGAGTTGGGGCACACACAGGAAAGCGTCCAGAGTCCAGTGCACGTGTAGAAGGAGAGTATTAGAATCTTGATTCAGGAGGTACAAGTCCTTAATACAGTAGAAGTTCGATGAACGCAGGATCTTGGTAGATGGAGGCAGAGCCGTAATCTGCAGGTTGTTGTTGCTGCCGGGTAGACAGCCGAAGTCTCTATACAGCAATAGGAAGCTGCGGTGTGGAGCAACAATGCGGCAAGCTTCCAATAGAAATAGTAGGAAGATGTTGCGGGTAAATGGTGGGACTCCGTTTGAATGAGGAGTGGAGAACCGCGTGCGAGCGCGGAGGAAACATGCAGCTCAATAAAAGTTGGAAATTGCCAGGAAATGCGTCGGAACGTGGGATGGCAACCGTACCTTAGGAAGTAGAAGAAAAATGTCTGCGAAAGGCAGAAGTAAGCTCCGGAACGCGAAATGAACAACAAACGATCAGAAGCGCGGTTGCAAGACTTCCGCTTCGTTAAATGGAGTCAGCTGACGTGCGTAGCAGACACGTGAACATAAACGTCATCACGTTGGTCATGTGATCCATACCTTTGGATTAGCGCCTCCCAGATAACTTCCATTGAGTGTAGAATGGTCTAGCCGTTCTCAAGGCTGCGGAAGCCGGAAAACAGGAACTTTTGGGTTTCACAACGGAGCCAGCTGGAGAGGATGGAGAGGGCAGAGAGGTAGGCATGACAACCACAAGAAAGGTCATGGGAGCCTAGTGACCACGTTCATGCACCTCGGTTGGTGAAGAAATTCCATCGGAACTTCCCAGACAAACCAGGACCAAGGGGGGAGAGCACCTTTAGGAGGGGTCTTGGGGGGGGGGGGGGGGAAGAGTGCTGTCATGATGCCTACCCCCGGGCATCCGGATCAAGCCCATCAGCCCCAGAGCAGGCCCGGAGCAGGCATCCAGATATTTATAAAACCCCAGCAGCCCCGGCTGGGGGCTGTCTGGGTTCAGTCCTGGCACCTTGGGCGCCATGCTCATAGACTTTACTTAACTCATGCAGACCATGCTGCAAATGAATCCAAGCCAACGTGAGGCCTGGATGGGACTATTTTACTACAGGGACTATTTTTTACTCGGGTTTGGTTCTAGGGACTTCTTACCTGGAACTACTTTGGAGGCTGTTTAAACCACGCCCGAACAGCAGCACATGCTTCGCGTTATTCTGCTTCCAGCAGCGTAACACTCACCGTGCCTGCAGTCAGCATCCAGTCTTCAGCCACGCCCGCCTCGAATCCATAGCTCCTAGCAATAGAAGAAAGAAGAAGGAAAGGTTAGAAAACAGATAGTATTTCAATCCTTACCTGAATTCCGGATCCATCACGTCTTCGAACTTGAAAAATACATTGTTCGACACGCGTTGCATCGCCAGCTGCAGCGCCGCGCCATACTCACCAGTCCTCACAGCATTCTTCGATCCGGCGCAGCCTCCATCATTTTCTCCGCCGAATTCCACCATCTAGGGGACAAAAGAAACATAAGGTGAGCCGAAAAAGCCAACACATACAACCTCTCCACCATAGACTTACCTGATTAACAACCGGAGGCATTATTCTGTAACAAAACGCAACTTCTTACGCCGCACCTGTAAGGAGAGAGAAACCAGCAATTTAAACACACGCATCTTTTGCCGGACCGTGTTGGGTAATACAGACTCTTACCTGAACACCATCAGCTGCCACAAGACAATCTTCCCTTGGACCCAGCTGCAACACAAGAAAGGAATGTACAAGAGTGAACATCGGACATATTGGACTCCTTGAACTTTATACTTACGGGTTCTCGGCTGGAACTCTTCCAACGCCTTCAAACCAGTGAAGTAACTGGTATCTACGCGCCCCTGCATTCCACACAGGATGGAGAGCTCATCATTTACAAACATAAGGTGAGCTTACTGAAAGTGAATCGGTGGTGATTAGTGGGGAGAACAGTGGGGTGCCATTACTAGAATCCACGGGTGGCTAAATCCCTTTCTCCACTTGCAGGAGCATACTTCTACGGATCAAGCAGACGAGGTTAGGCAGTCCAGTCAAGTCTGCCATCTCTGCAATACGCTTCACGTTGGAGGAGGTCGCAGCTGTCCGGGTCCGATTGACGCCCCTGTGGGAGCCAGGTGAGCGTAACAGTCAGCCGGTCCATGGCGGCGAGCACCGTAATACGCAGGTTTGCGTGGTTGCGGAAGTCGGGGTTCGCTCCTGATGTGCAGTCCCGGCTCCTCAACATGCCCTTTGACAGTGAACATCTTTTTGGCAGCAAGGCTGACGAGAGCCTTGAGAGGTTGCAGACCTCCAAAGCTGCTGCGAAGTCGTTGGGCGCTGCAGTTCGACAACCTCTGCCTTTTCGTCCTAGGGGACAGCAATTGAGGGGTGGTTCCTTTCATTATTACTCATCCTTTGGTAAAGCGAGAGGAGCTGTCAGTCAAAGAGGCCACCGTAGGAGTGCCAGAGGTGGAAAACAGGGTACACAAGGTGCCAAGGCCGCTCGGCAGTTGCCTCTTTGCCCTCAGGCAACACTGCAGCCGCTACAACTCAGTCATGAGGCCATGTCCCATGGTTCGCCAGTTGGGGGAAGGCTGGCGTAGCATCTTGTAGAGTGGCGTGCCATTACTTCAGATGTGTGGGTTCTGGAGATCATACCCACGGCTACTGTCTTCCCTTTTGGCAGAGCCCTCACGACAATCCACCAGGGAACCTCTCTTTGAAGAGTCCGGATCCACTCCTTGCGCAGGAAATTCAAGCCCTGCTGGAGAAAGGCGCCATAGAACTGGTGCCGGTAGCGGAGAGGAACAAGGGATGGTATTCCCCTTATTTTTTGATTGCGAAGAAAGACGAGGGATTGAGACCCATCATGGACTTGCGCGGTTTGAACAAACTCCTCAGGAAGGACAAGTTCAAGATGGTGACTCTTTCTCAAGTCCTCCAGGACCTTCAACTTCAGGACTGGTTGGGGTCTCTCGACCTCAAGGATGCTTACTTCCATGTGCCGATCCATCCCAAGCACAAGAAGTACCTGAGGTTCGCAGTTGGCGACTCGCACTTTCAGTTTCGAGTCCTGCCGTTCGGATTGACCTCCGCCCCGAGGGTTTTCACCAAGCTCATGGTGGTGGTGGTGGCAGCGCATCTCAGGAAAGGGCGGATTCACACCTACCCCTATCTGGACGATTGGTTGATCAGGGGGAGCTCTCCCGAGCAAGTCCTGGATCATCTGTCCGTCACCTGCCACTCCCTTCACAGGCTGGGCATCTCCCTCAATTTAAAGAAGTCCCATTTGACACCAACGCAGCGGCTCCAGTACATCGGAGCAGTGCTCGACATGTCCCTGGGGCAGTGTTTTCCTCCTCGGGTGAGGGCTCTTCACATTCAGCAGATGGTTCACAAGTTCCAGTTTGCCCAGACTCCCCAGCGTCCGAGTTCTTGAGACTGCTCGGCCTCATGGCATCCTGCATTCTTCTAGTGCCAGAGGCTCATCTGCGGATGAGATCTTTGCAGTGGGCGCTCAAGCTCCAGTGGTCTCAGTCCTCCCGCAGGCTGTCGGACCCTGTTCAGGTGCCGCCCTCGGTAGCCCGGGACCTTCTGTGGTGGGCCGTTGAGGGCAATCTGATGAAGGGTGCCCCATTTTGGCTGCCCTGGCCGGAGGTGGCGATCGTGACGGACGCATCCCTCACGGGATGGGGGGCTCATGCCAACGAGCTGACAGTCAGCGGTCGTTGGTCTCCGTCGGAGTCCAGACTCCATATCAATGTGTTGGAGCGGAGGTCCGATAGGCTAGCCCTGAAGGCTTTTCTGACGACTGTGCGCGGGAAGATTGTCCTGATTCTGACGGACAACACGGTGGCCATGCACTACCTCAACAAAAAGGGGGGGGGGCAGGGTCACATCCAGCAGGAAGTTTCGATCTCGGCGGTTCATCTGGCTGGAGACGACAACGAGACGGCGGACGCTCTGAGCAGGCAGAGTACGATCTCTCACGAGTGGGAGCTGGCTCAGGAGATTCTCCTGGAGATCTTCGCCCTTTGGGGGACCCCTCAAGTGGATCTCTTCGCCTCCAGTGTCAACCGGAAGTGCGAAAGGTTTTGCTCGCGGGAATTTCCTCCAAAAGGAGCCTTAGGCAACGCGTTCGTGGTGGAGTGGTCATTCCCACTGCTGTATGCGTTTCCTCCAGTCCCCGTCATCCCGCAAGTGTTGCAGAGGTTACGGAGCTTAGGTTCCCGGATGATCCTCATTGCTCCGGCGTGGGCCCGGTGGACGTGGTACCCGGACCTTCTAGACTTGTCCATCTGCCCTCCACGTCGTCTTCCCTACCGAGACGATCTGCTCTCGCGGGAGGGGGGTCAGGTTCTCCATCCAGAGGTCAGATCCCTCAATCTTCACGCTTGGCTCCTGAAAGGTTGAGGTATAAGGATTGGGACCTCCCTGAAGACGTGATAGGAGGTGTTGCTCTCGGCCAGGCGGCCGGCAACTAAGTCTCTGTACCGTTGCCGTTGGAGAAAGTTCTGCGACTGGTGCAGAGTTCAGAATGTGGATCCTTTTGAATGCGACATTCCCATTGTTTTGTCTTTTTTGCTTTCTTTGGCCCACAGGGGCTTGCAAGTGGGGACCATTAAAGGTTACCTGGCGGCGCTGTCCATATTTAAGCACTCGCCTGAAGAGTGTTCCTATTTTAAGATTCCTTTAATTTCGCAGTTTTTGAAAGGGCTCACTAATGTGTTCCCTCCGTCACCTTTTTTGGTGCCAGGTTGGGATTTGAACCTTGATCTTAAGTTTCTTATGGGTGCTCCGTTTGAGCCTTTACATTCTTGCCCTTTGAGGCTGTTAACTCTGAAAACTGTGTTTTTAGTTGCGGTTACTTCCGCTCGCAGAGTGAGTGAGTTACGGGCACTTTCAGTTAAGCCACCCTTCACTGTATTTCACAAGGACAGGGTTGTCCTTAGAGTTTGTCCTTCTTTTCTTCCGAAGGTGGTTTCGGAATTTCATTTGAGCCAGAAGGTTGTTCTTCCTGCGTTCTATCCTCCTCCACATCCTGGTAAGGAAGAGGAGAGGCTCCATAGGCTTGATCCTAGGAGAGCGTTGAGCTTTTATATCTCGCGCATGTCCCGGGTCAGAGTGGACGATCAACTTTTCATTGGTTACGCTGGAAAGCGTTTGGGACAAGCTGTGACGAAACAGACTTTGTCTCGTTGGATTATTTTAGCTATCTCCGAGTGTTACCGCTTGGCGGGTAAGGACCCTCTGGCTGGCTTGCGGGCCCATTCTACCAGAGGAGTGGCTGCGTCTACTGCCCTGCAGAGGGGAGTTCCTATTCGTCACATCTGTGATGCGGCCACCTCGGCTTCAGTACATAATTTTGTACGTCACTATTCCCTCGATTCCATCAGGGGGCAAGATCTGGCCTTTGGCAAGGCAGTTCTCTATTCCGCAATTTGATTGGGCATGCTAAATTTGTATTCAAAATTCTTTCCCACCTCCTTGCTTGGTACTGCTTTGGGAGTCGGTCATAGATATGGAATACGTCGGAGGACCCAATCCCCTCGAAGAACAAGTTACTTTCTTACCTGGTAACGTTCTTTCGATGGGATGGTCCGACGACATATTCCATATCGCTCCCTCCCTGCCTTCCCCGCTGCAGAATTTCTTTTGCGATTGCAGCTTGCATTCCGCAAGGCCTCGTGTGTCTGACTGGCAGAAAACTGGTGGCACACGTTCTGGGAAAGACTATAACTGAGGCTATGGGCGTCGTGCGTCCTACTTATCACATCGGGTGACGGCCGACAGAGGAGGTCCTCGGGGACGGCGCATCGACGTCATCGACGCAGGACGCAGACGCCAAAGATTTTACGAAGCAGCACAGCTGTGGACATTACCTGTCATAGATATGGAATACGTCGTCGGACCATCCCATCGAAAGAACGTTACCAGGTAAGAAAGTAACTAACTTGTTCTTTTAATTAAAAAAGTTTGAATAGCATCTAAAATGTCTGAGGAAGCTGTTTTTGTACAAGGTACACTTTCCTGCAGAATCTGCTGTGGTAATTGCAGCTCTAGAACCTTTGAAGGTCGGTGCTTTCAAAATAGCTAATTCCCTTAACAGAAAGAGTACAGCAAGGTGAAGCATGTATGGAAGGGTTTGCATGTTGTCCTTGTTCATTCACCCGTAGGGATTGAGAACACTGGGGAATAATAGTATCTGGAGGGCAATCGAGGATCTGAATCATTAAAACAAAGAGTTGAGACATAAGTATGGGGACACTCCAACTCATCTGACTGCGAGTGGCAGAGAAGGATCAATCCGGGTACGGGACCCCAGACTGAGGATAACACAAGCCCGAGACTGTTGTGTTGAGCCCAGCGACATTTGATTGTTGGATCCTTAAGGAGAAGCCATGTTTTGTACTTCTGTAATCTGAATATTTTTTTAAAAAAATGTATTTATTGTGTCATGGTTTATCAACAAACCTTTCACAATCGAATACACATAACTCAGTCATAAAGCCTTCTATCAACATTTGAAGAGAAAAAACTGATAATGATTAAAAAGCTATTTCATAGTCATCAGATCATATAGAACCAATAATACAAAATTACATTCTAAAATACATTTTTTAGATGCTTCTTAATATAACAATTACTATGCCCAATGAAATGTCATTTCATAACACAAGTGCAGCAGCATTTAGCATAAAGTGCACGCTGCAATTTCAAAATCCTCCGAACATAGTAAACCAGTATAAGAAAATTACATTCTAAAATACATTCTAAAATACTTCATAGAGATAAAGTTACTATAACAAAAGAACACATCATTACATAACACAAATACAACAGCATCTAGCATAATGTGCACAATGCGGGCTAGAAACAGTTATTAGATATAACTCAATATTAATCCCCTACTTGAAGAGGAGAAAAACGAAGTGCTTAATCATATTATTTTCCTTTTTCCGTTGGATAGAATTACAGCGTTTCAGATCATAGGGTAAGGATGCAGCAACATCATTTTAAATTGCAAGGTGGCAACTGCAAAAAAGTAGCTAGTCCAAAACAAAACCTTTTCTTAAAAATATTTTCTTAAAATGCACCCTATGTGCTGGGGGCTGCTAAGTATCTATTGCCAGGTTCCACCTAACTTCTAAGGACCAAACGATGTACTACAAATTACACAGAATTTGGTATGATTGTCAAAATCAAACAGGGGATTAAGTAGCCCTAAAAATCAAATTGATATATCTCATTATGTCTACAGACAACATGTCCCCTGGATTTATCAACAAACCGTGCCACATACATTCCCAAGACCAAATTCCAAATTGGATCATGGATCTGCCAAAAACATCTACATGAGTTGCCATCAGCGTGCTGCACGACATCATCAGGTGTTTCAACGTCTCAATTTCTGAATGACAGACGCGACATACTCGCTCCTTTTTAGCGAGGCCCGCTCTCTCTCCCAAGACATCATTAGTCGGACAGACATTAAGTTTCACTCTCAGCAAAACAGTTCTGCATATTTTAGAAATGTTTTTGCAAATATGGTTGTAACGTGTTAAAAGATTTACATCTCCATAGAAATGATCATAAACTTTAAAAGTTGCCAGCAGATTTCTATTGGCAAACCAGTCATGTTCTAAGAGTTTTTTCCTAACCCTATATGGATTGCATAGTATCTCAGCCTCATTCGAACCGATTTTAGTCAGTATAGTTTATTTTTTTGTTTAAATTTATTTTCTTAACTTTTTCAACATTATGCCATGACATTTAACCACATATTTTACAGCTATTATTGTTCAGCCTCATTACTCCTTATCCCACCCCCTACCCCCAGCTGCTACATTTCAGTATGAATACGGCACTGCAGGTACATTCTATAGACGGCCTTCTTGGTTCCAGGGGCTTCCCTTTTTCGGCTCCATGGCCCCTAAAGCGGTGGTTTTGTATTTGGGTGTTCTTGTTCCTCTAGAAACAGTTTTTGAAGCAGTGTTCTCCAGGTTTCAATGTCCGTGCTATTGTCTTCCTGGTCCAAGCGCATTTCCTCTAGCCATACTGCAGTCTGCGCTAGTGTCCATTACTCCAGATCCCTCCACCATTGTATGGCATCAGGACCAGTTTGTTTTTTACACTCCATTGCTATCCTGCGCTTGGCTAGAGCATACCCTAGGTCTTTTAGGTTTACTAATATGCCTGAGTTTCTTAGGCCTGGGAAACACCCCAACAAACAAGCTCCAGGGGAGTACACATTCATCACCATATCCACTTCTGACATCAACCGTGCCACCTCCTTCCAATATAGTGCCACCTTCGGACATGCCCAGAACATGTGAACCATATCCGCATTAACCAAGTTACATTTCGGACAACCTTGTACTGTGGCTTTATGGACTCTGACACTCTCTTGGGGGTCAGTTATGCGTGATGGGTCATATACATTTGTAGCATCTGCAATCTAGCATTTCTGGACACTTCTTTATGGTACGAAAGCACTCTTTCCCACACACCTTCCTTGAATGGCTCCTGAAGGTCGCTCTCCCAGCTCAATCTGGTGTTAGTAGTCCTATCGGGCTGTTGGCTCATTATTAGTTCATATATCCTAGACACCTCATGTCCTCCTTCTGATATGTCATATATTGTTTCTATCCCTACCAATTCCTGATACTCTTCTCCACTAGACAGCCACCTTAAATGTATACTATGTAGGGGGGAAGCATGTGTTAAATGTTGACCTGAATGTAGCCCTGTCACAGAAGCTAGCTTGTTAAACTTTTCAATTTTCCGTTCATTGAGGAGGTCACCTACTGTGGCCACTCCCATGGGCTCCAAATTCCTCTGCACCATCAACCTCTGCTACTGGCTATCGGCGTTCAGTGCCACTAGGGGGACCTGAAGGGAGTATGGCTCGACCATTTCCATCAACCTGCATGCTCTGTGCCACACCCTTTTCCCTTGTGTAAGCAAGAGGGGAGGGTTATCCAAATTTGCATCTTGTATCCAGACTATCTTTCAGGAAGAATGGGCTACATGCTGTTTGTAACAAGGGGGTGTCCTGAGTGAAGGCTATGCCACACATCAACCAGATCAAAGGCTTCCACTTGAGCATTGAGTGCCTTGGCTGGTGGGGCCGGGTGTTTGTATTTAGAATCCAACCTATCTATCCTAGGGTCGGGCAATTAAGATTCCCACCCCAGACCATGGTGCAGTGTCTATAAGGGCCTAATTCGGATACAGAGTATGGAGAGAGAAAAAAACCGCATCATGGTTCGGGGCATAGGTATTAACAAAGCACATCTCTCGCTTCTCTAAGAAACTGTGGACTAAAACCTTCCGGCCTTCCTTATCGGTTACTGTTTGGAGAATGCGGAAGGGCACTGGCGGGGCGATCCATATGAGTACCCCTCTAGCATAGGCTGATAAGGGTGAGCTTGTCACGCTTGCGCTCCATTTGGAAGAAAGGACCTTGTGTTTTTCTGGCGTTAGATGCATTTCCTGTAACAGGGCGACATCCACTTTCTGGCGGCGTAAGTAGGTCATTATCCGATTTCTTTTAATATAGTTATTCAGGCCCCTGGCATTCCAAGTGATCACTCTGAGGTCCCCTGCCATTATTCCGATTCTCCCCTGTCACCTCTCGTACGTACCTCACATCCATAACACACCCTATGACTAGCAGCTAACCCCCAACAATTCCCAACGCACCCAACTTCCCTTTGCCTCCTTCAACATCTCCCCCACCCCCTTTTAACTGCCCAACACTTGCCCAGGTAAGTTCCACATGCTCAGGCATCCCTGCTTTTCACTTCCGCACCGACCCAACCTCTCTGCGTCCAGTGTCAGTTGTGCAGCTGGCGGATACGTAACCAGTAGTGTCCGAAACTAAACAAATGTGTGGGTAGAGGCTATTCCTCACCACATCCTCCTCTGTATCGGCAGGAGGTTTGTAGTGTTAGCTCCCGCTCCCTAGCATCATCGGCCTAGAGTTCTTGCATCAGCCAGTCTCCTAGTTCTGATGTGGGTGTATGCTCCTTCCAGACTTATCCTCAGACCCCTTTGGGGGCCACGGATTGCTTCCCAGCAGCTTCCCCCATTTCTCCATCCTCTCTTGACGGTAAGCACTCACCGTACATCCCTTTATGGGCATCTCCCAGAGTGTCACGGAAATAGGCGCGTCCGATATTAATTATTTTAAGTATTGCTGGATACAACAGCATATATTTCAGGGTGGACTATCTGAGTCTCTGCTTAACGGAGGCAAATTGCATCCTGGATTTTTGTACCTGGAGGGTGTAGTCTGGGTACGCCTTAATTTTCCCCGATGCCAGCTGTATGATATGGCATTTATAACGCCTATACACAAGTGTTTCAAGGCGCGACGAGGCAAGGGAGGGGAACAGACGGAAGACAGTGTTATGCTCACCTGGTATCCACAGGGACGCCACCCAGCCGGGTTACTCGCTGGTATGCTTCTCAGCTTTGCCCTGATGTGGTCTGCGGGGAAGGTTCTGCCTGAAAATACAGGAGGACTGTGTTCAAGACTGACCGACTGGGGTAAGTATCCTCCCTCCACCCACGTATGCTTTCAGTCCCTCTGGCGCCCTCTCTTCACCTTATGGTAGAATTAGGCATGCTCTCCGTCCTTCCTTCTTTACAGGGGCACGTTGTCTTTCATGGGCGAGTGCAATCCAGTTACTTCACTGACGCCGGCCCGTTTGATATTGTTCAGGTAGGTCTTATTGCTGTTCTTTAGTTTTGTTGCTATCCTGCATGCCTTTCTTTGTTTTAAAATGTCTCTTTTTTTCTCCCTTAGGTATGCGAAGCTTCAGCGCGGCGAACTGGCTTGGTTGAGCCCCCGGTAAATGATGGTGCATTAAGAGCGCTATGATGCGGTAAGTAAGCGCTATGCACAGTGCTGCAAAGTCATGCCTTTGCTAACCTGTGTTTTCCTTCCTTGTAGGTAATGGTGTTCTTCAGCGCAAGTGGAATGTCCGGAGTGGTGCCAGCCAAGAGGCGACCAGCCAGGTAAGCCTTTTGAGCAGTTCTTAATTTGTAAATGTCTCTAAAGCTTTCTTTAATGTTGCCTCTATCTTCCTCTTTCAGGTCGTTCTGTCCGGGAGGCGTGCAGATTCGAGGAAGCTGTTCTCAGTAGCTGCGAGTGTTTAAAGATGAAGACTGCAGGTAAGATGCTGCTGCTAATGATGTTCCTTTTGTCTCCTTGCAGATTCTGCTTCTCCGAGGTTCGAGGGAATAGCTGGACACGGTGAGCGTCATGTTGCAAGCTGCAACGTAAAACGAAGCATGTTCTGCAGTCAGGGTGTGGTTTATATAGCCCAGGTAAAGTAGTACCAGGGAAAGTTGTTCCAGGCCTGCCACACCCAAAACACTAGACCGCATAGCTTGGTTCTTAGGGAACCAAGCTATGTGGATGCCTCCATGTTGGCTGACAATACAAATAAGTAGTTCCCAAGCACATTGTTGTTCATGGTGTATGAGCCTGGCGCCAGGACTGGCCCCACGAGGGCTTCTGAAGAAGATGCCAGGCTCTAGAGGCCCGAGTCCTGACTCCACCTGGCCAATGGGTTTGCCAGAGGGGGTTTTGGGCGAGGGTCGTGACAGCACTCCCCCCAAGGCCCCTCCCATGGTGTTCCTTCTGTCTGGCCCAGGTTTGGTTGGGAAGTTCCGATGGAATTTCCTGATTAGACGTGGTGCGTGGATATTCTCACTGGGCTCCCAGGATCTATCTTGTGGTTCAAATCCTTTCCAGAGTCCAAGATATCTTTGACTTCGAATTCTGGTTCGCCGTCAACAAGTATGGGCTTGGGTGGTGTCCCAATCCGTGTGCCGGGTTGCATTGGTTTCAGGAGGGACACATGGAATACCGGGTGGATGTGTAGATTAGGTGGTAAATCCAGTTTCATGGCTGCTGGGTTGATAATTGCCTTAATGCTATAGGGTCCTAAGAATCTGGGATGAAAGGTCCGGGTTCCCTTGATGGGTACGAATTTTGCGGCTAACCAAACTTTGTCTCCTACTTGATAATCAGGGGCCTTTTTCCGGTGTTGGTTGGCGAATCTCTTTTGTTTTTCTTTGGCATGAATAAGGTGTTCCTTTGCCCTTTTGAAAGCCTGAGTAATGGTTGTGTGTAGAGTCTTTACCGCTGGCATTTCCAAGATGGCTGGAAGGTCTAGTTCAGAGGTACGTGGATGTCTGCCATGAAGGGTATAGAAGGACATTTGTCCCGTGCTTGAATGCAAAGAATTGTTATATGCATATTCGGCTATCCATAGTAGGTCTTTCGAATTCCTTTGTTCGTGGTGCAGCATGCACTGTTAATATTGCTCGAGTGTCTGAATTGTTCTCTCGGTTTGGCCGTCCGTTTGGGGATGGTGACTGGTAGATAGCCGAACATCGATCTGCGCCATTGCACAGCATTTTTTCCAGAAGTTTGAAACAAACTGGCTGCCTCGATCAGAGACCAGAACCGAAGGGAAGCCATGTAGCTTAACCACGCCATCCAGGAACACTTTTGCTAAAATGGCTGCGTCTGGGAGGCCTTTGAGAGGAATAAAATGGGCCATCTTCGAGAATAAGTCCACAACTACAAGGATGGTGTTGAACCCTTGGCTTGGAGGTAGATCAGTAATGAAGTCAAGGGAAAGAGTGTGCCATGGAACTGGAGGAATGTCCAATGGCTGTAGGAGACCAGATGGTTTTTGTTTCTGTGATTTATTTTGTGAGCAGACACCGCAGGACTGAATGATGTCCTTACGCCAGGTAGGCCACCAAAAGTTCTCTTTCACCTTAGCTAGGGTTTTGGCGATCCCAGGATGCTCTGGGATCAGTGGATCGCGATAGTTTGAAATAATATGATGTTGTAATTCCTTCTTGGGTACATATAGGTGATCCCTAAAAAAGGGTAGGTGGTCCTTGATGGTATATTGTTCTCCTTGAGTGTGCCATGCGAGGTAGGCATTAGGATTCATTGTCCGTTGGATTTCTTTTCGTAGTTCTGCTTATGTTAAGGCTGTCGTGATACCCAAGAGTTTGTCTTCAGGTATAATAGGTACTGGGTCTGGAGTTGTATATACTATTTCATCTATGCCCATGCGAGATAAGGCATCCGCCTTTCCGTTTCTGACTCCTGGTTGAAATGTGATTACATAATCGTATTCGGCGAAGAAAAGGGCCCACCGTAATTGGCGCGAGGATTGGGCCTTGGCTGTTTTGAGATATTGCAGGTTTCGGTGGTCTGTGATGACTGTAATGGTGTGTCTGGCCCCCAGAAGGTAGTGCCTCCAGGCTTTAAAGTCGGATTTGATAGCCAGGAGTTCCTTGTCCGTGATGGCATAATTAATCTCTGGAGGTGAGAACTTTTTCGACCAGAAGGCCACAGGGTGTAGCTGGCTGGTTTCCGGGTCTCTCTGTGAAAGGACAGCCCCCATTGCGAGACTGGACGCATCATTTTCAACGACGTAAGAGAGGTCTGGACGAGAATGTCGCAGGATTGGAGCGGAGGTAAGCCTTCGTTTAAGTTCCTGAAAGGCTTCTTCTGCTTCTTCGGTCCAAGCAAACTTTTTATAGTTTTTTCGTAATAGTCCTGTGATTGGGTGCACAACCTGAGAGAAGTCTGGGATGATCCGGCGGTAGAAGTTCGCAAAGCCGAGCATGCTCTGTACCCCTTTCAGAGAGGTCGGTGAAGGCCATTTCAGAATGGCATCTACCGTGTGCACGTCCATTCTGATGCCTCCTGGAGTAAGGATAAAACCAAGAAATTCTACTTCGGTGACGTGAAAAAAAGCATTTTTCAAGCTTTGCAAACAAGCGATGTTGACGAAGCTTGGTGAGGACTGAACGAACATGCCTGACATGATCTTGTTCCGAGGCTGAGTATACTAAGATGTCGTCTATGTACACTAAGGCGCACACATCAATTAACTCCCTTAAGACGTCATTCATGAAATATTGGAATGCCGCAGGAGCGTTGCATAACCCGAAGGGCATGACTTGATATTCAAATAAGCCGTACTTATTACAGAAGGCGGTTTTCCATTCATCTCTTTTTCTGACTCGGACCAGGTGGTACGCTCCTCGAAGGTCCAATTTGGTACAAATCTGGGCATCTTTAACTTGGTCTAGCATCTCAGGGATAAGTGGCAAGGGGTAGCGGTTCTTCACAGTGATCTGGTTCAATGCGCGGTAGTCAATACAGGTTCTCAAGTCTCCTTCCTTTTTCGATACGAAGAACAAAGGACTGGCTGCGGGGGACTTCGAAGGACGGATAAATCCATTTGCAAGGTACTGGTCTAAATAGGATTTCAAATGAAGGTTTTCTGGTTCTGTGAGAGCGTAGATCCTGCCGCAAGGGATTTGTGCACCAGGAACAAGGTCGATCTGACAGTCATAGGGCCTGTGCGGCAGCAATGTATTGGCTTGGTCCTTTCGGAAAACATCCTGGAAATCAGGGTATTTACTTGCCAAGGTATTAGTTGCTCCCAGGGTTGATACTGTCGCTCTGGGAGTCATGGGGATACAGACGTCGGATTTCTCCTCTTGGTAATAGCAGGCCGGGCAGCAGTCACCGGGGAAGGTTAATTTTCGTGCCCGCCAGTCTATCAAAGGGTTGTGAGCAACCAACCATGGCATCCCTAGTATTAGCCTGAACTGAGGTGCCTTGATGAGATCGAATGAAATAGACTCCCGATGTCCGTCCTGGCACAGCAAAGTTACCCTGGCTGTGCACTGGGTTACTGGTCCGGAAGCGATTTCTGTCCCATCCACGGTGGTGACAAAGCAAAAACAAAGAGGTGATGGCTGGAAGTTTTAGAATGAATCTTAACCACTGGCACTGCTCCGGGCACCCTCCAGACCATCGTACTTCGCCTGCCAAGCCATTACAGAAGGGGAATGACCATATACAAATCAGGCTTGGTCCCACCCCAAAAGGAGCAGTCCAGCCCGAATTGCTAAGTCACATCCCTTCTGTACGAGACCACAAGCATCCCCAAACATGTTTCGGCCTTGTTGGGCCTCATCAGTGAGGAGTAGCTTGGGTCTCTAGGCCCAGCAGGCACGGGACCCACGTCTGTGCATACCCGTCCCACTCGGGGTGACAAAGCAAAGACAAAGAGGTGATGGCTGGAAGGTTTACAATGAATCTTAACCACTGACATTGCTCTGGGCACCCTCCAGACCATCGTTCTTCGCCTGCCAAGCCATTACAGAAGGGGAAAGACCATAAGCAAATCAGGCTTGTTCCTACCCCAAAAGGGACAGTCTGTTTCGCTAAAGTCACCCCGAGTGGGACGGGTATGCCCAGACGTGGGTCCCGAGTCTGCGGGGCCTAGAGACCCAAGCTACTCCTCACTGAAGACGCCCAACAAGGCTGAAACATGTCTGGGGATGCTTGTGGTCTCGTGCAGAAGGGATGTGACCTAGCAGTTCGGGCTGGACTGCCCCTTTTGGGGTAGGACCAAGCCTGATTTGCATATGGTTTTTCCCCTTCTGTAATGGCTTGGCAGGCTGAAAAACGATGGTCTGGAGGGCTGCCCAGAGCTTTGCCCGTGGTTATGATTAATTCAAAACCTTCCAGCCATCACCTTTCTGTTTTGCTAAAGTCTCCACGGTGGTTACCTGGTCCATAGTTGGCTTAGAACACAAAGGAAGCCCCATCTCTGCTGCGTTCTTGATCAATATAATTTCCAACTGCACCGCTATCGATGTATGCTTCAACGGCATGCATTCTTGACGACTATTGGTCGTTAATTAAGATCACTGGTATTGCAAAGTGTGAGGTCAGCAACTCTTTCTTCTCACTCGACAAACTGACCTCTACGTTTGTCGAGCTTGGTAGTTTTCCGATTCCTTAGCTTCATCCTTCGAGGGGATTGGGTCCTCCGACGTATTCCATATCTATGACAGGTAATGTCCACAGCTGTGCTGCTTTGGAAAATCTTTGGCGTCTGCGTCGATGACGTCGATGCGCCGTCCCCGAGGACCTCCGCCGACGTCACCCGATGTGATAAGTAGGACGCGCGACGCCCATAGCCTCAGTTCCGTTTTTTCCCCGAACGTGTTCGCTTCGTGAATCTCGGTACGCCTCGACTCGTTGGAGTTACTGTTTTCTTTCTCGGTTCGTTGAACCTGTTCGGTTTGTTTGTGGCGATGTCCTTTTCATCTTCGACCCCGCGTCCGGGCTTCAAGAACTGCGGGGACTGTGGGTCCAAGATGTCGGTCACACACTCGCACAACGCCTGCCTCTGGTGCCTCGGGGAGGCCCACGATCCGGACGACTGTGTCGACTGCCAGTCGCTCACTGCGAAGGCCTTGCGAGAACGTAAGAAGAAACTGTCGGTAGGTCGGGTGTCTAACCCCCAGAAGTCGAGGTCTGCGGGGCTTTCGACCGATGACTCGAGGGGTGACTCTCTGCGTCGTCGGAAGTCCGGTGGGTCTCCTTCCAGGAGTCGGTCTCGCCACTCCTCCGCCTCTTCTAGGCATTCCAGGAAGCGCCGGCATAGGTCGCCTTCCCCATCCTCTTCCGAGGACTCCGCCCGTCGGCGGGTTGCTTATCCCTCCATGCAAGCGACACCGGAGGAATGGGCTTCCTTCGGGAAGCAGATGCTAGCGATTCTGGAATCGCAGTACACCGGTCCGCCTGCGCCTCCGAGTGGGGTCGGTCGGCACCGGTCGAGAGACACTGCCCGTACGCCTTCGGGCTCGGGTGGTCGGCACGGCTCGCGGGAGAGGTCCCGCTCGGACAAGGGTAGCCGTTCTCGCCATGCCCATTCCAGGTCCCGCTCCTCGACGCGCTCGAGACCGCGTGATCCTGTGCCGTCTTCGAAGAAGATGTCGACGATTACTCTCGAGGTTCCGTGTTCGAGGGGGTCGTCGACGCCGTCAGCGTCCAGGCTGTCGAGAGACACGCTCGGAGCTCCGACTTCGAGGACTGTGTCGACGCTGCCGATGCTGGAGGCGTTGCAGCTGACGTTGACGCCGATTCGCTCTACGTCGACGCCTTTTCTGTCGACGCCGACTCGCTCGGCACCCTCGACACCTTTTCTGTCGACGCCGGCGCCCTCGCCGCCTTTCGGGGCAGTGGTGTTGGAGGGGCCCCGTGGCACGGGGTTTGCCCCTAGAAAGGCTATGGCCCGGCACTGCTTTGGTCCACAGAGGTCTTCCTCTCCCCGCCTGGAGTACATTTCAGAGGGTGATGAAGGCTCTGATGGCGGTCTGGTTCCGGTTATGGTTCCGGATGAACTTATCTCGGGCCATAGTCAGTTTGATGACCTGAGGCAGTCACTGCATGATGCCAGTGGATTGGACACCTCTCCGGAGGTGGAGTTTTGTCAGCCGGAGCCTGGCACTCATGCCGATTCGTCATATCAGCGCCTTATGTCTCGGGTTACCGAGTACTTGGGTTGGTCAGCTCCCCCAGGGGAGTTCGTTCAGGATGATCTCACGGACATCCTTGATCTCAGTCCACCCACTGACCCGGTTTTGCCTTTTCATATGGCTTTGCAGAGAAGGGTGGCGGCGGCTTGGACTGCTCCGGAGAGTCTCCCGGCAGTGGGCAAGTCTTTGTCGCGAAAATACTGTCCAGCCAGTAGCGACCCCTGCTACTTGTCTAGGCACCCCACCCTGGAGAGTTTGGTGGTGCGGGCGGCTACGGCCCCGGCAAAGCAGGCGTCGTATCCTACCATCCCTCCGGATAGGGACGACAAACGTTTTGACGGTTGGGCGAAGAAAGTGTTTTCTTCTGGGGGTACGGCGCTTCAGGCGGCCAACTCCATATATGCCTTGTCTCGTTTCACGCACACTCTGTGGAACTGTGTTGCATTAGCGGCTGATCATATTCCCGAAGGGGACGAACGGGATGGTTTCCTTTCTATGGTTCAGGATGGGAAGGATGTCATGTGTGAGGCCGTTCAGTCGGGTTTGGACTTGGCGGATTGTGTCAGCCGGTCCATGGCGGCGAGCACCGTAATGCGCAGGTTTGCGTGGTTGAGGAAGTCTGGGTTCGCTCGTGATGTGCAGTCCCGGCTCCTCAACATGCCCTTTGACGGTGAACACCTTTTTGGCAGCAAGGCTGACGAGAGCCTTGAGAGGTTGCAGACCTCCAAAGCTGCAGCGAAGTCGTTGGGCGCTGCAATTCCCCAACCTCTGCCTTTTCGTCCTAGGGGACAACAATGGAGGGGAGGTTCCTTTCGCTATTACTCGTCCTTCAGTAAAGCGAGAGGAGCTGGCAGTCAAAGAGGCCATCGTAAGAGTGCCAGAGGTGGAAACAAAGGTACTCGAGGTGCCAAGGCCGCTCGGGCAGTTGCCTCTTTGCCCTCAGGCAACGCCGCAGCCGCTACCACTCAGTCATGAGGCCAGGTCCCATGGTTCGCCGGTTGGGGGAAGGCTGGCGCAGCATCTTGTAGAGTGGCAAGCCATTACTTCGGATGTGTGGGTTCTGGAGATCATAACCCACGGCTACTGTCTTCCTTTTCGGCAGAGGCCTCACGACAATCCACCAGATCTACCTCCGTGTAATGGATTTAACACCATTCTAGTTATTGTGGATCTTTTTTCCAAGATGGCCACTTTATTCCTTTAAAAGGATTACCTTCCGCTTTGATTTTGGCCAAGGAATTTCTCGAAAACATTGTTCGAATCCATGGATTTCCTTCCGTATTGGTCTCTGACCGAGGTAGTCAATTCATTTCGCAATTTTGGAAGAAATGCTGTCAATTGGCGCAAATCGACGTAAGGCTATCAACCAGTCACCACCCCCAAACTGATGGTCAGACGGAGAGGACCAACCAGACTCTTGAACAATACCTACGTTGTATGCTACACCAAACCGAAAGCAATTGGAAAGATATTTTATGGATTTCCGAATACACATACAATAACTCTGTACATTCAGGAACTGGACAAAGCCCCTTTTATACCATATATGGACATCATCCTCGAACCTCAGAACTCGATTCGCCGCAACACTTAGAAATGCCTGCAGTGACTCATCTGCACTCTACTATTACACAAGCCTTTAAGGAAGCAATAGAACACTTAAAACAAGCAAAGGAGAAATACAAGAAAAATGCTGATCGACATAGAAGTGAAACTCCACAATACCAGATTTGAGATCAAGTTTGGCTGGCTACAAAACACATACCTCTAAAGAGAACTCGAACTTTCAATCCTAGATATTTGGGACCTTACACCATTAAAGCCATTTCAACCCAGTGTCCGTCAAATTGGAATTACCCTCTAATATGCAGATTCATCCTGTCTTTCATGTTTCACTTCTAAAACCAGTTCAACCTGGGACAAGATTAACCAAGCCACCTGACCCCATCCTAATAGATGGAGAACCTGAATTTGAGGTAAAGAATATTCTGGACTCTAAGATGGTTAAATCAAGACTTTTTTATTTAATCGACTGGAAGGGTTATGGACCACTGTTAAGAATTGAAACACAATGGATACAGGAGAATGATTCAGAGGTTCTCGTAAAAGGATACAGACTGGTAGCAATAAAGGATACACTCGAAGAAGTCTTCCACCAGAAGATGTGAGAGGTAGGGCGTAGTGTATCAAAAAATAACCTTCTAACTAATGTCACTCTCTGACTAGTAGAACTCAGTCAGATAGAGCTATTAGTGGGAAGGGCGTAAGTGGACCAAGATTCACCAGGCTGTTGATAAAGAGGAACGAATTTAGAATGATGGTTGGAATTGAAGGACAATAAGAACATATGTTGAACACACTAACCTGGAGGTGTAGCCAGGGAAACCTGGGTGTGTAGCCAAGGAAGTCTCAAGAAGTCCGAAGAATCCAAGGAAACAACGGCAAGGAAAGGGTAGTGAGGGATCTAACCCGAGCGGAACGAGGGCTGCACTAGAGAGGAGTTGGTGCACACACAGGAAAGCGTCCAGAGTCCAGTGCACGTGTAGAAGGAGAGTATTAGAATCTTGATTCAGGAGGTACAAGTCCTTAATACAGTAGAAGTTCGATGAACGCAGGATCTTGGTAGATGGAGGCAGAGCCGTAATCTGCAGGTTGTTGTTGCTGCCGGGTAGACAGCCGAAGTCTCTATACAGCAATAGGAAGCTGCGGTGTGGAGCAACAATGCGGCAAGCTTCCAATAGAAATAGTAGGAAGATGTTGCGGGTAAATGGTGGGACTCCGTTTGAATGAGGAGTGGAGAACCGCGTGCGAGCGCGGAGGAAACATGCAGCTCAATAAAAGTTGGAAATTGCCAGGAAATGCGTCGGAACGTGGGATGGCAACCGTACCTTAGGAAGTAGAAGAAAAATGTCTGCGAAAGGCAGAAGTAAGCTCCGGAACGCGAAATGAACAACAAACGATCAGAAGCGCGGTTGCAAGACTTCCGCTTCGTTAAATGGAGTCAGCTGACGTGCGTAGCAGACACGTGAACATAAACGTCATCACGTTGGTCATGTGATCCATACCTTTGGATTAGCGCCTCCCAGATAACTTCCATTGAGTGTAGAATGGTCTAGCCGTTCTCAAGGCTGCGGAAGCCGGAAAACAGGAACTTTTGGGTTTCACAACGGAGCCAGCTGGAGAGGATGGAGAGGGCAGAGAGGTAGGCATGACAACCACAAGAAAGGTCATGGGAGCCTAGTGACCACGTTCATGCACCTCGGTTGGTGAAGAAATTCCATCGGAACTTCCCAGACAAACCAGGACCAAGGGGGGAGAGCACCTTTAGGAGGGGTCTTGGGGGGGGGGGGGGGGGGGGAAGAGTGCTGTCATGATGCCTACCCCCGGGCATCCGGATCAAGCCCATCAGCCCCAGAGCAGGCCCGGAGCAGGCATCCAGATATTTATAAAACCCCAGCAGCCCCGGCTGGGGGCTGTCTGGGTTCAGTCCTGGCACCTTGGGCGCCATGCTCATAGACTTTACTTAACTCATGCAGACCATGCTGCAAATGAATCCAAGCCAACGTGAGGCCTGGATGGGACTATTTTACTACAGGGACTATTTTTTACTCGGGTTTGGTTCTAGGGACTTCTTACCTGGAACTACTTTGGAGGCTGTTTAAACCACGCCCGAACAGCAGCACATGCTTCGCGTTATTCTGCTTCCAGCAGCGTAACGCTCACCGTGCCTGCAGTCAGCATCCAGTCTTCAGCCACGCCCGCCTCGAATCCATAGCTCCTAGCAATAGAAGAAAGAAGAAGGAAAGGTTAGAAAACAGATAGTATTTCAATCCTTACCTGAATTCCGGATCCATCACGTCTTCGAACTTGAAAAATACATTGTTCGACACGCGTTGCATCGCCAGCTGCAGCGCCGCGCCATACTCACCAGTCCTCACAGCATTCTTCGATCCGGCGCAGCCTCCATCATTTTCTCCGCCGAATTCCACCATCTAGGGGACAAAAGAAACATAAGGTGAGCCGAAAAAGCCAACACATACAACCTCTCCACCATAGACTTACCTGATTAACAACCGGAGGCATTATTCTGTAACAAAACGCAACTTCTTACGCCGCACCTGTAAGGAGAGAGAAACCAGCAATTTAAACACACGCATCTTTTGCCGGACCGTGTTGGGTAATACAGACTCTTACCTGAACACCATCAGCTGCCACAAGACAATCTTCCCTTGGACCCAGCTGCAACACAAGAAAGGAATGTACAAGAGTGAACATCGGACATATTGGACTCCTTGAACTTTATACTGACGGGTTCTCTCCTGGAACTCTTCCAACGCCTTCAAACCAGTGAAGTAACTGGTATCTACGCGCCCCTGCATTCCACACAGGATGGAGAGCTCATCATTTACAAACATAAGGTGAGCTTACTGAAAGTGAATCGGTGGTGATTAGTGGGGAGAACAGTGGGGTGCCATTACTAGAATCCACGGGTGGCTAAATCCCTTTCTCCACTTGCAGGAGCATACTTCTACGGATCAAGCAGACGAGGTTAGGCAGTCCAGTCAAGTCTGCCATCTCTGCAATACGCTTCACGTTGGAGGAGGTCGCAGCTGTCCGGGTCCGATTGACGCCCCTGTGGGAGCCAGGTGAGCGTAACAGTCAGCCGGTCCATGGCGGCGAGCACCGTAATACGCAGGTTTGCGTGGTTGCGGAAGTCGGGGTTCGCTCCTGATGTGCAGTCCCGGCTCCTCAACATGCCCTTTGACAGTGAACATCTTTTTGGCAGCAAGGCTGACGAGAGCCTTGAGAGGTTGCAGACCTCCAAAGCTGCTGCGAAGTCGTTGGGCGCTGCAGTTCGACAACCTCTGCCTTTTCGTCCTAGGGGACAGCAATTGAGGGGTGGTTCCTTTCATTATTACTCATCCTTTGGTAAAGCGAGAGGAGCTGTCAGTCAAAGAGGCCACCGTAGGAGTGCCAGAGGTGGAAAACAGGGTACACAAGGTGCCAAGGCCGCTCGGCAGTTGCCTCTTTGCCCTCAGGCAACACTGCAGCCGCTACAACTCAGTCATGAGGCCATGTCCCATGGTTCGCCAGTTGGGGGAAGGCTGGCGTAGCATCTTGTAGAGTGGCGTGCCATTACTTCAGATGTGTGGGTTCTGGAGATCATACCCACGGCTACTGTCTTCCCTTTTGGCAGAGCCCTCACGACAATCCACCAGGGAACCTCTCTTTGAAGAGTCCGGATCCACTCCTTGCGCAGGAAATTCAAGCCCTGCTGGAGAAAGGCGCCATAGAACTGGTGCCGGTAGCGGAGAGGAACAAGGGATGGTATTCCCCTTATTTTTTGATTGCGAAGAAAGACGAGGGATTGAGACCCATCATGGACTTGCGCGGTTTGAACAAACTCCTCAGGAAGGACAAGTTCAAGATGGTGACTCTTTCTCAAGTCCTCCAGGACCTTCAACTTCAGGACTGGTTGGGGTCTCTCGACCTCAAGGATGCTTACTTCCATGTGCCGATCCATCCCAAGCACAAGAAGTACCTGAGGTTCGCAGTTGGCGACTCGCACTTTCAGTTTCGAGTCCTGCCGTTCGGATTGACCTCCGCCCCGAGGGTTTTCACCAAGCTCATGGTGGTGGTGGTGGCAGCGCATCTCAGGAAAGGGCGGATTCACACCTACCCCTATCTGGACGATTGGTTGATCAGGGGGAGCTCTCCCGAGCAAGTCCTGGATCATCTGTCCGTCACCTGCCACTCCCTTCACAGGCTGGGCATCTCCCTCAATTTAAAGAAGTCCCATTTGACACCAACGCAGCGGCTCCAGTACATCGGAGCAGTGCTCGACATGTCCCTGGGGCAGTGTTTTCCTCCTCGGGTGAGGGCTCTTCACATTCAGCAGATGGTTCACAAGTTCCAGTTTGCCCAGACTCCCCAGCGTCCGAGTTCTTGAGACTGCTCGGCCTCATGGCATCCTGCATTCTTCTAGTGCCAGAGGCTCATCTGCGGATGAGATCTTTGCAGTGGGCGCTCAAGCTCCAGTGGTCTCAGTCCTCCCGCAGGCTGTCGGACCCTGTTCAGGTGCCGCCCTCGGTAGCCCGGGACCTTCTGTGGTGGGCCGTTGAGGGCAATCTGATGAAGGGTGCCCCATTTTGGCTGCCCTGGCCGGAGGTGGCGATCGTGACGGACGCATCCCTCACGGGATGGGGGGCTCATGCCAACGAGCTGACAGTCAGCGGTCGTTGGTCTCCGTCGGAGTCCAGACTCCATATCAATGTGTTGGAGCGGAGGTCCGATAGGCTAGCCCTGAAGGCTTTTCTGACGACTGTGCGCGGGAAGATTGTCCTGATTCTGACGGACAACACGGTGGCCATGCACTACCTCAACAAAAAGGGGGGGGGGCAGGGTCACTTCCGCTGTGCAGGGAGGCGATGCAGCTCGAGTTCTGGGCCATCCAGCAGGAAGTTTCGATCTCGGCGGTTCATCTGGCTGGAGACGACAACGAGACGGCGGACGCTCTGAGCAGGCAGAGTACGATCTCTCACGAGTGGGAGCTGGCTCAGGAGATTCTCCTGGAGATCTTCGCCCTTTGGGGGACCCCTCAAGTGGATCTCTTCGCCTCCAGTGTCAACCGGAAGTGCGAAAGGTTTTGCTCGCGGGAATTTCCTCCAAAAGGAGCCTTAGGCAACGCGTTCGTGGTGGAGTGGTCATTCCCACTGCTGTATGCGTTTCCTCCAGTCCCCGTCATCCCGCAAGTGTTGCAGAGGTTACGGAGGTTAGGTTCCCGGATGATCCTCATTGCTCCGGCGTGGGCCCGGTGGACGTGGTACCCGGACCTTCTAGACTTGTCCATCTGCCCTCCACGTCGTCTTCCCTACCGAGACGATCTGCTCTCGCGGGAGGGGGGTCAGGTTCTCCATCCAGAGGTCAGATCCCTCAATCTTCACGCTTGGCTCCTGAAAGGTTGAGGTATAAGGATTGGGACCTCCCTGAAGACGTGATAGGAGGTGTTGCTCTCGGCCAGGCGGCCGGCAACTAAGTCTCTGTACCGTTGCCGTTGGAGAAAGTTCTGCGACTGGTGCAGAGTTCAGAATGTGGATCCTTTTGAATGCGACATTCCCATTGTTTTGTCTTTTTTGCTTTCTTTGGCCCACAGGGGCTTGCAAGTGGGGACCATTAAAGGTTACCTGGCGGCGCTGTCCATATTTAAGCACTCGCCTGAAGAGTGTTCCTATTTTAAGATTCCTTTAATTTCGCAGTTTTTGAAAGGGCTCACTAATGTGTTCCCTCCGTCACCTTTTTTGGTGCCAGGTTGGGATTTGAACCTTGATCTTAAGTTTCTTATGGGTGCTCCGTTTGAGCCTTTACATTCTTGCCCTTTGAGGCTGTTAACTCTGAAAACTGTGTTTTTAGTTGCGGTTACTTCCGCTCGCAGAGTGAGTGAGTTACGGGCACTTTCAGTTAAGCCACCCTTCACTGTATTTCACAAGGACAGGGTTGTTCTTAGAGTTTGTCCTTCTTTTCTTCCGAAGGTGGTTTCGGAATTTCATTTGAGCCAGAAGGTTGTTCTTCCTGCGTTCTATCCTCCTCCACATCCTGGTAAGGAAGAGGAGAGGCTCCATAGGCTTGATCCTAGGAGAGCGTTGAGCTTTTATATCTCGCGCATGTCCCGGGTCAGAGTGGACGATCAACTTTTCATTGGTTACGCTGGAAAGCGTTTGGGACAAGCTGTGACGAAACAGACTTTGTCTCGTTGGATTATTTTAGCTATCTCCGAGTGTTACCGCTTGGCGGGTAAGGACCCTCTGGCTGGCTTGCGGGCCCATTCTACCAGAGGAGTGGCTGCGTCTACTGCCCTGCAGAGGGGAGTTCCTATTCGTCACATCTGTGATGCGGCCACCTCGGCTTCAGTACATAATTTTGTACGTCACTATTCCCTCGATTCCATCAGGGGGCAAGATCTGGCCTTTGGCAAGGCAGTTCTCTATTCCGCAATTTGATTGGGCATGCTAAATTTGTATTCAAAATTCTTTCCCACCTCCTTGCTTGGTACTGCTTTGGGAGTCGGTCATAGATATGGAATACGTCGGAGGACCCAATCCCCTCGAAGAACAAGTTACTTTCTTACCTGGTAACGTTCTTTCGATGGGATGGTCCGACGACATATTCCATATCGCTCCCTCCCTGCCTTCCCCGCTGCAGAATTTCTTTTGCGATTGCAGCTTGCATTCCGCAAGGCCTCGTGTGTCTGACTGGCAGAAAACTGGTGGCACACGTTCTGGGAAAGACTATAACTGAGGCTATGGGCGTCGTGCGTCCTACTTATCACATCGGGTGACGGCCGTCAGAGGAGGTCCTCGGGGACGGCGCATCGACGTCATCGACGCCGGACGCAGACGCCAAAGATTTAACGAAGCAGCACAGCTGTGGACATTACCTGTCATAGATATGGAATACGTCGTCGGACCATCCCATCGAAAGAACGTTACCAGGTAAGAAAGTAACTAACTTGTTCTTTTAATTAAAAAAGTTTGAATAGCATCTAAAATGTCTGAGGAAGCTGTTTTTGTACAAGGTACACTTTCCTGCAGAATCTGCTGTGGTAATTGCAGCTCTAGAACCTTTGAAGGTCGGTGCTTTCAAAATAGCTAATTCCCTTAACAGAAAGAGTACAGCAAGGTGAAGCATGTATGGAAGGGTTTGCATGTTGTCCTTGTTCATTCACCCGTAGGGATTGAGAACACTGGGGAATAATAGTATCTGGAGGGCAATCGAGGATCTGAATCATTAAAACAAAGAGTTGAGACATAAGTATGGGGACACTCCAACTCATCTGACTGCGAGTGGCAGAGAAGGATCAATCCGGGTACGGGACCCCAGACTGAGGATAACACAAGCCCGAGACTGTTGTGTTGAGCCCAGCGACATTTGATTGTTGGATCCTTAAGGAGAAACCATGTTTTGTACTTCTGTAATCTGAATATTTTTTTAAAAAAATGTATTTATTGTGTCATGGTTTATCAACAAACCTTTCACAATCGAATACACATAACTCAGTCATAAAGCCTTCTATCAACATTTGAAGAGAAAAAACTGATAATGATTAAAAAGCTATTTCATAGTCATCAGATCATATAGAACTAATAATACAAAATTACATTCTAAAATACATTTTTTAGATGCTTCTTAATATAACAATTACTATGCCCAATGAAATGTCATTTCATAACACAAGTGCAGCAGCATTTAGCATAAAGTGCACGCTGCAATTTCAAAATCCTCCGAACATAGTAAACCAGTATAAGAAAATTACATTCTAAAATACATTCTAAAATACTTCATAGAGATAAAGTTACTATAACAAAAGAACACATCATTACATAACACAAATACAACAGCATCTAGCATAATGTGCACAATGCGGGCTAGAAACAGTTATTAGATATAACTCAATATTAATCCCCTACTTGAAGAGGAGAAAAACTAAGTGCTTAATCATATTATTTTCCTTTTTCCGTTGGATAGAATTACAGCGTTTCAGATCATAGGGTAAGGATGCAGCAACATCATTTTAAATTGCAAGGTGGCAACTGCAAAAAAGTAGCTAGTCCAAAACAAAACCTTTTCTTAAAAATATTTTCTTAAAATGCACCCTATGTGCTGGGGGCTGCTAAGTATCTATTGCCAGGTTCCACCTAACTTCTAAGGACCAAACGATGTACTACAAATTACACAGAATTTGGTATGATTGTCAAAATCAAACAGGGGATTAAGTAGCCCTAAAAATCAAATTGATATATCTCATTATGTCTACAGACAACATGTCCCCTGGATTTATCAACAAACCGTGCCACATACATTCCCAAGACCAAATTCCAAATTGGATCATGGATCTGCCAAAAACATCTACATGAGTTGCCATCAGCGTGCTGCACGACATCATCAGGTGTTTCAACGTCTCAATTTCTGAATGACAGACGCGACATACTCGCTCCTTTTTAGCGAGGCCCGCTCTCTCTCCCAAGACATCATTAGTCGGACAGACATTAAGTTTCACTCTCAGCAAAACAGTTCTGCATATTTTAGAAATGTTTTTGCAAATATGGTTGTAACGTGTTAAAAGATTTACATCTCCATAGAAATGATCATAAACTTTATAAGTTGCCAGCAGATTTCTATTGGCAAACCAGTCATGTTCTAAGAGTTTTTTCCTAACCCTATATGGATTGCATAGTATCTCAGCCTCATTCGAACCGATTTTAGTCAGTATAGTTTATTTTTTTGTTTAAATTTATTTTCTTAACTTTTTCAACATTATGCCATGACATTTAACCACATATTTTACAGCTATTATTGTTCAGCCTCATTACTCCTTATCCCACCCCCTACCCCCAGCTGCTACATTTCAGTATGAATACGGCACTGCAGGTACATTCTATAGACGGCCTTCTTGGTTCCAGGGGCTTCCCTTTTTCGGCTCCATGGCCCCTAAAGCGGTGGTTTTGTATTTGGGTGTTCTTGTTCCTCTAGAAACAGTTTTTGAAGCAGTGTTCTCCAGGTTTCAATGTCCGTGCTATTGTCTTCCTGGTCCAAGCGCATTTCCTCTAGCCATACTGCAGTCTGCGCTAGTGTCCATTACTCCAGATCCCTCCACCATTGTATGGCATCAGGACCAGTTTGTTTTTTACACTCCATTGCTATCCTGCGCTTGGCTAGAGCATACCCTAGGTCCTTTAGGTTTACTAATATGCCTGAGTTTCTTAGGCCTGGGAAACACCCCAACAAACAAGCTCCAGGGGAGTACACATTCATCACCATATCCACTTCTGACATCAACCGTGCCACCTCCTTCCAATATAGTGCCACCTTCGGACATGCCCAGAACATGTGAACCATATCCGCATTAACCAAGTTACATTTCGGACAACCTTGTACTGTGGCTTTATGGACTCTGACACTCTCTTGGGGGTCAGTTATGCGTGATGGGTCATATACATTTGTAGCATCTGCAATCTAGCATTTCTGGACACTTCTTTATGGTACGAAAGCACTCTTTCCCACACACCTTCCTTGAATGGCTCCTGAAGGTCGCTCTCCCAGCTCAATCTGGTGTTAGTAGTCCTATCGGGCTGTTGGCTCATTATTAGTTCATATATCCTAGACACCTCATGTCCTCCTTCTGATATGTCATATATTGTTTCTATCCCTACCAATTCCTGATACTCTTCTCCACTAGACAGCCACCTTAAATGTATACTATGTAGGGGGGAAGCATGTGTTAAATGTTGACCTGAATGTAGCCCTGTCACAGAAGCTAGCTTGTTAAACTTTTCAATTTTCCGTTCATTGAGGAGGTCACCTACTGTGGCCACTCCCATGGGCTCCAAATTCCTCTGCACCATCAACCTCTGCTACTGGCTATCGGCGTTCAGTGCCACTAGGGGGACCTGAAGGGAGTATGGCTCGACCATTTCCATCAACCTGCATGCTCTGTGCCACACCCTTTTCCCTTGTGTAAGCAAGAGGGGAGGGTTATCCAAATTTGCATCTTGTATCCAGACTATCTTTCAGGAAGAATGGGCTACATGCTGTTTGTAACAAGGGGGTGTCCTGAGTGAAGGCTATGCCACACATCAACCAGATCAAAGGCTTCCACTTGAGCATTGAGTGCCTTGGCTGGTGGGGCCGGGTGTTTGTATTTAGAATCCAACCTATCTATCCTAGGGTCGGGCAATTAAGATTCCCACCCCAGACCATGGTGCAGTGTCTATAAGGGCCTAATTCGGATACAGAGTATGGAGAGAGAAAAAAACCGCATCATGGTTCGGGGCATAGGTATTAACAAAGCACATCTCTCGCTTCTCTAAGAAATTGTGGACTAAAACCTTCCGGCCTTCCTTATCGGTTACTGTTTGGAGAATGCGGAAGGGCACTGGCGGGGCGATCCATATGAGTACCCCTCTAGCATAGGCTGATAAGGGTGAGCTTGTCACGCTTGCGCTCCATTTGGAAGAAAGGACCTTGTGTTTTTCTGGCGTTAGATGCATTTCCTGTAACAGGGCGACATCCACTTTCTGGCGGCGTAAGTAGGTCATTATCCGATTTCTTTTAATATAGTTATTCAGGCCCCTGGCATTCCAAGTGATCACTCTGAGGTCCCCTGCCATTATTCCGATTCTCCCCTGTCACCTCTCGTACGTACCTCACATCCATAACACACCCTATGACTAGCAGCTAACCCCCAACAATTCCCAACGCACCCAACTTCCCTTTGCCTCCTTCAACATCTCCCCCACCCCCTTTTAACTGCCCAACACTTGCCCAGGTAAGTTCCACATGCTCAGGCATCCCTGCTTTTCACTTCCGCACCGACCCAACCTCTCTGCGTCCAGTGTCAGTTGTGCAGCTGGCGGATACGTAACCAGTAGTGTCCGAAACTAAACAAATGTGTGGGTAGAGGCTATTCCTCACCACATCCTCCTCTGTATCGGCAGGAGGTTTGTAGTGTTAGCTCCCGCTCCCTAGCATCATCGGCCTAGAGTTCTTGCATCAGCCAGTCTCCTAGTTCTGATGTGGGTGTATGCTCCTTCCAGACTTATCCTCAGACCCCTTTGGGGGCCACGGATTGCTTCCCAGCAGCTTCCCCCATTTCTCCATCCTCTCTTGACGGTAAGCACTCACCGTACATCCCTTTATGGGCATCTCCCAGAGTGTCACGGAAATAGGCGCGTCCGATATTAATTATTTTAAGTATTGCTGGATACAACAGCATATATTTCAGGGTGGACTATCTGAGTCTCTGCTTAACGGAGGCAAATTGCATCCTGGATTTTTGTACCTGGAGGGTGTAGTCTGGGTACGCCTTAATTTTCCCCGATGCCAGCTGTATGATATGGCATTTATAACGCCTATACACAAGTGTTTCAAGGCGCGACGAGGCAAGGGAGGGGAACAGACGGAAGACAGTGTTATGCTCACCTGGTATCCACAGGGACGCCACCCAGCCGGGTTACTCGCTGGTATGCTTCTCAGCTTTGCCCTGATGTGGTCTGCGGGGAAGGTTCTGCCTGAAAATACAGGAGGACTGTGTTCAAGACTGACCGACTGGGGTAAGTATCCTCCCTCCACCCACGTATGCTTTCAGTCCCTCTGGCGCCCTCTCTTCACCTTATGGTAGAATTAGGCATGCTCTCCGTCCTTCCTTCTTTACAGGGGCACGTTGTCTTTCATGGGCGAGTGCAATCCAGTTACTTCACTGACGCCGGCCCGTTTGATATTGTTCAGGTAGGTCTTATTGCTGTTCTTTAGTTTTGTTGCTATCCTGCATGCCTTTCTTTGTTTTAAAATGTCTCTTTTTTTCTCCCTTAGGTATGCGAAGCTTCAGCGCGGCGAACTGGCTTGGTTGAGCCCCCGGTAAATGATGGTGCATTAAGAGCGCTATGATGCGGTAAGTAAGCGCTATGCACAGTGCTGCAAAGTCATGCCTTTGCTAACCTGTGTTTTCCTTCCTTGTAGGTAATGGTGTTCTTCAGCGCAAGTGGAATGTCCGGAGTGGTGCCAGCCAAGAGGCGACCAGCCAGGTAAGCCTTTTGAGCAGTTCTTAATTTGTAAATGTCTCTAAAGCTTTCTTTAATGTTGCCTCTATCTTCCTCTTTCAGGTCGTTCTGTCCGGGAGGCGTGCAGATTCGAGGAAGCTGTTCTCAGTAGCTGCGAGTGTTTAAAGATGAAGACTGCAGGTAAGATGCTGCTGCTAATGATGTTCCTTTTGTCTCCTTGCAGGTTCTGCTTCTCCGAGGTTCGAGGGAATAGCTGGACACGGTGAGCGTCATGTTGCAAGCTGCAACGTAAAACGAAGCATGTTCTGCAGTCAGGGTGTGGTTTATATAGCCCAGGTAAAGTAGTACCAGGGAAAGTTGTTCCAGGCCTGCCACACCCAAAACACTAGACCGCATAGCTTGGTTCTTAGGGAACCAAGCTATGTGGATGCCTCCATGTTGGCTGACAATACAAATAAGTAGTTCCCAAGCACATTGTTGTTCATGGTGTATGAGCCTGGCACCAGGACTGGCCCCACGAGGGCTTCTGAAGAAGATGCCAGGCTCTAGAGGCCCGAGTCCTGACTCCACCTGGCCAATGGGTTTGCCAGAGGGGGTTTTGGGCGAGGGTCGTGACAGCACTCCCCCCAAGGCCCCTCCCATGGTGTTCCTTCTGTCTGGCCCAGGTTTGGTTGGGAAGTTCCGATGGAATTTCCTGATTAGACGTGGTGCGTGGATATTCTCACTGGGCTCCCAGGATCTATCTTGTGGTTCAAATCCTTTCCAATCGACAAGATAATATAGCTTGGTCAAAGAGTATTTAGAGTCCAAGATATCTTTGACTTCGAATTCTGGTTCGCCGTCAACAAGTATGGGCTTGGGTGGTGTCCCAATCCGTGTGCCGGGTTGCATTGGTTTCAGGAGGGACACATGGAATACCGGGTGGATGTGTAGATTAGGTGGTAAATCCAGTTTCATGGCTGCTGGGTTGATAATTGCCTTAATGCTATAGGGTCCTAAGAATCTGGGATGAAAGGTCCGGGTTCCCTTGATGGGTACGAATTTTGCGGCTAACCAAACTTTGTCTCCTACTTGATAATCAGGGGCCTTTTTCCGGTGTTGGTTGGCGAATCTCTTTTGTTTTTCTTTGGCATGAATAAGGTGTTCCTTTGCCCTTTTGAAAGCCTGAGTAATGGTTGTGTGTAGAGTCTTTACCGCTGGCATTTCCAAGATGGCTGGAAGGTCTAGTTCAGAGGTACGTGGATGTCTGCCATGAAGGGTATAGAAGGACATTTGTCCCGTGCTTGAATGCAAAGAATTGTTATATGCATATTCGGCTATCCATAGTAGGTCTTTCGAATTCCTTTGTTCGTGGTGCAGCATGCACTGTTAATATTGCTCGAGTGTCTGAATTGTTCTCTCGGTTTGGCCGTCCGTTTGGGGATGGTGACTGGTAGATAGCCGAACATCGATCTGCGCCATTGCACAGCATTTTTTCCAGAAGTTTGAAACAAACTGGCTGCCTCGATCAGAGACCAGAACCGAAGGGAAGCCATGTAGCTTAACCACGCCATCCAGGAACACTTTTGCTAAAATGGCTGCGTCTGGGAGGCCTTTGAGAGGAATAAAATGGGCCATCTTCGAGAATAAGTCCACAACTACAAGGATGGTGTTGAACCCTTGGCTTGGAGGTAGATCAGTAATGAAGTCAAGGGAAAGAGTGTGCCATGGAACTGGAGGAATGTCCAATGGCTGTAGGAGACCAGATGGTTTTTGTTTCTGTGATTTATTTTGTGAGCAGACACCGCAGGACTGAATGATGTCCTTACGCCAGGTAGGCCACCAAAAGTTCTCTTTCACCTTAGCTAGGGTTTTGGCGATCCCAGGATGCTCTGGGATCAGTGGATCGCGATAGTTTGAAATAATATGATGTTGTAATTCCTTCTTGGGTACATATAGGTGATCCCTAAAAAAGGGTAGGTGGTCCTTGATGGTATATTGTTCTCCTTGAGTGTGCCATGCGAGGTAGGCATTAGGATTCATTGTCCGTTGGATTTCTTTTCGTAGTTCTGCTTATGTTAAGGCTGTCGTGATACCCAAGAGTTTGTCTTCAGGTATAATAGGTACTGGGTCTGGAGTTGTATATACTATTTCATCTATGCCCATGCGAGATAAGGCATCCGCCTTTCCGTTTCTGACTCCTGGTTGAAATGTGATTACATAATCGTATTCGGCGAAGAAAAGGGCCCACCGTAATTGGCGCGAGGATTGGGCCTTGGCTGTTTTGAGATATTGCAGGTTTCGGTGGTCTGTGATGACTGTAATGGTGTGTCTGGCCCCCAGAAGGTAGTGCCTCCAGGCTTTAAAGGCGGATTTGATAGCCAGGAGTTCCTTGTCCGTGATGGCATAATTAATCTCTGGAGGTGAGAACTTTTTCGACCAGAAGGCCACAGGGTGTAGCTGGCTGGTTTCCGGGTCTCTCTGTGAAAGGACAGCCCCCATTGCGAGACTGGACGCATCATTTTCAACGACGTAAGAGAGGTCTGGACGAGAATGTCGCAGGATTGGAGCGGAGGTAAGCCTTCGTTTAAGTTCCTGAAAGGCTTCTTCTGCTTCTTCGGTCCAAGCAAACTTTTTATAGTTTTTTCGTAATAGTCCTGTGATTGGGTGCACAACCTGAGAGAAGTCTGGGATGATCCGGCGGTAGAAGTTCGCAAAGCCGAGCATGCTCTGTACCCCTTTCAGAGAGGTCGGTGAAGGCCATTTCAGAATGGCATCTACCGTGTGCACGTCCATTCTGATGCCTCCTGGAGTAAGGATAAAACCAAGAAATTCTACTTCGGTGACGTGAAAAAAAGCATTTTTCAAGCTTTGCAAACAAGCGATGTTGACGAAGCTTGGTGAGGACTGAACGAACATGCCTGACATGATCTTGTTCCGAGGCTGAGTATACTAAGATGTCGTCTATGTACACTAAGGCGCACACATCAATTAACTCCCTTAAGACGTCATTCATGAAATATTGGAATGCCGCAGGAGCGTTGCATAACCCGAAGGGCATGACTTGATATTCAAATAAGCCGTACTTATTACAGAAGGCGGTTTTCCATTCATCTCTTTTTCTGACTCGGACCAGGTGGTACGCTCCTCGAAGGTCCAATTTGGTATAAATCTGGGCATCTTTAACTTGGTCTAGCATCTCAGGGATAAGTGGCAAGGGGTAGCGGTTCTTCACAGTGATCTGGTTCAATGCGCGGTAGTCAATACAGGTTCTCAAGTCTCCTTCCTTTTTCGATACGAAGAACAAAGGACTGGCTGCGGGGGACTTCGAAGGACGGATAAATCCATTTGCAAGGTACTGGTCTAAATAGGATTTCAAATGAAGGTTTTCTGGTTCTGTGAGAGCGTAGATCCTGCCGCAAGGGATTTGTGCACCAGGAACAAGGTCGATCTGACAGTCATAGGGCCTGTGCGGCAGCAATGTATTGGCTTGGTCCTTTCGGAAAACATCCTGGAAATCAGGGTATTTACTTGCCAAGGTATTAGTTGCTCCCAGGGTTGATACTGTCGCTCTGGGAGTCATGGGGATACAGACGTCGGATTTCTCCTCTTGGTAATAGCAGGCCGGGCAGCAGTCACCGGGGAAGGTTAATTTTCGTGCCCGCCAGTCTATCAAAGGGTTGTGAGCAACCAACCATGGCATCCCTAGTATTAGCCTGAACTGAGGTGCCTTGATGAGATCGAATGAAATAGACTCCCGATGTCCGTCCTGGCACAGCAAAGTTACCCTGGCTGTGCACTGGGTTACTGGTCCGGAAGCGATTTCTGTCCCATCCACGGTGGTGACAAAGCAAAAACAAAGAGGTGATGGCTGGAAGTTTTAGAATGAATCTTAACCACTGGCACTGCTCCGGGCACCCTCCAGACCATCGTACTTCGCCTGCCAAGCCATTACAGAAGGGGAATGACCATATACAAATCAGGCTTGGTCCCACCCCAAAAGGAGCAGTCCAGCCCGAATTGCTAAGTCACATCCCTTCTGTACGAGACCACAAGCATCCCCAAACATGTTTCGGCCTTGTTGGGCCTCATCAGTGAGGAGTAGCTTGGGTCTCTAGGCCCAGCAGGCACGGGACCCACGTCTGTGCATACCCGTCCCACTCGGGGTGACAAAGCAAAGACAAAGAGGTGATGGCTGGAAGGTTTACAATGAATCTTAACCACTGACATTGCTCTGGGCACCCTCCAGACCATCGTTCTTCGCCTGCCAAGCCATTACAGAAGGGGAAAGACCATAAGCAAATCAGGCTTGTTCCTACCCCAAAAGGGACAGTCTGTTTCGCTAAAGTCACCCCGAGTGGGACGGGTATGCCCAGACGTGGGTCCCGAGTCTGCGGGGCCTAGAGACCCAAGCTACTCCTCACTGAAGACGCCCAACAAGGCTGAAACATGTCTGGGGATGCTTGTGGTCTCGTGCAGAAGGGATGTGACCTAGCAGTTCGGGCTGGACTGCCCCTTTTGGGGTAGGACCAAGCCTGATTTGCATATGGTTTTTCCCCTTCTGTAATGGCTTGGCAGGCTGAAAAACGATGGTCTGGAGGGCTGCCCAGAGCTTTGCCCGTGGTTATGATTAATTCAAAACCTTCCAGCCATCACCTTTCTGTTTTGCTAAAGTCTCCACGGTGGTTACCTGGTCCATAGTTGGCTTAGAACACAAAGGAAGCCCCATCTCTGCTGCGTTCTTGATCAATATAATTTCCAACTGCACCGCTATCGATGTATGCTTCAACGGCATGCATTCTTGACGACTATTGGTCGTTAATTAAGATCACTGGTATTGCAAAGTGTGAGGTCAGCAACTCTTTCTTCTCACTCGACAAACTGACCTCTACGTTTGTCGAGCTTGGTAGTTTTCCGATTCCTTAGCTTCATCCTTCGAGGGGATTGGGTCCTCCGACGTATTCCATATCTATGACAGGTAATGTCCACAGCTGTGCTGCTTTGGAAAATCTTTGGCGTCTGCGTCGATGACGTCGATGCGCCGTCCCCGAGGACCTCCGCCGACGTCACCCGATGTGATAAGTAGGACGCGCGACGCCCATAGCCTCAGTTCCGTTTTTTCCCCGAACGTGTTCGCTTCGTGAATCTCGGTACGCCTCGACTCGTTGGAGTTACTGTTTTCTTTCTCGGTTCGTTGAACCTGTTCGGTTTGTTTGTGGCGATGTCCTTTTCATCTTCGACCCCGCGTCCGGGCTTCAAGAACTGCGGGGACTGTGGGTCCAAGATGTCGGTCACACACTCGCACAACGCCTGCCTCTGGTGCCTCGGGGAGGCCCACGATCCGGACGACTGTGTCGACTGCCAGTCGCTCACTGCGAAGGCCTTGCGAGAACGTAAGAAGAAACTGTCGGTAGGTCGGGTGTCTAACCCCCAGAAGTCGAGGTCTGCGGGGCTTTCGACCGATGACTCGAGGGGTGACTCTCTGCGTCGTCGTCGGAAGTCCGGTGGGTCTCCTTCCAGGAGTCGGTCTCGCCACTCCTCCGCCTCTTCTAGGCATTCCAGGAAGCGCCGGCATAGGTCGCCTTCCCCATCCTCTTCCGAGGACTCCGCCCGTCGGCGGGTTGCTTATCCCTCCATGCAAGCGACACCGGAGGAATGGGCTTCCTTCGGGAAGCAGATGCTAGCGATTCTGGAATCGCAGTACACCGGTCCGCCTGCGCCTCCGAGTGGGGTCGGTCGGCACCGGTCGAGAGACACTGCCCGTACGCCTTCGGGCTCGGGTGGTCGGCACGGCTCGCGGGAGAGGTCCCGCTCGGACAAGGGTAGCCGTTCTCGCCATGCCCATTCCAGGTCCCGCTCCTCGACGCGCTCGAGACCGCGTGATCCTGTGCCGTCTTCGAAGAAGATGTCGACGATTACTCTCGAGGTTCCGTGTTCGAGGGGGTCGTCGACGCCGTCAGCGTCCAGGCTGTCGAGAGACACGCTCGGAGCTCCGACTTCGAGGACTGTGTCGACGCTGCCGATGCTGGAGGCGTTGCAGCTGACGTTGACGCCGATTCGCTCTACGTCGACGCCTTTTCTGTCGACGCCGACTCGCTCGGCACCCTCGACACCTTTTCTGTCGACGCCGGCGCCCTCGCCGCCTTTCGGGGCAGTGGTGTTGGAGGGGCCCCGTGGCACGGGGTTTGCCCCTAGAAAGGCTATGGCCCGGCACTGCTTTGGTCCACAGAGGTCTTCCTCTCCCCGCCTGGAGTACATTTCAGAGGGTGATGAAGGCTCTGATGGCGGTCTGGTTCCGGTTATGGTTCCGGATGAACTTATCTCGGGCCATAGTCAGTTTGATGACCTGAGGCAGTCACTGCATGATGCCAGTGGATTGGACACCTCTCCGGAGGTGGAGTTTTGTCAGCCGGAGCCTGGCACTCATGCCGATTCGTCATATCAGCGCCTTATGTCTCGGGTTACCGAGTACTTGGGTTGGTCAGCTCCCCCAGGGGAGTTCGTTCAGGATGATCTCACGGACATCCTTGATCTCAGTCCACCCACTGACCCGGTTTTGCCTTTTCATATGGCTTTGCAGAGAAGGGTGGCGGCGGCTTGGACTGCTCCGGAGAGTCTCCCGGCAGTGGGCAAGTCTTTGTCGCGAAAATACTGTCCAGCCAGTAGCGACCCCTGCTACTTGTCTAGGCACCCCACCCTGGAGAGTTTGGTGGTGCGGGCGGCTACGGCCCCGGCAAAGCAGGCGTCGTATCCTACCATCCCTCCGGATAGGGACGACAAACGTTTTGACGGTTGGGCGAAGAAAGTGTTTTCTTCTGGGGGTACGGCGCTTCAGGCGGCCAACTCCATATATGCCTTGTCTCGTTTCACGCACACTCTGTGGAACTGTGTTGCATTAGCGGCTGATCATATTCCCGAAGGGGACGAACGGGATGGTTTCCTTTCTATGGTTCAGGATGGGAAGGATGTCATGTGTGAGGCCGTTCAGTCGGGTTTGGACTTGGCGGATTGTGTCAGCCGGTCCATGGCGGCGAGCACCGTAATGCGCAGGTTTGCGTGGTTGAGGAAGTCTGGGTTCGCTCGTGATGTGCAGTCCCGGCTCCTCAACATGCCCTTTGACGGTGAACACCTTTTTGGCAGCAAGGCTGACGAGAGCCTTGAGAGGTTGCAGACCTCCAAAGCTGCAGCGAAGTCGTTGGGCGCTGCAATTCCCCAACCTCTGCCTTTTCGTCCTAGGGGACAACAATGGAGGGGAGGTTCCTTTCGCTATTACTCGTCCTTCAGTAAAGCGAGAGGAGCTGGCAGTCAAAGAGGCCATCGTAAGAGTGCCAGAGGTGGAAACAAAGGTACTCGAGGTGCCAAGGCCGCTCGGGCAGTTGCCTCTTTGCCCTCAGGCAACGCCGCAGCCGCTACCACTCAGTCATGAGGCCAGGTCCCATGGTTCGCCGGTTGGGGGAAGGCTGGCGCAGCATCTTGTAGAGTGGCAAGCCATTACTTCGGATGTGTGGGTTCTGGAGATCATAACCCACGGCTACTGTCTTCCTTTTCGGCAGAGGCCTCACGACAATCCACCAGATCTACCTCCGTGTAATGGATTTAACACCATTCTAGTTATTGTGGATCTTTTTTCCAAGATGGCCACTTTATTCCTTTAAAAGGATTACCTTCCGCTTTGATTTTGGCCAAGGAATTTCTCGAAAACATTGTTCGAATCCATGGATTTCCTTCCGTATTGGTCTCTGACCGAGGTAGTCAATTCATTTCGCAATTTTGGAAGAAATGCTGTCAATTGGCGCAAATCGACGTAAGGCTATCAACCAGTCACCACCCCCAAACTGATGGTCAGACGGAGAGGACCAACCAGACTCTTGAACAATACCTACGTTGTATGCTACACCAAACCGAAAGCAATTGGAAAGATATTTTATGGATTTCCGAATACACATACAATAACTCTGTACATTCAGGAACTGGACAAAGCCCCTTTTATACCATATATGGACATCATCCTCGAACCTCAGAACTCGATTCGCCGCAACACTTAGAAATGCCTGCAGTGACTCATCTGCACTCTACTATTACACAAGCCTTTAAGGAAGCAATAGAACACTTAAAACAAGCAAAGGAGAAATACAAGAAAAATGCTGATCGACATAGAAGTGAAACTCCACAATACCAGATTTGAGATCAAGTTTGGCTGGCTACAAAACACATACCTCTAAAGAGAACTCGAACTTTCAATCCTAGATATTTGGGACCTTACACCATTAAAGCCATTTCAACCCAGTGTCCGTCAAATTGGAATTACCCTCTAATATGCAGATTCATCCTGTCTTTCATGTTTCACTTCTAAAACCAGTTCAACCTGGGACAAGATTAACCAAGCCACCTGACCCCATCCTAATAGATGGAGAACCTGAATTTGAGGTAAAGAATATTCTGGACTCTAAGATGGTTAAATCAAGACTTTTTTATTTAATCGACTGGAAGGGTTATAGACCACTGTTAAGAATTGAAACACAATGGATACAGGAGAATGATTCAGAGGTTCTCGTAAAAGGATACAGACTGGTAGCAATAAAGGATACACTCGAAGAAGTCTTCCACCAGAAGATGTGAGAGGTAGGGCGTAGTGTATCAAAAAATAACCTTCTAACTAATGTCACTCTCTGACTAGTAGAACTCAGTCAGATAGAGCTATTAGTGGGAAGGGCGTAAGTGGACCAAGATTCACCAGGCTGTTGATAAAGAGGAACGAATTTAGAATGATGGTTGGAATTGAAGGACAATAAGAACATATGTTGAACACACTAACCTGGAGGTGTAGCCAGGGAAACCTGGGTGTGTAGCCAAGGAAGTCTCAAGAAGTCCGAAGAATCCAAGGAAACAACGGCAAGGAAAGGGTAGTGAGGGATCTAACCCGAGCGGAACGAGGGCTGCACTAGAGAGGAGTTGGTGCACACACAGGAAAGCGTCCAGAGTCCAGTGCACGTGTAGAAGGAGAGTATTAGAATCTTGATTCAGGAGGTACAAGTCCTTAATACAGTAGAAGTTCGATGAACGCAGGATCTTGGTAGATGGAGGCAGAGCCGTAATCTGCAGGTTGTTGTTGCTGCCGGGTAGACAGCCGAAGTCTCTATACAGCAATAGGAAGCTGCGGTGTGGAGCAACAATGCGGCAAGCTTCCAATAGAAATAGTAGGAAGATGTTGCGGGTAAATGGTGGGACTCCGTTTGAATGAGGAGTGGAGAACCGCGTGCGAGCGCGGAGGAAACATGCAGCTCAATAAAAGTTGGAAATTGCCAGGAAATGCGTCGGAACGTGGGATGGCAACCGTACCTTAGGAAGTAGAAGAAAAATGTCTGCGAAAGGCAGAAGTAAGCTCCGGAACGCGAAATGAACAACAAACGATCAGAAGCGCGGTTGCAAGACTTCCGCTTCGTTAAATGGAGTCAGCTGACGTGCGTAGCAGACACGTGAACATAAACGTCATCACGTTGGTCATGTGATCCATACCTTTGGATTAGCGCCTCCCAGATAACTTCCATTGAGTGTAGAATGGTCTAGCCGTTCTCAAGGCTGCGGAAGCCGGAAAACAGGAACTTTTGGGTTTCACAACGGAGCCAGCTGGAGAGGATGGAGAGGGCAGAGAGGTAGGCATGACAACCACAAGAAAGGTCATGGGAGCCTAGTGACCACGTTCATGCACCTCGGTTGGTGAAGAAATTCCATCGGAACTTCCCAGACAAACCAGGACCAAGGGGGGAGAGCACCTTTAGGAGGGGTCTTGGGGGGGGGGGGGGGGGGGAAGAGTGCTGTCATGATGCCTACCCCCGGGCATCCGGATCAAGCCCATCAGCCCCAGAGCAGGCCCGGAGCAGGCATCCAGATATTTATAAAACCCCAGCAGCCCCGGCTGGGGGCTGTCTGGGTTCAGTCCTGGCACCTTGGGCGCCATGCTCATAGACTTTACTTAACTCATGCAGACCATGCTGCAAATGAATCCAAGCCAACGTGAGGCCTGGATGGGACTATTTTACTACAGGGACTATTTTTTACTCGGGTTTGGTTCTAGGGACTTCTTACCTGGAACTACTTTGGAGGCTGTTTAAACCACGCCCGAACAGCAGCACATGCTTCGCGTTATTCTGCTTCCAGCAGCGTAACGCTCACCGTGCCTGCAGTCAGCATCCAGTCTTCAGCCACGCCCGCCTCGAATCCATAGCTCCTAGCAATAGAAGAAAGAAGAAGGAAAGGTTAGAAAACAGATAGTATTTCAATCCTTACCTGAATTCCGGATCCATCACGTCTTCGAACTTGAAAAATACATTGTTCGACACGCGTTGCATCGCCAGCTGCAGCGCCGCGCCATACTCACCAGTCCTCACAGCATTCTTCGATCCGGCGCAGCCTCCATCATTTTCTCCGCCGAATTCCACCATCTAGGGGACAAAAGAAACATAAGGTGAGCCGAAAAAGCCAACACATACAACCTCTCCACCATAGACTTACCTGATTAACAACCGGAGGCATTATTCTGTAACAAAACGCAACTTCTTACGCCGCACCTGTAAGGAGAGAGAAACCAGCAATTTAAACACACGCATCTTTTGCCGGACAGTGTTGGGTAATACAGACTCTTACCTGAACACCATCAGCTGCCACAAGACAATCTTCCCTTGGACCCAGCTGCAACACAAGAAAGGAATGTACAAGAGTGAACATCGGACATATTGGACTCCTTGAACTTTATACTTACGGGTTCTCGGCTGGAACTCTTCCAACGCCTTCAAACCAGTGAAGTAACTGGTATCTACGCGCCCCTGCATTCCACACAGGATGGAGAGCTCATCATTTACAAACATAAGGTGAGCTTACTGAAAGTGAATCGGTGGTGATTAGTGGGGAGAACAGTGGGGTGCCATTACTAGAATCCACGGGTGGCTAAATCCCTTTCTCCACTTGCAGGAGCATACTTCTACGGATCAAGCAGACGAGGTTAGGCAGTCCAGTCAAGTCTGCCATCTCTGCAATACGCTTCACGTTGGAGGAGGTCGCAGCTGTCCGGGTCCGATTGACGCCCCTGTGGGAGCCAGGTGAGCGTAACAGTCAGCCGGTCCATGGCGGCGAGCACCGTAATACGCAGGTTTGCGTGGTTGCGGAAGTCGGGGTTCGCTCCTGATGTGCAGTCCCGGCTCCTCAACATGCCCTTTGACAGTGAACATCTTTTTGGCAGCAAGGCTGACGAGAGCCTTGAGAGGTTGCAGACCTCCAAAGCTGCTGCGAAGTCGTTGGGCGCTGCAGTTCGACAACCTCTGCCTTTTCGTCCTAGGGGACAGCAATTGAGGGGTGGTTCCTTTCATTATTACTCATCCTTTGGTAAAGCGAGAGGAGCTGTCAGTCAAAGAGGCCACCGTAGGAGTGCCAGAGGTGGAAAACAGGGTACACAAGGTGCCAAGGCCGCTCGGCAGTTGCCTCTTTGCCCTCAGGCAACACTGCAGCCGCTACAACTCAGTCATGAGGCCATGTCCCATGGTTCGCCAGTTGGGGGAAGGCTGGCGTAGCATCTTGTAGAGTGGCGTGCCATTACTTCAGATGTGTGGGTTCTGGAGATCATACCCACGGCTACTGTCTTCCCTTTTGGCAGAGCCCTCACGACAATCCACCAGGGAACCTCTCTTTGAAGAGTCCGGATCCACTCCTTGCGCAGGAAATTCAAGCCCTGCTGGAGAAAGGCGCCATAGAACTGGTGCCGGTAGCGGAGAGGAACAAGGGATGGTATTCCCCTTATTTTTTGATTGCGAAGAAAGACGAGGGATTGAGACCCATCATGGACTTGCGCGGTTTGAACAAACTCCTCAGGAAGGACAAGTTCAAGATGGTGACTCTTTCTCAAGTCCTCCAGGACCTTCAACTTCAGGACTGGTTGGGGTCTCTCGACCTCAAGGATGCTTACTTCCATGTGCCGATCCATCCCAAGCACAAGAAGTACCTGAGGTTCGCAGTTGGCGACTCGCACTTTCAGTTTCGAGTCCTGCCGTTCGGATTGACCTCCGCCCCGAGGGTTTTCACCAAGCTCATGGTGGTGGTGGTGGCAGCGCATCTCAGGAAAGGGCGGATTCACACCTACCCCTATCTGGACGATTGGTTGATCAGGGGGAGCTCTCCCGAGCAAGTCCTGGATCATCTGTCCGTCACCTGCCACTCCCTTCACAGGCTGGGCATCTCCCTCAATTTAAAGAAGTCCCATTTGACACCAACGCAGCGGCTCCAGTACATCGGAGCAGTGCTCGACATGTCCCTGGGGCAGTGTTTTCCTCCTCGGGTGAGGGCTCTTCACATTCAGCAGATGGTTCACAAGTTCCAGTTTGCCCAGACTCCCCAGCGTCCGAGTTCTTGAGACTGCTCGGCCTCATGGCATCCTGCATTCTTCTAGTGCCAGAGGCTCATCTGCGGATGAGATCTTTGCAGTGGGCGCTCAAGCTCCAGTGGTCTCAGTCCTCCCGCAGGCTGTCGGACCCTGTTCAGGTGCCGCCCTCGGTAGCCCGGGACCTTCTGTGGTGGGCCGTTGAGGGCAATCTGATGAAGGGTGCCCCATTTTGGCTGCCCTGGCCGGAGGTGGCGATCGTGACGGACGCATCCCTCACGGGATGGGGGGCTCATGCCAACGAGCTGACAGTCAGCGGTCGTTGGTCTCCGTCGGAGTCCAGACTCCATATCAATGTGTTGGAGCGGAGGTCCGATAGGCTAGCCCTGAAGGCTTTTCTGACGACTGTGCGCGGGAAGATTGTCCTGATTCTGACGGACAACACGGTGGCCATGCACTACCTCAACAAAAGGGGGGGGGGGCAGGGTCACTTCCGCTGTGCAGGGAGGCGATGCAGCTCGAGTTCTGGGCCATCCAGCAGGAAGTTTCGATCTCGGCGGTTCATCTGGCTGGAGACGACAACGAGACGGCGGACGCTCTGAGCAGGCAGAGTACGATCTCTCACGAGTGGGAGCTGGCTCAGGAGATTCTCCTGGAGATCTTCGCCCTTTGGGGGACCCCTCAAGTGGATCTCTTCGCCTCCAGTGTCAACCGGAAGTGCGAAAGGTTTTGCTCGCGGGAATTTCCTCCAAAAGGAGCCTTAGGCAACGCGTTCGTGGTGGAGTGGTCATTCCCACTGCTGTATGCGTTTCCTCCAGTCCCCGTCATCCCGCAAGTGTTGCAGAGGTTACGGAGGTTAGGTTCCCGGATGATCCTCATTGCTCCGGCGTGGGCCCGGTGGACGTGGTACCCGGACCTTCTAGACTTGTCCATCTGCCCTCCACGTCGTCTTCCCTACCGAGACGATCTGCCCTCGCGGGAGGGGGGTCAGGTTCTCCATCCAGAGGTCAGATCCCTCAATCTTCACGCTTGGCTCCTGAAAGGTTGAGGTATAAGGATTGGGACCTCCCTGAAGACGTGATAGGAGGTGTTGCTCTCGGCCAGGCGGCCGGCAACTAAGTCTCTGTACCGTTGCCGTTGGAGAAAGTTCTGCGACTGGTGCAGAGTTCAGAATGTGGATCCTTTTGAATGCGACATTCCCATTGTTTTGTCTTTTTTGCTTTCTTTGGCCCACAGGGGCTTGCAAGTGGGGACCATTAAAGGTTACCTGGCGGCGCTGTCCATATTTAAGCACTCGCCTGAAGAGTGTTCCTATTTTAAGATTCCTTTAATTTCGCAGTTTTTGAAAGGGCTCACTAATGTGTTCCCTCCGTCACCTTTTTTGGTGCCAGGTTGGGATTTGAACCTTGATCTTAAGTTTCTTATGGGTGCTCCGTTTGAGCCTTTACATTCTTGCCCTTTGAGGCTGTTAACTCTGAAAACTGTGTTTTTAGTTGCGGTTACTTCCGCTCGCAGTGAGTGAGTGAGTTACGGGCACTTTCAGTTAAGCCACCCTTCACTGTATTTCACAAGGACAGGGTTGTCCTTAGAGTTTGTCCTTCTTTTCTTCCGAAGGTGGTTTCGGAATTTCATTTGAGCCAGAAGGTTGTTCTTCCTGCGTTCTATCCTCCTCCACATCCTGGTAAGGAAGAGGAGAGGCTCCATAGGCTTGATCCTAGGAGAGCGTTGAGCTTTTATATCTCGCGCATGTCCCGGGTCAGAGTGGACGATCAACTTTTCATTGGTTACGCTGGAAAGCGTTTGGGACAAGCTGTGACGAAACAGACTTTGTCTCGTTGGATTATTTTAGCTATCTCCGAGTGTTACCGCTTGGCGGGTAAGGACCCTCTGGCTGGCTTGCGGGCCCATTCTACCAGAGGAGTGGCTGCGTCTACTGCCCTGCAGAGGGGAGTTCCTATTCGTCACATCTGTGATGCGGCCACCTCGGCTTCAGTACATAATTTTGTACGTCACTATTCCCTCGATTCCATCAGGGGGCAAGATCTGGCCTTTGGCAAGGCAGTTCTCTATTCCGCAATTTGATTGGGCATGCTAAATTTGTATTCAAAATTCTTTCCCACCTCCTTGCTTGGTACTGCTTTGGGAGTCGGTCATAGATATGGAATACGTCGGAGGACCCAATCCCCTCGAAGAACAAGTTACTTTCTTACCTGGTAACGTTCTTTCGATGGGATGGTCCGACGACATATTCCATATCGCTCCCTCCCTGCCTTCCCCGCTGCAGAATTTCTTTTGCGATTGCAGCTTGCATTCCGCAAGGCCTCGTGTGTCTGACTGGCAGAAAACTGGTGGCACACGTTCTGGGAAAGACTATAACTGAGGCTATGGGCGTCGTGCGTCCTACTTATCACATCGGGTGACGGCCGTCAGAGGAGGTCCTCGGGGACGGCGCATCGACGTCATCGACGCAGGACGCAGACGCCAAAGATTTTACGAAGCAGCACAGCTGTGGACATTACCTGTCATAGATATGGAATACGTCGTCGGACCATCCCATCGAAAGAACGTTACCAGGTAAGAAAGTAACTAACTTGTTCTTTTAATTAAAAAAGTTTGAATAGCATCTAAAATGTCTGAGGAAGCTGTTTTTGTACAAGGTACACTTTCCTGCAGAATCTGCTGTGGTAATTGCAGCTCTAGAACCTTTGAAGGTCGGTGCTTTCAAAATAGCTAATTCCCTTAACAGAAAGAGTACAGCAAGGTGAAGCATGTATGGAAGGGTTTGCATGTTGTCCTTGTTCATTCACCCGTAGGGATTGAGAACACTGGGGAATAATAGTATCTGGAGGGCAATCGAGGATCTGAATCATTAAAACAAAGAGTTGAGACATAAGTATGGGGACACTCCAACTCATCTGACTGCGAGTGGCAGAGAAGGATCAATCCGGGTACGGGACCCCAGACTGAGGATAACACAAGCCCGAGACTGTTGTGTTGAGCCCAGCGACATTTGATTGTTGGATCCTTAAGGAGAAGCCATGTTTTGTACTTCTGTAATCTGAATATTTTTTTAAAAAAATGTATTTATTGTGTCATGGTTTATCAACAAACCTTTCACAATCGAATACACATAACTCAGTCATAAAGCCTTCTATCAACATTTGAAGAGAAAAAACTGATAATGATTAAAAAGCTATTTCATAGTCATCAGATCATATAGAACCAATAATACAAAATTACATTCTAAAATACATTTTTTAGATGCTTCTTAATATAACAATTACTATGCCCAATGAAATGTCATTTCATAACACAAGTGCAGCAGCATTTAGCATAAAGTGCACGCTGCAATTTCAAAATCCTCCGAACATAGTAAACCAGTATAAGAAAATTACATTCTAAAATACATTCTAAAATACTTCATAGAGATAAAGTTACTATAACAAAAGAACACATCATTACATAACACAAATACAACAGCATCTAGCATAATGTGCACAATGCGGGCTAGAAACAGTTATTAGATATAACTCAATATTAATCCCCTACTTGAAGAGGAGAAAAACTAAGTGCTTAATCATATTATTTTCCTTTTTCCGTTGGATAGAATTACAGCGTTTCAGATCATAGGGTAAGGATGCAGCAACATCATTTTAAATTGCAAGGTGGCAACTGCAAAAAAGTAGCTAGTCCAAAACAAAACCTTTTCTTAAAAATATTTTCTTAAAATGCACCCTATGTGCTGGGGGCTGCTAAATATCTATTGCCAGGTTCCACCTAACTTCTAAGGACCAAACGATGTACTACAAATTACACAGAATTTGGTATGATTGTCAAAATCAAACAGGGGATTAAGTAGCCCTAAAAATCAAATTGATATATCTCATTATGTCTACAGACAACATGTCCCCTGGATTTATCAACAAACCGTGCCACATACATTCCCAAGACCAAATTCCAAATTGGATCATGGATCTGCCAAAAACATCTACATGAGTTGCCATCAGCGTGCTGCACGACATCATCAGGTGTTTCAACGTCTCAATTTCTGAATGACAGACGCGACATACTCGCTCCTTTTTAGCGAGGCCCGCTCTCTCTCCCAAGACATCATTAGTCGGACAGACATTAAGTTTCACTCTCAGCAAAACAGTTCTGCATATTTTAGAAATGTTTTTGCAAATATGGTTGTAACGTGTTAAAAGATTTACATCTCCATAGAAATGATCATAAACTTTATAAGTTGCCAGCAGATTTCTATTGGCAAACCAGTCATGTTCTAAGAGTTTTTTCCTAACCCTATATGGATTGCATAGTATCTCAGCCTCATTCGAACCGATTTTAGTCAGTATAGTTTATTTTTTTGTTTAAATTTATTTTCTTAACTTTTTCAACATTATGCCATGACATTTAACCACATATTTTACAGCTATTATTGTTCAGCCTCATTACTCCTTATCCCACCCCCTACCCCCAGCTGCTACATTTCAGTATGAATACGGCACTGCAGGTACATTCTATAGACGGCCTTCTTGGTTCCAGGGGCTTCCCTTTTTCGGCTCCATGGCCCCTAAAGCGGTGGTTTTGTATTTGGGTGTTCTTGTTCCTCTAGAAACAGTTTTTGAAGCAGTGTTCTCCAGGTTTCAATGTCCGTGCTATTGTCTTCCTGGTCCAAGCGCATTTCCTCTAGCCATACTGCAGTCTGCGCTAGTGTCCATTACTCCAGATCCCTCCACCATTGTATGGCATCAGGACCAGTTTGTTTTTTACACTCCATTGCTATCCTGCGCTTGGCTAGAGCATACCCTAGGTCCTTTAGGTTTACTAATATGCCTGAGTTTCTTAGGCCTGGGAAACACCCCAACAAACAAGCTCCAGGGGAGTACACATTCATCACCATATCCACTTCTGACATCAACCGTGCCACCTCCTTCCAATATAGTGCCACCTTCAGACATGCCCAGAACATGTGAACCATATCCGCATTAACCAAGTTACATTTCGGACAACCTTGTACTGTGGCTTTATGGACTCTGACACTCTCTTGGGGGTCAGTTATGCGTGATGGGTCATATACATTTGTAGCATCTGCAATCTAGCATTTCTGGACACTTCTTTATGGTACGAAAGCACTCTTTCCCACACACCTTCCTTGAATGGCTCCTGAAGGTCGCTCTCCCAGCTCAATCTGGTGTTAGTAGTCCTATCGGGCTGTTGGCTCATTATTAGTTCATATATCCTAGACACCTCATGTCCTCCTTCTGATATGTCATATATTGTTTCTATCCCTACCAATTCCTGATACTCTTCTCCACTAGACAGCCACCTTAAATGTATACTATGTAGGGGGGAAGCATGTGTTAAATGTTGACCTGAATGTAGCCCTGTCACAGAAGCTAGCTCGTTAAACTTTTCAATTTTCCGTTCATTGAGGAGGTCACCTACTGTGGCCACTCCCATGGGCTCCAAATTCCTCTGCACCATCAACCTCTGCTACTGGCTATCGGCGTTCAGTGCCACTAGGGGGACCTGAAGGGAGTATGGCTCGACCATTTCCATCAACCTGCATGCTCTGTGCCACACCCTTTTCCCTTGTGTAAGCAAGAGGGGAGGGTTATCCAAATTTGCATCTTGTATCCAGACTATCTTTCAGGAAGAATGGGCTACATGCTGTTTGTAACAAGGGGGTGTCCTGAGTGAAGGCTATGCCACACATCAACCAGATCAAAGGCTTCCACTTGAGCATTGAGTGCCTTGGCTGGTGGGGCCGGGTGTTTGTATTTAGAATCCAACCTATCTATCCTAGGGTCGGGCAATTAAGATTCCCACCCCAGACCATGGTGCAGTGTCTATAAGGGCCTAATTCGGATACAGAGTATGGAGAGAGAAAAAAACCGCATCATGGTTCGGGGCATAGGTATTAACAAAGCACATCTCTCGCTTCTCTAAGAAACTGTGGACTAAAACCTTCCGGCCTTCCTTATCGGTTACTGTTTGGAGAATGCGGAAGGGCACTGGCGGGGCGATCCATATGAGTACCCCTCTAGCATAGGCTGATAAGGGTGAGCTTGTCACGCTTGCGCTCCATTTGGAAGAAAGGACCTTGTGTTTTTCTGGCGTTAGATGCATTTCCTGTAACAGGGCGACATCCACTTTCTGGCGGCGTAAGTAGGTCATTATCCGATTTCTTTTAATATAGTTATTCAGGCCCCTGGCATTCCAAGTGATCACTCTGAGGTCCCCTGCCATTATTCCGATTCTCCCCTGTCACCTCTCGTACGTACCTCACATCCATAACACACCCTATGACTAGCAGCTAACCCCCAACAATTCCCAACGCACCCAACTTCCCTTTGCCTCCTTCAACATCTCCCCCACCCCCTTTTAACTGCCCAACACTTGCCCAGGTAAGTTCCACATGCTCAGGCATCCCTGCTTTTCACTTCCGCACCGACCCAACCTCTCTGCGTCCAGTGTCAGTTGTGCAGCTGGCGGATACGTAACCAGTAGTGTCCGAAACTAAACAAATGTGTGGGTAGAGGCTATTCCTCACCACATCCTCCTCTGTATCGGCAGGAGGTTTGTAGTGTTAGCTCCCGCTCCCTAGCATCATCGGCCTAGAGTTCTTGCATCAGCCAGTCTCCTAGTTCTGATGTGGGTGTATGCTCCTTCCAGACTTATCCTCAGACCCCTTTGGGGGCCACGGATTGCTTCCCAGCAGCTTCCCCCATTTCTCCATCCTCTCTTGACGGTAAGCACTCACCGTACATCCCTTTATGGGCATCTCCCAGAGTGTCACGGAAATAGGCGCGTCCGATATTAATTATTTTAAGTATTGCTGGATACAACAGCATATATTTCAGGGTGGACTATCTGAGTCTCTGCTTAACGGAGGCAAATTGCATCCTGGATTTTTGTACCTGGAGGGTGTAGTCTGGGTACGCCTTAATTTTCCCCGATGCCAGCTGTATGATATGGCATTTATAACGCCTATACACAAGTGTTTCAAGGCGCGACGAGGCAAGGGAGGGGAACAGACGGAAGACAGTGTTATGCTCACCTGGTATCCACAGGGACGCCACCCAGCCGGGTTACTCGCTGGTATGCTTCTCAGCTTTGCCCTGATGTGGTCTGCGGGGAAGGTTCTGCCTGAAAATACAGGAGGACTGTGTTCAAGACTGACCGACTGGGGTAAGTATCCTCCCTCCACCCACGTATGCTTTCAGTCCCTCTGGCGCCCTCTCTTCACCTTATGGTAGAATTAGGCATGCTCTCCGTCCTTCCTTCTTTACAGGGGCACGTTGTCTTTCATGGGCGAGTGCAATCCAGTTACTTCACTGACGCCGGCCCGTTTGATATTGTTCAGGTAGGTCTTATTGCTGTTCTTTAGTTTTGTTGCTATCCTGCATGCCTTTCTTTGTTTTAAAATGTCTCTTTTTTTCTCCCTTAGGTATGCGAAGCTTCAGCGCGGCGAACTGGCTTGGTTGAGCCCCCGGTAAATGATGGTGCATTAAGAGCGCTATGATGCGGTAAGTAAGCGCTATGCACAGTGCTGCAAAGTCATGCCTTTGCTAACCTGTGTTTTCCTTCCTTGTAGGTAATGGTGTTCTTCAGCGCAAGTGGAATGTCCGGAGTGGTGCCAGCCAAGAGGCGACCAGCCAGGTAAGCCTTTTGAGCAGTTCTTAATTTGTAAATGTCTCTAAAGCTTTCTTTAATGTTGACTCTATCTTCCTCTTTCAGGTCGTTCTGTCCGGGAGGCGTGCAGATTCGAGGAAGCTGTTCTCAGTAGCTGCGAGTGTTTAAAGATGAAGACTGCAGGTAAGATGCTGCTGCTAATGATGTTCCTTTTGTCTCCTTGCAGGTTCTGCTTCTCCGAGGTTCGAGGGAATAGCTGGACACGGTGAGCGTCATGTTGCAAGCTGCAACGTAAAACGAAGCATGTTCTGCAGTCAGGGTGTGGTTTATATAGCCCAGGTAAAGTAGTACCAGGGAAAGTTGTTCCAGGCCTGCCACACCCAAAACACTAGACCGCATAGCTTGGTTCTTAGGGAACCAAGCTATGTGGATGCCTCCATGTTGGCTGACAATACAAATAAGTAGTTCCCAAGCACATTGTTGTTCATGGTGTATGAGCCTGGCGCCAGGACTGGCCCCACGAGGGCTTCTGAAGAAGATGCCAGGCTCTAGAGGCCCGAGTCCTGACTCCACCTGGCCAATGGGTTTGCCAGAGGGGGTTTTGGGCGAGGGTCGTGACAGCACTCCCCCCAAGGCCCCTCCCATGGTGTTCCTTCTGTCTGGCCCAGGTTTGGTTGGGAAGTTCCGATGGAATTTCCTGATTAGACGTGGTGCGTGGATATTCTCACTGGGCTCCCAGGATCTATCTTGTGGTTCAAATCCTTTCCAATCGACAAGATAATATAGCTTGGTCAAAGAGTATTTAGAGTCCAAGATATCTTTGACTTCGAATTCTGGTTCGCCGTCAACAAGTATGGGCTTGGGTGGTGTCCCAATCCGTGTGCCGGGTTGCATTGGTTTCAGGAGGGACACATGGAATACCGGGTGGATGTGTAGATTAGGTGGTAAATCCAGTTTCATGGCTGCTGGGTTGATAATTGCCTTAATGCTATAGGGTCCTAAGAATCTGGGATGAAAGGTCCGGGTTCCCTTGATGGGTACGAATTTTGCGGCTAACCAAACTTTGTCTCCTACTTGATAATCAGGGGCCTTTTTCCGGTGTTGGTTGGCGAATCTCTTTTGTTTTTCTTTGGCATGAATAAGGTGTTCCTTTGCCCTTTTGAAAGCCTGAGTAATGGTTGTGTGTAGAGTCTTTACCGCTGGCATTTCCAAGATGGCTGGAAGGTCTAGTTCAGAGGTACGTGGATGTCTGCCATGAAGGGTATAGAAGGACATTTGTCCCGTGCTTGAATGCAAAGAATTGTTATATGCATATTCGGCTATCCATAGTAGGTCTTTCGAATTCCTTTGTTCGTGGTGCAGCATGCACTGTTAATATTGCTCGAGTGTCTGAATTGTTCTCTCGGTTTGGCCGTCCGTTTGGGGATGGTGACTGGTAGATAGCCGAACATCGATCTGCGCCATTGCACAGCATTTTTTCCAGAAGTTTGAAACAAACTGGCTGCCTCGATCAGAGACCAGAACCGAAGGGAAGCCATGTAGCTTAACCACGCCATCCAGGAACACTTTTGCTAAAATGGCTGCGTCTGGGAGGCCTTTGAGAGGAATAAAATGGGCCATCTTCGAGAATAAGTCCACAACTACAAGGATGGTGTTGAACCCTTGGCTTGGAGGTAGATCAGTAATGAAGTCAAGGGAAAGAGTGTGCCATGGAACTGGAGGAATGTCCAATGGCTGTAGGAGACCAGATGGTTTTTGTTTCTGTGATTTATTTTGTGAGCAGACACCGCAGGACTGAATGATGTCCTTACGCCAGGTAGGCCACCAAAAGTTCTCTTTCACCTTAGCTAGGGTTTTGGCGATCCCAGGATGCTCTGGGATCAGTGGATCGCGATAGTTTGAAATAATATGATGTTGTAATTCCTTCTTGGGTACATATAGGTGATCCCTAAAAAAGGGTAGGTGGTCCTTGATGGTATATTGTTCTCCTTGAGTGTGCCATGCGAGGTAGGCATTAGGATTCATTGTCCGTTGGATTTCTTTTCGTAGTTCTGCTTATGTTAAGGCTGTCGTGATACCCAAGAGTTTGTCTTCAGGTATAATAGGTACTGGGTCTGGAGTTGTATATACTATTTCATCTATGCCCATGCGAGATAAGGCATCCGCCTTTCCGTTTCTGACTCCTGGTTGAAATGTGATTACATAATCGTATTCGGCGAAGAAAAGGGCCCACCGTAATTGGCGCGAGGATTGGGCCTTGGCTGTTTTGAGATATTGCAGGTTTCGGTGGTCTGTGATGACTGTAATGGTGTGTCTGGCCCCCAGAAGGTAGTGCCTCCAGGCTTTAAAGGCGGATTTGATAGCCAGGAGTTCCTTGTCCGTGATGGCATAATTAATCTCTGGAGGTGAGAACTTTTTCGACCAGAAGGCCACAGGGTGTAGCTGGCTGGTTTCCGGGTCTCTCTGTGAAAGGACAGCCCCCATTGCGAGACTGGACGCATCATTTTCAACGACGTAAGAGAGGTCTGGACGAGAATGTCGCAGGATTGGAGCGGAGGTAAGCCTTCGTTTAAGTTCCTGAAAGGCTTCTTCTGCTTCTTCGGTCCAAGCAAACTTTTTATAGTTTTTTCGTAATAGTCCTGTGATTGGGTGCACAACCTGAGAGAAGTCTGGGATGATCCGGCGGTAGAAGTTCGCAAAGCCGAGCATGCTCTGTACCCCTTTCAGAGAGGTCGGTGAAGGCCATTTCAGAATGGCATCTACCGTGTGCACGTCCATTCTGATGCCTCCTGGAGTAAGGATAAAACCAAGAAATTCTACTTCGGTGACGTGAAAAAAAGCATTTTTCAAGCTTTGCAAACAAGCGATGTTGACGAAGCTTGGTGAGGACTGAACGAACATGCCTGACATGATCTTGTTCCGAGGCTGAGTATACTAAGATGTCGTCTATGTACACTAAGGCGCACACATCAATTAACTCCCTTAAGACGTCATTCATGAAATATTGGAATGCCGCAGGAGCGTTGCATAACCCGAAGGGCATGACTTGATATTCAAATAAGCCGTACTTATTACAGAAGGCGGTTTTCCATTCATCTCTTTTTCTGACTCGGACCAGGTGGTACGCTCCTCGAAGGTCCAATTTGGTATAAATCTGGGCATCTTTAACTTGGTCTAGCATCTCAGGGATAAGTGGCAAGGGGTAGCGGTTCTTCACAGTGATCTGGTTCAATGCGCGGTAGTCAATACAGGTTCTCAAGTCTCCTTCCTTTTTCGATACGAAGAACAAAGGACTGGCTGCGGGGGACTTCGAAGGACGGATAAATCCATTTGCAAGGTACTGGTCTAAATAGGATTTCAAATGAAGGTTTTCTGGTTCTGTGAGAGCGTAGATCCTGCCGCAAGGGATTTGTGCACCAGGAACAAGGTCGATCTGACAGTCATAGGGCCTGTGCGGCAGCAATGTATTGGCTTGGTCCTTTCGGAAAACATCCTGGAAATCAGGGTATTTACTTGCCAAGGTATTAGTTGCTCCCAGGGTTGATACTGTCGCTCTGGGAGTCATGGGGATACAGACGTCGGATTTCTCCTCTTGGTAATAGCAGGCCGGGCAGCAGTCACCGGGGAAGGTTAATTTTCGTGCCCGCCAGTCTATCAAAGGGTTGTGAGCAACCAACCATGGCATCCCTAGTATTAGCCTGAACTGAGGTGCCTTGATGAGATCGAATGAAATAGACTCCCGATGTCCGTCCTGGCACAGCAAAGTTACCCTGGCTGTGCACTGGGTTACTGGTCCGGAAGCGATTTCTGTCCCATCCACGGTGGTGACAAAGCAAAAACAAAGAGGTGATGGCTGGAAGTTTTAGAATGAATCTTAACCACTGGCACTGCTCCGGGCACCCTCCAGACCATCGTACTTCGCCTGCCAAGCCATTACAGAAGGGGAATGACCATATACAAATCAGGCTTGGTCCCACCCCAAAAGGAGCAGTCCAGCCCGAATTGCTAAGTCACATCCCTTCTGTACGAGACCACAAGCATCCCCAAACATGTTTCGGCCTTGTTGGGCCTCATCAGTGAGGAGTAGCTTGGGTCTCTAGGCCCAGCAGGCACGGGACCCACGTCTGTGCATACCCGTCCCACTCGGGGTGACAAAGCAAAGACAAAGAGGTGATGGCTGGAAGGTTTACAATGAATCTTAACCACTGACATTGCTCTGGGCACCCTCCAGACCATCGTTCTTCGCCTGCCAAGCCATTACAGAAGGGGAAAGACCATAAGCAAATCAGGCTTGTTCCTACCCCAAAAGGGACAGTCTGTTTCGCTAAAGTCACCCCGAGTGGGACGGGTATGCCCAGACGTGGGTCCCGAGTCTGCGGGGCCTAGAGACCCAAGCTACTCCTCACTGAAGACGCCCAACAAGGCTGAAACATGTCTGGGGATGCTTGTGGTCTCGTGCAGAAGGGATGTGACCTAGCAGTTCGGGCTGGACTGCCCCTTTTGGGGTAGGACCAAGCCTGATTTGCATATGGTTTTTCCCCTTCTGTAATGGCTTGGCAGGCTGAAAAACGATGGTCTGGAGGGCTGCCCAGAGCTTTGCCCGTGGTTATGATTAATTCAAAACCTTCCAGCCATCACCTTTCTGTTTTGCTAAAGTCTCCACGGTGGTTACCTGGTCCATAGTTGGCTTAGAACACAAAGGAAGCCCCATCTCTGCTGCGTTCTTGATCAATATAATTTCCAACTGCACCGCTATCGATGTATGCTTCAACGGCATGCATTCTTGACGACTATTGGTCGTTAATTAAGATCACTGGTATTGCAAAGTGTGAGGTCAGCAACTCTTTCTTCTCACTCGACAAACTGACCTCTACGTTTGTCGAGCTTGGTAGTTTTCCGATTCCTTAGCTTCATCCTTCGAGGGGATTGGGTCCTCCGACGTATTCCATATCTATGACAGGTAATGTCCACAGCTGTGCTGCTTTGGAAAATCTTTGGCGTCTGCGTCGATGACGTCGATGCGCCGTCCCCGAGGACCTCCGCCGACGTCACCCGATGTGATAAGTAGGACGCGCGACGCCCATAGCCTCAGTTCCGTTTTTTCCCCGAACGTGTTCGCTTCATGAATCTCGGTACGCCTCGACTCGTTGGAGTTACGGTTTTCTTTCTCGGTTCGTTGAACCTGTTCGGTTTGTTTGTGGCGATGTCTTTCTCATCTTCGACCCCGCATCCGGGCTTCAAGAACTGCGGGAACTGTGGGTCCAAGATGTCGGTCACGGACTCGCACGACGCCTGCCTCTGGTGCCTCGGGGAGGCCCACGATACGGACGTCTGTGTCGACTGCCAGTCGCTCACTGCGAAGGCCTTGCGTGAACGCAAGAAGAAACTGTTGGTGGGTCGGGTGTCTAAGCCCCAGAAGTCGAGGTCTGCAGGGCTTTCGACCGATGACTCGAGGGGTGACTCTCTGCGTCGTCGTCGGATGTCCGGTGGGTCTCCTTCCAGGAGTCGGTCTCGGCACTCCTCCTACTCTTCTAGGCATTCCAGGAAGCGCCGGAATAGGTCGCCTTCCCCGTCCTCTTCCGAGGACTCCGCCCGTCAGCGGGTCGCTTATCCCTCCATGCAAGCGACACCGGAGGAATGGGCTTCCTTCGGGAAGCAGATGCTAGCGATTCTGGAATTACAGGGCACCGGTCCGTCTGCGCCTCCGAGTGGGGTCGGTCGGCACCGGTCGAGAGACACCGCCCATACGCCTTCGGGCTCGGGTGGTCGTCACGGCTCGCGGGAGAGGTCCCGCTCGGACAAGGGTAGCCGTTCTCGCCATGCCCATTCCAGGTCCCGGTCCTCGACGCGCTCGAGACCGCGTGATCCTGTGCCGTCTTCGAAGAAGACGTTGACGCCTGTGGCGCCGAGGTCGTCGACGATTACTCTTCAGGTTCCGTCTTCGAGGGGGTCGTCGACGCCGTCTGCGGCCAGGCTGTCGAGAGACCCGCTCGGAGCTCCGGCTTCGAGGACTGTGTCGACTCAGCCGATGCTGGAGGCGTTGCAGCTGACGTCGACGCTGATTCGCTCGGCGTCGACGCCTTTTCTGTCGTCGCCTGTGCCGACTCGCTCGGCGTCTTCGACGCCTTTTCTGTCGACGCCGGCGCCGACTCGCTCGGCGCCCTCACCGCCTTTCGAGGCGGTGGTGTCGGAGGGGCCCCGTGGCACGGGGTTTGCCCCTAAAAAGGCTATGGCTAAGGTCCGGCACTGCTTTGGTCCGCAGAGGTCTTCCTCTCCCCGCCTGGAGTACATTTCAGAGGGTGATGTAGGCTCTGATGGCGGTCTGGTTCCGGTTACGGTTCCGGATGAACTTATCTCGGGCCATAGTCAGTTTGATGACCTGAGGCAGTCACTGCATGATGCCAGTGGATTGGACACCTCTCCGGAGGTGGAGTTTTGTCAGCCGGAGCCTGGCACTCATGCCGATTCGTCATATTGGCGCCTTATGTCTCGGGTTACCGAGTACTTGGGTTGGTCGGCTCCCCCAGGGGAGTTCGTTCAGGATGATCTCACGGACATCCTTGATCTCGGTCCACCCACTGACCCGGTTTTGCCTTTTCATATGGCTTTGCAGAGAAGGGTGGCGGCGGCTTGGACTGCTCCGGAGAGTCTCCCGGCAGTTTGCAAGTCTTTGTCGCGAAAATAGCGTCCAGCCAGTAGCGACCCCTGCTACTTGTCTAGGCACCTCACCCCGGAGAGTTTGGTGGTGCAGGCGGCTACGGCCCCGGCAAAGCAGGCGTCGTATCCTACCATCCCTCCGGATAGGGACGACAAACGTTTTGACGGCTGGGCGAAGAAAGTGTTTTCTTCTGGGGGTACGGCGCTTCAGGCGGCCAACTCCATATGTGCCTTGTCTCGTTTCACGCACACTCTGTGGAACTGTGTTGCATTAGCGGCTGATCATATTCCCGAAGGGGACGAACGGGATGGTTTCCTTTCTATGGTTCAGGATGGCAAGTCGGGTTTGGACTTGGCGGATTGTCGGTCAAGTGGCACAGCGAGTAGAGCGCTCGCTTTGGCATCTGTGCAGAGCCTGCTGACGCAGGTTCGAATCCCGGCGGGGCCAAACTCAGCCTTTCATCCTTCCGAGGTCGATAAATGAGCACCACACACCGTGGGTAATAATAAGCAGCGCTCAGATACCTGAGGGTTCGTAGCGCTATATAAATGCTAAATTATTAAATTAATTATTATTATTATTGTATCAGCCGGTCCATGGCGGCGAGCACCGTAATGCGCAGGTTTGCGTGGTTGAGGAAGTCTGTGTTCGCTCCTGATGTGCAGTCCCGGCTCCTCAATATGCCCTTTGACGGTGAACACCTTTTTGGCAGCAAGGCTGACGAGAGCCTTGAGAGGTTGCAGACCTCCAAAGCTGCAGCGAAGTCGTTGGGCACTGCAGTTCGCCAACCTCTGCCTTTTCGTCCTAGGGGACAGCAATGGAGGGGAGGTTCCTTTCGCTATTACTCGTCCTTCAGTAAAGCGAGAGGAGCTGGCAGTCAAAGAGGCCATCGTAAGAGTGCCAGAGGTGGAAACAAAGGTACTCGAGGTGCCTAGGCCGCTCGGGCAGTTGCCTCTTTGCCCTCAGGCAACGCCGCAGCCGCTACCACTCAGTCATGAGGCCAGGTCCCATGGTTCGCCGGTTGGGGGAAGGCTGGCGCAGCATCTTGTAGAGTGGCAAGCCATTACTTTGGATGTGTGGGTTCTGGAGATCATAACCCACGGCTACTGTCTTCCTTTTCGGCAGAGGCCTCACGACAATACACCAGGGAACCTCTCTTTGAGGAGTTCGGATCCGCTCCTTGCGCAGGTAATTCAAGCCCTGCTGTAGAAAGGCGCCATAGAACTGGTGCCTGTAGCGGAGAGGAACAAGGGATGGTATTCCCCTTATTTTTTGATTTCAAAGGAAGACTGGGGATTGAGACCCACATGGACTTGCGCGGTTTGAACAAACTCCTCAGGAAGGACAAGTTCAAGATGGTGACTCTTTCTCAAGTCCTCCAGGCCCTTCAACTTCAGGACTGGTTGGGGTCTCTCGACCTCAAGGATGCTTACTTCCATGTGCCGATCCATCCCAAGCACAAGAAGTACCTGAGGTTCGCGGTTGGCGACTCGCACTTTCAGTTTCGGGTCCTGCCGTTCGGATTGACCTCCGCCCCGAGGGTTTTCACCAAGCTCATGGTTGTGGTGGCAGCGCATCTCAAGAAAGGGGGGATTCACGTCTACCCCTACCTGGACGATTGGTTGATCAGGGGGAGCTCTCCCGAGCAAGTCCTGGATCATCTGTCCGTCACCTGCCACTCCCTTCACAGGCTGGTCTTCTCCCTCAACTTAAAGAAGTCCCATTTGACACCAACGCAGCGGCTCCAGTACATCGGAGCAGTGCTCGACACGTCCCTGGGGCAGTGTTTTCCTCCTCAGGGGAGGGCTCTTCACATTCAGCAGATGGTGCACAAGTTTCAGTTTGCCCAGACTCTCCCAGCGTCTGAGTTCTTGAGACTGCTCGGCCTTATGGCATCCTGCATTCTTCTGGTGCCAGAGGCTCGTCTGCGGATGAGATCTTTGCAGTGGTCACTCAAGCTCCAGTGGTCTCAGTCCTCCAGCAGGCTGTCGGACCCTGTTCAGGTGCCGCCCTCGGTAGCCCGGGACCTTCTGTGGTGGGCCGTCGAGGGCAACCTGATGAAGGGTGCCCCATTTTGGCTGCCCTGGCCGGAGGTGACGATCGTGACGGACGCATCCCTCACGGGATGGGGAGCTCAAGCCAACGAGCTGACAGTCAGCGGTCGTTGGTCTCCATCGGAGTCCAAACTCCATATCAATCTGTTGGAGCTGAGGGCCGTCAGGCTAGCCCTGAAGGCATTTCTGCCGACTGTGCATGGGAAGAGTGTCCTGATTCTGACGGACAACACGGTGGCCATGCACTACCTCAACAAAAAGGGGGGGCAGGGTCACTTCGGCTGTGCAGGGAGGCGATGCATCTCGAGTTCTGGGCCATCCAGCAGGAAGTTTCGATCTCGGCAGTTCATTTTGCCGGAGACGACAATGAGACGGCGGACGCTCTGAGCAGGCAGAGCACAATCTCTCACGAGTGGGAGCTGGCTCAGGAGATTCTCCTGGAGATCTTCGCCCTTTGGGGGACCCCTCAAGTGGATCTCTTCGCCTCCAGTGTCAACCGGAAGTGCGAAAGGTTTTGCTCGCGGGAATTTCCTCCAAAAGGAGCCTTAGGAGACGCGTTCGTGGTGGAGTGGTCATTCCCACTGCTGTACGCGTTTCCTCCAGTCCCCGTCATCCCGCAAGTGTTGCGGAGGTTACAGAGGTTCAGTTCCCGGATGATCCTCATTGCTCCGGCGTGGGCCCGGAGGACGTGGTACCCGGACCTTCTAGACTTGTCCATCTGCCCTCCATGTCGTCTTCCCTACCGAGACGATCTGCTCTCACGGGAGGGGGGTCAGGTTCTCCATCCAGAGGTCAGATACCTCAATCTTAACGCTTGGCTTCTGAAAGGTTGAGGTATAAGGATTGGGACCTCCCTGAAGACGTGATGGAAGTGTTGCTCTCAGCCAGGCGGCCGGCAACTAAGTCTCTGTACCGTTGCCGTTGGAGAAAGTTTTGCGACTGGTGCAGAGTTCAGAATGTGGATCCTTTTGAATGCGACATTCCTACGGTTTTGTCTTTTTTGCTTTCTTTGGCCCACAGGGGCTTGCAAGTGGGGACCATTAAAGGTTACCTGGTGGCGCTGTCCATGTTTAAGCGCTCGTCTGAAGAGTGTTCCTATTTTAAGATTCCTTTAATTTCGCAGTTTTTGAAAGGGCTCACTAATGTGTTCCCTCCGTCACCTTTTTTGGTGCCAGGTTGGGATTTGAACCTTGTTCTTAAGTTCCTTATGGGTGCTCCGTTTGAGCCTTTACATTCTTGCCCTTTGAGGCTGTAAGGAAGAGGAGAGGCTCCATAGGCTTGATCCTAGGAGAGCGTTGAGCTTTTATATCTCGCGCATGTCCCGGGTCAGAGTGGACGATCAACTTTTCATTGGTTACGCTGGATAGCGTTTGGGACAAGCTGTGACGAAACAGACTTTGTCTCATTGGATTATTTTAGCTATCTCCGAGTGTTACCGCTTGGCGGGTAAGGACCCTCCGGCTGGCTTGCGGGCCCATTCTACAAGAGGAGTGGCTGCGTCTACTGCCCTGCAGAGGGGAGTTCCTATTCGTCACATCTGTGATACAGCCACCTGGGCTTCAGTACATACTTTTGTACGTCACTATTCCCTCGATTCCATCAGGGGGCAAGATCTGGCTTTTGGCAAGGCAGTTCTCTATTCCGCTATTTGATTGGGCATGCTAAATTTGTATTCTAAATTCTTTCCCACCTCCTTGCTTGGTACTGCTTTGGGAGTCTGTCATAGATATGGAATACGTCGGAGGTCCCAATCCCCTCGAAGAATAAGTTACTTTCTTACCTGGTAACGTTCTTTCGATGGGATGGTCCGACGACGTATTCCATATCGCTCCCTCCCTGCCTTCCCCGCTGCAGAATTTCTTTTGCGATTGCAGCTTGCGTTCCGCAAGGCCTTGTGTGTCTGACTGCCAGAAAACTAGTGGCACACGTTCTGGGAAAAAACTATAACTGAGGCTATGGGCGTCGTGCGTCCTGCTTATCACATCGGGTGACGTCGGCCGTCGGAGGAGGTCCTCGGGGACGGCGCATCGACGTCATCGACGCAGGACGCAGACGCCAAAGATTTTCCGAAGCAGCACAGCTGTGGACATTACCTGTCATAGATATGGAATACGTCATCGGACCATCCCATCGAAAGAACGTTACCAGGTAAGAAAGTAACTTGTTCTTCTCTGTGACCCCGACTGTTGTTCTTGGGGGTTTTACTTGACAGTCCTTCAGGAAATGTCCTGGTTTCCCACAATACAAACAAAGCTGTTGTCTTCTTTTGTCCCGCTCTTGTTTTGTTAATGGAGGCCGTATCCCTCCAATCTGCATGGGTTCAACAGCATTTTCAGGTACACGGGGTGTGTTTTCCCTTGGTCGAACATACACGGTCCGAGGGTCCGTCTTAGACCGGTCTGCTTTTCGGTCCTGCAACCGGTGGTCTAGCTGCACGACCAGATTTATGAATTCTGCAGAGTCTCTGGGTGGATCAACCACCTGGGCTAAGACGTCCTTTAATTCGCCTCGTAAGCCTCGATGGAATAACGTGGTTCTTTTGTTTTCTGGCCACCTAGCTTCGGCCACCAGTCTGTTGAAGGTAGCAATGTACGTTAACAAGTCCTGATTCCCCTGTCGGAGGGACAAGAGTTCATTGTCTACTGCTTGTTCCTGGGTATGGCGAGCAAAATGTTTTTCCATTTCTCTCTGGAACCCCCAAAGTCATGCAATAGAGGATCATCATGGGTTACCAACGGCACCGACCAATCTGCTGCACTACCACTCAGGTATGATAAGGCAAAAGCTACCTGAGCTTGGTCGTTTGGAAATGCTCCAGGCCTAAAAAGAAAATGAAGGCGGCACTGATTGATGAATGCCGCATACTTCCTTGGGTCGCCTGAGAACCTTTCTGGTGGTGCCAGGGGCACTGTTCCAGGTAACGTGATCTGTACCGGAGTGGGTGGTATGGCGGGGTTTTTCATTGTTGGATTGCTTCAAGGTAGAGGCGTCTGTCCTACCTGTGATTGCAAGTATTGGCTGCTAATCTCTTCAGTGTGTTCTTTGGTCACTATTAGGTCTCTCCGGAGGGCATTAGTCTCTTGTCGGGCAGAATGAACCTCAGCACGAACTCTCCTAGTAATTGGGCCAATTGGTCCATTTCTGATGTCACCATGGCGCCCAGGTGGATTGTTATGGTAGGCTTTGTGTTCTGTTACGCTCACCTGTTATCCACACGGACGCCACCCAGCCGGGTTACTCGCTAGTATGCTTCTCAGCTTTGCCCTGATGTAGTCTGCGGGGAAGGTTCTGCCTGAAAATACAGGAGGACTGTGTTCAAGACTGACCGACTGGGGTAAGTATCCTCCCTACACCCCCGTATGCTTTCAGTCCCTCTGGTGCCCTCTCCTCACCTTGTGGTAGAATAAGGCGTGCTCTCTGTCCTGCCTTCTTTGCAGGGGCGCGTTGTCTTTCATGGGCGAGTGCAGTCCAGTTACTTCACTGACGCCGGCCTGTTTGATATTGTTCAGGTAGGTCTTATTGCTGTTCTTTAGTTTTGTTGCTATCCTGCATGCCTTTCTTTGTTTTAAAATGTCTCTTTTTTCTCCCTTAGCTATGTGGAACTTCAGCGCGGCGAACTGGCTTGGTTGGGCCCCGCTGGTAAATGATGGCGCATTAAGAGCGCTATGATGCGGTAAGTAAGCGCTATGCGCAGCGCTGCGAAGTCTTGCCTTTGCTAACCTGTGTTTTCCTTCCTTGTAGGTCGCAGTGTTCTTCAGTGCAAGTGGAATGTCCGGAGTGGTGCCAGCCGAGAGGCGACCAGCCAGGTAAGCCTTTTGAGCAGTTCGTAATTTGTAAATGTCTCTAAAGCTTTCTTTAATGTTGCCTCTATCTTCCTCTTTCAGGTCGTTCTGTCCGGGAGGCGTGCAGATTCGAGGAAGCTGTTCTCAGTAGCTGCGAGTGTTTAAAGATGAAGACTGCAGGTAAGATGCTGCTGCTAATGATGTTCCTTTTATCTCCTTGCAGGTTCTGCTTCTCTGAGGTTCGAGGGAATAGCTGGACAGGGTGAGCGTCACGTTGCAAGCTGCAAAGTAACACAAAGCATGTTCTGCAGTCAAGGTGTGGTTTATATAGCCCAGGTAAAGTAGTACCAGGGAAAGTAGTTCCAGGCCTGCCACACCCAAAATAGTAGACCGCATAGCTTGTTTCTTAGGGAACCAAGCTATGTGGATGCCTCCATGTTGGCTGACAATACAAATGTAGTTCCCAAGCACATTGTTGTTCATGGTGTATGAGCCTGGTGCCATAGGCCCCAGGACTGGCCCCATGAGGGCTTTTGAAGAGGATGCCAGGCTCTAGAGGCCCGAGTCCTGACTCCACCTGGCCAATGGGTTTCCCAGAGGGGGTTTTGGGCGAGGGTCGTGACACAGAGACGACGATCTTACTAGGCCAGGTAACATTGAGATTGCGCAAGTGCAGGGGGCAAGGGTAAAGGGGGAGGGGAAGTGCAGTGCATAGGATAAATAAGAACAATAAATGGGAAATGTGGCCAGCTAGTGGCAGGTGCAGGGTAAGTGCAGACATGCTGGTAGGGGCTGTAGGTATACAGACCCAGCCCCAGAGTGCAAGGGTTGCCAGGGGGGCAGTGCAGGTGTGCAACTGGCAGGGAGGGACCTGGGCCCAAGAACAGAGGGTAGCCAGGTCACCAGTGCATTTTCAGTTTCAGCAAGGAATTCAGCAGGGGAGAGGAGGGGAGAGAGCAAAAGCAAAAAGGAAGGTCTTGCGGCACTTCCGGAACCAGAGATGGTTCTCCTCAAGTTTCAGAGAGGCAGGGAGGCTGTTCCAGAGGGAGGCCCCAGCCGAAGGAGATCTACCACCAACTCGTTGCTTGGAGAAGCGACTGACCATGAGAGAGTTGGAAGTGGATGAGCGAAGAGCTCGAGATGGAAGATATTTATGAAGAGAGAGTTGAAGGTATTGAGGCCACAGAAGGCCTTGTGGACAATGCATTAGGTTTTGAAATTAATCTTCGCAGCCACTGGGAGTCAGTGCATCGATTTCAGTCCTGGAGAGATATGATCCCAGGGCTTGAGGCCAAGGACGATTCTCGCAGTCCTGTTTTGGATGAGTTGCAGAGAGTAGAAGCAGACAGATTTAGAAAGATGGTGTTGCAGTAATCCAGCCTAGAGAGAACCAGCACTTTGGAGACAGTGAGCGTCTGGGGGAAGGAGAGGAAAGGAAGAATACCTCTGAGGAGGTGCATCTTCTTAGAGATGTGAGGAGACAAGGAAAGTGTGGAGTCGTAGATGACCCTGAGGTTTTTAGCCTCACAGGTGGGAGCTGGAAGAGGGCCAAGGGAGGCCGGCCAGAGAGTGACAGGAAAGGAGGGGGCGAGTGTGCCGATGAAGAGAATCTGTCTTACTGGCATTAAGGCAGAGATAATTGATGGCACACCACTCTGGATATCAAACAGTCAGAGATGAGAGAAGGAGAAGAGGTGGCTGAGTGGAGCCTGAAAATGAGCGGAGTGTCATCCGCATAGCACTGAAAGTTGGGGCAGAGAGCGGCAATGCAGTGGGCAAGAAGTGCCAGGTATTGGTTGAACATCCAGGGAGAGAAATTAGACTCCTGGGCAACACCACAGGTAGAGATAGAGATTGAGGAGAGGATGAGGAGAGGACCCAAGTTGGACGTGGGAGGGTCGAAAGGAGAGGAAAGATGTCAGCCACGCCAGGGCCTTATCAGTGATACCCAGTTTATCACGTAGACGGTTGAGCAGGATGGCATGGTTGAGCGTGTCAAAGGCAGAAGAGAGATCAAGTAAGATGTGGACACAGGGGGTATTGGAATCAAGGTTAGAGAGCAGGTCTTCACAGATGTTCAGGAGAGCAGGTCTTCACAGATGTTCAGGAGAGCAGTTTCCGTGCTTCTGGCAGCTCTGAAGCCAGACTGATGGTCGTGGAGACAACCAATAGATTCAGTGTGAAGATTAAGCTGGGAGATGGCCAGCTTTTCCAGGAGTTTTCATAGGAAAGGCGTGATGGAGATTGGTCGATAGTTATCTTGGCAGGACGGGTCAGCAGAGGGTTTCTTAAGAAGAGGGTGAACAAGGGAGTGCTTCAGGGGGGAAGGGAAGACTCCAATGTCAAAGGAGTGGTTGCAGAAGTCAGCCAGGGCAGGAGCCAGGGTGTCAATGTGGTCCTTGATGGTTTTGGAGGAACAGGGGGTAATCTGTTTTGATGAGACTTTCATAGATCAGACTTGTCTAGAAACCTCATCTGGGGAGAACAGGGGAAAGGCAGAGAAGGAGGGGGAGACGTGGCCGAAGACGGGCGGGAGGAAGAGCAGGGAGTAGAGGGAGGAAGAGAGAGAGAGAGAGGGGACAGGGTGTCCTCAGTTTTAGAGATGAAATGAGAAGCCAGAACCATGCAGAGGGCCTGGAGGGGACGTGAGAGGTAGAGACTGCAGTAGGATTGGCCAGTTCCTTGCAGATTTTAAAGAGTTCATCCGAGTTATTACATACCGCAGAGACGGAGGCTTGGATGTGAGCTCTCTACCTGGTGCGGACAAAGAGTCAGTATTGCCGTTGGAGCAGGTGGCGGGCCAGTTTGTCAGAGGATGTACCAGAAGCACGCCATTTCCTCTCAGCCACCCTGCACCTGCGTTTGAGGGTGACGAGGTCTGAGTCGTACCACGAGTTGCACTTGGCTTTGGGCTTCAAGTGGATCCTCATGATGGGGGCAAGAACAGCTATCGCATGCCTCCTGATCTAAAGAAGACCAGGATTTTTTCTCCGTCTTTATAGTTCAGGATCTTTGCGATCATCGGTCTCCGGGCTGCTCCAGGTGGAGGCCTTCAGGCAAGGGATCTTGTGTGCTCGTTCAGTTGTGAACTCCTGCGTCCGGTTCCTTTGGTCTATTTCTTACAGTAACTTGTTTTCTATGTAATTTGATGAGTTCGCTCCTTCTCCATCCGGAAGGCCCACAATCCTAATATTGTTCCTTCGAGCTCTCTCCTCCGCATCTTCCACTCTCCCTTCCAAGTTCTTTATTTGCTGTTGCATTATTGATGTTGTTTCCATGGTGGCTTGGAGCCTGGTTTTATTCGAGTCTACTTGTTTCTCCAGTGACTCCGTCCTATCCGAGAGCACCCGTACATCCTGGTGCAAGAGGTTGACATCCAGGCTTATTTTGTCCATTTTGTATTCTAAAGAGGACTTCAGGTCTGCGATGGCTGCCAAGACCGGCTGATCATTCACTGCTTGTTCCATATTGTCAGACTGCAGGCGTGCGTCAGTGGAGGTTTGTATCTTGACGCCCCCTGTCTTGGCAAAATTATCCAGCATAGGCTGCTTGGACTTCTGCCTTACTACTTTGGATGGCATGTGCAGGGCCTTCAGGAGCCCCTGGGTCTGCGCGAGGAACTATGTAGCTTTGCTCCTGATGGTATGTCTGTAGGCCCCCACTCTTGGATATGCAGTAGGCAAACTACTGTGGGTCTTGTGGCACTGGACCCCTTAGTTCCTTTTATCTGGTGTGCTGACTGGTGCTTATTGACAACATCAACCTGCCCACCCCTCGTTCCTTGCCTCAATCCGGCTGGTCGCCTCAATTGGCGTGCCTACTTGCTGCCTGGGCTACTTGGGCATATGTGGTTCTCTTCCCAGTCCCCACACCCCACATAATGACTCCTCTGAGCACACAGTGACTTGAAATGTTTGTATGGGTGGGCGCCGTGCTGCCATGCCGTCCTGCGCTGTGACCGGCTGTGCTCCAGGGGGCACTTTCCATCCAAATGTCCCAGGGGCAGAGCGTGGTGCCTTAGTTGTGGGGCATGGGGAACTTGCACACTGCAATTGGCTTTTCAACCAGAACTGAGACACTTATATATGCTTCCGCATACCTTTGCTAGATCCACATGTTCTATTCTATGCCTCCAATGACCAACATCGGGCAACTCACATACTCAGATAAATCTGTATTTTTTCATGTATTCATGTTTATAATGTATGTATTTTATATAATATTTTTTGTATTGTATTCATGTATATAATGTATGTATTTTATCTACGTCTGTATGTAACCCTTGCACAAGTAACATGTATATAATGTATGTATACATATAACTCTGTATGTAACCCCTGCATAAGTAGCACCCTGATGCCTCCGGGCCGGATGGTGCGCGTTATAAATAAACAAAATACAAATACCTAGATTTAATTTAGTATAATCTGGTGGTAGCAGCTTCACAGTTAAGGCTTCTCAAACCTGGAACTCACTCCCTCTTGCACTGAGAGTAGAATAAACCTACTTCAGCTTCAGGCGCAAAACTGCAAATTGGCTGAAAACTAAGGATACTTAATCGCATTAGCCCCTACTTTTGCATACAGTATTCATATCCTAGATACTAACCTCACCACTTTAACACTATTTTCTGTATATGTATGTTCCTTGCATTTTGTACTCTCTACTTGTAACCTAAGCCTAAAGTTTTCTTGTACCTCATGCGCCCAGTTACCTTTGGGTTTGGTGCACCATACAAATAAATAAATAAAATAAATAAATCAGGCACTCTATTGTGGTCTTGTGACCTCCATGCGCACTGCTGCGCCACTCACAGTCAGTATGTACGTCTCGGCCCTGTTCCGAGTTAAATATGAGTTCTGAATTAAGTGGCAGGGAGGGGGAGTGGGGCCGCACCAACCTGTCTTGGCTTTTCTTCCTCTCTTAATTCTGTGTTTTGCGTTCCGAACACGAGCGTCTATTAATCCGGCTCCATTTCTCTTTGCTTGGTGCAGGACGGAGAGCCGCTCCTCACTAACTCGGCATGCCCTGGACACCTGTTTCTCTTGCATCAACCCCCTTGTGGGGCTCTTTTGGGCAAGGGGAGCCTTGCCGGTTCCTCCGCTCTGTGGATGTAGGCTCCGCTTCCTGCAGCATCTATCTCCTGGCCACTAGTCCAAGGACCGGCGCGTGTTCCCCCCTCTGCTCTGCCTCCCGTTGGGGACGAGATCTTGCAGTTGATCGCACCGCACGTTCATGGGTCCTGCCAAAACGCAGATGCTGGCCTGGGCAGTACTGCTCCCGCGTCTTGCAGCCCTTCAACCCGCTTTAGTACACAGCCTGTTGTTGCTCACCAGCTGGCGGCCATCTTCATTACTGGCACGGTTCCCGTGCCCCGTTTCCAGCGCATAACTCCTCAGATCGCGCTGTTCCACTCTCGCAATGGCAGCGGGGTACCGCTTTACAGTGATCCGCTTGCATCTTGCTTCTGTTTTGGACGTCCGCACCCACGATAATATACCTCTACGGCCCGGATCAGTACGGATCTGTGCGGGAGCCGTTAGGAATCCGTCCTCACTGCATGGCAGTTGGCCACGCCCACATTTTTTTTCTGTATATTTTGGCACGGTCTCACCCAGTTACTCAACACTTTGCAAGTGCTATTACATCACAATTCATTAATGATGACAAAGTATTGTCTGGCGGTTGCAAAATCACTCTTAATAGCTGAAAACGTTGCCAATCAATGTGTACCTGTATGGAGATTAAACCCAATTCATGGTGAATTGCCACTAATGGTGTACTCAGAGGGAGACCCAACACACTCTCCCCAATTCTTAATTCTGATTTTACCCAATCCCAACCTTCCTCCATTGTCTACGCGTCATGTATCAACCTTGGTATAATGTTCTAGGTATACATGGTGACCACTGAAGCCAAAGAAAAGCACCCATAGCGTTTGTCAAGTAATCGCAATTGAGGTGCAGCACTTGCCATATTGACTTTGTTATAGGCTAGACATGCTTGTTGGGAATCTTTATTACCAAATTTAACGCCCAGATATTTAAACGGTTTGGGGTTGTTTGTTTGTCTGATAATTGATCACAGTGAACTGTCAGAAAAAGAAACTGCCCTCATGCAATCAATTAGAGGAACAAAATGCAACCTAAATGCGCCTGCTCCAACCCACGCCCCTATCCCCTCCCCTACTTACCTGCTTGCTCGCCGCCAGGTCCCCCTCACACCTGTGTCAGATCCGTCCCTCTAACGCAGGTCCGATCCAATGCCGCAGGGTCCTTTTTTCTTTTTTCTGTCTTTTTTTTCATTTATTTTTTCGGTCCCACTCCTCCCATGTTTAGGAAGCGGGGGACACCCATGCAACCCACCAAGGTTTATACATACCAAACATGTGGAGCAGGGGACAACCTCCCAACCTCTGCTCCACATGTTCGTATGCATTAGCCTAATTGTTTGTTTTTAATCGTTCGAATGGTACTGGCCGAATTAGGTCAAATGTACCATTTGATCAATTAAAAACAAACAAGTAGGCTAATTCCATGTATAATGCTGCACAACACCCAATTTCTGATTAGCGTGTGGATGAAATGCGAGAAAAGGCAGACTTGTGAATAAACTTTAAAGTTAAAGACAATTGTGGAATCAGCGATACTGGTAATGGAGTGGTCTGGCGAAAGGAAGTAGCCCACTCGAAAGTCTCAGTGAAAGGTGCATTGCTTGTAAGGATAAAACAAATGAAGTGACACAGCCAAGTAAGCAAAATGTTCTCCTAAAGAAGGGGAGAGTGGAAGTTGAAATCTTGAACTTTTAGTCAAAGTGGTCCTACGGAGGTCTGTAAAGAAAGCCACGCAAATTCGAAAGTCTTTGTATTTGCATTTTATTGAATTTATATAGCACTTTAATCCAAAGTGCTTTACATGAGAACAAGAAGAAATACAACAAGCATAAAATGGTAATTGAATCACAACTTGAAAACAGTATAAGGAACAATTTACATTATTGCTAAGGTGAGGAGGGAGTGGAGAGGAACAAAGGAATAAGAGGGAGTGGGAGGGATGAGCGGAGATGTTAGCGGAAGTAAGAAGGGAGGCAAGAGGGTGTGAGGAAGAAGAGAGGGAAGAATAAGACTAAGTAAGAGCAGGAGGTAGGATAAAAGGGGAGTAGAGAGGAAGGAGAGGGTATAGAGGTAAGGGAGTAAGAGGTGAGGCATGGGCAGCGGGAGCAGTAGGAGAGGAAGTGAGAGGTGTTGGGGGAATGGAAAAGATAAGATTTTAGAGAAGAGCAAAAGGAAGGGTAGGAGGGAGAAGAGTGGATGCGTAGGGGGAGGCGGTTCCAGTGGAACGGAGCAAGGAGTTGGAAAGAGCGGAAGCGGGAGGAGGCGCAGGGAGGTGTAGGAGGAGAGAGTAGGAAAAGATCAGCGAAGAGAACGAGAGGGGGAATAGAGAGTAAGAAGGGAGGAAAGGTAGGGGGGCAAGACTATGGAGGGATTTGAAGACAAGACGGAGGAACTTGAATTTAAGCTGGGAGTGAAAAGAAAGCCAGCCTAGGGAGGTGAGAGAAGAGGAGATGGAGTCAAAAGGTGAGAGAAGGAAGAGGGAGCGGATGGCGGAATGGTAGATAGATTTCAGTGGGGAGAGGTGAGAGGAGGGGAGTCCGAAGAAAAGGGAGGAACAGTAGAAAAGTCTGGAGAAAATGAGACAGGTGATTAAGAGTTTAGTAGAATGAAAGGTTAGGAGGGGTCGAATTTTACGAATGTTGTAAAGGTGAAAGCGACAAGATTTGGCAGTGATAGAAATGTGGTGAGATAGGGAGAGGTAAGGGTCAATATGAAGACCAAGGTTACGGCATGGGGAGAGAAGGAGGGTTGGGAGGGGGAAAAGAGAATGAAAGGGGGATGGGAGGGAGAAGGAAGAGTGTTGGCAAGGAAGAAAAGGAGTTCAGTTTTGACGCCCGATAGTGGTCTGAGCCCGGCTGAGGGAGATCCAAAGTGAGATAAACCTGGGCAAGGGAGCCCCTTTGAAAGTGTGGTTGATTTTTATACTAAAGAGGTCTGAGCCCGACAGAGGGGGACCTACGTGAACTTTGTGTTGAAACATTATTTGGAGGTCTGAACGAGAGACTTTAACAATTTTGGAATTGTTTAGTATACTGAAAGTCCGAGCCAGACTGTGTCATCCTGCCTACAAGGACCGCCTTACTCCGTGTGGTCTCACATGGGGAGGAGAGCTGATTTAGCTACCTTTATTATTTGGAACACTGATTTTCCTTTGCATACATTTCCCTTTTATACACTTGTTTGTACAAGAAATAGGGCAGGCATTAGGTTTTGTTAGCACTGGCCATTTTGATTTGACTGACTCTACTAGGACTATTTTGTTTATAGTTTGATGGTCGAGACTACTCCCATCCTAGTTATAGGGCAAAGTAGCATTTTTTACAACTCCAGAATCTTCAATAAAGAAAGGTTTTTCAAATTGTACCCATTGTGTCAGTGTCATACTTGTGATACCATGCCAACCCTACATTAGTCGATAACCAATTGAATGATTTCCTCCTTAACTTGTTTTTCAGGGGATTCATAACCAAGACTTTAGACTTGGGTATGTTAACTTCAAGATCTAAGCCTGTGAAAAAAAGGTTAATAGCCTACATGGAGTGTTAAAGTACAATTGGCGTATAGTCCACTAACACCAAATCCTCTGCGTATAAGAGATAATCAAGCTTGTACCTTCCCAATCTCTTGAGGGATCGCCCCCACATTCTTAAGGCAATCCCCTATTTTAGAAATGTACACATTAAAAATAAACTGGGCCACTACACATAGCTGGCGCAGACCTTGCTTCCTAAAAACCCAATTGGATAGGTTTCCCTGCTGATCCAGCTTGATCTGAAGCGTTGTATCCAAATGGAGTTCATGACGCATGGCCGACGAAAAGGAAGGGCAACCCTGTAGTTGCAGAATTTCCCAGGATTTAGCTCTGACAGTCAAAAGCCTTACTTATATCCAAGAAGGCAAAATATAGATGTTGATTGGCCCCCCTAGCCTGATTGGTCAAAAGGCACAGAACAAGACAATTTAGGGAGAACTTGGCTCCTTTTTTAAAGCCAGATTGTTTATTATCTAAACATTTAGATTGCTTTATCCAGGTATTAAGATTAAGGCCTCGCAAAATTAATGTAGAAAAGATTTTGTAGGACGCATCCAGGAGCAAAATCGGATGATAGACGGATCAACCAATCGGCCAATTTAAAAATCACCACCACTGTTGCATCCATCCATGAACTCGGAAAAGTAAGATGGCTCAAGATATTGTTATACAAATCAAGCAGGACCCAGGACCTTTGCACAGAGCAATGGATCTGATTTAAACGTCATATCAGAAAGACCATCAGGGCCAAGGCCATTTGAGGTTTTTGCTTTTAATATTGCACAGCGGATATCTAATAAGTCGCTATCAAGGCTGTACCAAGAAGGTGTCTCGCTGTACATTTGAGTGACTAACCAATCCTCATCAAAGTTCTTAGAGGTATGGTAAAGGGTCCTAAAATGTTCCTCCCACCCAAAACCACTCGCAGCCACTGAAGCCGTTCGGCCCGCTTTCGTATCGTCTTAATATTCCTCGAGACACTCGCTGTTTAGATCCCCCAGCAATATAAACCCCACACCCAGCTCTGGTATGTATTTCTCCAAAATATCCGAAATATTCTTTAGAAAATATCCCAGGGTAATCATTGCATGGCTAAAATACAATTTTAAAAGGATGCATTTGCTCAACGTACTCCCCTTAGGATCACACCACTTAAGTCTAACACCCAAGATATTACTACTTGGTATAATCCAGATTTGTAAATACAATGCCACTTGAACGACGCACAGCACATACCAGCCCCCCATAAGGGCGCCCTCTGGCACCCCAGCATTCTGGGATGACAGATCGAAAACCTGTCCAAAACCATAATATCAGTGATCCATGTCTCTTGTAAACAAATGATATCCATAGTTGACCAAACATCATACACTGAAGCCAAATATTATAACCCTGTGTATTCCATAAAACCAGGGCTCTTTGTTCATATCAACTTTTAATGCAGTGCACTCAAAACATGAGCCCAGTCATAAGAGACTGTTGATTCCCTGATGTACAATTTTTACCCTCAATCTGCATAATGCAGCCAAGCTCATGCACTGCCAGGATCATGCCTCCCCAGACACTCCTCTCAGCTTTGCCCATTAGTCCTTTTTCATCCACCGAGGCCGTATGTGACAGTTTACGTTTAGAGGGTAAGGTTGGTGTATGGAGGAAAGTGCAGTATGGAGTTAGTACAGAAATCACTACAGTGTGCAACTTTATCTTACTCGTATGCACCATATGTTAGGGAGATTTATAATTTTTATGCTTCATCCCCTCTCCTAATGAGACCCCCAGCACTTGTTGCTGGACTTCTGGACCTTTTTCTTTCTATCCTGAATTAGTGGAGTCTTTTTCCACTCATTCTTATTTGCTCCGACTTTTGGAACTCTGTTCTCTGTGTTTTACCTTTACTATGGAGTCTGCTTTCCTCCATACCTCTTTAAAGGCATCTGTGTTTAACTTTTGCAGCACACAGCACCTTATGGGCAGTGTTGTTGGGAACCCTTTTGTAAAAGTAGATGTATCCTGCATTATAATGGCCTAAGCACATACACATTGAACCGCGCCATCGCGGTTCCCGAAAATGCTATCTTGGCTGCTTTGCTCTTATTTTTGAGTTTTAATTCTGAACGTGGTGAAGACTCACAAAGTCACCGCCTCGGAAGTTTCCCTAAAACATACCCCACACAGGAATGCTAAAATGACTGAGCATGCTGAACTCTGCAACAGAGAACCTTGAAACACGGCACGATCATAGCTAATCTGTAAATTAGGTGCCTTTCTGTCTTCCTTGACTGTCTTGTTTTTGGCAGCTAATTGTGAACGTGCAATCCAGATAATTAAATCGAAGCACGATTCACTGCATATTCTGTTTCTAAGATGAACAAACTACTGAGTAGACATACAGACTGACCTTTTAGCTTAGCACAAACATAGATAGTAGCACAAGGAATGTTACCTTGTACTGAAGAACACAATATCCTCCTACATCCTTTCTGCTTTGTTTTCCAGACAGTAAATAGTCTGCAGGGTGACATGGAGTGTTCGACCACATGTTACCCTGGTGAATTCCCCTCGTTCATGGGTCTTTAGGTCACAAGTCATTATCACATGTTGAGCTAGCCCGTATTCGTCATGGTATTGCAAAATTGCATAAAAAACCCTCATGTCCACAAGTTTGGGCTAATTTTTCCTATGCTTGTAATCCTTGCATTTGTAAAAGTCGGTCCGCACTCGAGTGTGAATAAACTGTTTATACCTTTGTTCCTCGTGACTGGTGTGTCTTCATTGTTTTACAGTATCCTCCAATTTTCGGACTAACACTTTGGGTTCTCCTTTGGGATTCTTTCTTTACCCTCAAGTAACTACAGTACTTGAGGATCCCTCCTAAAACCTTATACTATGCTAGATTAGCACGCACCACCTTATGTGGAGTGCTAAGGGGATACCTCGCATCCCCCCTTTTCTCTGCTCCTGTGACTTTTTAGTCACATAGACAACTCTATAGTTATGGCTGGTGGCAGTGGACGTGTTCTACCAACTATTGTGCTATTTTCTTTACCACAGACTTTACTCACAGGCCAGGCCCGGTGGTGCATAATACGGTAACCTATGTTCTAACATGGTGGCTCCTTTATTTTTTCGCCATTTTTATTGTGGTTGTTTTTTGTTAGCCGTGTGTGTGTGTCTGTGTGTCTGTGTGTCTGTCTCCGTGGATCCTTTCACAGGATCCCTTGGATGGTCTGGGTAGGCAGGAAGTGGGGGAGGAGATTTTCACTCCCCTGCCCTTTGCCTAAATGGATCAGTGCCCAATAGGGGGCTGGCTGTCCTGATCGGACGGACAGCCACCCACCCCTTTCTGTAAAATGCTGAGAGAAATTGCTGAAACTGAATAAATGGTGAGGTTCCTGAGGTGAAATGCAAGTCGACCACTGGAACTGAAGTAACCGAAGAAGATGACGACCAGAGACGCCTGCAGACCCTTTGCATCACAGTGAAGCGAGCACTGCTGTCCTGACCCTGATTTCTACTTGACAGGGGAGCTCCAAAGAGGACGGCTCCTTCCCTTTGACTGGTGGGACCAACCAGCCCTGAGATGAACTACAATCTGGGCCATCTCCCGATGTGCTGTGCTTCTCCAGAGCTGCAGACCGTAAATACCAGGAGACCTCCAACCCATTTGCAGTGCATCATCTTTGACCGGTCAAATCCATCCAAGTCTTTGCTGAGTTTCAGGTGAACCTCCAGAGACACGATTTGACTCATCCAAGCCCCCTCAGCAGAGTGCAGGAATCAAAGAAGATTGACCGGGTGAATAATGTCCTTTGTTGGTGCTGAGAAAAAGGCTCTAAAACTGCAGACTGACCAAAGAAGCTGAAGATATCTGTGCCAAGGGTACTCTCTTGAGACTGATGCTGAGACTGCACCAGAAGAGACCGTTCTCTCGTCGCCAGACCAAGGAATCTGGAGACTGGTTCAGTTGCTACTACAGAGAGGAGAATCTTGCTACAAACATTTTTTCTAATCTAAGGTACTGTGGGGGTGAAAAGGTATTGCTTGCCTTTAACCAACAAGTCGCTCCATAGTGTTGGAGTGCAGGAAGAGGTGTCCAGGGTGTCCACTCTTACCTCTGACCCAAGCTGCTGGCTTGTGTCCCTTTTGAGAGTCCTGTAACAGGGTCTCCATTGTTAACTATTCTAGCATCTTGTCCTAGAGCTGAAAGTATCCACAGGAACTTTTGCTGTTCTGCTGCTTGCCCTCTCCGAACTGACTTTTACATAGAGCTAGAGATCAGACTTTAAAAACTTTAGTTTGCCAAGAAAACGCCCCTAGAACCTTAAGCTCTGCTACTGTATGACTAACCAACCTTTTTCCTTCCTAAAAGACTTTGTGATTTTGCTAACAAAATACAATTGCCGTATATCTTTGTCTTGACGCGAGTGCGCGGCCATACCGATAATACGGTACAGCGGTCATTAGTATCAAACTCTGTAACAATTGTAGAGCAAGCAATTACCAACTAAGCAGTGGCATTTGGAAAGTATTTATAAGTAATCCTATGTGTGTTGGTTAAGTGATCTAAGTATTTTAAGACCTTCCTTGTGTAAATATAATAAATATATTTTAATATAACTTTATTGGTGTGTTTCTTTGGACTACTGTCCTAACTAGGTTCAGTGTACTTACCTGCAGCTCACATCTTCCTCCTATGATAAGCCTGCCTGCTTTGCCACTCCACCAAGGTTCCTTGAGTAGTACAAGTTTATCCTAAGAGTTGGGGACCTGTATACCATAGGGATAGTTTTATGAAGTGTTACCTCAAGTGGACTTTAGGAAAACTCCCCTAACACCGTTCTCTTCCCGCCATACTATTGGGTGATTCACAAGTAGAGGCGATGGATAATTTAGCTGAAAATGTTCTTTAGCATAGCCTGACCAAATGAATCCTCAGTAACCAGTCCTGAAACTGCCATACAAGTAATGCTTGCAAAAGGCAGGTAGGGAGGTCCAAGTAACATGCTACTGGAAAGTCACTGAGGCTGCATTTGCATGCTCTGTGCGAACGTGAAGGCCCTTGGGTGAGAAATGTAATTTTACCAAATAGCTTTCTACAGTGCAGGGAATGATACAACGCACTGTTGTGGCCGAAGGTGTCTGCCTTCAGATGGTCTGCCAAAGGTAACAAACAGATTTGGTGAAAAACAAAAATCCTACATTGTATCAACTTAGACCTTAAGGGCTCCACGTACCTGCAAGGAGTTCAGAGTTCTCTCTCCCTTCACTCCTCATCAAACATCTAAAAGTATGAAACAATATTTCTGGTTTAACTGAAAGTGCAAGGAAATCTTTGACAAAAGGAGGGTGTGTCCCTCTGAAAATCCATAACAGGTTTGTCTGCAAGTAAACGATTTTCTGGGCGGGAATGTGGATGATTGTTTGGAATTCACTGAGAACCCTAACAATTTCCATGTTGCCTGTGTCCCATCTTTTGTTACGTGATGGGACTGCTCTGATGGAGCTCAAATTAACCACTCGTCTAAGTAGGGGTAGACCTTTCCTTCTTAGATGAGCACCCACCGGTGCCAGGCATTTTGTGAATATCCTTGGGGCAGACTTGAGGCCAGAGAGGAGAACTTTGAACTAATAATGTTGACCTCCCGCCAAAAACAGAAATATTCTGAGGTTGTGGTGCATTGGATATGAAGGTAGGCCTCTTCCAGGTGAAGGGAGTGAGAAAATGGCTGCCCTGAAGCTCTGCTAGACCATTCTGCAGTGTGAGCAATTGAAAGAATTGAGACCTGAAAAACGTTTTTCCAAACTTGTGACCCATAATGAGTCTACGGCCCCCCGCCTCACCCCTTTTGACATTTTTGTATCTGGATTTCACACCTTGGTTGTTCTGTAGGTGTGGCGGGTTCTGATCCTCCTTTCAGCATGAGCATTCCAACTTCCTGGAGAATATTGAGGTGGCCTTCTCATGTGCACCAGTGGAGTTATTGGTGGTGTATGCAGAAATTCTACCATGTGGCTGAATCTGATCCAATGTTAATTTTACCCATTGTGGAATATAATCCGACAAGTGTCCTCCATGCCCCCAGTGGGCTGCTGAAATGCAGGGGTGGCTGGAGAAGAGTGTCATGATTGCTTGGGTGTCTGTCTTTTGGACTGACGGGAGCACCTTCACCTGTGACTTGGATGGTATGCGTAAGAACATGCTTTGTAATGGCCTCCCTTTGTGTTTGTCGACCGTCTGTATGAGTGGGAATGATTTGTCCAGCTGATCTTGAATATTGCCCTCTAGAGCGAAACGAGTGTTATGGATGTCGTTATTGCAGATGGCTCAAAGAACAGACCGTCTTTATCCGTTTTTACAGCCAAAACTGTGCCACCCACTTTTTTTGCTGAATAGATCTTCCCCGTCGAACGCCATAGCTACCACTTTTTCCACCGCATCTTGCCTAAGGTTGGTTGCTTTGACCTACCCCTGCTTTCAGAGTACGGCATGATTTTCCAACAGGCAAAAAACAGCATCAGCAATGTCTACCACCACTGATGTGGAATGGTCTAATGCAAAGTCCCCTTCATGCTGCAAAAGTCTCCAATGTAGGGGGCCATCTTATACCATATCGCGTGGTCATGGCCTGCATGGATGGCCAGGGAGTTTGCAGCCGTTACCATAGTTCCTGCTGTGGTGATCTTACTTTTTCCAAAGGCATCCACCTGTTTCCCTTCCTTGTACAGATGGAGTACATGTTTACGAGGGGTTTTCCCACCTATTTCTGGCCACTGCTGTCGCAAACATTCTGTATCAATCTTATGCTTCAGTATGCACTCAAAGGCACTTTAGAAGGGTCAATAAGAGTAGACGAGACATAAGGCTTCAACAATAGCACTCCCTGCTTCGGTCGCCTGCTGGAATGCCGTGAATGACTTTTTATTCTTAATTGGCTTTCATTTGTCTTGTTCAATGACAAGTGGCACGTGGATGCCTTCGACGAGTGGCTTGTTGATGGTGGTTGCTGGACCGTGTTTCAGAGGGTGGCTCGATAGACCAGGCTTCTCAATGGCATGAAGAGAACTTTGGTGGTCGGGAGGGGTGGAGGAAACCTTTGAAGCGCAGGCCAGGCAATAAACAGTGTCCTTCTCTCCCTGGACAGTTCATTGCTTGAAATGTCTCAAGATCAGCCAGATGCAGAGGTTCCCACAGGAGCTGAATTCAAAGCCACTGTCTGCTTATCCAGTCAAGCTACCAGGCATATGTGACTTCCATGAAGAGTCTTGATAGAAAAAAAATGGCAAATCTCACAAGCTTGCTCTGGGTTAAGATAATATAGGCCCTACTCATGCTTGTCCTCCACAAAAATGTTTTGAAGAGACACTTTTTCGTTTTGTTTCCTGCCATGTGAGGTTTTGGATGTTAAACCCATAGAAGATCTACCATGATGGGTGGATAGTTGTGACACTCCCCATTTCCCACGGAGCACCCAGAGAGCACTCAGTGGATGGAATGGTCCTATAAGCCTCCATTATTACAGTTGTTTACCTATTTTGATGCAGAAATGTCTTCTTCAGAGTTCTAGAAGTACAGTTTTGGAAAATGTCAACCTAAAGTAAAACTTCTAAGAGAACTCTCAATCACTCAACGTGTGGTAAAGAATCTGGATGTGGCCTCCAGAGGGGGAAACAAAGGGGAGCTTCAACCTATCGGCCAAGAACCAAATGGCCCAAAATGAAGTTAACAGACTACTAAAGTAAATTCATGTTTTTGTTTATGTACATATAAACTGGCCTGTTGGAAGGAAATATTCAATGTCATGTGAAAACATGGAAAGCTCCAATGTGTGGAGAAGGGCAAGCAAACAGCCAAAGCCTTGCGCATGGGCATTACGGTTTGCGTCCAGCACCACACTGCGAACAGAGTGGAGCGGCGTAGAAAACTTCCCTCAAGGCCAATCAGTGATGGGTAAAAAAGGAAGTTTGGAATGTTGGAGCTTGTTCGTTGGGACAGAGGATCTCGTATCACAGCAAAAGATGCTTTGGGTGAAGGCAGCTATTGTAAATGTTGACAAGTACCGTTGTTTATTTTTATCACTGTTGGAATCACAGTTAAAGCAACAATGAACAGATGGGCGAGTTTTTGTTCCTAGATCTCTGGGAACATATGAAAAATCAGAGTCAGATAACAACAAAACCGGCCCATCCATTGTTCAAGAAATCTGCCCAAACTTAACTGGCCATAGTGTCTACATTCAAGAGTATACCGCCTTGGCCTTTTGTGGGAACGTGGGCCGAGGGAAGGCTATACTCTTAAGAGGGGTGTGGATGAGAATCAGTAGTGACCGAAAACGCAAAGTATCACAGCTCAAAATAAAGGGAGTGTCCATTCAAGGTTCTATCAAATATATATACTTTAATTAAACACGCCATCTGCAAGAAAACTGAATAGAAAAACTGTTCAAAAACCCAACCTCGTGGAAAGAACAGATAATATGCCGAAAATAGAGATTTCATTACTCTGTCTGAGAATACACCAGTGGAAAGGCAATTTCAATTACCACATTGTTCTTTGTAAAAGGATATGTCTGGGGGGTGGGAGGGGAAGCAACACAAGTGAACTAACCAGTCTCTAGGGTCCAAAATAGACCAAGGGGGCAGTTTTGTGCCAATAGTACCTTCTTGGCAATTTCATTATGGTAAACCAGGCTATTCAGTGCTGTTCATGCGGTTCAAGGCTGTTCAAGTGTGGCTGTAGCAGTGTCGTAGGTGGGAAGTGGTTTTGAGTACAGGTGGAACAGAGCTTGTTGTGGTTCAGAGGCAATGCATTGGGACGAGTGGATCATGAGGGCCACCAGAGTCTGCTCGATGGTCAGTTCGAGGAGGCTGGCGTTGGTGCGCTTAGCAGGATCGATTTGATGAAGCGCTTAAGGGAGCAGTGGATCATGAGGAGTACCAGGGTCAGCTCGACTGTCGCGAAGACTGGGAAGACGCTGGCGACTGGATGTGTAGGTTCGGTTTCAACAGTTTGATGCAGTGTCCGAAGATCAGAGCTTGAGGATTCACCAGGCTCGGTTCGACTGATGATGACAGCTTGCAGTTCGAACTGAGGCAATGACAAGCTCAGCACGGTGTGTCGGCACAACAGGTTTGAACGTGCAGTTTGAATTTCGAAGAGCTTGGTGAGTGATAAAGACAGGTCTGGAGGGTCCTGCTAGTTTGAGATGTGGTGAACCAATTCGGTTTGATGCAATGAAACACAGAACTCTTGGCTGGCTTGTTGTGAATCCTACTCTGGGTTATTAGGGACAAGTTTAGTCCTTATCCTCTGGCTCCTAGCAAGGAAGGCTTGTGCACACCATTAGGAGTGCTTCTCCATTTGAGGTCCTGGCAGCAGTGTGACTGGCAAAGATGCAGGTTTTGTTTCAGCAGCAGGTTCACTCCCAATGTGCCCAGGGGATGGTTAGGGAACAGAGCTCGCTTCTGCCTTGGCCACTCAGTCTTCACCTCACTGGTGGAGGTCTCTGGAAAGTCAACTCTCCCAACAGAGGTCCATTACAATTCTTCTTAGGTGTTTGTTCCAAAGTGAATCTTAGACATGGTGGAAGACCCATTCTTTTAATGTCTAATGCCCCCAGGTGATTTGACTAAAGCTAGCCTGCTTTAGGGGTCCAATCCCTGTCTTTAAAACCAGTGGACTTTGCCTTCTGACATCACACCCAAAGTGCTTTGTACTACAGGAAGTGGGTGGGGAATGTAGAGGCAGAGAGAAACAAGATGGCAGAACCTTTCTCCAGTTGTCAAGAGCTCCCTCTGTCCACACTTACCCCACCCCTTCCCTTCTCAATAGAATCGAAGAACGTTAGATGTGTAGCACCCTGATGTGAGGCAACTCCTCTGTGAAGGATGTGCTCCTTTGATTCCTGTTCCCAGGCCAGATTCCTGTGGAGTGGTTATCATCTGGGGAGGGTGTTAGCGGCCCTCACAAAAGGAACAAAGTGAGGCAATGCCACAAGGCTGAAGTCTTGCTAGCGGTAGCAGTGGCAGCCTTGTCTGGGGAGAATACACAATCATTTCACGGCTGGGCTCACTGGCATGACACATAGGCGATATTAAACTGTTTTAGCTGTAATAATTATGTGAGTTTCCATCTATCATACCATAACTCAGATATGGCTTATATTTAAAGATGTATCTGCCAACAGAATACTAACTCATAATTATAGGGTGTTGGTACAGAGATGCAAGTCTTAAATACCACCCCCTGCACTGCAGTTACTTGGCTGTCACTGCAGCTGTCACAGGGGCATCTGTGCCCTCTGAAACTGCTATGTGCCACTGAAGAGCAGGCACTGCAGATCAGGCTACTAATGCTGCGGGCACAAGTGTACACTATGCTTTTGGCATGGGGCTGATTATCAAAGGGCAATCTGATTGGCAGATTACCCTTTCAGAGATGGAATTCTACACTCTTGACAGATGGCAATTCCTCACGCCCCAAGCCAAAAAGGTTGAGGCTTACTTTTCTAAGGGTCTGGCTCATCCTCCTGGCGAAAATTCCTACTAAGGCCATCTGCATTGGTGGGCTGCGACCCAGGCTTGTGTTGGATGTCCATGTCCAATCCCTGTAGGGATATAGCCCAATGTAATATTTTGGGATTCTCTCCCTGCATTGCCATATGCCCCCATAGGGGCCTGTGGTCTGGACAATGAAGGGAGACCAAAAGATGTAGGGTTTCAAGGTTGTTCTACCCCCCTCAAGGTACAGCTGTGCTAACACTGCACCAATTCCAAATTCACAGGCGTCTGTATTATGAATTCTTGCCCATAATAATGGATTGCGAGAATTGGGGCCTTACACGGGTCATCCTTGAAGCTCTGGAAGGGTGCCTGACAGCCAGGGTCCAAAAGGAAAATTTCAAATTGACAAATAAGAAATAATACAAACACTGGAATGTAGCAAATATACATGAGATGGTATACATTAGGAAATAGGATGAAAATATTAATGTTGGTCATCGAAATGCTCCCACGAAACACCACTGAATTATGACCAGCAGGAATACAGACTTGCTGGAACTCATCACCCGTGATAAATAGGGAAACGCTGTAGGCAGCATAACCAACTTGGTTCTGCAGAATCCGAAACACTTCGGTCGAGAGCGGGCTACACGTTTATAATGGTACACACGACAGACTCGTACGGAAATGGAGGGTGCCCCTATACACTGTAAGAGGTGACGGGCACTACGGATGATAGAAAGTGCATAACAATGTTGCATAGGTAGTAGACACAGTGCTGTAACATGAGTAGGATGGAAAAAGGTAAAAACTATAGATATGGTATTTGGAATAAGAACAACAGCACAGAACATTTGGTGTATAAAACTGCATGAATTCAAATGGATTGAAGGATTTAACAAGTACACACTTCATAAGCATATGGCGTATACCGTTAACGAGGCATAGTCATCAACGGAGTAAAAAGTCACAAAAATATATGACTTTTCTCAAATGCCGCTCTACATGGGGTAACTGTAGACCTTTGGTTTTAGGTTAAATCATGAAATGAGAAGAGGAAACAACCATGAGAACTGACATATGATAAATGTAACCTCATGCAGATGAAGTAAGTATTTAAAATGAAATGCAAACGTAATCGAGATGAAAATCCCAAATAAAAATGTCCTATTAGTAGTCTTTTCTAATGTCCTTAGATATGAGAGGAATGAGAAGGAAAGTAAAAAACTCCAACAGGATGGTGCCCATTCGCCCAATGAACTGGGAAAGAAAGAAAAGAAAGGTACGAAGGTTTCATACACAAAAATGATATATTATGTATAACACATTAGAATTGTACAGAAACTCTGTGTGGCTAATAAGAACCCTTAGAAATATACTCAGATAGACATTTTACTATTTATATTAACACCCTTGTGGGAGAGCCAGCTAATTGGGAGGCATGGAATGCTGGCTGAAACTGCTTATCTAAGCCTGAGTTCCAAGCTACCTGATGGCTGGTTCCCCAGTCCGCCATCTTTCACCCCACCAACCCACCAATGATTTTTTCCCACACATCCCAATCCCCACTTACCTGATTGCTCCCGCAGCTTCAGTCTTTGCTCTGTTTGGCTGCCATGGAAATGCAAAAGGGGCTCCACATGGAGACCCGCCTTCCTATTTCACGGCGGCCATGTTTGTATAGTAATTTCTTTCCATGAACAGGATGCCACGAGGTGACCCATTCACAGAAGGAAAATACTTTCCAGTTCGCCCTGTCCTAGCTTATGGAACAGGCTGGAATGGGTGTTAACGTCCCAGGGCCCTCGTTAAACTCCCTCGCTTCACACAGGCTTTAAGTCGGACACTAGGCTGTTAACACCCGTTCCAGCCCTTGGAACGGGTGCTTAACTCTTAAATATAGACATTTCCACATCTTTTTTATAGGTCCCACGACACAGTAACACACTTATGGGAGACATCCAATTGATAGTGTCCTGATGAAGGCTGATAAACTAAGGAAAGGAGCTCGTGACTAAAAGCTCAAAGAGAGGCCGAAACAGTGTTGACAATGTTTCCCACAATAATAGCCCCAGATAAGTGGCTAACTATCGTATAGACTGTGCAAAAACCAATTGAATTTAATCGATGAAGGAAGACAAGTAAACTAAAGAAATCCCTAAAAATACTTGCTAACAGTTGGATCCAAGAGAGACCATTATTGTCTTGTTTCCTGCGTTATTGTGCCATGTGTGTGATTTTGATTGAAGCAATATCTCAAAGAAACTGTATATGTGTCACTTTGGTGACGCATCATTGTCAATACTGTGAGTTGTTTTAGCTGTATTAGTGTCTTTACAAGTGTTAAAAGATTAGTTTGGGTCATGTTCACATTTGTTGTTGAGTATATTTCTTGAATAGGTATTTTTAATTAGCAAGATTAATAAAACATTGGTTTTACACTACATGGTGAGAGTCAATAACAGTAACTAGAAAATGTGTCTATCCGAACTGTTCCACAGTAAACTCGGTCATAGAGGCCTTCTGGTCATCCCGGTGCTTCATGAGCACCTGGATAGCCTTCAGGTTCTGGGTGCTCTGTTCCCTGTACTTAGTCATCCGTGGCCAGAGACCAAGGACATAGTCTACTATGTCATGGGAAGGAGTTCAGGGACTGGCCTCCCATCATTCCTGCACCAGACTTAGCAGACCCGTGACACTGTGCCCAAACAGGTGCTCGAAGGGACTGAACCGAACTCCGCTTTGGGGGACATCCCCCTAGCAGAACTGCAGACATGGCAGGAGAATATCCCACTTTCTCCTCAGGTTCTCTTCCAATCCATCAATCATGCCATTCGGGGTCTTTTTAAATCAATCAACTAGCCCGTTTGTTTGTGGGTGAAAGGCTGTGGAGAACTTGTAGGTAACTTCGAATGGCCATCAGATGTGCAGATATGAAGTTCAATCCCCTGCTGGAATTACTTCTTTAGAGAGTTTTTATGGTGTCCTGAGCAATTCTTTCTTGGGGTCTGTGTCTTTCTTGACTGGTGCATGGGTTGCCAGGGCCTTGTGTCCATCTTCCAACCTAGACTGTGCTACCAGGTGCCACCACTGGTAGCACAAATCTATTTCTTGCAAAGACTATTCTCGCAGAATGTGGGGTCATACGTGTCTAGACTGTCTTTGTATGCTGAACAGTGCAGGTGAAAGTGTCTCTAATGTTCTACTCCTAATTCACATTGTTGACCGATTCTATCTTCCCTGAGCTGCTCGGCTGATCTGTGTCAGCCAGTCGCTATTTACAGATTGTAGTCACTCAGTCTGTGAGCGTTTGCCTGTGCTTTTAGTGTTTTCACAAAAATTAGGCAAGCTGCAAATTAAAAGTTTTGCCCTAATGGCATTCTCGCTTGTTGTGCTGTCCTACCTCTGCTCTACAGTACATTGTGGGCATGTTAGAAGTCATCTACCAATTTCTCCTCCTGTCTTTTATTTCCTATGCTTTCAAACTATGAAGCAATGCTGTAGTAATTCGGTAATATACTGATCAAGGGATTGTTTCAAGAGTTTTGCTATTTGGTCTTACAGTGCTTGGTAGTGCAGAGAGTTTGGTTGGGATCAGGGTTGAAAGCCCGAGATGAAAATGTTTGAGGGAGAAAAGACTGAAGATAATTTTTCCGAAATAACCTTCCGTCTTTTCTCCCCTGAACATTTCTGACTTGGCCGCCACCCACACACCCCTACTTACCTTGCTGCCGACGTGCTGTGTCCCTGCAACGCCTGTTCCCTTTCACTTCCATGATCGGGGACCGGCACCGCAGAGTCCTTTTGGTTTTTTTGGGGGGGGTTCAGGATCAGCTGCGGCAGACACCCTCGCAACCTCCACTCACAATATAGTCCCCATCACCGTATAGGGGGATTTGGTCGAGCTTTTCGGCTGTTCGGTATTTTCGAACGCCCGAAATTCGGCCAAATCTCCTATTCAGACTTTTGAACCTGGTCTTTTTGGCCGATTTTGTTTGAGTTGATACTCTTGATATGGCTTCAGAATTTAAAAATGTGCTTTGGGATATTGAGCAGCAGGCAGACGCTCCCTGGTTCTGCTTTGCACTCATGGTTTGGACAGTAAAGTACCTGCCTACAGAGCTGGAGGTGAACAGTTTACTTTAGAGATTTGTCTCACTCTGCATGTTTTAGTATTTTTTTATTTTAGTAGTGTTAGACCCCCATATCTCGCTCCCGTAAAGTATGATAGGGTTATTGGTGCTGTCAAAAAGCTTTGGCATTCATTTTCCATGTGAATTGAAGTATGAAAGTTGCTTCTTGATGGCCTAGAATGCATGGCAGGCTTTTATTATTTGAAGTGTTTTTATTGCCATTGTATAACTTGCAAATGCTCTTATGTTGATACATAGGTAGGTGTAATGTAACATGCTGGACATCTGTGCCATTAAGGAATAGTGTGAACGTCTTGCTGTGCTTTGCTTTATTCAGGAATACCACGCTGTTGGTCTTTTTTTAGGTGTACCTCTAGGGTCGAGGGCTTGCAGTGTTCTTCGAGGTGTTTTAAGGTTTTATTGGGGTCTTTCCTTAGTGGATGCCAATATGGTCAGATCAATGATTAAATGTTTTTATTTTATCGCCGTCGAACATTATACATAAGTATTTAAAACAGTACAAACAAAATAAATTTAACATAAAATCTGGCAAACTTAATATGTCAACTATATACATACAATGGTATTAGCGAAAAGTACGAAGAAAGAGAGAAAGAAAGAAAGAAAGGGAGGAGGAGAACAACAAATAAATTAATATTAATGTGGTCATATCACTTTCAGATAGCTGGCATTTTATTTCTGAGCCATTCCGCCTCAGACCTGGGTTCCCTCTAGTAACATAGGGCGGCCAGTGACCTAGAGATTGGACAGGGCTGGGCTGGGGTTGCATCCTCGTCTTACTGCTCATTCCTATCTTAAGGACCCAGTGTGCACGTTGTGAATCGTCACTCTGTAGCTGATTGAGTTGTGAATGGATTTCATTGTCCCAAGTCTATCCCCCTGTTCCGACCAGCAGTTATTTATGGTTTACTCCTGGGTGCCAGTTCCAATCAATTTCTTTTGGAAAATCTATAAAGCATGCACATTTTACCCCCCTGTTTTTGTGCTTCACATAGTTGCTGATCGGGGACTGCAAGGCGATGGGGGTGGTCTGTGGTTCGTCGTTTGGGTAGAGATGCTCTTTGTAAAATGTCACCGTTGATTAGGATGTTCAGTATTTTCTGGTTCATGAGGCTAAAAAGTAGATTGCACAGGTTACTGTTTACATGCATTCCCCTGCAGTTGCTTGGGTCCAGGGTTTCACCATCTTTATGAATAGGAGTGATGAGCCCTTCGGATCAAATGCCTGGGAAAGGATCTGCGTGAAAAGACCGAATTAAAAAGTCCCAAAAGCCCGACTTATTATTACTTTTTTTTAAATTTCCCATTTGTTTGCATAAATATATGTGGGGGGAGACCCCACACACCCCCCCACCTTACCCCTATACATTTGTATTAACTTTAACCCCCCCCTTCCAAATATATATATGCAAACAAATAGGGGTCGGACTTTTGGGACTCTGACTTTTTGCCCTTGGTCATTTTGGACGAAACCCAGGGAAACACTTGTATTGTAGAATGATATTGACTAGTATCACTAGTGCTTTTTGATCTTGATATGAGCTATGCTTGAGGAAATGATTTAGTATTTCATCTGGGCTTCAGGATGTCCTTGCTTTGAGTTTTTGATTGCTTGATTGTTATAGGTTTGCCTATGGGGTTTTGCTGGTCTTTAAGAATTTATTCCAAGTGATTCAGCTTTGTCGAGATATTTTTCTGGCCTTCTGGGGGGGGTTTCAGTGGGGATGACTTTGTGTAGGTTTGTAAAGTAGTCTGGTCCTATTTGTCAGTTGTTAATAGCTATATCATATTTCTTATTTTTTTTTAAGCTTTACCCACAGTTCCCAGGAGTTGCTGTCAATTGCAGCCTTCATCGGTGCCAGTTTGCTTGCCATGTATTCAATGTTTGTCTTCCTTATTGTTGTTTTAGATTCCTTGAGTTCAGCGTTCACTGCATCCTGGTGGTTAGACAGGTTTTGGTTTTCGTTTTTTACAGTTCTTTCCAAATCATGTATCTGGTTGGTCATTTTGTTTCACATGTTTTTGGGGGGGTTGTAACTTTTTGTGTGGGTTGTAACTTCAGTGTGTCTGTTGCTGCCCTGATGACTATTTTCTTCATGTACCTACCAGCTTGCATTGTGTGGGCTCCTGACTGATTGTGGGTTTTATTCAGGAAGATGCTGGTCATATGTCTCAGTTCTTTGGAATGGCCAGCAGAGATTTATCTTTACTCTTCTAACCAGAAATATTTTAGCGGCGGGGGCTGTAAAGTTTCTTTGGTGGGGGTGTTCTATTTGGGCTATGCTCATGTACAAACCCAGTCGGCAGAGGTTTGATGGAGGTGATTGCTCATTGACAATCCAGTTTTTCCTGCACATTGAAGATTGTTGAGCCTCATTCGGAATGAGCGAGAACAAGGTCCCGGCTACTGGTGAAGAAGATTATTAGACAACCCGTGTCTATGGTATTGGTCACGTAATTTGGATACGTTGGGAACCTTTTATATAATTGGAATACACTGTGGTTGTTCCAGGATGTATCCTCTAAGATTGGAGTTGGACCGCCAAGTTTGACAGTGTGCACCTTGTTGGATGTGATGACCATTGTGGATGGAACTAAGGAGTACTATCCTTCTACAGCCTAAGAGAATTATACCCTTGCGATACGTGTTACAGATTTTGGAGTACCATTATTGAAATTAAGAATTGGAATCTTGAGTGGAAAAAGAATGTCACGTCAAAGCACAAGATACATGATTGCCCCTGAGGAATGTCCAGTTATCACATAACATTCAGGACAGAAACTTATATAAATCGGGCTATGATGGGTACAGTGTTGAGCAGCAACAATTAATTTGGCTCTGTGCCTTTTCCGGTTCTAATTATTGTTTCCTGGTTTTTTAACAAAAACTTTTTATGCGTTCTGTATATTGTATTGTAACATGTGCATATGCTTTTTATGTGTTTTAGATTTTTGTGTCAGGATTTTGTTTCTTTGAGTATTTAACAATAAAATGTTATGTGAAACAGTTTGAGGACATACAGCTGATATATTTTTTGGTATATATGGTGATGTATATGTACATACTGTGTCTGTGGGTATAAATGTGAATGTTGGTTATTGATTAATACCCTTCCTTTGTTTGAGATTGAATAATTATTGACAATGAAGCCATTTATAACCAGAACTCCTCTTTTCTGACTTTCTCTTTCCCTGCTCGTTCTTTCTCTCTTCTCTTTGATATTCCTCTTCTTGGTTTACCTCCAGCTCCCATTTTCACTCTCTCAATATCCTCCTTCTGCCCCTATCTCGGTGGGTTGTTCGACCCCGCCCCCCTCATTTCTTCCTCTTATTTTTTTCTTAGTGGTCTGTCATGCACTCCTGCTCCTTTCCATCGGTTTGGATATTTCACCTTCTCCTCTCCTACTTCTCTCAGATCGATGTGATTACTGCGACCCCCCCCACCCAAATGTTGAATTATTTATTTTGACCCCCCTTTTCTCCCCATACATATGTAGGTGGAGACCTCCCGCAGCACCCCCTAATATTCATTATATACTATGCCCATCCACCCACGTATATATGGGGTGATGAGGATTTTTTTTTAAAAGTCAAAATTGTGGGGGTTGTAGTAAAAATGGTGCAGTAATTGTACAATCCCCTTCTCTCTTTAGATAGCCCAGCGCCCCCACCTTTTCCTAGATAGTTCACCTCCTTCTCGCCTTCTTTTTTCTTCATTGCCTTTTCTCCCCTCCCTTCTCTTTACACATTTCACCTCCTCTTTCCTCTCCCTCAGCTAAATCCCCTTCCATCTATCTCTTCAGTTGTTACACCTCCTGCTTTCCTCCTCCAGGTGCTGTCTATCCTTAGCTCGCTCACCCTTTCCAATCGCTCCCTCCCTGCTGTGCCTTCCACTACAATATCCATTGCACTCTCCTAATCCTATGCACCTCCTTTTCAACCTATCTCCCACATTTCTACTCTGAATAGCCCTCCCTTCATATAGTCCCTTGGGCTGGATTGGGGTTCGCAATTGGGAGGTGAGCTTCGGTTATGTTCTACTTGTAATTTGTCCTGTTTGAGAAGTGGCGGCTCACTCCAGGTGCTGTTGTTTGTCTGGCCACTTACTCCAGGTGCTGTTGTTTGTCTGGCCACTCACTCCAAGTGCTGTTGTTTGTCTTCCAGGCCACACCTCACCCGCGCCAGGTGATCTTAAGCCTTTCCATTATCTTGGAGTCAGACATCCCTTCGGTCACGGCTACTTGACTCCTGGATGGTGACTGCCAGGTCTGCTGATGCTGAATTTCCTGGTTTGTGTGTGTTCCCGGCAAATGATTCACAGGCCCTTTGTGTTGTTGCAAGGCAGAGCGCCAGAGAATCCCCCACATGCTGCCTCCGGGAACAGCACTATGGGGTGGATCGCCGCCCCTAGTTCCCATCCTACTTCCATTTCCCATACTCTAGCCTCTCAGATATGGCTTTGTCCCAGCTCACACGATAAAAGCCAAGGAGGCCTGTGTAGCTTTCCGGGAGCACCTGCCTTAGGCTTTCCGTAAGCACTATGAATTGGCTTCTTGTTATACCGCTGCTTCCCAATCTGAGTGTTTACTAGATGTGCCTCCACCGACCTCACTCCAGTTCATGCTTGGAAATCTTCCAGTGCTGAGGGCAGAAGGAGCAAATGGGTGTGTTCAAGTAGGGAAGCGTGTCTCACCTTCCACCTGATCAGTCGCATGATGCATCGGCTGTCCCCTGATGCTGTCCTAACTGAGCTATGCAGGTCTGAAATGTATGAAGTGGGAAGCAACGGAAGACTGTACAGAGGGGAAGAACCCAGGGGATTATACATCGGGAAGGGTACAGTGGTAGTAGAGTCATTGGCGTGTCTAAGGTAAAAGGGGGTGTGCTGGCCTCTGGAAAGGTTGAGTTTCTCATGTTGTTTTGGTTGTGATGGCCTTGTAGGGGATGTAGGCTGTCCTTAAGATGACTGTACATGAGGATGTGCTCACATTTTCTTAGTCCTGTAATGGTGCATGTTGCAGCGTACTCAGCGGCTCCCACAGAGGCCAAGTTGGCGTCTGGGACTCCTGCAAGTAGGATGTTGCACTATCCAGGCGGGAGATGACTTTAAGGCCTAAATGGACAGAGCACCATGTGCACGAAAGAACCAAAGTGCCATAAAAGAGAGTTCCAGAATCTTCTGTAATGCGGAGAGTATTCAAAGTACGTTAATCTAAGGAGGGCGCTCATGCTAAAAATCTGCTTTTACACGTAAGTGTTGCTTATCATTAAGAACCCAGCATTGGCCATGAAAATTACAAAGAATGGAGATTGTTATTTTTTATTGGTATTTATACTGCGTTTCACCCCAAAGTTAAAAACATGTTACAACAGGCATAGCTCTTAACTCACACGCATTTGGCGGGTGTCACCAGCCTTGTAAAGGGCCAACTCACCCGCCAAGCCTCCTGCACACCCATTCATTCCAATGGGCGTCTCACCCGCCAAAAACAAAATCGGGTGATTTCAACTGCCTTTGCGTCGCAAATCGTTGAGAGCTATGCAACAGGTTAAAAACGAATCCTCAAAGGTGGGCATTGAGGAAATGCAAAATAAACCAGTTCAACAGAGAGAAGATAGAGTTTAAGATTAGAATGGAAAAGTGGATTAGAGGAAATGGAGTGGAAGTATGTTCCAGTGGAGCGGGGCCAGCCAGGCAAAAGAGCGGAAATTTGATTGAGCACAAGGAGGCTGAGAAACAGTAAGAAGAAATTGTGATTGGGAGCGAAGACGACGAGGAGGGGGAATGGAAAGACACAAGAGAAGTCAAATAGGATGGGGAGAGATTGTAGAGAGACTTAAAACGTAACAGAGGAAGTTGAATTTTAAGGCGAGAATGGAAAGGAAGCCAATGCGAAGAAGAAAGAGCGGGAGCAATAGTCGCGAGAGGACAGTAAACAAATAGACAAGTTATGGATTGATTTAAGAGGAGTTAAGTGGGAGACAGGAAGACCAAAAAGAACAGAAGAACACTAGAAGAGGCGAGAAAAGATTAGTGAGGATAGCAATTGTTTAGAAGCATGAAAAGGAAGAAAGGGACGAGCCTTATGAATATTAAAGAGATGTGAGCGACAGGAGCAAGATATAGTGGAAATGTGAGGTGCAAAGGTGAGTTAGGAGTCCAGTTAGACTCCGAGATCAAGAGGCATAGGAGAGATTGATAACAGACGGAGGAAAAGAAATAGAAACAGGTAGAAGTGGAGGAGGAACTGCAGAAGTAGGAAAAAAGAGCTCCTCCGTTTTAGAGGAACATTTTAGGAGAAAATGATCAGTCATTCATGATTGAATGGCCAATAAGCAAGTGGTTATTTTCTCGTGGATCGGAGATGAAAAAGTCAAGAAAGATGGAAAAAGTTGGGTGTCGTCTGCGTAAACATGGTGGAAAAGCCCAAAAGAAGAGATACTGGAAGCAAGAGGACAAGTGTAGAGAGAAAAGAAGAGGGCCGAGGACAGATCCCTACGGGACACCCTGGTGAAGAGGCAAAGTAGAAGAAAGATGATGAGATTTGAACCATTTGAGGACAGACCCAGAAAAACCAAGAGAGGAAAGAATGGAAAGCAGAAGAGAGTGGTCCACAGTGTCAAATGCTGCTGACAAGTCCAGAAGTATTAAGAGCGAGGAACGCTTAGCGTAGCGATCAGACAGCAGGGAGTTGTATACAGAAAGGAGAGCAGTTTCAGTGGAGTGGTAGGGGCAAAAACCTGGATTGGAAACAGGGGAGCAAAGAGTTGGAAATGGTGAAACTAGAGACTTTTGAATAAACAGTGTGCTCCAAGATATTCCAAAAATAAGGGAGAAGAGATATTGGGCAAAAGTTTGAAGGAAAATTAGAAGGTTTTTTTGAAGAAAGGGAGGATGGTTGCATATTTTAAAAGACAAAGGAAATGTAGAGGTGACTGTAAGAATAGGAGAGGAGGAAGGGGATTACAGGGGTCAGCAAAGTAGAACTATCAGTATCCACAAGTGGGAGAAGCAAGATAGAGATGCAGAAGGAATGGAAGAACAAGAGAAGGCAGTAGTAATGGCAGAGCGAAGGAGCGTGACTTCAGAAGAAAAATAAGAAGCAAGGTCAATAGCCGAGAGAGAAGAGAAGAGAGAGCGGGGTCAGGGTATGGTGGCGAGAGTACACGTTAAGTTTGAAAAAGACGTCGGTGTGGGAGGAATAAAGATCAGTGTTGAAAGAAAGTTTACCGGAAAGAAGAGCGCATCAAAAGCAACATGAAGAGCGGAAAGTGTAGAGAGATCATGGATCTTGCACCAGCTGCCCTCGGCCTGACGCAGCATACACCTTTGGGACCTTTGGGACCGAAACTGCAGAGGCTTATTATCGGGGCTATTGGAAAACCACAGGGTGACCTGAGATGACTGAAATCCCTGAAACCTATAACCTAGCCCTGCAAGTTCCCAAATGTGTACGGGCATGGTCTATAGAAGTCTTGCACATCTCCTTTCTTACTACCGCATCCTCCTAACCACTCCCGTAAACATCTAGAGGCGGACTCTGCAAGTTTTGGCTCTCCAGGTGTCTTGGACTACTATCCACATGATCCTTTGCTGGTTAGGGCTAATGAGAGCTGAAGTCCAAACATCTGGAGGGCCACACAGAGAGTAACCAAGACAGAGTGCATTGTCTAATTCTGAAGCCCTCCCACTTTACTTGTTTGTGTGAAGTATGTGCGCAAAGACCAATGCTGGAGCTCGGAGTCAATTTCTGAAAACCTGCGTCGCAGTATCACCCAGTTTTGTGACGCTTCTCCTGAAGTTCTGCGGTCAGTCTTGGAGTCCAGATGTTGTGGCTCTGCAGGCATTTCTGAAGACTCCTTCATGAGAAGGAGTCCCAGATCTCGCCTGTGCTAATGTGACCACTAATACAGCCCATGGCTAGTGTTTGGTTTCTGGTTTTGGAGGCCACATCCCCAGAGGGGGAAACCCGGCTAGCACTGAAAAGATGAGCGTCCAAAAGTCCTAAAGAGAGTGGGAGGCTCCAGAGTAAGAGGATACAGTGTGGGGCTAATAGTGTTGGAGTGACAAGTAAGAGATTAAGAGGAAGCTCAGCAGGAGACTGCTGAAGGAGGGTCAAGAGGAGGGGGACCAGGTGAGTCTACTTTAGGGTTGGCATGACTAAGAGATCACCATTTTTGGCTAGGTGGTGGAGGCTCGCGGTGAAACCATATAGGGCTTGGTAATGGAGGTCACAACAAAGATAGGACTCTTTTTCGTTCTACTTTCTTTCATTGCCATTTGTTCTCATTGATACTTATTCAATAGGATTGTAATTTTATGTTGGTATCGCTTCGTATTGGAACTGTTAACTTCTTGCGAGCTCTAAAACTTGAGGATACAAACACGAACTCGAATAATGAAACTATATCTGACTGTTGAATCATTTACTGTTAGAAGCTGGGTGTTAATGTCTTTTTATTGCTAATGGTCTCGACTGATCAGAACGTTTTATCCTGCTTTCTTCTTTTATTTTTAGTAAGATGCTTTTGTTAGTAAGTTCTTTCTTTTAATTATCTGAGTTGAGACAATTTTGTGCTCTTAAATATGTTGTAATTGTGAGAATGTAATTATTTTTGCTTTTTGAGATGTGATAAATGAAATTGTAAAAGTTGATTATTTCAGCTAAAAACAATTTTTAAAAAAAACACTTTTCTGCTTTGCTAAAGTCACCCTGAGTGGGACGGGTATGCCCAGATGTGGGTTCCGAGACTGCCGGCCCTAGAGACCCAAGCTACTCCTCACTGATGAGGCCCAACAACGCTGAAACATGTTTGGGGGTGCTTGTGGTCTCGTGCAGAAGGGATGTGACCTAGCTGTTCAGGCTGGATGGCCACTTTTGGGGTAAGACCAAGTTTGATTTGCATATGGTTTTTCCCCTTCTGTAATGGCTTGGCAGGCTGAAAAACGATGGTCTGGAGGGTTTCCCAGAGCTGTGCCCATTGTTATGATTAATTCAAAACCTTCCAGCCATCACCTTTCTGTTTTGCTCAATGTTTCTAGCCAATGTTGTTGAATTTCATGATATGTGTAATATAAAACAAATAAAACATTGAAATCTGAACAAAGATAGGACTCACAGGATCTGGAACGGTGCCAGGGTCTTCGAACTTTTCAGTTGAAATGGGCCTCAAGCCTCTGGGTAGGAGAGCTTCTACCTCTATGTTGACAGTCTTATCACTAAGCAAAATACTTCTTTAATTCAGGACATTAAATGTGCACTTTGCAGTGCACACGTTACAGGCTGCCTTCGCTGGCACCTACAACGTTCTTGTCGCCTTATTACTGCAGATAGAATACATTAGCATCCTGCTGACAAAGGGAGTTTAATAGCTGCTCTGTGCACATTTACAGGGTAATTCATAGAATTTCGCAGAAAAGTGTCGCAAGCGGCTGGCGCAGAGTGTCCGCGTGCGATTGACTGCGCCAGGCACGTGCGCTAAAACCGATTTCCGCGCACAGCGTATTCATGGATTTTAGGCTCCCAAACCAGCCGTGGCGCAGAGTATCGCAGCGACCCTGCAGCAGCGCCAGTAACGCCCCCAAGAACGCCCTCGCGCAAGGAAAAGCCATCAAAATCGCTAAATCATCGCAAAGGGCTGCGCTAACCCTGGACCAGTTTACAGGGCTGCCAAACAAGGAACGCAAAGCGGGTAACGTGCATATCAGGGGTACGCGTGAAGTTATACACGCGATTGGCCAGGGTACGTGTATTACAGGGGTACGCGGGAAGTTTAACACGCGATTAGCCAGGGTACGTGTATTACAGGGGTACGCGGGAAGTTTAACACGCGATTAGCCAGGGTACGTGTATTACAGGGGTACGCGGGAAGTTTAACACGCGATTGGCCAGGGTACGTGTATTACAGGGGTACGCGGGAAGTTTAACACGCGATTCGGCTGGGTACGTGTATTACAGGGATGCGATTTGGCCAGGTACGTGTATTACAGGGGTGCGCAGGAATTATCACACGCGATTTGGCTGGGTACGTGTATTACAGGGGTGCGTGGGAATCATCACACGCGATTTGGCTGGGTACGTGTATTACAGGGGTGCGTGGGAAGTCACACGCGATTAGGCTGGGTGGGTCCTCACAGGTGTTCCCTGTACACCCTCCACGGCCCCTGCAGGCAGCCTACAAAACAGGGGACTACCCTGCACACCTGCTCATGTCCCCCTGCACCCCCACCCCCCAGCAGTGCAGGGGCAGCCTCCACCAGGCCCCCACCCATGCCTCCCACCACCCCCAACCCCCAGCAGTGCAGGGGCAGCCTCCACCAGGCCCCCACCCATGTCTCCCACCACCCCCACCCCCCGCCACCAGGGGCACTCTCCACCAGGCCCCCACCCATGTCTCCCACCACCCCCAACCCCCAGCAGTGCACGGGCAGCCTCCACCAGGCCCCCACCCATGTCTCCCACCACCCCCACCCCCCGCCACCAGGGGCAGCCTCCACCAGGCCCCCACCCATGTCTCCCACCACCCCCAACCCCCAGCAGTGCAGGGGCAGCCTCCACCAGGCCCCCACCCATGTCTCCCACCACCCCCACCCCCCCCGCCACCAGGGGCACTCTCCACCAAGCCCCCACCCATGTCTCCCACCACCCCCACCAGTGCAGGGGCACCCTCCACCAGGCCCCCACCCATGTCTCCCAACACCCCCACCCACCAGCACTGTGGGGCACGTGGCCAGCAGGCAGTCAGGCAGCAGCAGATGGCAGGTGGGAGCGTGCTCAGGGCTCTGGGGGGCAGTAATTTGGCCTCCTGGCCAGGAGCGTGGTCTCTCGTGTGTGAACGCGTGGACAGCCTGATAGGGAGTGAAATCCCACACGTCAGCAAAGGCCCTTAGCGCGTAAACCCGTCAACAGCATATGCGCGCCTATAGTCACCTGCACGTGCAGGAAATTGTTGCGTGACACGTCCCAGTGTCAAAGCGTGTGATTGGTGAAAATGGATCTACACGCAGAAGTGACAAAGCGTGTGATTGGTGAAAATGGATCTACACGCAGAAGTGACAAAGCGTGTGATTGGTGAAAATGGATCTACACGCAGAAGTGACAAAGCGTGTGATTGGTGAAAATGGATCTACACGCAGGAGTGACAAAGCGTGTGATTGGTGAACGTACACGCCGCGTAAGTGACGCTGTACGTGTGGGCCTGTATATAAGGTACATGTAGAACACCATTTCCTTGTACGTGCTTTTCGTGGAGAGCGAGTGGGTGAATTCTGTACTTCTTGTCGTTTCACACGCGATTTACTTCACGGCGTTTCCAGTTCGTATTCCCTGTTACCTCTGACAGCTTTTTCTCTTTTTTCTCTTTTACTGGTTTACCTGGGCCTGTTCCCTCAAACAGTGTCCCCTTCTACTGTTGTCCTGTCTTCTCAGACAGCGTACACATCTTCTTTTGGCGGGGGTTTAGCCAGCCAAACGCGCTCATTTTTCACGCTCTTTTACCTGGCAGACGGTGAGTCACGCACGTATCCAACTTCTGTGCTTGCCCCGTTTATAGCCTACCCCTTCAGAGGTCATTCTAGGCTGCGTGTGACACGCATACGTTCATTCTTGTGTTACTGGGTGCCACAGCGTAGTGCAGGTTTTTCTTTCTGCACACGTGGTCTAGGAGGGGTTGCGTGCACGTCATCTCCCTATTTTGGGCCTCCTGTGCGTTGCGTGACCCGTCATCTTTCCCCAGGGGTTACAATCAGCCGTGCTAGAGCACTAGGGTACAATTACCATCTGGTACCCAACCCCTTTGACCCCCAATTGCCCAGGACAATTGTCTACAGCCACTCCCATACGCACATTAATATCAGTGCCATGGCTGGGAGGCGAGGATTCCGTAAGGGTGGCAAAGGTGGAAGAGCCACAAGTGGTGGCCGTGGTGGATCCGGTAGGGGACGTGGTCGTAACTTGCAGGGTGAGCCTGTCCCCCCATGTGTGGAGGACCAGTCAAGGGCACCCATCATCCCCCCCCCTCCCCCCCCTCCCCCCCTCCCGTTGAGGCTGAAGTGGCTGACACCATCCATGCTCAGCCCCTGTTGGACCAGCCCATTGTGGCACCAGACCTGGCTGACTCCATGGCTGACTTCCAGGTCAGCAGGGCTACGACACGTGCGCTGGTGCATGTTGATGCCATCATGCCACGTGGATCTGGGGCAGCAAGGTCATCTGCTGCACCAAGGAGGCAGGGCGGAGAGGCTGCAGGGGCAGCTGCGGCTCCATCCACCCCAGCCCTCACACACCCAGCCAGGACAGTGTCGGTCCTAGTCCATGCTGCTGACATTCCCCCTGACACCATCACACTAGAGCCAATGCCTGCACCAACTCCCATGCTGAGTGTGCAATCCCACACTCCTGATACAGAGTCCACCAGGGCTCCTGCCCCTAGTGTCCAGAGCGGCGCAGGACACTCAGGATCACCACCACCTTCCAAGCGGAAGAGGAAGAGTGCTCGTCCGGCACAGGCTGATGGCCCAGACACGGCTACACAGTCCGGCCCGTCCAGGAAGCCCAGCTTCACGGATGACGAACTGAATGCACTTGTCGAGTATGTGTCCGGACATGACAACGAGATGGTCATTGTTGCAGGATCCAAGACCACACCTGCACAACGCCAGGCACACTGGCAGACCGTTGCGGACATCGTAAGTGCCCTTGGAATCGTGAGGCGCACAGCCAATGATTGCTATAAGCGCTGGAATGACCTAAAGCGCAGGGCAAAGAGTAAGCTGGCCTCAAGTCATGCCGCAACTCTAGTGACTGGATGTGGGTCTCCAGTAGTAGACATGGAACTCACTCCACATGAGTCAGTCGCTGGGACCTACGTCACGGAGGAACAGATCCAAGGCGTGGGAGATCTGGCTGATTACGAGGCATTGTCCGGTGAGTGCACATGCATGTGTGTGTCATCCATGTGCATGGTGTGTGTGTGAGGGCTTCTGTTTGGGTGCCAGGTGAGAGTGTGTGCGCCTGAGTCGTATGGGTCAGCCATGTGCTTCATGCAATCCTTCCTGCGCAGCTGCATTTGGCCATAGCAGTATCCCTTCTGCCAACAGTAGACATCTAGCACAACTGCACGCCAGTTGCCCTTGAAGTGTCACCTTGACACAACATATTTGCTTCTTTTTCACTGGTCATTCAGTCAGTTTGTTTGCATTCCACCACTTTCACTAGGCATGTCGCTGTCCACTAGTCACATGTCTGACATGGGTATGGTAAAGTGGAGTGACTTTGTTACCTGGATATCATTTGTACACACATGTCCCTGTGCAATTTGACCATTTCAGACTGGCAGCTCCAGGTGAAAAATCTGACCTGTTAGAATTAGAAAAGCTATTACATGCGGGAACTGGACTGAATGAATAGGTGCTGCCCTCCTCTCCATCTTCACTCAATAGCAATGGTACATGCCATCTGTGTGATGGCATGTGTGTTTCACCTGCCAATCACAGGCCAATGTGTGATGCCACTGCCAGGCAGCATGCAGAAAATTTGTTCATCTTCCATCTTGGTGTCATCAGTGTGTGCCATTTGCCTGCACTTCATACGCAGTGAGGGTGCATGCATGGGAGGGTTTTAGTCATGTGGGACATGTGTCAATCAAGTACTGGTTCTCTTGCTTCTCAGCCCTCAATGTGTGCCATGGTGCTAATGCCTGTTTCCATTTCTTTGTTTTCATGTCTTTGCAGGGGAAGACGCACCTGATACTGCTGGGGTTGTGGAGATGGTGCAGACCCAGGAGGTGTCCCAGGGCCGACCAACCACCAGTGAGGGACGTGGTGTGGTGGTGGGGGAGAACCCACAAGTGCTGCAGGTCGTGCTCTCAAGGGGTGTCTCTGGCTGCACCTCCCCCGAGCTGTACTCAGGTGTTGATTCGGATGAGACCTACGTGCCGTCGCAGGTGAGTGTTCCAGGGAGGGATTCTGTTCTGTCTCACCCACCTGCACCAGGGTCAGTACCCTCCATGGGGATGTCAGTGTTGGCAGCTACGCCTTCGGTGGTTACGGATGCAGGGTCATACTCCGCGACATCTGATCCTGTTCCTGGGCCAGCAGATCAGAGGGGGAATGCAGTCCTGCAGCCTCAGGCAGTGCCGGCACAGCAAGGCGCAGTTCGCCTTGCCCCAGACAGGTGTGGTGCCCGCCGACGTGGTGGCCGTACGCCACCCGGCAATACCGCATGGGAGCAATCCATTTACGGTATGGCTACCCAACAGGCTGCATCATCCGAGATGATGGCTCAGGCCATGGATAGGGTGGCCACTTCCATTGTCCCCCCAGAAAGGCTGATGGAGCGACTAGAGCAGGCAACCGACTCCATCTGCCAGTCACACAGGGAGGACATGTTGGGGTCCAACAGGGACAGGCGGGCGGCACTGGCGACTCTGCAGGAGGCCATCTCCATTGAGTCCCAGGGCCACAGGGAAGCCCTGAGGCAGGAGCTCCTACACCTCAGGACGACTCTTGTTGAGCTTGAGGCTTCAACACACCAAAGGACAGAACAGCAGCTGGAGCGTCTCACCCGTACGCTCTCAGCTGAGATGCAGGCAACGAGGGCGGAGGTCCGGGCATCCCGTGAGTTGTTGCATGGGGACCTCCGCACACTCATCCTCCAGAACCAGACCTACCACACCCGCATGCTTGCAGCCATGGAGGAGCAGACTAGGGCCTTGCGTGGGCTGCCTCCCATAGTGCAACCACCTCCGGATGCAGCTGCACAGGGTGATAATAGCGACAGCAGTGATACTCCCACAATAGGGTAGCCGTGTAGGCCATGAGCCCATGGAGGTGTTTTATCTTCCCAGGATCCACGCAGGTGGGTTCTGGTGTGCATCCTGTCCTCGGACCTCCTGGGTGGCATCCCCAACCCCCCCCGGGCCCATCAATGGCCATTTTTGATTGTTTCTTATTTTTATTTTGATTTCTTTTATTCCCAATTTTTTTGGGACGATCTGTTGGCTTCGATGTGTTGGCTTCAATGTGTTGGCTTCGATGTGTTGGCTTCGATCTGTTGGCTTCGATCTGTTGGCTTCGATCTGTTGGCTTCCGTGGTTCCTGTGGGCATACGCTGCATTGTGGCTGGGCACATGCAGGCTTGTAATGTATTTGGTTCAGATGCTTGGGTTTGAGTCACACACACCCCTCCTGCTTCCCGTTTCCATGGGCTTGCAAAGGGTGTGCCCAAGTGACAGTGAATTACACAGTGACGTTGGACTCCCATGAGCTGTGTGGCCAGTCTGTAGTCAATACTGTGTATACATTCATAGTGCATATTGCTGTTGTGTTGTACACTGCATGTTGCATTGATGTGTAACTCTTCTTCTGTGTCTACCTCCCAATTTGCAGGTCCCTTCCTCAAGTCCACACAAGGACCTCTAGTCTGGAGATGGGGACCATGTTGGCAGCAGTGCACCTACAACTCTACATGGCGCCAACACTGCACAGTTGGTAGTGGTGGGAGTGCAGGCATTTCCAGGTGGTGAGACTACTAATATGTAACATTTGTGATGTCATGTTAATGGTACTACGTGCTCAAGTATGTTGTTGGTCCGGCATTGCTGTGAGCATTTCAGGTGTTGCAGGTTTCTAATAGTGCCACTGTACATAGTGAGAGTGATGTCATGTTGTGGGGATTACTTTGTTTACCTGCAATTAGCATGACATGGCACGGTGTGTCGTGTGGCAGTGCTGGGGTTGGGTTGGCTGACATGGCACTGTCCTCTTGTTGCATTTTGCAAGTGGGTATTCATTTTAGCTGCTTCAATGTGTAACTTCACAAAACTGCATTGGTGGTGTCTGTGTGGGTAGGGATGCACACATTGTGACACTTCCAGGTGAACAATCTCAGGCTGACATGGAATTCCTGGTTCATTCTCCAGACATTCAGGATCAGTGTCAGGTTGAGTCATCATTGATTGTCAGATGGAATGTGCCAGGGCAGTGTGCACTCCACAGGGGTGTGATTTCTATGTGAAGTAATTAGCCACTAGCTGTGTACGGGCTGCCTCCCCCCGTGCCCTTTCCCCTCCCATGCGCAGCGGCTGTGCATGTGGTTGGGGATGTGGGGCCACCACCATGTCCACGGCCAGGCCCCGGCGTGTTGCAACGTTGTGCAGGACACATGCTGCCACTATGATCCTGCACACTACTGGGGGAGCGTATAACAGCTGCCCGCCAGAACGGTCAAGGGAGCGAAAGCGTGACTTTAGCACTCCGAATGTGCGCTCCACTATGCCCCTGGTTGTAATGTGGGCTGTGTTAAATCTTACCTGGGGTGGCGTGGTGGGGTTCCGAATTGGCGTCATCATGTGGGGGCTGAGAGGGTAGGCACTGTCCCCCGTGGAGGTGGGGATTGGTATCATTGGTGAGGTTGTGACCTTGCTCAGTATCCAACATGCATGCATGTGCAGTGGCATACATACTCACCAAGCAGCCATGTATCGCCATGCCGCCCAGCTTCTAGGTCCCGGCTTAGGGTGGACATTCGGTAAATGAAGCTGTCGTGGGTGGAGCCGGGATAGTTGGCATATACTGAGGTGATGATTCCCTTGGCATTACATGCTACCTGCACGTTGATGGAATGCCAGTGCTTGCGGTTCCTATAGATGTGCTCAGATGCCCTGGGGGGACGTAGAGCCACATGGGTGCAGTCGATGGCACCTAGCACTTTGGGGAATCGTGCCACTGCGTAAAAATCCAGGGCGGCAGCATGCCTTTCTGCAGGTGTTCTGGGCAGGTATATGTGCCTGCGGACTGATGGGCGTGCAGTCATGATGTTCAAGACCTGGTGTAGGCAGCGTGACTGGGTGGCCTGTGACACCCCACCCACTATGGCACTTGTCCGCTGAAATGATCCAGTGGCTAAGAAGTGCAGTACATTGAGGACCTTCTCCAGGGGGCTGAATGCTTGGGAGCACAGGGTGGGTGATGTGAGGTCATCCTCCCACTCACTCACCAGGTCCAGTATGATGTGTGGTGGAAACCTGTACCTCCCATACACCTGGTCATCAGGCATCCCGAAAAGGCTGGTTCTGGGTGTGAATATTCTGGCCCTGACTATCCTCCTCCTCCTCCTTTGGTAGCCCACTGCCACTGCTGCTAGGAACGGTAGGTTCATCCTGGCGTCTGAGCTTGTTATTGTTAAAGGCCGCAATTTATGCTTTGCGCGTGTTCTAGGCGAGCGTGTGACCCGCGCACCCCTGGAATCCAGTTCCCAGTCCAATAGCGTGTGGAAATTCACACGCACCACGGGATACAGCGTGTGACCCGCGCACCCCTGGAATCCAGTTCCCAGTCCAATAGCGTGTGGAAATTCACACGCACCACGGGATACAGCGTGTGACCCGCGCACCCCTGGAATCCAGTTCCCAGTCCAATAGCGTGCGGAAATTCACACGCACCACGGGATACAGCGTGTGACCCGCGCACCCCTGGAATCCAGTTCCCAGTCCAATAGCGTGCGGAAATTCACACGCACCACGGGATACAGGTTCGCTGACGTACTTGCGTGTGTAAGTGGCTGCGCACCCATTAAATACACGTACATAGGCCAATCGCGTGTACGCGCACTTTTGTCCAATTACACGCGATGACACTCTGACGTGCAGTATCTCCACGTGTGCCCCGTCATCACGTGCTGAGTGGGGAACACCCGTGCGGGTCACGTCACAGACGCGCTTACGCGCTGAGGGACTCTGGTCCAATAGAATCGCGTATGCGTGCTGACGCGCTTACGCGCTAAGGGCCTTTCCTCGGATTTCACGCTGACGTGCAGGATATTCACGTGCCAAATCACTCCGTATCAAGCTGGCCACGCGAAAACACACGGAAGCCCACGCTCCTGCCCAGAAGGCCGAGTTACTGCCCCCCAGTGCCCCGAGCAGCCTCCCACGTGCCATCTGCTGCTGCCTGCCTGCCTGCCTGCCTGCTGCCACCGTGCCCTGCCATTTGGTGCCTGCACATCAGCCATCTGCAGGGGTCCAGTTGCTGTGTCCACCCCTGCTGGAACTGAAGACTCCCGACTGGGATTACATCGCTCCACAGCCCAGCCCCAGGACCCAGTTGCCCACCCACACCTGCCTCTGGGGTTGCCATGTCGGGCACTTCCACATCTGGCACCAGTGGCAACCCCAGGCCAGAGGGGCAGAGGGGCACCAGCTTCACTGTCACCGAAGTTGGTGTCCTGGTGGAGCATGTCCTGGGGCAGTATGATGCCCTCTTTGGATCGTCCCGCGCCAGCAAGGAAGGACGGCAGAGGATCTGGGCCGACTGTGTGGTTGCCATCAACGCGGAGGGGGTGGCAACCCGCGACGTCCTGAAGATCAAGAAGCGCTGGGAGGACTTGAGGTCCAGGACCCTTGTGAAGGCCCGGCGCCTCGTGGAGGGGGGCCGGGGCCGCATGAGTTCCATCCAGATGAGGGTCCTGGAACGCGTACGCCCAGCGCTCCACGCCCAGATCCTTGAGAGGGAGGCCCGTCTGGAGTTGAGCGGTAAGTGTCCATGCATTACTGTGTGAGACAGGGCATGTTGCGGTGTGCTGGTTCTATGATACTTGCCTGTATGTGTGCCATAGGCCATGTATGCATGTATGTGTGCAGGGACATCATGGTAATGCATGTGCGACCAGTGATGTGTGATGCACATGGTTGTTGCATGTGTTGAAATGCCACATGGGGAGCCCTATTCAGATTTTGAACATGAGAGCATGCCAGTCTCTGTACCTGGACATGGGTGGGGGTGAGGGATGGGTGCTGATGCCAGGTACATATATGGTAGCCATGTCTGTGTGCCTGACCTGCGTGTCTGTGACTTGTGCATGCCATGGATGCATGACACATGTGTGTGACAATGCAGAGATTCAGTAAAGCAGCCAAATTACCCTTGTATCCGCTGTGTTTGGTGTGTTTGGGGCCAGATGGATGTGACTGAGGTGAAGTGTGTGCATGTGATGGGCATGAGCCATGATGCATGTGAGTTACATATCATTGAATGTTTCAAGAGTCCATTGGACATGCATGGAAATGTCCATGGCATGCACCATGCCTGTTACTGTGTGTGTTTTGCCTGGACTGACCCATGTGTTGTGGAGGGGTTGCCAGTCAATTTGTCGAAAATAATTGGTCGACCAGACAAATGGTCGAATCAAATTGGTCGAAAACCATTTCGTCGAATTTTTTTTTTCTATTTTAACCCTTTTTTTTTTTTTTTGGGGGGGGGTCCCCCCCCCCAACCCCCTTTTTTTCTCTAAAAACCCATTTTTTAACAAAACGAAAACCCAAAAAATAAATATATGAATAAAAAAAAAAATTCGACGAAATGGTTTTCGACCAAATTGCGTCGACCAAATTGCAGTCGACCAGTTTTTTTTCGACGAGTTGACTGGACACCTTGTGGAGGGACATGATGGAAGTGTACTTTGACAGTGGTGCTCATCTGCTATTGCTTCCTGTCTAGGGGACCATTGTACAGTGCCCTGATGCTTGTGTTCTTTGTCTCCCTCTACGCAGCGGCTAGTGAAGAAGAGGGCGGAGACGGCGCTGTGGAGCAAGGCGGCGGGGATGCCCCCACGGCTGCAGCGGAAGGGGTGGGTGAGCCCCCACAGGGGCCTGCTACGGTGGGAGACGGTGAGGAGCCATCCAGGTTGGTGGTTTGCACAGAGGAGGAGGAGGCCGCCACTGGGGCACACATGGGGCCTGGTGGGGGCATCCCTGCTGGTGCAAGTGGTGCAGTCCAGGGCCAGGGGCAGGAGGCAGCACAGGTCACCGTGGAGGGGCCTGTGCATGTCGCTGTCCCTGACCCTGTGAGTGCACCACCATGCACCAGCAGGGATGCCCCGTCCCAGGCCTGTCCGCAGGTAGAGGGGATGTCCATGTCACCTGACTCCCCTCCACCTGCGGACGTGGGAACCCCTGGCCGTGCGGAGAAGGTCCTGATTGGGGTCGCGATGCGCACGGCTGTGATTCGTGATGCCGTGCGTGCTTCCCGGGAGGAGCACGCACGTCATCACGAAGTGCACCGTGCCGACGTGGCCCAATTGGGATCGGCCATGTTCGGGGGTTTCCTGCATGTGTTGGCCAATGTGGCGGCCCTCTCCTCCTCTGTGCAGGCTATCCACCAGTCGTTCTCCTTGCCGTCTTCCAGCCCAGATGCCACCAGGGCCCCCTGTGGACCTGCCCCGACCAATGCAGCCAGCTTGGTGGGGATCCCATCCCTGCCACAGTCGGGAGTCAGAGATCCAGCAGGGGTGGACACCAGAGCAACTGGACCCCAGCAGATGGAGGATGTGACGGCATCATCGGGCAGGGCACGTGCACGACGGCGTCGGTGGTTTCCATCAGCCTGGATGCCGTCGTGCTGGCACAGGTAGTTGCGTCGGAGGCAGCAGCAGGCTCAACGTGGGAGGCATCATGGCTCGGGGCCATCAACATCAGGGGTGCAGGCATCGGCCGGAGGGCAGGAGAACTCTGGAATGGGAGTGGCTTCCGTGTGGGAGAGGTTGTGCCAGCGGATAGGTGCGGAGCGGCAGCGGGCAGAGGAGGAACGGCTCACGATGGTCAGGGCGGAGGACTCCATGCGGAGGGCGCTGAGGCGGGCTGAGTGCCTCGAGGGTCTTCGCAGGGAGTTTGAGCTTGACACTGCGTTATCCCTGCGGGACCTCGGGGCCAGGGAACATGCCCGCCTCCAAGCCATTGACCAGGAGTTCGATGATGCCCTGGCCCATGACAACAACCAGTGAGCCGTCCGAATAGCCCGCTGCCTTTGTATATAGTTGTATAGTTAGGGTTAGGTTTCCTTTGTTTTTTTGATTTTTTTTTGGTTGCGATTGGACAATGCACCACTTTTTGTATATAGTTCACTTTTTAGTTAGTAGTCAGTTAGGTTTAATTTGGTAGGGCTCATGGACCCAGGATGATCTTCTTCATTGGCTTATTTTAATTTTTCAGATTATTTTCTTGGACATTCATCTTGTTTTGTTTGATTTGCTTTGTGTTTTTTCTTATTTCATTTCCATTCTACTTGCTGTTAAATACATATTATTTTTTTAATCTTCAATGTGTCGTATCATCTCATTGCTTTCAGGCATGTCATGTTGGGTGTTTTGTCATTCACTTGCAGCCATTGTGTGTGACAGACATGTGTTAAATTGCATTATTTAAATTGGGGGTGTAACATGTAATTGCCTTTGATATGTGGGTGGGTGTGATAGTTGGTTGGGCCTTTTGGCAGGGGAGGATGGGCATTACGGACATGATTGGGGAATGTTGGGACCCAGGTGCAGGGGGGCATGGATTGGACATGGGTGGGGGCCTGCTGGCAGGTGCCCCACAGTGCTGGGGGGGTGGGGGTGGTGGTAGACATGAGTGGGGGCCTGGTGGAGGCTGACCCTGGTGGCTGGGGGGTGGGGGTGGTGGTAGCCATGAGTGGGGGCCTGGTGGAGGGTGCCCCTGGTGGCTGGGGGGTGGGGGTGGTGGGAGACATGAGTTGGACATGGGTGGGGGCCTGCTGGCAGGTGCCCCACAGTGCTGGGGGGTGGGGGTGGTGGGAGACATGAGTGGGGGCCTGGTGGAGGCTGACCCTGGTGGCTGGGGGGTGGGGGTGGTGGGAGACATGAGTTGGACATGGGTGGGGGCCTGCTGGCAGGTGCCCCACAGTGCTGGGGGGTGGGGGTGGTGGGGGACATGAGTTGGACATGGGTGGGGGCCTGCTGGCAGGTGCCCCACAGTGCTGGGGGGTGGGGGTGGTGGGAGACATGAGTGGGGGCCTGGTGGAGGGTGACCCTGCACTGCTGGGGTGTGGGGGTGGTGGGTGACATGAGTGGGGGCCTGGTGGAGGGTGACCCTGCACTGCTGGGGTGTGGGGGTGGTGGGAGACATGAGTGGGGGCCTGGTGGAGGCTGACCCTGGTGGCTGGGGGGTGGGGGTGGTGGTAGACATGAGTGGGGGCCTGGTGGAGGGTGCCCCTGGTGGCTGGGGGGTGGGGGTGGTGGGAGACATGAGTGGGGGCCTGGTGGAGGGTGCCCCTGGTGGCTGGGGGGTGGGGGTGGTGGGAGACATGAGTGGGGGCCTGGTGGAGGCTGACCCTGGTGGCTGGGGGGTGGGGGTGGTGGGAGACATGAGTTGGACATGGGTGGGGGCCTGCTGGCAGGTGCCCCACAGTGCTGGGGGGTGGGGGGGGGGTGGGGGACATGAGTGGGGGCCTGGTGGAGGGTGACCCTGCACTGCTGGGGGGTGGGGGTGGTGGGAGACATGAGTGGGGGCCTGGTGGAGGCTGACCCTGGTGGCTGGGGGGTGGGGGTGGTGGTAGACCTGAGTGGGGGCCTGGTGGAGGGTGCCCCTGGTGGCTGGGGGGTGGGGGTGGTGGGATGACATGAGTGGGGGCCTGGTGGAGGGTGCCCCTGGTGGCTGGGGGGTGGGGGTGGTGGGAGACATGAGTGGGGGCCTGGTGGAGGCTGACCCTGGTGGCTGGGGGGTGGGGGTGGTGGGAGACATGAGTTGGACATGGGTGGGGGCCTGCTGGCAGGTGCCCCACAGTGCTGGGGGGGGGGGGGGGGGACATGAGTTGGACATGGGTGGGGGCCTGCTGGCAGGTGCCCCACAGTGCTGGGGGGTGGGGGTGGTGGGAGACATGAGTGGGGGCCTGGTGGAGGGTGACCCTGCACTGCTGGGGTGTGGGGGTGGTGGGTGACATGAGTGGGGGCCTGGTGGAGGGTGACCCTGCACTGCTGGGGTGTGGGGGTGGTGGGTGACATGAGTGGGGGCCTGGTGGAGGGTGCCCCTGGTGGCTGGGGGGTGGGGGTGGTGGTAGACATGAGTGGGGGCCTGGTGGAGGGTGACCCTGCACTGCTGGGGTGTGGGGGTGGTGGGTGACATGAGTGGGGGCCTGGTGGAGGGTGACCCTGCACTGCTGGGGTGTGGGGGTGGTGGGTGACATGAGTGGGGGCCTGGTGGAGGGTGCCCCTGGTGGCTGGGGTTTGGGGGTGGTGGGAGACATGAGTGGGGGCCTGGTGGAGGGTGACCCTGCACTGCTGGGGTGTGGGGGTGGTGGGAGACATGAGTGGGGGCCTGGTGGAGGCTGACCCTGGTGGCTGGGGGGTGGGGGTGGTGGTAGACATGAGTGGGGGCCTGGTGGAGGGTGCCCCTGGTGGCTGGGGGGTGGGGGTGGTGGTAGACATGAGTGGGGGCCTGGTGGAGGGTGCCCCTGGTGGCTGGGGGGTGGGGGTGGTGGGAGACATGAGTGGGGGCCTGGTGGAGGCTGACCCTGGTGGCTGGGGGGTGGGGGTGGTGGGAGACATGAGTTGGACATGGGTGGGGGCCTGCTGGCAGGTGCCCCACAGTGCTGGGGGGTGGAGGTGCAAGGGGACATGAGTTGGTGTTCATTAGTTCAAGGAGACATGTGCCTTTGCTGGGGGGCATGCCCATGGTGGGTGGGCTGCCTGCGGGACATGACCAGGGATGTAGGGTAGTCCCCTGTGGTGTGGGCTGCCTGCAGGGGCCGTGGAGGGTGTACAGGGTACACCTGGGAGGACCCACACTGTCAAATCACATGTGGAACTTCACGCGCACCCCTGATATACACGCGCCCAGGCTATTCGCGTGTGGAACTTCCCGCGCACCCCTGAAATACACGCGCCCAGGCTGTTCGCGTGTGGAACTTCCCGCGCACCCCTGAAATACACGCGCCCAGGCTGTTCGCGTGTGGAACTTCCCCCGCACCCCTGAAATACACGCGCCCAGGCTATTCGCGTGTGGAACTTCCCGCGCACCCCTGAAATACACGCGCCCAGGCTATTCGCGTGTGGAACTTCCCGCGCACCCCTGAAATACACGCGCCCCCAGGCTATTCGCGTGTGGAACTTCCCCCGCACCCCTGAAATACACGCGCCTAGGCTATTCGCGTGTGGAACTTCCCGCGCACCCCTGAAATACACGCGCCCAGGCTGTTCGCGTGTGGAACTTCCCGCGCACCCCTGAAATACACGCGCCCAGGCTGTTCGCGTGTGGAACTTCCCGCGCACCCCTGAAATACACGCGCCCAGGCTGTTCGCGTGTGGAACTTCCCCCGCACCCCTGAAATACACGCGCCCAGGCTATTCGCGTGTGGAACTTCCCGCGCACCCCTGAAATACACGCGCCCAGGCTATTCGCGTGTGGAACTTCCCGCGCACCCCTGAAATACACGCGCCCAGGCTGTTCGCGTGTGGAACTTCACGCGAACCCCTGATATACACGTAGCCCGCTCCCCCAGACCCGATCGCGTGTGAAACTTCACGCGAACCCCTGTGATGCACGTACCCTGCTGAAATCGCGTGTTGGACTTCCCGCGCACCCCGGTATACACGCACACGTATTTTTTGTCAGCGGGTGTCCGTGTTTGTGGGTACCCCTTTGCACGTCATTTTTCCTGGAGGGCCACAGTATGGGACATTCATCATGGCAGTATATAGGTGCGATTTGTTGGCGCACCTTTTGGCGCACATTTCTTACAGCCGCAGAGACGCTACCGCCTGCTTTCTTGTGGCGGTCGTGTTTGTGCCTGTGCGCTGGTTTGAGCGTGCGCTTTTTTCCCCTATTCTATTCCATGAATACGTGTTGTAGGCGAGCGTGTGGGCGTTCCGCGCACTTGTGCCCTGTACTTCCCCCGTGACGCCCACGTTTTGGCAAGTTGTTCCCCATTCCGAGTGTTACGCCCGTGTTCCACCTACTTTTGTTGCGTGCGCCGCGCTATGTGCGATTTTCGCTGTGGCCTGTGCGATTTTCGCAGTGACCTGGCGCACACTGTTAGATGGCCTGTGCGCCAACGTGCGCCGCGCACTTTTTATCGCACATCCGCTGGTTTTCTCGCGCACGGCCTTCCATGAATCGACGTGCGCTGCTTTTCGTGCGATTTTCGCAATTGCACTGCGATTTTCGCTATTCCACTGCGATTCGCACGTTTTTGCCCACTTGCGCCGCGCTAATTATTCCATGAATCGGCCTCCAAGTGTTCTGTGCACATTTTAACTCCTGGCTTGCTGCCTGATCCGTGATAACCGGCAGCTTTAAACCCCCTCCATGCATTCCTTTATCTTTTATAATCCATGCAATCCACAGGTCCCTTAGACTGGTGTTCCCAGCTGTTGGCAATGTGGCCTCAAACATCATTTTGTAATGGACCCTCCACGAGCCCCGCCACAGGTCAGGATGCAGGTGTGACAAGACTGAATGAAGATGTGGTGGTAATAGATGGGGCTAGTACCGAGTGAGGTGTAACTTCGGGGCTCAGGAGTAACGCCGAAAGGTAATTCTCTGATAGAAGGGACAGTGGTGAACCGGAACAGCCAGGAGTGGAACAAACAAAAAAAGACAGAACAAATACTACGGCACAAGTTAAGAAAAGGGGAAGGCTGGAGACCAAGTGCGTGTGGGACTAACAGCATGCAGGTCGTGTGCACAGTGGATTGGCCTGTGGGCCCCACCCGATAAGTGCTTGTTTCGAGCTGACCCTCCAGTGTGAACAACTGCCTTGCAGCAAACCCTCACTTGAACTGATGCTATCTGACGTTTGAACGTGTGTATCCCCCACCGCAGTGCCATACCATCAGGGGGTGCACATGTCATGGAGTGTATATAATGAGTTTATATCTCAGCTCAATGAAGGGCCTTCGAGATGCTGGTTGGTAGTGTGAAGAGCGTGTAATGTGTGCACGTGACAGTACGTGACCTCTGTGTGGACGAGGGCGCTTCCCTCTGAAAGGAATGCCGTCATTGGTGCCCAGGGCACGTGCTGTGGCCGGTGCCCCTGGAAATTTCCCCGAGGCCGCCCTCTCGGGTGGATTGTGCAAAGGGGTGGAGGGCTGGTGAGTAACAGGAAGCCGCGTGTCTCACTCACCTCTTGCCTTGGCTCCTTTCGCTTTGTGGTTTGGGCTAGGGTGAAGGTTGAAATCCGGGTGGTGACTCAACCCCTGGTGCACGTGATGGAGACTCCACAGCACTGTCCTGTGGGTTACCCATGGGCCAGGTGGGGAGGCTGGACGGGTGCAAGGAGTTTCACCACGCTAGACCAAAGCTCATGTTCGGCCACCCTAATACCAATCCATGTGCCCTGACTACAGAACCCACGCCTGCCACACGTGTCCTCACATACATGTCCGTCCTGCACACCACAATCACAAACTGCTATTTCGCCATCATGTTTTAGGCCGAACAAGACAAAATATAATTAATCTCTCTTACACAATCTATTACAGTTAGCAGGATAAGAAAGAGCTTGCAGATCAGAAAGAATTAGGCAAAATCTATGATACTGTGTGTAATTAGAAATAATGACCATCGGGCATACCCACCCCACACTCCTCTCACATGTCCCTGTGTGAGCCACTTTCTGGGGCAATCGGCCGCTTTAATGACATACAGTAGGCGCCATTTTAATGGCTGTTCGGAGGAGGCTAATACTTTACCGCTGGGTCTCCGGCAGTACCCCAGATATGGAGGTGAAAACACTGCTGGCTTTGCGTGCAGTTGCTCAGAGTATGGCCCAGCCTACGCAGGGGGCACTAGAGGGACAGCGTGCCCCCCCCTGGCTCCCTGTCCGACCGCCTCGCCTCTCCCGAAGGAGGCGGAAGGGGTGTGCCCCCCGGGCCGACAAAAACCGGCTCTGGGCCCCAGGGGTTGGGGATTGCTTAAGTGGCTGGAGCTGCAAAGAGTCTCCATTGACCATGTTTCAATTTCATAAGGTTTTGACGACAGCGCTGGCCAAGCGGGGCTACCATGGTATGGGTTGGCCCACCCGCAGCTTCAGAATAGGGGCATATACGACTGCGTTCCAGCTAGGGATGCCTGGGCCAGCAATACAGTTGGGGAGGTGGGATTCTGACATCTACAAGTTATACGTGAGGCCTGGCAGGGTTCCCCTGTCTCAAGCTTAGGTTCTGGGCAAAGAGGGGCATGGATTGCAGGAGGGCATGCAGGGGGTCCTGGACAACCTGTGATTCACCGCTCAAGGTGTTTTACTGTTAAGTATACACGTATCAATATAAAAAATGTATATTTTTAACACGGATCATTGCATTGACAGGTGGAGCTGTTGGGGCTGTTTGGCTCATGGGACATTAATTTGTGTCACGGGCGGAGAAGAGAGCGCTGCAATGGCAGAGGGGTGGCAGCATGGGTCTGAGGAACACGGAATTGGTCTGGCTGGTGTGAGAAACCCGAGGGTATTCTCACTGGAAGTCCCCGGGGATCCTTTGTTCAGGTGGCCAGGGGAGGGCCATCGCTTTTGGATCCCAACCCTGGGGGTGGATTATTGAGGGAGGATCACCAGGACAGAGGGTCTTTGGGGACTGGGGAAAGAATACCTGAGGGTGAGACATAGTATTCCCCCGCTCCTTGTCCCAATCCATCCTACCGCCCCTCTGCTTTCATGGGGGCATTGTCATCCAGATTCCCTCCTACCCCATGACTATCCCTCAAGAAATGGGAAACCGAAACCCCAAAAACACCAAGGGAAACTAGAATCGCCACCCCGGGACTACCATTACCACCACACTTCGAATAACAGAAATATGAATATACCAAACCCTTTTCTTATTAAGTTCCCACAGATCCCCACATCAAGTAGCGAGACATGGTATCTCTCCTTTCCCAACACCCCCACGCCTGGCATTCTCTCCGACCTTCATGGGCCACTGTGAGTCCTATCCCCTTCCCCCGTCCCCATTTCCGACTAATACTTGGGGAGGAAGGATAGCTAGCAGGCAACTTTCCTTTGTCTTGGAAGCAAGGCAACGCGGTGCAACACAGGTTTGAATCCCGATCCTGGGCTTAGAAACCACTTGCTGGTATGAAGAGTGTTATAAATGAATAATAACATTTTTAAAAATGTAAAAACGAGAGTAGTGAGGATTACCTGTGAGAAACATATTGAGAAACAAAGGAAAGACTGCCGCCAACTATCATTGGTTAGTCCCATAGAGTCCGGATCAGGCATTTAACACTGACCACTCACACCTGACTCCACTTGACTCTCTTTTCAGGACTAAAGGATAGGGATTTCCTTTAAATTTGAAAATTGAAGGTCAGGCAAACCCAACCCTGATCGCACACCTTCAACGGGGGTACTGTGAGTCCCTCTGCCGGACATAAGTCCCAGTTGCGAGAGCCTTACCCAGAGTCTTTAACTCACTATCTTTCACAGAGGAGAAATATCCAAAACATATCCGTCTTTGTCCTTCCCAGGGGAAGTCCAGCACCGAAATGCTAGGCAATTCTCCTCTGAACAAGAGTACCAAGAGCAACCCCATACACGTCTTTCGTTCTGGTTGGACCACATCAGTAGGGTGGAGCTGTGCCTCTCTAAGAATAGTGAGCAGCGGGTCCATGTCTGGATTCCCCTAGCAACTTGGGGTGAGACCCTAAATTACTTAAATTGTGCAAAAAAAAAGGGGGAAAAGATTATTGCAAGTGGCAGGAAAGTAAAAGACAGAAAAGTCCATTATTGTCCATAGAAAGAGGGGCATTGTGGGACTTGCAGTGAAGAGACACATTATATGAAGAAGCCTATGGCCTCTCAATCCCGCCTCCCGACCCTCCCCTGCGCCCTGATTGGCCCCCGGTCCCTCCTTGGGAAAGAACACACGGCCACAACATCCGTGGCCCCTTTGTGCTGCTGCGGTGAGTTTCTCCCCCCATTTGTGCCTGAGCATTTGGGAACGCAAGTGCATCCGCACTGGAAACCCCATTTTCCAGCCCCAGGCCCCGATTTCCACCCCGCAACCCTCGTTCCCTCCCGCTTCCTGGAGCCTCTCAATCCCGCCTCCCGACCCTCCCCTGCGCCCTGATTGGTCCCCACTGAAGATCGAGCACTCATTCACAGTCCCTCCTGGGCAGCCCTCTGCCCGGCAGCCCCTCGGCTAAGGACCCAAGGCAAAGGACGGCTCCTACAGTGACGACTCCAAGGCGTATCTGCAGGTATCCGCAGGAGAAGCAAGAAGACACCAACAAGTAAGTGTGGCAAGGGCGGAGACAGAAACAACTATTTATCGCCATACTACCCTACCACTCAATCTACTACTTTTCTGGTGTGTCCCCAATTAGCCGCTCATTGCAAGTCGCATTTGAAGTTGCGCCCAATAGCCTCTCTGAGAAAGTTGATTTTAGAAGTGTTCCCAATTGCATTTGAAGTTGCACCCAATAGCCTCTCTAAGAAAGTTGATTCTAGAAGTGTCCCCAATTGCATTTGAAGTTGCGCCCAACAGCATCTAAGAAAGTTGCGCCCTCTCTGACAGTTGATTTTAGAAGTGTTCCCAACTGCACTTAGAAGTTGCGCCCAATTAGTCTCTCTGAGAAAAGTTGATTTTAGAAGCGTCCCCAATTGCATTTGAAGTTGCCCCCAATAGCCTCTCTGACAAAGTTGATTTTAGAAGTGTCCCCAACTGCACTCAGAAGTTGCGCCCAATTAGTCTCTCTGAGAAAAGTTGATTTTAGAAGCGTCCCCAATTGCATTTGAAGTTGCTCCCAATAGCCGCTCTGAGAAAGTTGATTCTAGAAGTGCTCCAAACTGCATTTTGAAGTTGCGCCCAATAGCATCCCTAAGAAAGTTGCGCCCTCTCTGACAGTTGATTTTAGAAGTGTCCCCAATTGCATCTGACGTTGCACCCAATAGCCTCTCTGAGAAAGTTGATTTTAGACCTTGCACCCAATAGCCTCTCTGAAAAAGTTGATCTTTAGAAGTGTCCCCAATTGCATATGAAGTTGCGCCCAATAGCCTCTCTGAGAAAGTTGATTCTAGAAGTGTCCCCAATTGCATCTGACGTTGCACCCAATAGCCTCTCTGAGAAAGTCGATTTTAGACCTTGCACCCAATAGCCTCTCTGAAAAAGTTGATCTTAGAAGTGTCCCCAATTGTACTTAGAAGATGCGCCCAATTAGTCTCTCTGAGAAAAGTTGATTTTAGAAGCGTCCCCAATTGCATCTTAAGTTGCGCCCAATAGCCTCTCTGACAAAGTTGATTTTAGAAGTGTCCCCAGCTGCACTTAGAAGTTGCGCCCAATTAGTCTCTCTGAGAAAAGTTGATTTTAGAAGCGTCCCCAATTGCATTTGAAGTTGCTCCCAATAGCCGCTCTGAGAAAGTTGATTCTAGAAGTGCTCCAAACTGCATTTTGAAGTTGCGCCCAACAGCATCTCTAAGAAAAGTTGCGCCCTCTCTGACAAAGTTGATCTTAGAAGTATTCCCAATTGCATTTGAAGTTGCGCCCAACAGCATCTCTAAGAAAATTTGATTAAAGAAGTGTTCCCAACTGGACCTTATAGGTTACGCCCAACAGCCTCTCTGAGAAAAATTTGATTATAGAAGTGTTCCCATGGCATTTAGAAGCTGCGTCCAAAAGCCTCTCGGAGAAAAGTTGTTTTAGAACTGTTCCCAATTGCATTCAGAAGTTGCGCACATTAGCCTCTCCTGAAAAGTTTTGGAAGTTAGAAGTGTTTCTCAACTGCACCTAGAACCTCTAAACTACACTTAGAAGTTACGCCCAATAGCCTCTCCGAGGAAAGCTGACTTTAGAACTGTTCCCAATTGCGTCAAGAAGTGTACCCAAGTGCATTTAGAGGTTGTGACCAATAGCCTCTCTGAGAAAAGTTTGATTCTAGAAGTGTTCCAAACTGCATCTTGAAGTTGCGCCCAATAGCATCTCTAAGAAAGTTGCGCCCTCTCTGACAAAATTGATTTTAGAAGTATTCTAAATTGCATCTAAATTCCAATTGCATTTAGAAGTTGCGCCCAATAGACTCTCTGAGAAAGCCGACTTTAGAAGTACTCCCAACTGCACCTAGAAGTGTTCCCAGCTACATTTAGAAGCACCAATCATGAGCGCACCCACTCCACCTGAGCCTGCCAGAAACGACCGCAGGGGACCACCCCCACTCTCCGATCTACCTCCCCTCCCAACCCCTCCCTCCCGTACTACCCCACCCCCCTCCACACAAGCAGCCACTCCCCTGTCCAAACACCAAGCCAGAGGAGCACGATGGCGAAACACTCACCCTAAATCCACTCATCCCCTGAACTCCACCCCCGACCCGCCAGCATGGCCCACACCCGCTCCCCTCTCCATCAGACCTATCACACCCCACCCGGAAATCACCCACCCACCGCCCTGCCCTTATACCCCTGCCACCTTCCCCCCCAGACAGCACTCTTTCCCCTCCCTAAAAACTGCGCGCCGAGCCCTAGCACGAACCGAAGCTGCCTCCCTCTCCCCCTCTGAACCCCCTACCCTCTCCCACACACCTGTCGCAGCAAAGAAACTAAAGAGGAAACGCGCCTGGTCCCCCTCAATCATTCAGCACTCCTCACCTCCCCTGTCCCGACCCACCCCCTCTCACCCGCATTCTCCGCCTTCCCCCGTGGCCTCCCCCTTCCTGAAACCCCTCTCCCTCGATTTCTCATCAACTGCAACTGAAACTCCCCCCCGCCCACACCCCTTCCCCAAATCACCCAACCCAAATCCAATCATCTTATCACACCAAGTCACTCAGCCCCGCCAGGAACCTGCCAAGTTTTCAGCCCGCCCACTATTCCCTTCTAGCATCACCGACTTTAACCCCCCTCCTCAGCCCTCTCCGCCACCGCCACACCCCGGTCCAGCACCCACACCTAAATTGCCTGCCGATGTGAACTGTATCCTTTTTAACGCCCGTTCCGTAGCAAAAAACAGACACTGCATCTATGACCTCCTCACATCTGTCAAACCAGACCTAGTTTTCATAACCGAAACTTGGTTCTCCAATGACTTCAACCCAATCGCTAGTGAAGCCTTTCCCCCTGACTACTCCCTCATCCCACTGAACCGTCCATCCAGAGGAGGCGGGGTAGCATTCGTCTTCAAATCTCTCTTCCGCGCCTCGATCATCGACAACCAACCCTCCATCCCTTCCTGCGAATCTCTCCTCGTTAAACTTTCCCTCTCCCCATCGCTCTCTCACTGTTTCTTAATAATCTACAGGCCCCCTGGTTACGATAGACAATTCGCAAACAACCTTTGCGACTCAATCGCCACCATGCAACTAAACCACTCCAACCTCACCCTCCTTGGTGACTTCAACATATGGCTCGACATCCCCACCAACCCTATGACACACTCCCTGGTTGACGGTTTAGATGCAATTAATCTCCAACCCCACATAAACGGTCCTACCCATTACAAAGGACACACCCTCGATGCCATCTTTAGCTCCAACACCCTGATTCATTTAAAGCCCCCAACCCCAATCATCTGGTCAGATCACTTCATTCTCTCGTTCACCATCCACTCACCTGACCCCATTCCCGTACTTGCACCCGAACCTCCAATCTTACGCAAATGCTGGAAAAAATTAACGATCACCCCGGACTTAGCCGAGGCACTCCTCCAATCTCCACCACCGACCTGCCTTCCCGACAACAATTTAACCCCTGAGGCCTTTGACTCATGGCTCAACGCACCTCTTTTGCGACTCACCCCCCCATGCAAACCATCAACCCGCTGCGCCCCTTTCCCCAGATGGTTCACTCCCGAGCTGAAGACCACTAAACGACTTTACAAATGCCTAGAACGCAAATGGCAGAAAGAGAAAACCCACGAAAACAGGACCACCTTGGCCCGTCACCTCTATCAATATAAGTCCGAAATCCGGAAAGCAAAAAAAGCCCACTACAACACCCGAATCCTAAACTGCAAAAACCCAAGCAAAGAACTCCACAAAATCATCTCAGAATTCACCAACCCTGCTTGCAATACAACCAGCCCAACCGCCACACAATCGCTGTGCGACTCACTCTCCCTCCACTTTCACAACACGGCTATCGAAAGAACAAAAACTCTAAACACCAAGATGGCTCAACTTCAGCCACCGAGCAATCCTCCGCCCATACCGCCCAGCCCTGCAACCGTAACATCCACGCAACCAACGTTTGAATCCTTTAGTCCAATATCGCCAGAACAGTTTCTCAAACTGCTATCTGCCCACAAACCTTCTGGTTCACCACTGGACCCCTGCCCAGCCACAACCCTTAAAGAAATCTTTGCCTCAACCTGCGCAGGAGAATATGCAAGATCTATCATAAATTCCTCCCTCTCCTCCGGTACTTTCCCCGACGCATTCAAAACGGTACACGTCAAACCTCTAATTAAAAAACCATTGCTCGATCCACTCGAGCCCAAAAACTACCGCCCAATCTCAAACACTAGGTTCCTTGCCAAACTCATTGACCGAACCGCCTACTCCCAACTAAACTCCTTTGTCGAAACCAACAACCTCCTAGACCCAGCCCAATCAGGTTTCAGATCACGCCACGGAACTGAAACCACCCTAACCTCGATCTGGGATGACCTTAAAATGACAGCAGACTCCGCCGGATGCGCCGCACTAATCCTCCTCGACCTATCGGCCGCCTTTGACACGATCAATCACTCAATCCTCCTAGACCGACTCCACTCCATAGGAATCCGCGGAACCGCCCTTAAATGGATAGCTTCATTCCTCAAAGACAGGCACCAAATAACGACACTCTCCAGCTTTACCTCACAACCCCGACCTGTCGACACCGGAGTCCCTCAGGGAGCATGTCTATCCGCCCTCCTGTTCAATCTTTACCTGATCACCCTCCCACCAATAATTCGTGCACACAACATCCTGTGTTACAACTACGCCGACGACACTCAACTAATTCTAAAAATCCTGAACTCGAAACCCGACTCCCGACCCGACCTGGCATCCTGCCTCCTTAACATAGAACTCTGGATGACCCAAAGCCACCTCCTACTAAACCCCTCCAAAACAGAAATCATGATTTGCGGCAATCTAGATCTTCTTCCGCACCCAATACCCTGGCCTCCCGCCATGGGCAACTCACCGACACCCTCCAACACAGTGAAAAATCTTGGATGCACCCTAGACTCCGACCTAACACTCTCGCGCCAAGTCAACAATGTCTCAAAATCCTGCCACTACCACCTCAAAAATCTTAGGCGCATCCTTCCATATCTCTCATTCCCCAACAGAGTCTCCGCGGTCCAATCAATTGTCATATCAAGACTGGACTACGGTAACTCCCTATACCTCGGAATTCATGCCTACCAACTAAACAAACTCCAAAGAGCACAAAACGCGGCAGCCAAAATGCTACTCGCGCTCGGTCCAAGAGACCACGTATCCCCAGCCCTTAAGACATTGCACTGGCTTCCAGTAGCCCGTAGGGTAGCTTTCAAAACCTTATGCCTCTCCCATCGAGCACTACATAAAACCGGACCGCAATATCTTCAAGACAAGCTAATACCTTATCACCCCACTCGCACCCTAAGATCAAGCTCAGCCGGCCTCCTAGTAATCCCTAAGACAAACTCAACCAGGTTAGGCGGATCATCATTCTCAACGCTAGCCCCAACCCTATGGAACTCGCTCCCACCCCACATCCGCCTAACTGAAGACTTAACGGCCTTCCGCAAAGTACTGAAAACCTGGCTCTTCCCCTAAAACTACGCTGGGTAGACTGGAATGCACGCACAAGAAAGACAGGAGTGCACACTTCTGGAACACATGAGAGCATATGTGAGGCACACTGGAGAAGAATAAGTCAAGCAAGCATGAATGTGTAGTACAATCCCAAACGCCTGAAATGAACAAAATGAATAGAACGGACCTGCCCGCTCGGAACTGCGTGACATACATAATATGTTTTAGAATGCAGTGAACATTTTGAAAGAGTACTTATCATAACACACCTCACGCCTACTCTCTCCCTTACATCACCACTCAACTAGAACACAGAGATACTATGACACCATTCGGTATAACTGTTCTCATATCTACATCTCCCGCTCACTCCACAACACTCTATGTAAACACTGCTGGTCTCACACCCACCAGCCAGGCGTTCTCCTCAGGCCTAACGCAGCCACATTCGTCCTGGATAAAGCCAGCCAGAGCGAACACATACTGCTGATCTCTCAACCACCACACCTACCGCTAAGAAGCAGCTACCATCTGAATTCCGCACCAGCTGCACACATACCTGGTGCACACACGCACTTTTGACTCGCTCTTCTCTCTCTACTGACCCGAACTTCGGTTCCCGAGGGCGTTCAACCTACCAGCGCCTTCAGACCATACCAATGGTATATAAGGCGCTATATAAATGCAAAATAACATAACATAACATAACAAAGGGTTCTGGGACCCGTGTAACAGTCAAGGAAGAAATATTTGAAACACCAGCATTGCCTTGGCCAAAAGGAAGCCAGTAATATTTCAAGGAAAGATAGAAATAAGATGGCGTGAGCGACCCGGAAAGAAAGCAAGAAGCTAAAGAGTGCCTGGGGCAGGATCCTGTTTATAAACTTTGATGAAATGAGAAAGAGTGGAACGATCAGAGTGGTCACGCATAGAATGAAGTAACCTATGCGCATTTGAAAGTCTCTGACATGAAGATTTGGTGAAAAGGTATAAGGTGTGGAATTGTTGGGTAAGGGAACCGCTGTTGAATCAAGATTGAGAATGAAGAGTGAAATAATCTTGTGTTCAGGCCTTTAAAATTGAACTTTGTGAAATAGTGATTTAGAGCCAGAAGCATCTGAAAACTATTGGAACTATAAATTGTAGAACTACAAGGGCTGTGGAATCTGGAGAACAGGAAAGCCTGGAGAAGCCTGAAAAAAACGATATGAGAATCATTTAAGCCCATGGAACTTTGGTGATGCCGAGCAGTTCTAGCTTGGGCAGGGAGCAGTGGGGCAGCGCCAGTATCATTGGAGAAGAAAGCTGCAGAAGCTACTACAGTGCTATCCTGACATTTCTTTGCTACGCCCTTTCTTGTGTTGGCCATTTAGCTCGGGGGTGAGGTAGCTCACCATTGCAAAGGGATAGCCCTCACTTGTCTGCACATGTGCAGCCAAGCGGGGGAATTCCTTTGGCATCTCAAAGAACTGGAAGGAGTATACAACTGGGACAGCCTCTGATAGTCCGTGCAGGTGGTGCGCTACCCAAACCGCCATCTGATAGTACAGGTAGTCCGTCTGGGGAAAGTTCTTGAGCCATGCGGATTACAGCCAATGGGCCATCATCGGTGTCAGAAGTGAAAATGGGGCAGTGACTCTGCCTGCAGGCCTGGCCACTAGGAGGTGGAGTGGAGATGTTGCAGAATGGCTCCTTCAGCCCGGTTTCCGGAATAGGGGCTTTAGTGCTTTGACGAATGGTATTAGCCCAGTGTTTTTTTTTTTTAATGTACCATTTCCCACAAACGGCCCACAAAAGGCCCCATGGTACTAGCAGGTTTGTTTTGTAAAGTCATTAATTGCGTTTGGTGAACGTGGATCACATTGCTTATTTAACTTGCTAAACAAATATAGCGCTTGCAGATACAGTGCAAACTGTATTCACACACACAAAAAATAGCACATGCAGCAGAAGTACAAACTTCCCTGACATACAAGAGAGGTAGAGCACGGTTAACATGAGAGCTAGTCACCCCCACAAAGAATAGGTGTATCAAGGAAGTAACCATTGCAAGCTACTTGCGCACTCTGCACACCAGACAGGTACAGGATGGGTAGCAGCAGCGCCAACCTCTCCCGCTGGCACGCACAGCACCATTGCAAAGCTTCTAAAAGTATACGCTTTCCTCGCAAATGCAGCGTACGCGGTATCAACACAGACTTCCCTCACAAACAGAGCCATGGGCAGTTCAAGCTTTCCTCACGCATGCGCTTGGCCTAGTGGAAGCTTCCCTCAAAATCCATCCAGTACTGCATGAGTAGGGCCGGTGCAACATGTGAAGGGCCGCCCACTGCACGGTTCTTTAACAAGCGAAAACGCATACGGCATGGACCGGGCTAGTGCAAGCTTCCCGCTCAAACTGTACAGTATTGGCAGAGCAGCCTTCTGTCAGAAATAGTTGGGCATGGGCAAGTGGTTCCTCACAATGTAGCACAGCTTGGGCATGTTCATTGCAAGCTTCCTGCCCAAACAGGTACAGAATGGACCTGGCCAGTGCATGTGTACGTCACAAAACAGTACGGCTAAAGTATGTATAGCCAGTGCTTTAAGTGGGCCGGAACCTGCCGGGGTTGGGCTCCGGCAGTCTCCAAAAAGTGAGGCTGAGCCGGGACCCTCCGGTCCCACCACTTGACGGTGGGTCATTGTCCCGCCGCAGCCGCAATGGCGGGCGAACGCGCCAGTGAAAGTGGCATGGCGGGCGCCGCCCCTTAGTGGGGGCTGCCCAGCTGACCTCCTCCCCGCGATGTCAATAGGTCAGGGGGCGGGAAGGGGAGAGGAACACGTTAGCCCGCCCCCGGAAGCGCGCGAAAAGTGAGGGGCGGGGCGGGGAACCGAGGGAGAAGCCAACCCATAAAGGCACGGGCTGGCGAAAACACTACCACATTCTCCCTCGGTTTCCCGCCTCACCCGATCGTCGTTTCGTTTGGCTCATCGTCCGGTTCCCTAGGCTTCGTCGGCGGCGCGGTTCGTTACAGGCGGGGTCAAGGAGTTGGAGACGTGTCGTTTCGGGAGTTCCGGTCGCAGCGGGTTTCGGTTCCAGCCGGGAAAACTAAGGTATGTAGAACAGTGGCGGGGCTCGATGGTTAGGGGGCCGAGGTGAGCGTTTTGGCGGTCGCCGAACAGCGTGGGGGTGTAGTATGGTCATGGGGTGGGGGGTTGTCAGAGGAAAAGAGGTCGGTTAGTGGAGTAGCAGAAGACAGGCGGGTTCCGTGTGATTGCCCGGGGGGAAGTTTGGGGGAAGGGACGGGAGCTCGGATAGGACGCGCGGTCAACCAAGGTGCGTAGCGGAAAGGGGTGAAAGGGGTATCTCCATGGAGGTGTGGGCGGCGTGCACGACGAGCAAGATGGCGCCGAAACATACGAAGCTGCGAGGGGGAATCCCTAGAACAGGAAAAGCGAGTGCACGTTGCTTTGCTTCGAGTGTTCCCTACGCACGATTGGGTGAGGCGGAAAATAAATATTATTAGTGACACAAAAGGGGTATTGGAAACGGAGGGAGAATTCGATTTGGGTAGGCATCATGTTCTTGCCAGCTAGGACATAACAGGTTCCGTAACAAGGTGTTTTGGGGGTCACGGTGAACGGTCACCACATGTTTCAGGACGGGCAAAGGGAGTTTTTTCTAAAGTTGAGGGAATGCCTGGAGTTATGGATATCACGCCGGCTTGCTTGTATGCCATATGGGTGGGAGGTTCTCGGCACATCAGTGCAGTGGGGATTGGCCGGGACAGGTGGAGATGGACTCTGAGGCTCTGGGTTAAGGCGGGGTTGGCTAGTTGGGGTCCTGGGGGCCCTGGGGCACCAGGCGAGCTGCTGCAGTCAGGAAGGGACCGGGTGGGACGACTGGGGCCTGGACACGCGTCCAGGGGAGGTGGGAGCGGCTTCGGAAATGGCTGGATGTCCGAGTGGTGGCGGGGGAGGGGAGGCGATGACACACAGCGTGCAGCGCGCCCAACCCGCGAGGGTACAAGGCGTTCGGGGTCACGACTGCGTAGGATGCGGGTCTAGGGTTTGGGTCGGTTTACATTGGGTGGCCATCGCACAGAGTGGATTCGATCAGGGTCGCCAGGTCTGGTCGACGGATGCCTGATATTCTCGGGAGAAGGCCGCCGCGCCACATAGCAATGAAGTTTTTATTATTTACGGGCAATGTGGTGGATGGCTGTGCGTGAGCATGCCTGTTGATTCACGGTATTCTGCATGAGATGGCCGCCGCGCAGTGTTGTTCGAACGGGTAACTTGTGTGTATGCCCACCTTGCCACAATTGTTAGGAAGGGTGCGCACTATGGTTGTTTTGTTTGATGGCCGCCGCGTGAAAATGTATTTGCACAATACGGCGCGAAAACGCACATATCCAGGTTTTGCAAACAGTTCTTAAGGTTGTCGAGTGGTAGATACAGTATGTTAATGGCCACAGCGCCATGGGTGAGGTGGAATCATGGGCGGGGGGTGCAACGCCGCACAACGGTGTCGACGTAGGGGGGCCCGCAGTGAATGGGGGTGTGGTGTAATGACGGGTGCGTTGTTCCGGTTATAGTGATTTCACTATATGACATAATAAAGGATAGTGATAGTGTGCGGCGAGTCTGCTAGAGCACGGGTGATATCGGCAAGGAGGCTGAGGTCAGGAGGCGGGGGCAACAGGATCGGTGGGGGCCACGGGGTGATGTGGGGCACATGCCTAGGTGGGTAAGGGGTGATGCGCTCCAGCGTGGGGCAAGTATAGTAGCATGGTAGGGCATTACTCTATTGGTCAAGGGGGCTAGACACGGTCAGTGGGGGGCACGTTAAGGTATTCGCCAGATGGTGAATGTATGCACAAAACGCCAGAGGCTGCGGGTACAAGTAAGGCTGGGAGCTGCTAGGCGCCATGACCCCCCCCTCCCCCCCGGCCATTGGGCGGGCGGGCGGGCGGTCATTGCAGTTGCATGGGGCACCAAAAAGTTCCCGATTGTGGTAGAGGGTTCGGGTCGCGTGGTGGACGCGCGCTTGGCGGTTGAAAGGACGTTGCTGCGGCACAGGCCCTTAGCAAGGGAACAGGCCGGTGAAACCATTGGGGCGGGACGGCCTCGGGTAGGGGCGTGGGTGCGGTTGCAACCGTGCCGGGGTGAAGGTTTTAATAAAGTAACAATTAAAGAATGTCATGTTTAAAGGGTTCAAGGAGGCAACTGCAGCACTGCGTAGGTTTGCTCAATTGCTACATGGGGGAAATCGTTATTAAAGGCTGGAGGGTCTCACTTTAACAAACCAGGATGGGGGGGGCCTCTCGAGTGCCGGGGCACGGCATGGGCCAGCAGAGGGCGGGGGGGTTAACATTTAGACAGCGCAGGAACCGTACGAATGTGGGCTGGTTTAGAGGTCTCATGCAGGCAGTTGCTTTACTGCTTCGTGGGCGGGGAAGGCGCTTTCAGCCATTCGAATTTTAAGTGCTCCCCAAAGCGCGGGGTCTCTGAAATGGGGGCATGTGCAGCATGCAAGAGGAGTGGAGCCATAATGCAAATGGCCGTAGTGTTCGGGCGTCTGGGTCCGTTGTTTTCTTGGCGCGGTTCTAGCCAAGCACGGAGGGAAATGGCACTTCAGGTGGGGTTGTGGGGGATTCGATACTAAGGGGGCCGTGATGCTGCATTGGCAACGGCGCCAACCCGTAATGTTAAATTGCCGACACAATAACGAGAGCGGGTTGGTCACGGTTAGAATGTTTTAATTGCAAAGAGGGTGGGAAATTTTAACATCTGGAACCTCGCTGGGGAGAGGGGGTTGCAAGGTAAGGATTATTAAATGGTTGCATGTTTATAGGGATAGGGAAGGCGTTTAATTCGTTCTTTACACCAGATGGTGGCAATGGAGGCAGAGTGCGTGTTGGTCTCCTTTCCAAGTTTGTAACACCATTGGTTTGGGGCTTTGGTTGGTGGGCCCAGGCAGGGGCGAGAGGGTGGTAATTAATGAATGCTGCATATCTAGTGGGCAGAATGTGTACATTGCAAATGGCTTGGTGGGCTGGTGGCATCGCGTTTGGGGAAAGAAAAAAAAAATAATTGTTGGGCATGACATAACTCGTTCAAACACAAGTGGTGGTTGTGGGAGCGGTTATGGGTCGCCACATGTCGAAACCGTTTTATGGGTGTTTCTTCATGGTTTGGCTGTCGCGCCACATTGCTAAATTGCACGCTGTGTTGTAACAAGGTAATTCACACGATGGCCGCAATGTCACATCAAAGGGAAGGTTAGGTATTGCTCGAGCTGCGGGATTGGATTTTTGAAAGTTTGGGCCGCCGCGCCATGTCCCGCCAATGGGAGGGGACACGAAGGGCGGGATTGAGTGGGGAAAGCGTTGTTGGTGCGAGGTGTATGAGGGGGGTTTGGGCAGTTTGGTGGAACAGCAATGCAGGTGCAACCTAGGTAAAAGGAAATGTGGCATGCTCGTCGGGGTATTTATGGCCGCCGCGCCACGTGCACTATTTCAGGTATGTCGGTGTTTAGGTATAATTATGTTACAGCAGGGGTTTTAATTTGAGGAACGAGCCCTCAGGTGCTACATAGCCCCCCGGGCACAAAGTGAAAAAACGTGGCCATTATCCTAGAGTCTTTATCAAGCTTTGAAATGCTTAGTTTGGAGGTGGAGAACAGCAAGGGGGGGGGGGGCGTCGGGGAGACGGGCGGAAGGCAGTAGTTTGGCACCTCGGGACAGTAAAGTCAAGCAATACCGTCATCCAAAATGTCATTAAAAGAAGCACTCAGTTTGTACTCCACAGTGACTCAAAATTTGTCTCACATAGGTCGACATGTTGGTACACGCAAGCGCAGTCAATCCGGCCCTCGACGTCGTAGAGCTCGTGATATCGGCAGACGACCAGGCAATAGAAGAAGCAGCCGGATCATCAGCCTCTGTGCGCGGAATGGATGCACAATCTTGGGCTGAATATTTAGTCCTAGTAGAGGTCCTGTGGTGGCAGGCAGCTATGGCAAGGATGGGGGGCCCGGTGATTGCCAACACAAGCGCCACCCCGGGGAACAACCCGGAAGGGGGGAAAACTGTCCCGGAGGGCAAGGACTCCCCAAGTGGCGAAGGCACGGGCGACCACGAGAACCCGCCAGCGGGAGTTGGACTTGAGGGGGGGGCCCCCCCACGAAAGCGTACGGCAAAAACAAGTGGGGGCCCACACGTAAAGAAAACAAAAAGGGATCTGGAGGAAGAACTGGCGGCGTTGAAGGCACGGCTGGGTGCGACACCGGCAGGCCCCACGGGCATCCCAAACCCACAAACACCCACCCCAACCCCACAGCCACCTGCACCCCTGCCTAAGGCACAACCCACATTGAGCACCCCTCCGGACCGTGAGGCCAGGCCGGTACCGAGCGGTGCACCCATCGGCAGGGATGGGGGGTCGGAATTTATACAAAAAATTGTCAGGGCAGTGTTGGCGGCACAAAGGGCAAAGGCCCCACTGGCCCCAACAGCAAGCAGGGCACTTGGGTCGGTCACCACATGAGCAAGCAATGTCTGGCGGGGGAGGGAAGAAGGGGCAATAAGTGGCACTCCGGCTCCCGGTGCAACGACCAGCAATGGGGCAGACGGACGGGTGAATAAGGAACTTGGGCTGCAGCCCGGTAACGGCACCAGCCCCAAACTACCGGCGGCAACAGGGGGCAATTACTCAGCATGGCTCTTGACAGATTGGGTAAAACAGGAAATTTGGGAGGGCAAATTCATAGACATATTAACTCTCTTGGAACATGAAACGAAAGGCAACGACACCCTTCGTGGAACAGGGGGGAGGGAAATAGACAAAGCCAGGAAAAGAGTGAGGCCCGCAGAAACCCTTGAAAACTGGCTGGCTGCATTCACGATATTAGCCCAAACCCTCAATCAAAAGGACCCAGACTTGGGCCCGCACTTAATGGGATAAAGGGCATGCGTCATTCATGAATATAACCAACAGGGTGGAAATGAATGGTTCTTGAGGGACCAGCGTTTTAGTTTGCGAATGGAACACGATCCCAAACTTAGATGGAACCATAGGTCAGTCGAGGACTGGCTGGAGTCTTCCAGTGGGACAATTGAGCAAGCCGATGGGACCATAATTCTGGCGGGAGGTCTCACTAATCCCTGGGCAGAGACAGGGGAAGGGCTCTCGGCAGGGGGTACAGGGCTAAATAGGACTGTTTCGGCTCCCAAACCAGTGGCACTGAGGGAGGGGACGATGGAAATGACAGCATGGGGCAACAGCATAGGGCCTCAACCAGGCCGGGGAACCACAGGGCCAGTACAGCCGGCCACCACGGAAGCTATGACAAGGCCAGCGGGGGGAGGGCGACCAAACCCTGCCAACGGGAGGGCACCGCTATACTGCAGATTCTTTAATGAGGGGGCATGCAACTGGAGCACAACCTGCAAATTTAGACATGCTTGCTCCACGTGCAGGACCCATGGACATCCAGCCCGAATGTGCAGGGGACGGCCAGCGCCAATCGAGCAACCAAAAAAGGCACCATCAGGTCGGCTCTAACAGGGGGCATCTGGTGCAAGTAGACTTTTCGGACAATATATATTGTCATCATGTTCTAAATCAACACTGTTCACTAAAATAAACAATTTTTCCTTAAGGTGTCTCGATCTTTGGTACATCAAGGAGTTAAGGGACAAGGGCATTCGCGCCGGCGGGAGCAGACAGGAGAGGCAGCAATGGTAATGAAGGGTGCGTGGGGAAAGGGGGCAGGGAGAGGTCTGGGAATGGGGTTTGTGCAAGGGTTCCGCATCCCCTATAAGGGTCCCGTGGGAGCAAGAACAGCGAACAATTCCAAGTCAATTAACAAATGGGCTGATGTGGCCAGGGCAAAGATCAACAAAGAAATGGAATTAGGGAGGATAGCAGGCCCTTACCAGGGTCCCCCATTGAGTAACCTTATCATCTCACCATTGGGTATGGTACCAAAGAAGGAGCCTGGGAAGTTTTGCCTCATACATAATTTATCACACCCCAAAGGAGGGTCGGTGAACGATGGCTTGGACATGGAGGATTGTTCAGTAACATGCGCTTCATTTGACCAAGCCATAAGCCTAGCTAGAGCAGCGGGAAAAGGGGCACTCTTGGCGAAAGTTGACATAGAGGCAGCATTCAGGCTGCTACCAGTCCACCCGGACAGTTTCTTCCTCCTGAGTTTCCAGTTTGAGGGACATGTGCATGTTGATAAATGCATGCCGATGGGCTGCAGCATATCGTGCGCGTATTTCGAAGCACTCAGCTCCTTCCTCGAATGGGCACTTAATAAACTGGAGGGCAGGGGAGGAAAAACGCATTACCTGGATGATTTCCTGTTTGTGGGTAGGGGGGGGCACAAATATTTGCGCAGCACTCCTCGAAAATTTCATGAAGTTAACCAGGGATCTGGGAGTACCCCTGGTGGGGGACAAGACAGGGGTCCTTGCACTAAATTAACCTATCTGGGGATAGAAATAGACACGGTGGAGGGGGCATGCAGATTACCTACGGAAAAGATCAAGGAATTCATTGGGGATATCGACAGGGCATTGTCCGGGGACAAGGCAACCATAAAGAGCATTCAATCCTTGGTGGGTAAGTTCAATTTTGCCGCTAGGGTAATACCGGCTGGGAGAGTCTTTCCGAGACGTCTGGCAGCGGCAACAGGAAGGCATGAGAAAGGGTGGCACAAGATACGCCTCGGGGCAGGTTTGAGGGAGGACCTCAGAGTATGGCGCTCCTTTTTAAGAGAATTTAATGGGGTATGCCTGTGGCAGTCCCCGTGGACGGCGTGCGCACAGCTACAGTTGTTCACCGATGCGGCAGGTCGGGTGGGGTTTGGAGCCATATTAGGGCAGGAATGGTGCAGGGCCGACTGGCCTAAGGATTGGGCCAGGAAGGGGCTGTGCAGAAACATCACCATGCAGGAACTATTCCCGGTGGTGGCAGCAATACACATTTGGAAGCACGAACTGAGTAACAAGAGACTAGTGGTGTGGTCTGACAATATGGCAGTGGTGCAGGCGGTGAACACTCATTCGGCAAGATGCCCTGCCACGTTGTGTCTACTACGCCACATGATTCGCAAATGCCTTGAGATGAATGCAGCGGTTAAAGCGCGTCACGTACCTGGGGTGGATAACACAGCGGCCGATGCACTTTCTCGTTCACAGATGACGCGATTCAGGAAAGCGCACATCAAAGCACAGCCCATCATGACTCCATTTGACAAGGAACTATGGCAGCTAGTGCGTTGGGTCAAGGAATGAGGCAGCTCACTTCCCGAGCGTTGGCTGGGAGCACATGGACGCGATACAAGGCCAACTACGATACTTTCTTGGAGCACACTAAACATCTGGGGGAGGGGGGTAGCACGGAAGAGAGGGTGGACTGTTTTGTGCTCTGGGCCAAGGGGCCGGGCAAATCCAGATCATGGCTGACAGGGCACCTGAGCACAGTGGCATTTCATAGTCAGCAGGCAGGCCAGCATGACCCAACGAAGGGCTTTCTGGTAAGAGCTGCACTGAAAGGTTGGGACAGGGGCTAGGGGGCCACGGGACCAACCTCACCAACCTCAGTGAGGAGACCCATTGATTTTGAGCTATTACAGAAGGTCATGACGGCAACTACAGGGGTGTGCTACTCGCAATACGAAAGCACCATGTTTAAAGCATGCTTCGCATTGCCCTTTTTTGGGGCCCTACGGATTAGTGAGTTAGTGGCGAAAGCAAAGAATGACCAGAGCTTCAGAGCCCTACTATGGGGAGATGTATGCCATAAGGGGGGGGATATCGGTCACCATCAGGATATCTAAAACAGACCAGCAGGCCAAGGGATGCGAGCTAGTGTTGGCCAGACTGGGACAGGCAGCGTTTTGCCCAGTCGAAAATACGACAGCATATTTTGCGATCAGGGGGGGTGAGCCGGGGTATTTGTTCCGACACGAGGACAGATCTCCACTTACCCAGTTCCAATTCAGGAGAATCTTGGAGGTGGCCCTGGCAAGTTCTGGCATGGATCCAGGGCAATATTCGACCCACTCGTTCCGCATAGGTGCATCAACGACGGCAAGCAGGGAAGGCCTGGGGGAGGACAGGGTCAAAAAGATAGGGAGATGGATATCCGACAAATACAAACTATATGTGCGATAACCAGGCCAATGCGGCCCGGGGGGGGGGGGTAGGGTTCCAGGTTGCTCCAGGGGCACCAACTAGGCCGCATACCTAATATGACCACTCATGTCTCCACAGAAACCAAAGTATATGGTCGTGGGCCACTCCTACATGGCCAGGGCAGCTGCCAGAGCACGGACGGCGTTTTGGGACGGTAACCTGGGCCTCCGGAATACACAGATCAGTTGGATCGCCAAGGGAGGCTTAAAAAACACGTTCTTATGGGAGACATTGGAACAGACAGCTCAGCAACACCCTTCGCCAGACATTATCTTGTTACATATAGGGAGAAATGATCTTGTGACAAAAGGAAGGAAGGATTTGACAGAGCTATTAAGAACTTTACTAACCAGAATAGGGAGGACCTTCAGGGAGTGCGAGGTGATGTGGTCTGAGATAATTCCAAGGCAGGAATGGAGCTGGGCGGTACGCCACGGGGCCATAGAGGAGGGGAGGAGGAAAACCAACAGCCGTATGGGGGGTTTCCTAAAAAGTAGGGGGATGGTCTGGATTAGGCACCCCATCATTACCTTAAAGGTACCCGGTTATTTCGAGAAGGACAAAACGCACCTGTCGGAAGTAGGCACCGCAATAATGTCCTTAGAATGGAGGACGGCGCTAGAAAACGCGGGATGCACGTGGGGGTACAGATTGTGAGGGTGAGGGTGTGGGTGGAGGGGGGGATAAGAGGGGGGCCTTTTTCTCCTCTTGATACCCCCCCCACACCCCGCTTCCTCCACCCAACCCCCCATCGCCCACACATCCTCAAAGAGGGCAGGGGGGCATGCTAAAACAGAACAATTGCTAAAACTAAAGAGGGGAGTGCCCTGTGCAGGCTGGGGGGAACTCTCCTCCACCGGCAGCCAGCAGAGAGTCTTGGAGGTGTCACAGGTCAATCCCTTTAACGAAGCACTGGCAGACCCATAGGGGAATGATCAGCCAACAGATTAGATGTACGGCGCCCCAAGAGCAATAGGCTCGGGGGAGGCCCTGGGAAAAAGGGGAGGGATGTAGGGGACTTGGGAGCCAATTCCAAGCCCAAAATTGCGGGGTGGGGAGGTAACGAATAACAAACTCACAAACAAGGCCATCAAGGGAAGTCGGTTGGGGGGGACAAGAGGAGACTACGGGGGGGGGGGGTCAGGTAACGGTGACAAAATAACAGCAAGGGGAAGTCTTCACGAAGGAGGGGGGCATGAGGGGGAGGGAGGTGGGGATCCAAGAAAGGGCGGCAAGGCGAATAGAGGGAACAGGGGGGAGGAAGTCAGTACCAAGGAAAGGGAGGGGGGCAAGGACCAAAAGCTGGGGGCACAGGAGACTGGGTACGGAAGAAGAGGGCTGGGAAGCCTGCATCTGGGGGGAAAGGGAGCCAGGACATGGAGGGGCAGAAATGACAGGGAGGGGGGGCTTGGCGGGACTCAAAAAACGGTGGACCTGGGGAAGGGAGGAGCAAGTTTGGGAAAGGAAGGAAGAAGAAGGGATGGGGTACCCAGTAGAGACATTACGCAGGCAGGAGGGCACTGGGTCAGACTTCGCAGGGAGGCATTGGGGGAGAGGGAACTGGGAAGTTCTTAGGGGCTCGGCAAGACGGAAGTGAGACCTGGGTGGCAGCATAGCATAGATAGGATAGGGCTTCCAGTACAAGCGGCAATTGGGGGATGAAGGGGGGGGACAGAGTAGAGTAGAAAGGACTCAAAATAGACGGGCATCGCAAAGCGATGACCATCTAGGCAGGCAGAAAGGTGAAGGCCTGCACCGGAGGGCGGTGTCGGCCTTATCAACGGATGTGGGATATGTGTAACGTTGGGGCACTTATGGTGGTGCAGGTATAGGAACCTGAACACTAGCGAGGCATCGCGTGGCTGCCGGTTTTATCTAGACCCAGACCCAGGACACGGGTTAAGTGTCACGGTAGGAGGGGGGGGCAGGGCATTCCCAATAAAGACCTAGAGCAAAAGGAGGGGCTCATGGATAACACGGTCATGAGAATCTACAAACGGCCGGGGGTAGAGAGTGGTTATTAGCAAGGGCCGGGCTCAACCTGAGGCGTCCACCGGACGAGGACGGTAAGGCGGAGGGGGGGGAGAGGGCAAGGGATACCTAGGTAGCCGCACACTTAGTAGTATACCGGTGGCAGTGAATTACGGATCGCCTGTAAGATAACTCCAAGACTTTATGCAAATAAAGCCACTGAGGCATTTTAATCTTCCAACTTTACGAAGTGTCTGAGTTGTTTGTTTCAACATGTGATGTATGACATGTGCCGGGTGGCATGAGGGGAGGGAAGGGGGGGCAAGGGGCCAGGATATGGAGGAGGGGGGAGGACAAGGCACTGGGATGCCCACGCTATGGCGGGCGAACGCGCCAGTGAAAGTGGCATGGCGGGCGCCGCCCCTTAGTGGGGGCTGCCCAGCCGACCTCCTCCCCGCGATGCCAATAGGTCAGGGGCGGGAAGGGGAGAGGAACACGTTAGCCCGCCCCCGGAAGCGCGCGAAAAGTGAGGGGCGGGGAACCGAGGGAGAAGCCAACCCATATAAAGGCAGGGGCTGGCGAAAACACTACCACATTCTCCCTCGGTTTCCCGCCTCACCCGATCGTGGTTTCGTTTCCCACCCACCGTCCCAGAAAACAAAATGTTTATAATGAATTGTTTTTTGTTTTACAGGTCGCCCAGCGGAGTTGCATTGCGATCCCTTTAACGAAGCACTGGCAGACCCATACGGGAATGATCAGCCAACATATTAGATGTACGGCGCCCCAAGAGCAATAGGCTCAGGGGAGGCCCTGGGAAAAAGGGGAGGGATGTAGGGGACTTGGGAGCCAATTCCAAGCCCAAAATTGCGGGGTGGGGAGGTAACGAATAACAAACTCACAAACAAGGCCATCAAGGGAAGTCGGTTGGGGGGGGGGGAACAAGAGGAGACTACGGGGGGTCAGGTAACGGTGACAAAATAACAGCAAGGGGAAGTCTTCACGAAGGAGGGGGGCATGCGGGGGAGGGAGGTGGGGATCCAAGAAAGGGCGGCAAGGCGAATAGAGGGAACAGGGGGGAGGACGTCAGTACCAAGGAAAGGGAGGGGGGCAAGGACCAAAAGCTGGGGGGACAGGAGACGGGGTACAGAAGAACTGGGCTGGGAAGCCTGCATCTGGGGGGAAAGGGAGCCAGGACATGGAGGGGCAGAAATGACAGGGAGGGGGGGCTTGGCGGGACTCAAAAAACGGTGGACCTGGGGAAGGGAGGAGCAAGTTTGGGAAAGGAAGGAAGAAGAAGGGATAGGGTACCCGGTAGAGACATTACGCAGGCAGGGGGGCACTGGGTCAGACTTCGCAGGGAGGCCTTGGGGGAGAGGGAACTGGGAAGTTCTTAGGGGCTCGGCAAGACGGAAGGGAGACCTGGGGGGCAGCATAGCATAGATAGGATAGGGCTTCCAGTACAAGCGGCAATCGGGGGACGAAGGGGGGGACAGAGTAGAGTAGAAAGGACTCAAAATAGACGGGCATCGCAAAGCAATGACCATCTAGGCAGGCAGAAAGTTGTGGGCCTGCACCGGAGGGCGGTGTCGGCCTTATCAACGGATGTGGGATATGTGTAACGTTGGGGCACTTATGGTGGTGCCGGTATAGGAACCTGAACACTAGCGAGGCACCGCGTGGCTGCCGGTTTTATCTAGACCCACACCCAGGACACGGGTTAAGTGTCAGGGTAGGAGGGGCGGGCAGGGCATTCCCAATAAAGACCTAGAGCAAAAGGAGGGGCACATGGATAACACGGTCATGGGAATCTACAAACGGCCGGGGGTAGAGAGTGGTTATTAGCAAGGGCCGGGCTCAACCTGAGCCGTCCACCGGACGAGGACGGTAAGGCGGAGGGGGGGGCAAGGGATACCTAGGTAGCCGCACACTGAGTAGTATACCGGTGGCGGTGAATTACGGATCGCCTGTAAGATAACTCCAAGACATTATGCAAATAAAGCCGCTGAGGCATTTTAATCTTCCAACTTTACAAAGTGTCTGAGTTGTTTGTTTCAACATGTGATGTATGACATGTGCCGGGTGGCATGAGGGGAGGGAAGGGGGGGGCAAGGGGCCAGGATATGGAGGAGGGGGGAGGACAAGGCACTGGGATGCCCACGCTATGGGAGATGAGCCCGCCGTCATCATGTCAGGCAGCTGTGACTGACAGAAGTGCAGGGCCGTCACAGCTTCGCTCAAACTAGTTTGCACAAAGCTGTGGCTGCCCTAAACTTCTTTCAATCACAGCTCAGGAAACGCACAGCGTCCCCACCCACCATTAACACCCTTTCGTCTCCACTCCCTGTTGTGCCTTTTACGGCGCAGGGCTGAGAGAAACAGGCACAACAGGAGTGGAGACAAAAGGGTGTTCATGTTTGACCCATTAACCCCAGGACGGGACTCAAAAGATTGTGGTAATGTGTTTCTCTTAATCTGCACTCCCTAGTAACGGTCCATTGTCCAGAAGTTATGGTCCAAGCCAAGAAGGGCGGTAAGGGAGAAGTTCTTATTTTACCCAGTATAGTGACTGTATAGGCATCAGGCACTGATTAGGAATTATGCAGCGTAGTAGTGAGCTGCCACCGTAAGCCACATAAAAGAGCAGTGACAGGAAGCAGTGGGCATTTCCTGTCTCAGTGCCAGATTCAGAAAATAAATGGCTTGGGTGGTAACTGTGCCGAGGCTCTCTTACCCCCAACCCTCGGAACACAGGAGTAAAAGGAAGCAGCATTTGTGTTTTATAAAGCACAGGTTCACATGTCTGAGTGCTATGTGTTATAGCCAATGGATGGTAAGCGATTACCAGGACTGGTCAGCCCTCTGAGAAGGGCATTAGCTCCAGCTGTTGGCGGGGGGACGTGTATTTGGGCACATAAATACGCCACAGTGGAGTGGCGCAAGATGCAGGTGGAAGGCGGTGTTTGGTGGGTGGGAATGGTGAGGGATAGCTGTAAATCCTTAAAGAGCTAGCCCAAAAGTAGTCCAAAAGCCATCAGGGCATAGGAATGAAAAGCGACAAGTGGCAGTGCGAATGGGGCAAAACGTAGGCGTAGATGGACATGTGGCTGCATTTAAAAACAGAACCATTTGTAAACTTTTCTGTTTGTTGGGGTGGGGGGGATATGATGGCCCCTGGCAGTGCGCTTTCGTAGTCAACATCTTCCACCTGTCACCTTATCCTGTTGGCAGCACACCCAGATGCAGGCGCTGGGCTCTGCAACCATGTCCTGGCCGCATTGGGCAAGGGCAGTGGCATACAAACTGTTTTATGTCAAGCCCCCTGAGTAAAAAGGTTGTTGGTAGGCCCCCCTCCCCAAATGCAAGGACTGCTTGTATTTTATATTAAAAGCAGTCAACGTTCTCTCTTTTTAAAAAGCGTCACCATCAACAGTGCAATTAAATGACGTGCCCAGGACCACACGTGTTGGTTGTACCAGCAGCGTTGCAGTATGCGCTTAGTTATGTAGACAAGACCACCCCTGATCATTTTTACATGCTCTTCTTTAGGCCACGCCCATCAGGCAAGCCACGCCCCCAAATGAGGGCCCCCTTCAATTTCTTACCCCACTTAAAGCACCAAAAGCATAGGTAGTGCAAGGCCAAGCTTTCCTAAAAAAAAAAAAGGGTAGATGCACGGCACAGGCATCGCCAGTGCAGGTGTTGCTCACAAACGGGTACAACATGGGCAGGGCCAGTGAAAGTCCCCCGAAACAGGTGCACGTGCAGAATGCTGGTGCCAGGGCAAGATGAATTACGAGCATGCACAAGTGTATCACTTCAGGGCACATGTCAGCAAAGGCCTGTGCAACCTTCTCTCATAAATGGGTACATATGAGCAGAGCCAGGGCAAGCACCCTTCACAGAAACGAACAGCGCAGCCTGGGCAGTTCCAGTGCATGCAGCCTGGCAGCTCCTGTAGAGATGCTCATGGGAAAGCAGAGCTCACCATATCCACGGGGGATGCCAGGCTTTATTGATCAAGCTGACTGGGTACAGGGGCTGGACTGCAAAAAGATGCCTTCTGGCTGCCCCTTTTGTCAGCAATCTCTTGCCACCGGTCTTGCTTCTCTGTGGCAGTGGATGGGGCAGGTGAGGGAGATGCGATTGTAAGAGCAGCTGTTCCCTGTTGGCCCACACACTTGAACACACACAAACAAACGCAAACACACTGTCTTGGTAGCATGCTCGGGGGCTCAACGGGGCTTCGGAGGGGGGGATCCTAAGACCGCAGGGCGGTGGAGCATACGTGCCAGCAGGATGCCCTATATTGGAGTGTCAGCCATGTGGCCATTTAGTTGCGCTGGATCTACTGCTAAGTGACCTTGATTTCATCATTAAAGTAACATGCATTGACCTTCCAAAACTTTCAGTTAATGTAATGCCTTTCATTGTCAGTTTAATGTTGGACCAGCATTTTAATATCAGGAGGCCTGTATAAAGCTTTGCCAGGTTTAGCGCTATGCATTTACCATTAACAGGCACGTATCCCCAGCCAGCCTGTTCATTTTGTCTTTATAACTTGCACAGGTTATAAACATACATTGGCACACACGTGCAAATCCGGACCACTGTGGCTCTACATTGTTTGGAAAGTTAACACAGAAAATTGCAAAGGAATTGCCCCTTTTTTTTAATGCAGCCCTGAGTTCCCCCAGATGCAAAGGATCACATGTGTGCCCAAAATAAAGTCTGTTCATGCCGCAGCATGAAAGAATGCACTTTAGCTTGGGAGGTAGCACCTAGAACGAGTAAACCATTGTGGGGGTAAATACCCGGAGGGTAGTCCCTGCAGCATCGTTTCCAAGGTTGTACCTATCTGGTAGTTCATGCTAATGGCATTCTTCTAGAGAAAATGTGCTGTAAGCGTAGCACGTGTTGACCTATTCTGAGATGGTGTAGAAAAGTCTATTCGGCTCCTTGTTACGGAACCTGCTTGAGGCCTTTACATCCATCTCGCCTCATGTGAGGTGTCTGTTTTGGCTGACCAAGCACTTTAAATTTAATTCATTTATAAAGCGCAATCCATGGACCCATGGGCATTAGGGCGCGGACAAACATATAGGCATACAACTACCAGGATCTAAGGAAAACTAGTCAGTCAAGCGAACCAGGGGTAGAATCAAGCAAACATTAATGTTTTCAGCTTTTTCTTAAATGGTTCAATATTTTTCTGACACCTGAGGTCTAACGGAAGATTGTTCCGAACTTTTGGAGCTGCTATATACAAAGCTAAATATTCGGCCTTCATGGCCCTACATCAGGGGAGCACCAAGTATTCCTGGTTGCTAGATCTGAGTGGTCTCTTGTAAACTTTTTCAATGGTAACATCCTGCAAATAAGAGGGCATTAAACCATGTCTACATTTAAAGGTAATAACAAGTAGACGAAAAAGAACACGAGATACATGGTCTCAACGGGATAGTCCCATGACCACCCTAACTGCCCCATACTGGACCACCTGTAATCTGTTCCCCTCTGTTTTACTGAGCCCGATGAGGAGGCTGCAGCAATAGTCTATTTTTGACCCGACTATTGCTCTTGCAATTGTCTCCGCGTTGGTCTGTGAAATTAATGGTCTAAGATGCGCAAGCAGCTTGATATAATAGACCGCCGCAGACCTAAGACTCCACACAATGGCCATCATATTCAGCTCTTGGTCAAAGATAAAACCCAACGTTTTAACCTTCTTTTGTGGGGTTATCTTGACATCTCCAAGTTGAAAATGTTTGTAGGAGGGATTGAGCTTGGTTAGCATGGACTGAGTGCTGATAATCAGCAACTGCGTCTTTTCTCTGTTCAAAGCCAAGTTATTCCACACTATCCAATTCTCAATGGAAGCATACATTCTATTCAGCTCAGCTTCATCTTGTGCATGGGTTTAAATGAAAGGGATGACACACTGTGCGTCATCCACATAGTTTGTGAATATAACTCCTTCTTGTTCCAGAAGGGCAAAAAAAGGCGCCATAAAAATGTTATATAGGCAGGGTGATATACAAGCACCCTGCGGGACACCAAATTTGACAGTGAACGGCGGTGCTACTGCCTCCTGATGAAAAACTCTAATCTCCCTTTTGTCAAGGAACGAGGCAATCCAACGAACAGCTATAGGAGAGAAATTGACCACTTCCTCCAACCTGGCGACCAAAATTGAGTGGTCAACCAGGTCGAAGATGGCCGACAAGTCAAGTAACATCAGCATGAACGATTTTCCCTTGTCCATACATTGCAGAAGCCTGGATTTCAATTCCAATAATGCAGTCTCTGTTCCGTATCCCTGTCTGAACCCCGATTGATGACAATTAAGTATAGGGTATTTGTTCAAGTGTTCTTCAATCTGCCCATACGCAACACAATCCAGAATTTTTTAAATAAAAATGTAGTGTTGGTAATGGGCCTGTAGTTCAACAGCACCTCAGTGGGTAGGCTGGGTTTTTTTAAGATAGGGCTAAACCATGCCTTTTTTAAGTCTGCCGGTACTAACCTTTCTGAGAGGGGAAGAGTTCACAAACTTGCAGATAGCATCCAGCAAGGACGGTGGGCAAGTTTTAATTATCATCGCTGATCCAGGATCACTTTTGCATTTAGTGGCCTTGAGCTTTTCCACGAAGATGGACAGCTCGGCAACCGTAACAGGGGCAAAGTTAAATTGGGGAATAGTGGGACAACTTTCAAATGTCTCCTTCCTAACCTCAGTGTGGGCTTTAGGATGATCTTTTTTTACCAACTATGTCTGCTCTAATACAGTTGAGCTTGTTTTGCATGGCTTCCTGGATTTCCTGACACCAGGTTGCATCCTTGACCAGTTGACTATCGGGGGAGCTAGTGGTTTCTTGTTCCTCTAGTAGCTTAAAAAGCTCCTTAACTTCAAATTGAGTGTTCAGGATTCTGGAATTCAAGGAATTTTTTTGTGTGTCAAGAATTGCTGATGTACAAGCACTGTTCCTCCTGCGGTGTCTGTGCGACCTACCAGCGCTCTGACCAACTTAGTGTGAGTGGTCTGGTCTGAAACAGATTAATTTATCAATCGGGTTGGGTAAATTTCCACAAGCCAACAAAATAGGTGAAATTCTCACCCAAGTTCTATATTACCATGAAGACGCATGCTTGCTCTGGTGTTCAGTCAGAGTTGGCTGCTTCAGTGACTGATGTGAAGAGTAGTACTATTGATGTTGATACTGCTGCTACAACTCGACCCCAGCCTATTATCTGATCTCGGGGGCTGTGTAGCGGCCTGGTGGCCAGTGGGAGGAGCTTAAAGTGGCACGGCTTATTTGTTTTATAACTAGGCTACTTTTCAGAATATGATATGGTATTGTATGGCGCTGTCTGGGGAGAATTCAGGGCCGGCCATGTGTGCTTCTGCCATTTTATTAGACCAGATAAGGGGAGGGATTGAATTATTGAGGCAAAAACAAGGCAAAGCATTTGCAGGAGCAGACCATGCAACTCTTGGGTTCTTGCACAGGAAACGTGCATTGAAACGTGTGTGGGAAAAGGGCCCCGGCTTGTATTGTTGCATTTCATGTTTATACATGCATTGGGCTGGGGTCACATCTCCTAGGCTTTTGATTAGACAGTAGAAACCCGGTGACAAGGGGAATTATTGTTTCACAATATTGCTAAGCTTTGTAGGGGCAGAACCAAAATACCTGTGTTCTAACACAGGTGTTACCTGAAAGTAACATTGGCATGTGTGTAGGAATGGGAAATAGGGCCAGCTTGTATTGCTGCATGTCATGTTTTGTGCCCCCCCCCCCGTCAATGTGTGTGAATTTCAGACATCAACATGGGTATGTTGATGATTACATTATGTTGCGATGGGTAAATACTATTTTTAGGGTCTTTTTTGCTGTATTTCAGAAATTTTGCATCACATTTTAAAAAATGTCAAATTTAGTACTTTCTTGTTGTGAGGGCCTAATTGCTACAAGCTTGACGGTCTGTGTAAGGCAGGGACACGAATTGATGTATTGTTTCAAAATGTGGATAAGACTCCCAGGTGCTAATAATATTATGCTGCTTTTTCACAAAGCGGGAACAATTACAATGGCCCACAGCTGGTGCCTATAATCTGCTGCACTCGAATTTGCTGATATCAGCATAGATGGTGCTGCTAATGACCCCCGTGGGCCATCACAGGCTACGCGGGTACGAAACGTGGACCCCCCCCTGCCCCCTGGAAGCGGATGTCAGCCAAGGAAGTCTGCAGAACTGAAACAGAAATGGGTCTCGTCGCACGCCTTCTCTTTCTGAGGAGGACTCAGAATTGGTGGAGGATTATTCTAGAATTGATGAAGAAAAGGCCTTGAATTAAGATTCTGACGCCTACATTTCCAATGGATGAAAGGCAAACAATAACCCCTAATCCGGCATTGGGGTTTGTGGAATTTTTGGCAGGAACATGCCGCAACTGCAAGTCTGTACCTGTACCCCTCTCTACTACCACCAACTACACACCCTCAAACTGAATACAGCACCCCATCACTCAGTCAGCATTGTGGGATAACATAACTTTTGACAAAACAAGGAGGAAAACTGTGGTTGGTCCTTGCGCAAGAAGTAGGTGAGCAGGAGCAAGTTCAGGGTCACTCCTGGGCAAATCGGGCCAGACAGCCCACACAAAAAGCCACCACAAGTGAGTATGGAGCCAAGCACGCAAAAGGAGAAGCAGCGCTGGTGGGCTGCTCGTGCAGAGACAAACAATGTGAGGTGCAACAACAACTTCAGTGCCCGGGGGGAGATGCAAAATATGCAGCTTGGCCTGATCTTCTGGCAAGACCGCAGCGCCTACCCTTGCCCCATTGCCAACTCTCCCACCCAGTTGACTCTACCAGAGGGAGAATAAAAGAGTTGGTCCATCCTGGTGTAAAAGAGACGGAGAGGAAGAGAGAATACTTCTCAGGTGTGCCGTCTTCAAATGTCACTCAACTGACCACTGCGTCTTCTCTTGGGGCCCCAGCACCGCTTGCCGGCCATTACCTCCTCTCCCTCCCACTCGAGTCGGCCAGGGGAAGAAAAAAAGTGTGTGTCTGTGAGGGAGAGAGTGAGACATTATTAGCTACTCCTGTGGTGAGCTTGGTCCTGCATGCTGGTCGTCCTGCTCTTCCAGACAGCCTACGCTGCTGCTTCCCATTTTTGGTGTACCCCTTGTTCTCTGGCTGATAGCCCACTCTTCTCGTCTAGGAACCTGGTACTTTTCTGAGTGGTGCTTCCTGGTGTGATCACAGAAAACAGCATGCACACTCGCAAACACCACATCACTGCACCCCGGCAGCAACCCACGGAACAGGCATGATGATACCAGGTAGCAAGGGAAAGCCTCACAGACCAGCATTGGGGCTAGTGGAATTCCACACCCCAGCAGGGAAAAAGTTCAGAAACATGATGAGCAGGTCTCATTGATGTTGTAGGCTACTGGCTGAGGCACTTTGAGAATTACTCGTGTCTGTCACTCCTGTGCTGGTGGTCACTCATGTGCCGGTAGTTGGTGCTGCACTGGTGGTTGTCCCCATGCCAACAGATGCTGCTCAGACACCTTCATATTTTTGTGATGTTCGAGATTCAGAGCCAGGGCTGACGTGCCCAGAAAAATTGTGCAAGTTGGGACTCCATTCACGGCATCCTGGCATAGTCGTTGCAGACGGTGCTACCAGCAGCCTTTCGGGAAACTCCTGCTAGAAGTCTAAAAGTGCTCCATGTCCACAATAACTTGGGGAGGGGGTGGTGGTGGCTGCTGGTCCGGTGGTGATCACTGCTGGTTCAGCCATGGTGGCTGCTGTTCAGCTTCTGGTCCAGAATTGGTGTCCGTTGGTCCAGCAATGCTAGCTGCAGGTCTGGCAGTGCTGGCTGCTGGTCAGTGGTGGCAGCTGCTGGTCTGGTGGTGACGACTGCTTTTCTGGCAGTGGCAGCTGCTCATCCAGCAATGGTGGTTGCTGTTCTACCGATGGCAGCTGCTGGTCCAGTGGTGATGGCTGCTGGTTTGGTTGTGGTTGCTGTTAGTCTGTCTGCTGGTCTGGCCGTGGTGGCTGCTGGCGGGGGAAGTGTTTTGGCTACTGTTTTGGCAGTGGTGGCTTCTGGTGCTGTTTTCCTCCTGCTCACCAAGCTGGCGTCCAGCACTCTGCACCCTGGCCGTCGTCCTGCTCGCTGACAGCAGTGCAGACTCTGCTAGGCCCCTCCATCATCTTGACTGGTGACAGAAGTTCAAATTCTGCAAAGTATAAAGTGAAAGGGGCGGTGCACTGGTATGCCGCCTCTGTCTCAACAGAGGGAGCTTCTTCCGAGACCAATTGGGCAATGTGTGGGTGGGATGCCGCCAGGCATTGCTGGGCTGTCGAACATGCTTTTGCTGAAACCAGCTTCTGACAGCTGGAGCCTCAGGCTTTCGCCTGCTGCCACTGCATTGCTTGGACTGGGTAATTGTTTGGGCCATCAATGTCTGAATTTATAACAGGCAAACAATCTGGTGGTTCAAAACAACAGTGTGTATTCTGTAGCTGACACATGTTTCGACCGTCCTGTGTCCTTATCAAAGCTGAGGTGGGCATGAATAAAAATGGTATATGTGAGAAATTGTGGCACCCGAGTTATGTGTCCAAAGTGGAAAAAAAGACCCCATGGCCAGGTGAATAAACCAAACAGTGTTCATAATGTACATAAATACAAGTGAGAACCGTGTAACCATCATAACATTGATAATGTCATCCAATAGTAATGAGTCAGATAAAGAACAATCAAGGTTGGATTCAAGATAATGTGAGCATGAGGAGGGAAGCAGAGAAGATGATGTCCCAAATAATTACTTATCCAGTGCATATAATAAGGACTCTTTAATGTACAATTGTGGAAACCTTACTTGAGAAGGAAGGGCACCGTCTCACAAGAACCCCCTGTAGGGACCTCGCAAGATCACGCAACCGCAAGATTTCCAACACAACCCACAGAGGGAGCCGTGAAAGGCACAAGCTAGCGATCCTGAAGGCGCCAGAGCTCCAGAGCAGGTCAAGCTCCCAGCGCTCCTCCTCACCAGGAACCTAAGACTGCCCCTGTGCCTGAGGGCAGCCCAGGACACTGTTGTCCAGCACCATATAAACTTCCTTGCTCATGAACATTCAAGGAATCTTGTTCTCAGTTAATTGCAAGTTATTACCTTGACAAATAAAGTTGTCAACTACAGCTGGCTGATTCCTCATTCATTATACCAGACCCCCACACATGCAGCAGGGTCTATCCACTTTTTCTTTGATCAGCGCAGTGAGTGCCCTTATTCTAGTGCTCCGACATTGGTTTGGTTCATTGCTTGGAGAATGCATCAATGCCTGCTCCTCCGCAAATCTCAAGTAGTGATGTGCTGCTCCTGCTGCTCAGAGGCGCCACCAAGGGTTGGCCAAGTGGGGCCACGGCCACCCTTATAAAAACACTGCCCCCCCCACCGGCCCGTCTGCCAGTTCTGAGTTTGAGTGTGCCACCACAGTGACCTCATCAGGCCACCCCTATGAAAAATGTGTGGGGGCGCCACTGCTGTGATGGCTGCAGGCGGGGAATCGCCTCCTGCCTGCATCACTGAAGGAATGAATAAAATGTGAAAACGGAAAGGTACAGAAGTGTGGTTGAAAAGGTGAGGGGAAATACATGGGGAACTGAGGGAGGGGAAAGGGAGTAAAATGGAGTACAAAGTGAAGGGTAATGAGGGGGGAGGGTGAACGTGATGCAGTGATGCTGCTGCTGCTTCTCCTGAGGCGCCTAACCTGAACTGGCTCTTCTCCAACTGGCACAGGTTGGGTGGTGACTGGCCCCGGCAGGGGAGTTGCTAGGCCTGGAAAAGACCCGGGGCTACGCTGGTGTCGGAACTGTTGGGACTGGGGGCTAGCTAGTCTTTTGGCTGTAGCTCCTGAGATTCTATCCGGGGCTACAACCAAAAGATATGGGGCTATAGCCCCCTTAGCCCCCCCCCCCCTAGCAACGCCCCAGTGACTGGGAGGTGAAGTTCATCGCCAGGGACACACAAGCCAACTAATCGCTTTGCTTCACCGAAGTGTCTGGCCGAGCGAAGTGTGAAGCTATGCGCACGCGCACAGTAACCGAAACTAACGTTCTGTCAGATGCAAAGCGTGGCGCGAAGCACATACACAGGCCAGAGAGACAAACACTTCACTTTATCCGAAATTAACCTTGGCCAGAAGCGCATGCGCAAGTGAGAGAAAGACATGCTTTGCTACACATGAAGCGAAGTAATACGTAGATTGCACATGAAACGATGAAACAAAGTGAAACACGTGGAAAATTGTGGGATGACTGTGCACATGCATGATTTTCTGCATGAGTGGTAAGGATGACATTTTCCATGTCACGTTTGCAAGGGAAATTTTGCTTCGCGTTGAGCAAGCATTTACGGCAACGCAATACAAAGCAAAATGCTGAAATGTTGTGACTCTGTGCTTTCACTTTTGAGCCAGACCGTGTGGCGTGCAGACTAAATACAGGTGTGCAACATTTCTGCTTCGACTTCTGAGCAAGTGAAATTTAGGTATGTGAGCACTGTAGTTTAAAGAAGGCCGCCGCATAAGATGGCTCCTAGTAGCCACTTTATCACAAACTGGTTTACATCTCTTCTGCAAATCAATAACACACCCCCTCTGGCAAGCACAATGGCGGCCACGAGACACCTAGTTTGCCTAGTGTTTGTGCCAACCCAGTGGCGAGGGTTGCTAAGATATGCAGACCAAAGTGGAGACGTTTGGTTCCCAAGCTTCCGCTTTTTTTCACAGTGGCTGAAGAGAATAGCCCCTTCTCACTACAAGGGAGGGGGCTGCAGATAGTGGCAGGTCATAAGAGGCCTTATATTGCCTCTTTATGATAGATTTTGGCTTAATTTCATTAATTTGAATGCAGCCATTTTGGGGATATTAGGCTGGCAAGGTATTTTCTTGCCACTACCATATAAAGTCATGAAGGGGGAAGGAAACTTTTAAATGTGTTGCTTCTCGTGTTGGTTCTACACCTGGATTATCCCTTATAACAATCTTAAAATCACAGTTTAGGGAGCCGTTTGGTGGTCTGGCCATCAGCTTGACACTGCCATTAGGCCACCATTGGATGAAATAGTGGTTGGGTTGCCTGTTGTGGGTGTAACCCTTGTGGTGAACTCCCTGAATTTCCCATTCTAACCTTTAGGGGATAGTGGGTCGTAGAGTTAGGGGTGGCAGAGGCGTTGCTAGGGGGGCTGAGTGGGCCATAGCCCTGAGTCTTTTGGTTGTTGCGCCTGATAGAAGCTCAGGGTCTACAACCAAAAGGCGAGCTAGCCCTGAGTCCTGACAGTCCCGACATTAACATAGCCCCAGATCTTTTCCAGATCTTCCCAAGGTGCTTCCCCGAGGGTGGATGAGGTGGGATCCCGCAAGCCCGCTACCGCTCAGGAAATGTGGTGGGCCTTTTTGGACCGCCAGAAGAGAGAAAGGAATATGTTGGAACTATGAGTCCCAAAATGCATGCTTAGCTACTTAACAACCCAAACCAGTCCGAACTGTATTCAGTCCGGAGGATCACGGTGCAGGATCCGGTCACGGTGCAGGATCCATGCTAAACACATAACTGAAGCCTTAATCGGGCTTGTGAGATCAGGGGACAAGAAGTTGAGAGGACATGACACTTCCTGAACATAATAAGAATGAGAAAGTATGAGGCCTGCAGAGCTTCGGCTCCAGAGATTTTCTGACCGTTTCGCTATACTTAACAGGACGTACCCAGGTAAGAGCAAGGAGGCTCGGCACGCAGCACGCCACCATTTTAGGCAAGATGTTGGGGCAGACCCAACAACATGGCTGTGTAATGCTGTAGTTCGTGCTGTGAGGTAATCCAAAATGGCGCTGCCAACCACACCGCACTTTAAGGCCTGAACAAGGACCATGGAAGCCAATCGACACCCTCAACTAATTAGTCAATACCAACAAGAGGGTAACGAGGGCGAGACATTACAGAAGAAGGAATAACCAATTGAATTCCCATATTCAAACCCGAAACACCAACAACCAATGTAGAAAGAGGGAGGAGACCCAGCCCATTGGGAGGAGTATAAAAGTGACTAGGGAAACCCAGTCAGGGTGTGTCCGTCTCTGTTCTACTGCCTTGCTGCAAGGTGAGTCTGTGGGAAAGGAGGATTGTGAAAGGCCTGCTGCCAGAACCAAGAAATCGAAGGTGTGGAGAGCTGCCACCTTGCAAGCCTGGAGGAGGAAGGCTGACCAGAAGGGCACAGCAACCCCTTTCAACTCCTTAGGGGAAATGAAGAGCCAGCGTCTCAGGCTTTCCACCAGATCGCTAGGGGAAGATAATGGAGGATGGATATTCCCGTGTCTGAATAAAGCGGCTGGTGAAGAATCTTGAAGGTCGGGGAGAAACCTATTGCCATTCCTACACTGAAGGTCTGGAAGAAGGCCTGTTGTGAATCTTGAAACCCCAGGACTAAAGAGAGGCCTGCTTTGACTTCTGAAATCCAAGGCCTACCAGAGACTTCAGTTGTGAATCTTGCAACCCAAGGCCTAGGAGAGAGTCCTGCTGTGAATCCTGACACAAAAGGCCTACAGGAGAGGCCTTCTGGGAATATGGAAATCTGAGGCCCATAAGAGGACTGCTGTGAAATTGCTGAAACACAAGGACTGGGAGCATCACTGCTGTGATGCTTGGAATACACAGTGTGGGGGGAAAATATTCTGAGAAGCCTGAAACACAAAGTCTTGGGAAAGGACCTGCAGAGAGTTTTGAAACGCAACGGTCTGGAGAAAGGCCTGATGAGCAGCCTGAAAACCAAGGTACTTATACATTTTTTGGCCCTTAAAAAGTAAACATCTTGAGTTAGACTGATGCGATTTCTAAAATTTCAGAGGATGCACTTCATTTGGCATGAACTTGACCACATCAGTTGCCTGCTTAATGTGGTGTACTTTCATGGAAGGGAACAAAGATTACACAGGAATGCATTTTTCCATGTAAAGGTTTATGTAAACTTAACTACAGAGTCTCGCTAGGTCAAGGCTTGTATCCCAGAGGATCCACAAGGGGGTAAATTGGGCTCTGACCTTATTTGCCGGCGAGGACTAGAAGCCACTTTGAGTGGCTTGGCGGTGCTTGAGACATTGCTGAGAGCCATGGCCAAGGAAAAGTGGCCGGGGGCCCTGGCTGCAGGTGATGGCCAGAGGCCCACAGACTCCAAGTAGAGGCAAAGTGGCTGTGGCCAGACCCAATGGCTACTTTGCGTAGGGCTGTGGCCATGCCAAATGCCTACTTTGCGTGGTCATGCTCCCTGGTAAAGTTGCAAGTGGCCCATGGACCTGCTATGGGGAAAAGTGGCAGTTGGGTCTTGCCACAGGACAGGCAAAGACCAATGGCCACTTACGGTGGCTTCACAGAGATTGAAGCATGGCAATAGACCATGACCCAGGCAATGTGGCACTGATCATGTTAGCAGGCCATGGACTGTGACCCACCGACCTCCAAAGGAGGTCAAGTGGCTACTGGGCTGGGAGAGAGACCAGCCCCTCTAACTAATGTGGATAGCTTGGTGGGATCTGGCAACGTCTGGCCACTGGCCTACAGTCACACCCATTGGTGTCTTCATGTGGCATTGGTCATTGCCTGTGGCAACACTACTTTGCGTGGCTTACATATGTCTGTTGAATGGCCAAAGGCCACGCCTGGGGAAAGTGGAAGCAGGCAATTCCCAGTGGCCAATGGAACGTCAATGGGGGTAGGTGACCAGTGGCTCTGGCCAAATGCAGTGCCAGGCTCAGTAGCTGCTGAGGTGGCACTACAAGGTCTGTGGCATGGCCTAAGTCTGCGACCCAGGTAAAGTGGCCATTAGCCATGTCTGCAGTTCACGGCGAGTGGTCCACAGACCTGCAATAAATGTAATTCTTTGGGCAAAGTGGCCATCAGCCATGGCTCGGTGGCAGCCTCTGGTGGCTTTGTGGAGAGTGGGGTGAGGCTGATGGCCAAGCCCCAGGGCAAAGTGGCTACTGGTTGTAGTCACGGCTGCAGGGTGCACCCAGTGGGCCCACTGGTGTGCTCAGAGGTTCCCAGGAAAGAGCTAAAGGCTCTGCCCTAACCCATTCAAATTGCCCCCGGGGATGGCTTTAGGTGCTGTAGATATGATCTAATTTATTATTTAAAAAACATTGAAATCCAGTGAAAACACTTTGGTTAAAGGTCCATTGTGGTTAAGGTTCACATAATAAAACCTTATTAAATCCAGTGAAACGTGTCTCAAAGGGATGTTATGGTTGCTGCGCAAGAAATTGAATCCCCACAAATCTGCAAATTATGGTTAATAATTGCCTACTGCTGTAGTAAAACAACCACAACTCATCGCCGGTCGACCAATGCTCATGATGCGTAATGCACCAACAGCATGCAAGTAAACCCACTTGCAACAGGACTTGAGCAATGAAACAAAGCTAAAGAAAAAAATAGAGTACCCCAACTGGTTTGGATCAGATAAAATTTAATGTGAGGGACAACACAAAACTAATACAGCTCAACAAATGTATAGATTAAAGAGAAGTCCCAATTGTCAGAGTGGATGACAAGCAGTGCATGGCAGCGGCAGAGTTATGGTTGTTTCACGGTGGCAATGGTGCAAGTAGGGCGCCTTAGAAACCTTCACGATCACATCCCTTTAAGAAAGTTTTTTTCTGTATTTATAGTATTTCAGCTCTTCATTGCATGTGCCCTTTTCTTCCAACTAAAATGAACTACTTAATCAAATTTCAAAATACAGCACTAACACTACATTTTTCATGTATTATTCAGCCTTATATTTCAGCATATAATTAGAAATCTTCAAAATAGCACGCTCCATTGTGGTATTACTTCCTCTTTGAAAAGACGCCACAGAACGTCCTCTGTGGATGCTATTAATGTTATCAAACAGAAAAAGATGTCCTGGGAGTGGACCAAGTTTTATCAAGAGAATGTTGTGTTAATCTCGTTTCCACCACTTGAATTCAACCAAGTGTAAACTGTGCGGCTGTGGAGGCTGTACATTTCCTTTCCTGCCTTTGGATATACTTTAGAGTAAATGGCCTATGTTGATGGTTTGGTTCACCAATAATAGTCTTTCCTACTTTTTCAATGCATACAACCATATCAATTGGCCACCATGTTTACTTGTAATATAACTCTTTTCAATCCAAAATGCTCATCTCCCCACTGGTCTCCATTGACGATGCATGCAGGTCCTCTCTGCTTCAAATAAGCAACCAGCCAACATTGGGCCAGATTAGGATCCCTGATCATGAGTGCTTCACCGATCCCTAACCATGAGTGCTTCACCGATCCCTAACCATGAGTGCTTCACCGATCCCTAACCATGAGTGCTTCACCGGGCACCTTTACCAGGTCAATGATAGTAAACTCCTGCACATCCCATCACAATGTGACATATTTTGTCAGCTAGCGTTGTTACCAATGACAGTGTGTGAAGGGTGCTTTCCACGGTTCTGTGTATGTGTGCCGTAGAAGTTCTGATAATCCAGCGCCATTAATCCGCACCGATCATTTACTCTCAATGATATCCAAAGGCGATCAATTTATGGCTGCTGCACTCAAGGCAAAACCCCTGGCATACAGTGGAGTTTACACTCATTGGATTACTGGAAATCAGACCAAGACAACAGAGACCACGGCCTTTCCTTGCTAGAATCTTTCCCGGACATCGTTCTAGGTCTGGCTGAACTCAGCTAGAACTACTGAACTAAGAGCAAAAGGAACATTAAGAAAAGGTCTCTCGCGTGCCAAAAAGCAGTCATATGATACAACGAGAGTGTGCACCAGGTTTACACAGGTTATTCGACATCTCACGTGACAAGGCATAAAGGCAGAAGGGATTCCCCTTTCCAATGTCTTTAGACCTCCACTGGCCTTCTCTGAAAGAACACACTGATTTGCAAATATCCCATGCCCTCTCCACTCACAGTGCTCAACCAATGAGAGTCTCCGTATGTACACTTATGGGCAGGTCTCTGGGGGCTGAAGAGGATGCGGTTTCATCCGTGGCTCGCCATTTTCCCCTCTGTGAAAGTTGCATTATGGTAGATACTAGAGTCATGGAGGATATGCCTGCCAAGTGATGCAGAGTGAATTCTTGTATGTGTGTTATAATGTGTCCAGAAGAGCATGGAATAAGTTGATAGTACAGGGCTGAAAAGTAATTTCTTCCAAGAACCCTTCACAATATTCTGTGATATTTAGCTTGCTTGGGCTAAAACAGCTAGCTTTCCCCACAATGCGCCGTTTTCGTCCACTGCAAGACCTGACACCAGATTATGTGCGCCATCACTAGACAGAGGTCTCCCGAGTTCTATTCTGACTTCCTCAAAGACAAACTGCAGAACACAAGATTATAATTAAGGGTATCTGAATGAGTGAACACAAATGGGCGCGAGGGCCTATCCCCGGGCCCTCAGGCCCTCTAAGGATGTCCCAATCTAATTAATATGCAGTATCCGATTGCCCTGATTGCTTCTACTTTCAAAATGTACAATATCAGTGTTGTAGCGCCTAACTCACTTCTTTACAAACTATAACCAGCAGGTATTTTCACCACCCTTGCTTAGGGCACACCTTGGTGAAGATATTCTCACGCTCACCCACACGGGTCACTCTCATAGGCCACCCTCGTGGGCCAGGTGGGAATACCTTTTCCGCTACTATTGCCAAGTATTTATTCCCCCTTGCATAGGGTTTTCTCATGTGTTGGTAATCTTACCTACGAGCCACGGGTTGCCCCTGCGGTCCAATGCTGTTGGCACATAATGAATGGTTGGTCATATGCGCCCTGGTCTTTGGCTTCTGTCAGGTCTGATAAATAGCCATGAGCAGGCTGGCAACTTTCCTTGTACATCCATTGAGTGTTGTCTCCACTCCTGGCCCACTCTGGCCTCCCCCTGCCTTGAGTTCGGTACACTGGTCTGCTGCAACATTTATTGGGTCTATTAGTGTAATAATCCAATACGGCTCATAAGGGGTGCTCTTTGAATGGCCTCCCGCTGAACTGCATAGGGTTTGCCTCAATTGCCTAATGGCGTTCCCCAGTGTTTGGACTTTTCCACTTATTTTGAAGGTGTTAGAACAGCGATCCTTCCCTTACATAAAGTGTTTCAATTAGGTTTAGCTGAGCAGTGGCCAATGTCTCAAAGCAGCCATCTGCCATTTTGTAATTGAGGCAGATTTTTCTGTTAAACTGCAACACAGAGTGAATATTGCTTGCGTTTGTTCGGATGTATACTAATTTACCTTTTCACAATTGATTGCGGGAGAATTGACCTTCTGCACAATTGATCGTGAAATGAAGGTCAATTAGGACATATACCCTACCCAATCCCATTATATTATTTATGAACCCAAACCCATCCCACACATATATATATATATATATATATATATATATATGTATATATATATATATATATATATATATATATATATAGTAAAATAAAGATAAAGGTCAATTGTGCAGAAGGTCAATTAGGACCACTATTATTAGGCCAATTAGGACAAAATGTCAATTGAAAAGGTAAATTTGGTTAATACCGTTTGTTCCTGCCTGTACCATTCAGGATCTTCACAAGGTGAGGGCTTGGTTCTCTCCAAAGAAGCCTCCCTGGAAGCAGGTGTGCTGCTCAGGGAATAGATTAAGGTTACTGATGCAAGCAAGAGACCAGACTACTTGACTTGTGTGGTTGGCTCAGGGTGCTTTAATGGAAATCAATACAAACCTGGGGCCCACTAGTCTTTGGCTCTAAAGCTTAAGTGGTTCCTGCACCCTCCTTATCTCGGGTTCTGTGGACACCTATCTGCATCCTTATTCTCTGAGTTTACCCTCTCACTTGGACTGCTCCTGTAGACGAAGCTGGGTTTCTCTGAGTAGTTAAATAGGGCAAACCTCTTTGCAGGTCTTAGGTAGAACTAAGGAGGCAGTTCCTTTACCACAGCTCCAGTCTGTTTGAGTAGCGCCTCGCCACCTCACTCTCCCAGGTTCCCTCAGCTTCTCACTGTTCTGTACCTGTCTCTTCTAAATGTCCCACCGTGTGATCATTTCTCCTGCCACTATTTGTTTGTTTGTTTTATTCATTTGTAGTGCGCGCCAGACCCAAGGGTATCAGAGCGCATGAGCAACAATATTCTCAGCTTCGTTACATTGCTGTTCAACAATTACAAGTATATACAAAGGTAATACAGGTACAAGTACGAGGCGGATGCACTAACAACAATTTACAAAATGTACATAGGGGAGGCGTAGATAGGGTGAGGTTAATAATCATTTTCCTTTATCCAGAGAATATAATTGCGCCTGAAGTGAGGGTAGGTTTGGGCTGTCCTTAAGGTGGGTGGCAGGGAGTTCCAATGTTGGACCGCTTTCACCTGGAAGCTATTCCCTCCAGTTTTGGATCGATTAAATCTAGGCACTGTGAGGAGGTTGGAATTTGCTGTTCTGGTAGATCGTTTGGGGGTGTGTCTCTTAAATCTGTCTACAAGGTAGTGTGGGGCTGCATTATACCTTCAGATCAAGGTCTTCACCTTACACCTTGAGCACTCCTAGCTAGCCTCCTCAAACCTTTCTACGGTATCTCTATTGGTACCTGTTCTTCTCCAACCTCCTCCTTTTCATTTTCTAATCACCTCATCCTGATGTTCCCCTCGCTTTGCCTTCTCTGTTCCAATATCCTCCAGATGTTTACCCGCCTTCTCATCTAATCCTGCAGCCTCCTCCTGCTGTTCACCAACCTCCTCCAGATGTTCAACCACCTCTCCTTATCTTCTACTGCCATCTCATTCTCCCTGTCTAGTCTCCAACTTCCAACAACTGACCCTACATCCTTCCAATGTTGCCAATTTGCACCAACCGCCTGCCACAACATGTCCAAACACCCACACGTCCTTACTCAGAGCCCAGGCTCATATAACTCCCTACATCCTCCCTGTGGGCTTTACTCACCAGGACGGTCTTTAGCTATGTGGGTGAATTGATGAGGGTCTGACTCTTAGTTTGTCTTCCTAATCAACTTGTGAACATAGCTGAACCAATTAAAAAGTATTTAAACCACTGGCCTGCTATCTTGGGTTTAATAAATGTGATTGACAGGGTCTGCAAAGAGCTCCGGTGCTGTGGTGTGCTGCTCCACTGCCTGCAGTATTTAAAGATACTAGTGAACGTGGGATACATGCTTTCATCCCTCCCTCTTCTCCGGTGATTGCTCTATTGTTGGAGCGAGCACTGCAGCCTTTGTCAGAGCTGTTGGTGGTCCTTTCCTTGATCACTCTGCGAGCCACATGAGACCTTTTTGTGAATTTCCAGAGGCCTGCGTGAGCCTGCGTGAGCCTGCAAGTGCGGTTGTGCAAGAGTCCACTGAGGGATCCTGATGTTGTTCTGGGCTGCAGTGTGGGATAGTGATTTATCAGGCAGTATACTCTATAGTTGCTAAGAAATGGCTGAGCTGAGAATCGTTTTCTTAATGGAACAGTGTCAACAGAATGGCCTATCAGAGAAGGGCATTGGCTTGTCCACACGTTCACAGTGCTGCAAGAAAGGGTGGAGTGGTTGTTGATCCTTACTGAGCCAGGGTCTCTAGGTGGACACTTAACAAGCCAGTATCATTGTGGAGTTCAATGTGACTGCCCCATGACGCATGACGGGGGATAGTACGCAGTGACCAGGGGTTCCTCCAAATACCAATCTGGGGTCCATTATCCTCTAATCCTGGGGAGGCACTCGGCCCCGTTGGTCACTCTACTAGAAGTCACCAGAAGCAGGCAGGGGACTTTGTCACAATTCTCCCCTCTTCCTTCTGACCCCCTTCTCCACCAAGTATCTAGCTAGGAAGCCTCCCTATATAAAAGTGAAAAAGGAATAAGGCTGGAGGGTGAGGAGCCACCTTATTACTCTTGGGTGAGTTTTTGTTGTCCTACATAACAAAGTCAATCGGGCATGATTTGTAGTAAAGGTAAACCTGTGTCCTGTAAGGTGATACTTTAAGGTTTCAGTGGCCTATCGAATGGGTAAGGACACCAGCTCAACAGTTACATATTTTCTTTTGTGGAGGCGAAGGGCGATCAGAGAACCAGTAACCTTGTGAGGGCTTGGTAATCGTGAGGTCTAGCATTATCTTTGACTTCTTCCTCCATAGCCTTCTGGTGAGCCTTGGGGAAGCTGTAGTCCCACAACAAAACACATTTTCCTGGAAGAGTCTCAATGAAATGTAGGAAACCTCCAAGTCCAGGCCAGTCCACTAAGACGTTGGAGAAGTGTCCTGGGTAGATTTGCATTTCTTTCGTCTAGTCGGTGATCAGGATTTTTCTATCAGTTTCATAAAAGCAGCAATAAATGTCTTTTGCTAACACTAAAAGTGGCATAAACTGGGTTCTTCAGGATTCTCCAGGCTTCCAGCCAGTTCACACAATATACTTGGTTGGCTTCCAGCAGGCGTCTTCCTGGACACAGTAATTAAGATCGCTGAGTGCCTGTCATTTTGTAAGGTCAATGGCACTTAGTCAACAGCTGATTTCTGATGGCAAAAGTAAAACAAGCAGCACCAGATCACCTACTTTTGATTTCCTGACTTTGGCCTTTATGTAATACATACACTTTGTTTTTTTGTTGGCTGGTCTGTAGGTGTTGCTGCCTAGTTTATGGACCAGGCATAATCCCTCTTGAGTGGCCTATCAGAACTCCTGGATCTCCCCCTCTGTGGTGCCTTGGCCTTCCCACCTTTCCTTCATAATATCAAGGATGCTTCAGGGCTCCCTCTCATGCAGCAACTCTAACAGGGAGAATCCAGTGGACTCTTACTGTGTTTTCCGGTTGGCGAGGAGGGCACATAGAAGTATGGCATCCTCTGAGACTAATTTCCTATACAAATCTTGATTAAACTGTTCCATCAATCCACTGGTCTGAGGATATATCCTGAGGTACGGAGGGTATCCATTGGTAGGACTATCTTTAGCTGGGACATACATTGAGTTTCTTTGTTAGTGAGGCTCTCCTCTGGGAACCCGAACCAATAGGGCACCAGATGTTTTAGGATGCTCTAGGTATCAAGTAGAATAGTCTAGGACCACTAGAATGTATTTGTTGCCATTATTAGAGGGATTTGTAGGGTCCATATGATGTCCATTATGGAAAAGGGTAACTCAAGAATGGGCAGTGGTTGTAGTGGTTGTAGAGGTGCCTTCCCCATGCCATTCAGTGACATTTCCTAAAATGGGCCATTGTGAGCAATATTTGTGGATATGCTGATATACCACAGGCAAATTAATCTACTTGGCACCTTTTCCTGGGTTGTTGCAGGGCATTTCTGACATGTGGAAAGGTGCAAATAAGCCTTATCTAATACTTCTTTCTGGAACCATTGGGGAACCAGGCTTCCGTATCTTGTTTGTCCATCTCATTTCACATTATTCATGACCCTGTACAAGAGCCCATTTTCTTCACACAGTAGGGCCCCACCATCTGTCTCCCTCCCACTTCAGCTGGTATTGTAACATCGAAAGGGGCAAGAAGAGAGGGATCACTACTCTTAGTTGTTGCAAAATCTGGTTCTAAGAGGAGCTTCGATGGATCATGCGCACCCTCCAGCGGGTTCCAGAGTGAGTCTGGCTAGTGCCCCGTTCCAACACAGATTCCCTGCTTCTTGAGAAGGTCTTAGGCAGAAGGAGAAACCAATCCCTCCTTCATCAATATTGGTCATTTCCAGGGACTAGAGCTCCTCCGTTTAGGTTGACTTTGTCAGACTACTAACGCGGCTATGGTCCCTACAGTAAAGCTGGCATACTCGCCGCATTGCCGGCTGCATATGCCCCATCCAAGATGGTGTTGCGCATGGACCTTGCACAAGATGTTTTCAGCAACGCAGACCTTCCCAAGATGGTGGTGTTCACAATGGATGCGCTGGGAGACCCGGTGGCATTCAGAGATGCCACATACAGATATAATCTGCAGGAAGGTATGGTTTCTTGCGTCGCTATGCTCCGATGAGCCAAGACTCTTCCTTCCTATTTCTGTGTTCCTTGTCTCCTGCTCCTGTTAGTCACCCTCTTTCCCTGCCTGCAGTCCCCCTCCCTACTCTAGCTTGTTCTGGACTCTGCCTGTTCTGCAAAAGCTCCAAATCCCCTGGAGGTTTACTGCTTTTCCTGTTGCCTGAGGATCCTGACATCTACATTCTCACATGGGTTTTGTCCCCCTCGAGGGCTTACTTTGGGATTCGCCTTTTGGGTACACCAGTCTGTCCAGACCGTCTATCGGGCAGTCAGGTTCTCATTAGGTGACTTTTCTTGGCATCCTAATCCCTATCCTATATGCTGCAGATCCAGTTTCCATCCCAGTGATGTGCAGGTCAGTGCACGTCCTAAGAGGCATGTACACCTCACATACCAACTGAGCAATGGCGTTCCCTTGCGTGCAGAAAAGTTCTGAGCCATGATAGTCTCAGTCATGTTGCCGACCCCAAAGTCAGTTGTACATTTCCCAACCAAGCATGCCTTTATAGAAATCCACCAATAGGTTTTCTTTAGCAAGACCCTTATGAATACTCTGAAGACCAGAGCTCCCGCATCCTTGGAAATAGCTACATCGTCCACACTTTTAAGGTCGAAGCTAGCTGCATTAGGCGTGGCTTTGGCAGGGAGCCTAGCCTTCCAGGACGTCTGTACAGTCTGTAATCTAGAATGTGGATGTCATAGATCAGCAGCTTCCAGTACATCCTTTGTGCATCTCACTTCTAACAGCATAGGTCATATAACCCAGTGGGCGGCACACAGCACTAGTAAAAGAGGATGATTTGTAGCATGTTTTATTCACAACCAACCCTTCCATCTATCCCCAAACAGTCCCACATTGGCTTACAAAGCTTCCTTGTGTACTTCAAATATCTTTCTTTCAATCTTGAGAGGTTCCTGCACTCTTGTTCTCTTAGGCTCTCTGGTCTCCTCTCTCACTTTCATGCTTAAGGCTTTCCTGCACCCATCTTCTCTCTGCTCATTCTCACACTTGGGTGGATCCTGTAGACATTGCTGGGTTTCTCCCAGCAGCAGCTGGTGTATGGTGAAATTCTGAGCAAGGCTCAGGGAGAAGAAAGTTGGCAGTTCTCTCCCACTTTAGCATGCAGTTTGGGTAGGGCATTGTGACCTCTGTCTTCTGGGGTCCTGACTTTTACTCTCTCAGCACCTCCTTGCTCTGTGTCTGTCCCTGCTCAACATTATACTACATGCTTGTTTCTCCTACAATCATGGATCTCACCCCTTCAGATCTGGGCCTTCCCCCTCACACCACTTTGGGCACAGATGGCCACCTCGGCCCTTCCTATGCTGTATATTTGCTCCTGGCATTCACCAAACCTCCTCTTTATTGTTTACTCCCACCTCCTCCTTGTGTTCACTACCCTCCACCTCTCCCTCTTTTACAACCTCCTTCTGTTATTCATCAACCTCTTCCGGATGTTCACCCAGCTCTTATCCATCTTCTCCAATGACCTTCTCCTGCTATTCTTCAACCTCCTTCAGATGTTCACCCAGTTCCTCCTTATCTTCTCCTGTCACCTTCTCTCACCTCTAGTGTCCACCTCCTCTTAAAACACCTGCCACAACCTCATCCCAGTGTTGCCAACTCGCATCAACCACCTGCTACAGTTGTCTACTACCATCTACTCTGCCTGAGAGACGGATCTTATATAGCCATTTAACCTCTACCCGTGGGATGAACTCTCTGTGGAGCTCTGCAGTTGGGTTGGCGAATTGATGGGGGACTAGCATTGGCTAAAGTCAATGGGCTTCATTATGACCCTAGCGGTCCCGTAATGAAGGGTGCCGGTACGAGACCGGCACCCTTCATTACGGGACACCCTATTACGAGGTTCCCTTTGCGGGACCGGGTAAGGACGCCTGGTAAAACCAAGCGCCCGTAGCGAGTCCCGCTAGGGGACCAGGGAGCTAATAACGGGCCCATTATTAACGGGCCCATTATTAACGGGCCCGTTATTAGCTCCCTCCCCATTCCCATTGAGCGCTATGGGGGCTCAATGGGAATGGGGAAGGGTTTTTCCAATGAGGAACCCGGTACTGGAGCCCGGTATGGAGGCCCAAAGCCTTTAACTGGCTGGCCCACAATCATGGAATTCATAGTCGTTATTGGCATGGTCTGCAAGGAACAGGAACTTTTTTTTTTCTCCTTCACTGCCCCCAGTATTGAGATAACTAGAAAGAGTGGGAAATGTGTTCCATTTCTCCCACTTATCTGGTGATTGCTGTGCTCATGAAGCAAGCACTGCCGGCTTTGTCAGAGCCATCCGTGGTCTTTCGCAAACTTGCTCCATAGGTTACATAGGAGATTTTTGCAAACTCCCAGGGCCTGTGCAAGCCCACACAAGAGTATGCAGAGGGGACCCGTCTTTGTTGTACCTGTTCATGGACAGTGATTTCTCACACAGTGTACTCTATGTTGCTCGGGTTTGGCCGAGAGTCTACTTTTGTTAAAAGGGCAGGGGCTTTGTTTGCCCCAGGCTGATAAAAGGGGTGGGTTGTTGACCTTTGCTGAGCCAGGCTGGCTCTAGGATGTGGCTGTCTGTGCAGATTGGTGGTTGGCAGAGGGCTGTATCTTCAGATTCTTCCAATGGGGGTCTTGGCCTTGATAGGCCGCTCAAAATGAAAGACATAGAGGAAACGTTTAAAAAAGCACTACTCGTGTCAGGAAATGTTCTCAACATTAAATTGCCAATTAGAAGAATACACTCTCTGCCACAGACACTTCTAGGCTCCAGTCCAGCTCTCAAGAGGACCCATTGTGAGGACTTTGATGTCTTCCATTCTAATCAAGATGATGAATACAAGGAAAATGAGTCCTTCCAATTTAAGATGCCAAGCAGACCTGCTTCACGTAGCAACCTCTGCATTAGACTCTTGTGTGATGTAAAGTTATAGAATTGCAAAATAAGGGGGGGTTCTGGGAGTCCCTCTATCGGCACAAACACTGGTAATTGACCTGTTCTTGGGTGGATGGCCCACGGGAGAGTCTAAAACAAGTCTTTAGTTCACTGTCCCTTTCACAAAGGAGACAATTCCCCACATATCAGTCTTTGTCCTGCCCATGGGCAGTCCAGCACCGAAATCCTAGGCTATTCTCCTCTGAACAAGAGTACCAATAGCAACCGCATACACGTGCTTCAGCCTAGTCAGGCCTCATCAGTGAGTTGGAGCTGTGCCTCTCTAACAGTGAGCAAGGGGTCCACATTTGGATTCCCCTGGTACCTTAGGGTAACACCCAAAGTTACATAATATGCAAAACAAGGGGGGGGTTCTGGGAGTCCCTCTACTGGCCCGAACATGGCCCATTGACCAGTTCTTTGGTGGCTAGCTCCCGGGAAAGTGTCAACCAAGTCTTTAGCTCACTGTCTCTTTCACAGAGGAGAAATGTCCCCGGCATATCAGTCTTTGTCCTGCCCAGGGGCAGTCCAGCAGTGAAATGCTAAGCAATTATCCTCTGAACAAGAGTACCAACAGCAACCCCAGACAAGTGTTTCGGCCTAGTCCGGCCTCATCAAAGAGGTGGAGATGTGCCTCACTAACAACAGTGAGCAAGGTTTGCATTCCCCTGGTAACTTAGGGTGAGACCCAAAGTTACTTAATATTCAAAACAGAGGGGGTTCTGGGAGTCCCTCTACTGGCACGAGCACGGCCCATTGTCCTGTTCTTAGGTGGATGGCCCCCGGGAGCGTCTCAACCAAGTCTTTAGCTCACTGTCCCTTTCACAGAGGAGAAATTTCCCCACATATCAATCTTTGGCCTGCCCAAGGGCAGTCCAGCACCAAAATGCTAGGCTATTCTCCTCTGAACAAGAGTACGAACGGCAACCCCATACACGTGTTGCAGCCTAGTCAGGCCTCATCAGTGAGGTGGAGCTGTGCCTCTGTAAGCAAGGGGTCCACGTCTGGATTCCCCTGGTAACTTATGGTGAGACCCAAAGTTACTCACTATTTAAAACACAGGGTGTTCTGGGAGTCTCTCTACTCGCACGAGCATGACCCAATGACCTGTTCTTGGGTGGATGGACCCTGGGAGAGTCTCAACCAAGTCTTTAGCTCAATGTCCCATTCACAGAGGAGAAGCTTTCCTGCATATCAGTCTTTGTCCTACCCAATGGCAGTCCTGCACCGAAATTCTAGGCAATTCTCCTCTGAACAAGAGTACCAACAGCAACTCCAGACATGTGTTTCGGCCTAGTCAGGCCTCATCAGTGAGGTGGAGCTGTGCCTTTCTAAGAACAGTGAGCAAGGGGCGAACGTCTGGATTCCCCTGGTAATTAAGGGTGAGACCCAAAGTTACTTAATATGCAAAACAAGGGGGTTCTGGGAGTCCATCTAGCGGCACAAATATGGCCCATTGTCCTTGTCTTGGGTGGATGGCCTCTGGGAGAGTCTCAACCAAGTTTTTAGCTCTCTGTCCCTTTCACAGAGGAGAAGTGTCCCCACATATCAGTTTTTTTCTGCCCAAGGGCAGTCCAGCAGCAAAATGATAGGCAATTGTCCTCTGAACACGAGTACCAACAACAACCCCAGACACGTGTTTCGGACCTAGTCGGGCCTCATCAGCGAGGTGGAGATGCGCCTCTCTAACAACAGTGAGCAAGAGGTCCACATCTGGATTCCCCTGGTAACTTAGGGTGAGACCCAAAGTTACATAATATGCAAAACAGGGAGGTGCTGGGTGTCCCTCTATCGGCACAAACATTGCCCCCAGAGAGTCTCAACGAAGTCTTTAGCTCACTGTCCCTTTCACAGAGGAGAAAGTTCCCCGCATATCAGTCTTTGTCCTGCCCAAGGCCAGTACAGCACCGAAATGCTAGGAAATTCTCCTCTGAACAAGAGTACCAATAGCAACTCCAGACACTTGTTTCGGCCTAGTCGGGCCTCATCAGTGAGGTGGTGCAGTGCCTCTCTAAGAACAGTGAGCAAGGGGTGCATGTCTGGATTCCCCATATAATTTATGGTGAGACAAAAATGTACTTAATAGGCAAAACACAGGGGGTTCTGGGAGTCCCTCTACCGGCATGAGCACGGCCCATTGACCTGTGCTTGGGTGGATGGCCCCCGGAAGAGTCTCAACCAAGTCTTTAGCTCACTGTCCCATTCACATAGGAGAAATGTCCCTGCATATCAGTCTTTGTCCTGCCAAAGGGAAGTCCATCACGGAAATGCTAGGCAATTCTCCTCTGAACAAGAGTAACAACGGCAACCCCATACACACGTGTTTCAGACTAGTCGGGCCACATCAGTGAGGTGCAGCTGTGCCTTTCTAAGAACAGTGAGCAAGGGGTGAACGTCTGGATTCCCCTGGTAACTTAGGGTGAGACCCAAAGTTACTTAATATGCAAAACAAGGGGGTTCTGGGAGTCCCTCTACCGGCACAAATATGGTCCATTCTCCTTGTCATGGGTGGGTGACCTCTGGGAGAGTCTCAACCAAGTTTGTAGCTCTCTGTCCCTTTCACAGAGGAGAAGTGTCCCCACATATCAGTTTTTTTCTGCCCAAGGGCAGTCCAGCATTAAAATGATAGGCAATTGTCCTCTGAACACGAGTACCAACATCAACCCCAGACACGTGTTTCGGACCTAGTCGGGCCTCATCAGTGAGGTCGAGATGCGCCTCTTTAAGAACAGTGAGCAAGGGGTCCACATCTGGATTCCCCTGGTAATTTAGGGTGAGACTCAAAGTTACTTAATACGCAAAATAAGGGGGTTCTGGGAGTCCCTCTATCAGCACAAACAGGGCCCATTGACCTGTTCTTGGGTGGATGGCCCCTGGGAGAGTCTCGACCAAGTCTTTAGCTCACTGTCCCTTTCACAGAGGAGACATTTACCCGCATATCAGTCTTTGGCCTGCCCAATGGCAGTCCATCACCGAAATGCTAGGCAATTCTCCTCTGAACAAGAGTACCAACAGCAACCCCAGACACTTGTTTCGGCCTAATCGGGCCTCATCAGTGAGGTGGAGCTGTGCCTCTCTAAGAACTGTGAGCAAGGGGTGCATGTCTGGATTCCCCATGTAAATTAGGGTGAGACCAAAAGTTACTTAATATTCAAAACAGAGGGGGTTCTGGGAGTCTCTCTACTGGCACGAGCACGACCCATTGACCTGTTCTTGGGTGCATGGCCCCTGGGAGAGTCTCAACCAAGTCTTTAGCTCACTGTCCCATTCACAGAGGAGAAATGTCCCCGCATATCAGTCTTTGTCCTGCCCAATTGCAGTCCTGCTCCGAAATGCTAGGCAGTTCTCCTCTGAACAAGAGTACGAACGGCAACCCCATACACGTGTTTCGGCCTAGTCGGGCCTCATCAGTGCGGTGGAGATGTTCATCTCTAAGAACAGTAAGCAAGGGGTCCATGTCTTGATTCCCCTGGTAACTTAGGGTGAGACTCAAAGTTACTTAATACGCAAAATAAGGGGGTTCTGGGAGTCCCTTTAACGGCACAAACATGGCCCATTGTCCTTTTCCTGGGTGGGTGGCCTCTGGGAGAGTCTCAATCAAGTTTTTAGCTCACCATCCCTTTCACAGAGGAGAAGTGTCCCCACATATCAGTTTTGTTCTGCCCAAGGGCAGTCCAGCAGCAAAATGCTAGGCAATTGTCCTCTGAACATGAGTACCAACAACAACCCCAGACATGTGTTTTGGGCATAGTCAGGCCTCATCAGTGAGGTGGAGCTGCGCCCCTCTGACAACAGTGAGCAAGAGGTCCACATCTGGATTCCTCTGGTAACTTAGGGTGAGACCCAAAGCTACTTAATATGTAAAACAGGGAGGTGCTCGGTGTGCCTCTATCGGCACGAACATGGCCCCCGGAGAGTCTCAACCAAGTCTTTAGCTCACTATCCCTTTCACAGAGGAGAAAGTTCCCTGCATATCAGTCTTTGTCCTGCCCATGGGCAGTCCAGCTCCGAAATGATAGGCAATTCTCCTCTGAACAAGAGTACCAACAGCAACTCCAGACACTTGTTTCGGCCTAATCGGGCCTCATCAGTGAGGTGGAGCTCTGCCTCTCTAACAACTGTGAGCAAGGTGTGCATGTCTGGATTCCCCATGTAACTTAGGGTGATACCCAAAGTTACTTAATATTCAAAACAGTGGGGGTTCTGGGAGTCCCTCTACCGGCACGAACATGGCCCATTGACCTTTTCCTGGGTGGATGGTCCCCTGGAGAGTCTCAACCAAGTCTTTAGCTCACTGTCCCTTTCACAGAGGAGAAAACTCCCCGCATATCAGTCTCTGTCAGTTATATAGAGTTATACGATCAGTGCTGTGACAAGGGAGAGGTATGGAGGAATGATGATCACTCCTAATGAAAGCCATTATCAGCGGTCCAGTCCTTCCCCAAAAACTGAGATGAGACCGAAGCAAGCAGTAATGATGATCACTCCTAATGAGAATCACTGCAGCGGTCTAGGCTTTCTCAAAATACTATTGGACAGTGCCAGTATAAAAGCAAGCAAAGACTCAGTAAGTGTGAGAGATGTCTTCCCTGGAGTACCTGGCTGCACAAATCATTTGGTGTAGAAGAAAGGGGGAGCCTTTGCACCCCAATAGCTGGTGGAGAAATGGGGACCTCTGGGGAAACCCCAGGAACCGCTTGGGTGCTCAAAGCGGGGGTGAGCCACTGGGTACCAGCAGTGTGCCAGAGGGAAGCTGGAGGCTCCCTCACTGGGGAAGTGTAGCTGAAAGCAGGAGGAGTGCTCCAGCTCACGGCAGAGCAGGGTAATGGCGGTGCACACGAGTCCAGACAGCAACAGGGTGTAAGAAGACAGCCCAGTGAGCAATGACCTTTGGAGAGGCTCGCGGGAAGCAGAGCGGAGCGCGAGGAAACATGTTGTGCTTCCTGAAGGCGGCAGAGGCTAGTATGCCGTCCAGAGTACAGACGCGCACCGAAGATGCAGAGAAGCCATAAAGAGAAAGCTGATGAGCCCAGGGAAAGGGTTGGGACACTGAAGCACTGTCGGGCAGTGTAATGAAAGCCCTAGACAGTGGTACTGGGTTCTGGGACCCACAGTACGAACTTGTGGAAGGTCAAGAAGGGTCTGGGACCCACAGTACTAACTTGGCGAAGACCAAGAAGGGTCTGGGACCCACAGTACTAATTTAGGGAAGCAAAGTCTGAGAGAGGTCAAGTGGAGAGAAGGAGCACCCACCCAATCGTTATGTTAAAGGTTCTTGTATCACGTACTGTTGCCACCTGCCTGGTCACTTGGTGCTCTGACGGATCTGCAGTGCAAGCAGGGTGACAGGGTTTGTTAGTAGGACTGAGCAGGAAAAGAGCTGTGATGTGTTGTTGGCAGCTTCTGTTCGGAGAGACAAGTCACTGAGCGCAAGTGCATTTTTCGGTTGGTAGGTGTCATGTGGTGTTGCGTCCGATTGTGTATGGTTTGTTTCATTGTCGTGGTGTTGTGAAGTGTGTGCGGTTTGTGGTGCTGTAGAGGTATGAGTTTAAAAAGGCATGTGCAGAATGGTGAGTTTTTAGTACGGTTAGTTAGTGGCAATACATTTCCTACCCTAGATGGTCTGACTAAATGATATGAAATGATAGGTTATTTATAAAGTGCTTAATACCCAGAGGTTTCTAAGCACGGACCCAGGGATCGAACCTATGTTGCTCTGCGTCGTCTTGCTTCCAAGATGAGTGTGTTGACCCTGAGCTTTACTCCTGAAACTTTGCGATCCATATCCCTCCCCTTGTCATTCATTGTAGTGTGTAGCAATTACCATCCCCATGAGTTCCTCTAGAAGAGATGTGTTCCTTGTCCCCCGAGGTCAATCCTTGAGCTGCACGGTTTCTGCCCTGAAAGGCATCCCTTTATATGTGACACATTTCACACCTTCGGCGGTCGACTTCATTGTGACACATCCCCATCCCCTGCTTACACCTTTGGCGCTCTATCTGGGTGAGATACACTTCTGGTCTCCAACCACCCTTCCAGGCAAAACGGTTCTCCTTCTCCCTGTTTTCCACTTTTGTGTGGGACACTCCCGACACTTAGTTCATATATGTAGGTTAGTAACAATTCCTGCTCCCATCGGACTATTAGGTTTGATGCATTTCTCATCTCAATTAGTCCTTATCGATTGGGACAGCATGATATAGAGGTTATATTGTGTCATTTTTGGGCATAGCAAGGGGCATAAGGCTTAGCTATTCTATTAGACTGGAAGCTGGGGGTGGTTGACCTGCTGATACATGGTGATTGTCTTACTGCTGTTTAAAATCGAATTTAGCTGTGTGCACATCCTGATTGTCTTGCTACTGTTAAAAATGATTTTGTTTTGCTGTGTTTTTAATGAGAATGTGTTGACAAGTTTACCCCCCTCTGTTCTCTGTCTGGCCTACTATCTGTTCCTTTACCCTCGTCATCTTCCACTGTCTCTTCTCTATCCTGTCTGTGTCTCCCTGTGCACTTGCTCCCTTCTTGCCTTCCTCCTCTCACGTACCTCAATTGCTTTGCCTGGTTAAGTGCACCACACCCTGTGCCCCTCACTATGGCACTTTCTATCACCCCATCTACTCTGTTTCTCCATCTCCTACCCTTCACCTCTCACTAGGACCGTCCCGACAGCTCCTGTTATTCACCTGTGCATCGGAGCCTGCTCTTTCCAACAAACAATGACTTTCAGCCTGACGTCCGCAACTGTTCCTCGCTTCTGTGTGTGCTGGTTCTGCTCCTGCCTGCTCACGTCTCCTGCAGTTTTCTGCTGGTCTGCCTTGACTGGTCTCCGTGACCGTGAGTGACTGGGTCCTGTTCCTCCTGACCCACGGCTGTGTTGCGGCATCGCCTTGGAACCTCTGCCCGACGCCCCCTCTGCTGCCCTACCGCATCTTCCCACCTGACAGCCTCTTCTATTCTCCGCCACTGTGGGCGCGCCTGCACCGACTCTGCCTGGAGGACATTTCCTGATGCCTCCACTGCTGCCCGGCTGCATCCTCCTTCCAGTTGGCATTGTCTGCTCTCTGTATCTGGGCACGTTGGGGTCCTGCTACCATCAACCCACTTCGGCACAGTGGCGCTTCCCGGCATCACCTGGTCTGCCCTCAGTCCCAGACTCATTGTGCCTACAGCAACACCGGTACTCCGGTACTCCTTCTGGACAGCCTTGTTTTTCCTCCCCACTACGAGCGACTGGGTCCTCCCACCATCACCCATCTCGGCGTTGCGTCTTTGCCAAGCCGCCACTGAGTCTCCTAGCCATTCCTGCGGTGACTCTGCCTAGGGGACTCTGCCCGATGCTCCCGTTGCTACCCGGCTGCATCCAACTCCCAGTCAGTCGACATGGTTTAAGGACAGCTCTGTCAGGAGTTATGACACCCTCCTGACACCCTCCTCCCTGAAGGTTACAAGATCCTCTCCATGCTCATGCCCAACAGCCCAGGAGGTGGAATAGCCTTGAACTTTCCTGATTGGATCACTGTTTCTATTATTCCCACTCAGGTCTACTCCTCCTTTGAATGCCTGGTCTGCAAGCTCTCTCTTTCTCACCTGTCGCCTCTCTTACTCTGGCCACCTTCTATCGGCCGTCGGGCCTGTCCACCCTCTTCCTCTCGGAATGGGCTGACCTGGCCTCTTCTCTCCTCTCCTCTCCTCCTCTTCCCAACTCCTTCTTCTAGGGGATCTTAACATCCATCTTGACTCTCCTGACTCTTCAGGACCTTTCCGAAACCTTTGTGACTCCCTTTCTCTTTCCATTCTACCCTCTGGTCCAACGCACACTGCTGGCCACACCTTGGATGCTCTTCTCACCACAGACATCCCAATCTCTAATCCTCTCACTACTTCACTCTCATGGACTGATCATTCTCTTCTCTCTTCACATTTGAAGCTCTCTTCTCCTTTGGCAATAGCACACCCTACACCACCTCCCGCCTTTAAGGTCATCCGACCCATGAAAAGAGTGTCAGCGGCTGCCTTTGCCTCCGCCTTTGCCTCCACCTACTCTCCTCCTTTTACTACTGCGGCTGACTCAGACCCTGATACAGCCCTCTCCAACTTTCATTGTACCTTCCCAACACTCTTGACATTCTTGCCCCTGTCATAAGGGTCCAACTGAAGCCTGCCAAAAAGTCCAACTCTTGGTACGACTCTGATCTGGCTGCCCTTAAACGCAAGTGCAGAGCAGAGGAACGGAAATGGGGATCTTCAGGTACACCCTCTGACAAACTGGCCTGCCGCCTTCTTCAAAGGCAATGTAGACTCTGCATCCTCTCCAAGAAAAGAGCCTACATTCAAGCCTGCATCTCCACAGCATCTAACAACATGGCCAAACTCTTCAAAGTCTGCAAGGAACCGGCCAACCCTATCGCAGCTGCATACTCTACTACACCTACCCAGGCCCTTTACCCAGCCCTGGCCGCACACTTCACCACTAAAACACAGGGCATCCTGTCCTCGGTCTCTTCTGCTCCCCCTACACCAACATTTCATGGGCCCCCCTCAGCCACCCCGATGCCTCTCCCTCTTCTCTCCTCCCTTCCGCCTGTCACACCTGATGAGGTCTCTAGACAAGTCCGGTCTATGAAAGCCTCCTCCAAACAGGTGGACTCGTGTCCCTCCAAAACCATCAAGGACAATATTGACACTCTCGCTCCAGCCTTGGACGACCTCTGCAACCTCTCATTTGCCACTGAAGTTTTCCCCTCTCCTCTCAAGCACTCTTTTGTGCACCTTCGGCTCAAAAAAGAAACGTCGACCCGTACACTGGCCACCTTGGCCCACAGGATCTCTACCTTTACCTCTAACTTTCAGTGTTATGTGGATGACATGCAGCTCTCTTTCAGGCTACCCTCAGCCTCCTCCTCCTCCTCGCTCATCCCTGAGTGTCTATCCACAGTTCAGGCTTGGTGTGCTGCTAGCGATCTATGCCTGAATGCCAGTAAAACAGAGATCATCCTCATTGGGACCCCTGCTTTCCCACTTTGTCACTGGCATGCTCCCTTGGCCCTGCACCCTCACCTACCAATGAGCCAAAAAATGTGGGGGTCATCTTCGACTCCACTCTCTCCTTCTCTTCTCACATCTCAGACATCTCCAAAATGTCAAACTACCAACTGCACCCCCAGAGGCTCATCACCTCGAAAGCCCTGGTTCTCTCTAGGCTGGACTATTCCAACAGCCTCTTTCTCAGTCTTCCTACTTCTACTCTCCGTCCACTACAACTCATCCAGAACAGAACCGCAAGACTTATCCTTGGCCTCAAGCCCTGGGACCGAATCTCTCTGGCACTGAAATCCCACCACTGGCTCCCCGTGGCTGCAAGAATCATGTTCAAGACCCTTTGCATAATCCACAAAGCTTGCCTCCGAAATACTCTAGAGTCCTCCACTCGTCCTCCTCCAACTCCCTGTGTGTGAGTCGCTTTCACAAACAGAGATTTGGGGTAGATCTTTAGACTCTGCAGCTGCTTCCCTCTGGAACAGCCTACCTGCCTCTCTCTGTCTTGAGCCGGAGCAGCTTAAGTTCCGGAAAACGCCTCAAGAACTCCCTTTTCTCTTTCTCCTTCTCTAACCTCCTTTCTTTTCTCTCCACCCTCCTTCTCCCCCCTAACTCTGTTCAGTTTTTGCTGACTGGTTGCCTGGTTCACCTCCAGAGCCTACAGGTCCCAGGCTCCCCTGCCAGCCTTGTGCACTTGCCTCCGGGCCACTGCACTTTTTTCAACATTACTACACTCTCTACTTACGCTCCTTGAGCTGAGCAACCTCTCTGCACTTAACCCAGGACCCGGCTAGACTGGACTGTTTGGTCCCCCCACAACCTCCCCTCTGTCTCTGCACCTCCATCTGTATGTATGCATGACCTAAATGTACTAGGACCAGTACGTTTGTCTGTCCTGTCTCCCCCCGCATCCCCATCGTTTTCCATCCCCCGTCCCGAACTTGGTCTCAACTGTACCACTTCATGCACTTGCACTAGGAGAAATGTTTTCAGGCCTAGTATGCTAGTTTTATGTTTAGATCATTCGGAATCTTCAAGGCCCAAGTATGATTACTGTATTTGCGTGTTACCTTCCCGCCTTGAAGCGCTTTGAAGCACTTCACCTATGTATAAGCGCTATACAAATAAGCAATCAATCAAGTGTGAGAGTGGCTGATTATCACAAATATTGTGTATGCTGGATAAGGCCATTCTAAGCTGGTAGATTAAATGCATGTAGGAGTATGGCATCAGGTTATTCAAATGGTGGGGGGGGTTTCCCTGGGTACTCTAGCGGTTCTATTCCCCTATTTCCGGCTTGGTTCTCTTGCTGGGTTTGGTTCGGTTTGGCTTGTTGGATTGCGTTGATGGGGCCGGTTCCTTTGCTCATTCACGGTTCATGTCAGGTGTGTTCTTTCCATTCTAGGTTTTGCAGGGCTCCTTTTTCTATGCATCTGTTTGTTTCGTGGTGCGTAGATGCTATTTAGTCATTTTCATCCCATTCAGAGCTGAAGAGCAAGCTTTTTAGAAGTGTTCTGAATTTGATATGGTCCTCTATATTTCGTATTTCTCTCAGGGGGTCGTTCCAGATGTTTATGGCTATGCAAGAGAAGGCTGATCCTCCAAGTTTCTTTCTCGTGTAGGGTTTAGGTTCTAGGCGAATGTCGCTGCTGGATCTAAGTGTTCTTGTTGGTTTGTAGATGGTGATTTTCTTTTGTATGAATTCCTCTCCCTGGCTGTGGATTGCTCTGTGTTTTATGCACATTGTTTTGATGGTGATCTATTTTTTGACTGGCTGCCAATGTAGCATCCTTAGCGCTGGTGTGATGTCTCTTTGGGAGAGTTTGAGAAGTCTGCCATCTGCATTCTGTATTCATCCATTGGTAAGAGTTCTTTGAGACAGTCTGTTAGTGTGGTGTTCTCCTTTTCATTGCCATTGATTTTGTAGATGATTTTGGTATTGTCTCTGTAATTGTAGCACGTGAGGCTGTGTCTTGTGATGAGGTTGATTAGCGGCGTCATACAGATGTTGAACAGTAGTGGGGATAACAAGGAGGCTTGTGGAACTCCAGATGTGGTGTCCCGCAGTGCTGATTCAAATAGTTTCAGCCATACCGTTTCTGTTCTGTCAGACAAGAAAGATTGAATCCAAAGCAGCGCTGTGTCTCCAATCCCCATTTCTTCTAATCTCTTGATGAAGATGTTATGGTTGACTGTGTCGAATGCAGCAGAGAGGTGGAGTAGTATCAGTGTCGAGTTTGTGTTGGAGTCTGCGTTAATCTTTAGGTCGTTCCATATAGAGAGTAGTGCTGTCTCCATTCCTCTCATGGGTCTGAAGCCTACTTATGCTTGGTCCACTAATTGGTTATTTTCAACGTGTTCCAGTATTTGTTCATAGGCATAGGTCTCTATTAGTTTTGCCAGGTAAGGAATGTTTGCAATCAGTCTGTAGTTTGAGATGTCTTCCAAATCGCCCAAAGTATCATTGAGGAGTGGCTTGATGTATGCTAATTTGAAGGCTCATGGTACTCTTCCCATTGAAATTGACAGATTGAAGAGGTTTAGGTAGAATTCAGATGGTGTACGTGTGTAAGAATCGATTTGTAGATGTCAGGTGGACAGGGGTCAATTGGGGAGCCTGCCTTGTTGCTTTTGTTCACAGGCTGCTGAATTTTTCTCTGGACATTTGGGCAACAATGTTCAGCCTGTTCTGTGGGCCAGTGGTTGGTCGAATCTGTTGATAGGTCTGGTTGGTCTACTTTGTATGATGCAATGTATGTTGGTGATTTTACTCTTAAAGAGATCTGCGAGATCATCGCATAGTTTTTGTGAGGGGACTAGTGTGTTAATGTATCTTGGGGGAAAGGTTTCGTTTACGATGTTGAACAGTTCTTTCTGGGTGTTGCTGGCTTTTGTGATCCGGTTGTTGTAGTATTCGTTTTTCGCTTTAGGCATTTCTGCTTTATATGATTGGATCTGTTTTTGATATGTTATTCTTTTGTCTTGGTCGTAGTTTTTCTTCCATTCTTGTTCTAGTTTCCGGTTTGTTATTTTTATTGCTTTGAGGTGGGGCATGAACCATTTCACCACTGCTTTTTTTCATGATGGGATGAGGGTTTTTTTTTCCTGAGAGATGCTATCTATTGTTTCCGTGATCCATTTCAGGATTAGGTCTGTTTTTTCGCCTGTAAGTTGCGTCCATGGTTGCAATCGATGGGTTTGAGGATTATAGTATTTCCTTCTACATTACTGCTTTTGACAGTTCACCAGTTTCTTTTCCAGATCAGGGGGTTCTTTTAGGGCTTGTTGGATGCTTTTAATGGTATTTGGATCATGAAGGGTATAATGGGGTGGTCTCTCCAAAGTATTTGGATTGGCGGTGCAGTTGTGATCAGATTTTTATTGGCAAAGATTGCATCAAGAGTGTGGCCTGCTGTGTGCGTCACTCCTTTCACCATTTGTGGCAGTTTCATTGTCTCAAGCTGCTTAGTTAGGTTTTTCTGTGAGTTTGCGTTTTCTTCTTCGAATCATATGTTGAAGTCCCTGAGACTGATCAGGTGATTGTGTTTAATGGCCAGACTTGTGACTGCTCCTACGAAGGTGTCTATGAAGGCTGAGTCATAGGTTAGGGGTCTATAGATGTCATGATCTCTGCTTCCAAAAGGTCAGGGTTTTCCCAACTCCCTTGGAAGCAGATCCATAACCCAGGTTGCGAGTGCCAACCAGTCCCAATTGGGACCTTTTGGACCCAGTCCTGGCACCAGGCTCATAAATATGCCCAGTCCCAGCGCTGGAAGCGCCGGGCTCATAATGCTTGGGTGGACTTACCTGCAGCAGACCATGCTACTTACTTGCCTGCCAGTTGAGCCTCTGATCCTCTTCTGTTTGGAACTACTTTTCCTGTTGGGTGGGGCAGGAGCCACTCCCTAGATTCAGAACACTGGAACTCTTCTGGAAAGCAGGAACTCTTTTCTTACCTAGGCGTGGCTGTGGAAGGAGACACCTAAGCACTACAGGAGGCTATTTAAACCACACCCGATGGCTGAATCTTGCTTTGCGTTATTCTGCATCCTCTGCAGCAGAACGCTCATCGTGTCTTCTGCATCTGATCCTGGGCCTAAGGAAAAAGGCTTACCATCCTGAATCCAGTCTTCAGCAACACCTATAAAGACAAGAAAGAACAGGTTAGCATTACGGTCTTCAGTGACAGCTCTTCACTTACCTGGTCCATCGGCTGTCACCAACGCCTCGCGCTGCATTCCGGCATCTGAAAGACAAAGGCTTACCTACTCTTCATGCGCTCCGGAAGTCTTCACACTGCATTCCGGCATCTGAAAGACAAAAGCTTACCAACTCTTCGCACGCTCCGGAGGCCTTCGGCGCTGCATCCCGCATCTGAAAGACAAAACAAGGTGCGTTTAAAGACATTGGGGAACTTTAATACTCACGTGCCATTACTCCTTTCCACATCTAGCCCAGTGGGTATTCCGGCACCCTGCAGCCGCTCCGAACTTATACCTGCAAAATAAAAAGACAGTTAGAGCGCATCGTGAAGCAGGCAACAAGCGCTTACTTACGTGCTTCCAGGCGCTTCTATTCATCACACGGGCTCCATCTTCAACTCACTTCAGCCCGTCATCTGCCATCGCCGGAACCCTAGAAAACAAGAAACATCATTACTAAAGACTTTAAAGACATTAGAATTACTTGAAGCTTACCGTTCGTGCAGTAAACGACGGACAGCAGTCCTCTGAAGTCAAGAGGCCTGCTCCCATTATCCAGTGAAGAAACTGGTTACAGCACCCTGCCCCGAGGCAGATGGAGAGCACGGCGTTCACTTACCTAAGACATCTTACCCTTCGTGTCAGATATACCGTGCACAGAGGTCCAGCCCAAAGAGCCAGCCGTGTGTTACACATCACCTGTGAAGATACGGTATACGCCCAGTCAAGACCGGCGCCTCTACGGGAATCAGGTGAGCGTTACAGAACGCAAAGCCTATCACAAAACTCCCGCCCAGGCGCTATGGAAACCTCTGATACCGACCAGCTAGCCCAGTTACTTGGGGAACTAAGGGCAGAAGTGCATGCAGCCCGTCAGGAAACGAACGCTCTAAGAAGGGAACTGATTATTTCCAAGGAGCGAACAGATGATCTCGCTAGACAATTGCTACAGTCACAAGCCGGACAGACCCCATTAGCCGCATCTGGGGGAAATCTTCCTTCTACATCCTCTATGAATCCAGTGCAGATCAACCTACCTGGGAATGTACCTCTGGCTCCGCCCAAACGATTTTCTGGTGACCCAAAGAGGTTTGCAGTATTCATCAATCAGTGCCGGTTGCATTTCTTATGCCGGCCAGCAGCCTTTCCAACTGATCAAGCTAAAGTAGCTTTCGTGCTTTCGTACCTTAGTGGCAATGCGGCAGACTGGTCGATCCCTCTAGTAAATCAAGATGATCCGGTCCTCCATGATTTTCAAGCTTTTCAGCTCAGTATGGAAAAACTGTTCGCAAGACATTCACAGGGGCAGGCCTTGGACAATGAGCTTCTTTCGTTGCGACAAGGTAATCAAGACCTTTTGGCTTATATTGCGTCTTTCAACAGACTGATAGTGGAAACTCAATGGCCTGAGAACAAAAGGATTACGCTGTTTTATAGAGGTCTACGTGGAGAGCTCAAAGATGTGTTAGCCCAAGTAGTGAATCCCCCACAAGATTGTTCAGACTATATAGACTTAGTCGTTCAAATAGATCACAGACTGCAGAACAGGAAGGCCGATCGTTCCAAGTTTGATGCTCGAGTATTTTCCAAACCGCCAAATCCTTCCAAAGGAGTAGACTCCGGGGAACCCATGCAAATAGGGGGTCTGAAAGGTCCTCTAACACAAAAGGAGCGGGAAAGGAGAAAACAGTTGCAATTATGCCTCTATTGCGGAAACTCAGGGCACTTTCTTCGAGACTGTCCGGTGAAACCTGCCAAGAAGGCAGTAGGAGCTGCAGTTACCAAAGTTACAAACTCTGAGCAGGGAAACGACCTCGCCCGACAAGAATAGAGGTCCTCTTGCCGAGCGTGAAAACCAGTTCCGTGACCTCGCATTTCGTGATACCTATGGTCCTCATTAGCCCTGATAATCCGGATCGATTACATGCAATTGAAGCTTACGTCGACAGTGGTGCCATCTGCAATTATGTGGATCATGAAATGGTTTTGAGGATGAATCTAACTCTTTGTCCCAAGGCTGTAAAGGACGTCATTACTACGGTGGATGGTACGGAGATAGCCTCCGGGCCAGTAACGCATACCACTCAAGAGGTGACGCTAGTAAGTCAAGATGGACACCATGAGAAGATCGTGTTAGATGTGATCAAGGCCCCTCAGTTTCAGATTATTCTAGGAATACCTTGGTTAGAGAAACACAATCCTCTGATCGATTGGCGAGCAAGAACGGTCCAGTTTCCAGAATGTGTCTCTACTTGTCACCCTCCACCTGGTGTTGCACTGGCAGCAATTTCTTCAGAGACTCCCCAGTTACCTCCCGAATACCTAGAATACCAAGATGTTTTCCGGAAGGATCAGGCTAACTCTCTACCTCCTCATAGGTCTTATGACTGCCAGATAGACCTGATACCTGGATCTACTCCTCCTTGTAGTAGAATTTATGCCCTCACCGAGCCTGAGAACCTTCACCTTCGACAATACCTGGATCAATACCTGGCAAATGGGTTTATTCGTCCTTCCAAGTCCCCTGCTTCTTCAGCTTTGTTCTTCGTTCCAAAAAAGGAAGGAGACCTTAGAACTTGTATAGATTATCGCTCCCTGAACCAGATCACCGTTAAGAATAGATATCCGTTACCTTTGATCCCTGAACTCCTGGACCAAGTCAGAAAAGCATGCATATATACAAAGCTGGATCTTAGAGGAGCTTACCACTTGGTACGAGTAAAAGAGGGCGATGAATGGAAGACTGCCTTCCGCACCAAGTATGGGCTATTTGAATATCAGGTCATGCCCTTCGGACTTTGCAATGCCCCGGCCGCCTTTCAATATTTTATGAACGATGTTCTCAGAGAGCTCATAGATGTGTGTGTTGTTGTTTACATTGACGACATCCTCGTTTATTCTTCATCGGAATCTGAACATCGGAAACACGTGAAAATGGTCCTCGAAAGATTGTGTCAACACAAACTTTTCGCTAAGTTGGAAAAATGTGTTTTCAACGTGACTGAAGTTGAATTCTTGGGATTCATATTGTCACCTGGCGGAGTGCGTATGGATTCAAAGAAGGTCGATGCAGTTCTCAAATGGCCATCACCATCCTCCGTAAAAGGTGTGCAAAGCATGTTAGGCTTCGCTAACTTTTACCGCAGGTTTATCCCCGAATTCTCTCGAATAGTCCAGCCCATCACTGCCTTGTTAAAGAAAAACAAACGATTTGAATGGTCTACCGAGGCGGAACAAGCTTTCCAGGATTTGAAGACTAAATTTATCTCTGCACCAATCCTAAAACACCCTCGCCCCGAACTCCCCTACATCGTGGAAACTGATGCTTCAAGCCTTGCCATGGGGGCAGTTCTATCACAAAAGGACCCAGTAACCAATCAGTTGCATCCCTTGGCATTTTGGTCCCGCAAATTCTCACCTCCTGAAATCAATTACACGATTACTGACAAGGAACTTCTGGCTATCAAGTCTGCCTTTAAGGCTTGGCGGCATTATCTGCTGGGGGCCCGACACACCGTTACTGTGATTACGGATCACCGAAACCTGCAATATTTGAAAACCGCAAAAGCCCAATCCTCTAGACAACTCCGTTGGGCATTATTCTTTGCCGAGTTTGACTTCATAATTACCTATCGACCTGGTACAAAGAACGGTAAAGCTGATGCCCTTTCTCGGATGGGAGTGGAAGAACACTTGATCAACCCTAAACCTGTACCAATCATTCCCGAACAAAGAATTCTGGGTGTAATCGCCACAGAATCCATAGAGGAAGTTAAGGATAAAGCCAGGCAACTTGTAACTCCAGCAGACATACAGAATTGGCATCTGCAGGGAAAGGACTTTGCAGTAAAGGACAACTTATTGTATTTCCAAGAACGATTATACCTACCCAGCACAGATTTACAGAAAAAAGTAATCTCTTGTTATCACGATTCTTTAATGGAAGGACATCCCGGTATGGCCAAGACCTCAGAAAAGATCAAGCGCTACTTCTGGTGGCCGTCTTGGAAAAAAGATATCAGAGACTTTATAATGTCCTGTGGAGTATGCGCCCAAAACAAGAGTCAAAAGGAAAGACCAGCAGGCCTCTTACGCCCTATTGACATCCCACCTCGCCCTTGGCATACGCTTTCTATGGACTTCATCACCGATCTACCTCCATGCTCCGGATACAATACGATTCTAGTAATCGTGGACTTATTCTCCAAGATGGCGCATTTCATTCCGCTCAAAGGCTTGCCAACAGCAGCAACGCTGGCCCGAGAATTTCTCGAAAACATCGTCCGACTGCACGGTTTTCCTTCGGTTCTAATTTCGGATCGAGGTAGTCAATTTATTTCTCATTTTTGGCGAAGTTGCTGTCGGTCGGCTCAAATTGATGTGAGACTATCGACCAGTCACCACCCTCAGACCGACGGACAAACCGAGAGGACCAATCCAACTCTGGAACAGTATTTACGCTGCATGCTGCAACAAACTGAAAAAACTTGGAAAGACATCCTTTGGATAGCCGAATATGCCTACAATAACTCTGTCCATTCGGGAACTGGGAAAACCCCGTTTTTTCTTTTGTACGGCAGTCACCCTCGAACCTCGGAGTTGGATCCCCTCCAAGATCTTGAAACACCAGCAGTAGACTACCTGCATTCTACAATCACCCAAGCCTTTAAGGAAGCTGTTTCTCACCTTCAAAGGGCTAAAGAACAATACAAGAAAGGAGCAGATCAACATCGGAAGGAAGCCCCTCAATATCAAGTAGGGGATCAAGTCTGGTTATCCACCAAATATCTACCTCTAAAAGGGCCACGCACATTCAACCCAAGATACCTTGGTCCCTATTCCATCACTACCATAGTAAACCCAGTAGCGGTCAAGTTGGACTTGCCCCCGCACATGAAGATACATCCGGTCTTCCACGTCTCTCTATTAAAACCCGTGCAACCTCAAACCCGACTAACTAAATCTCCAAAACCTATCCTAGTTGATGGAGAACTCGAGTTTGAAGTCAAAAGCATTCTGGACTCCAAGATCTCCAAATCTAAACTATTTTACCTAATTGACTGGAAAGGCTACGGCCCCCAAGAGAGATCCTGGGAACCTGCTGAATATGTCCACGCTCCTCGCCTAATCAAAAGATTTCACCGAACATTTCCTGACAAACCAAAACCCCCGGAGAAGCCCGGTTTGGGAGGGGCCTTGAGGGGGGGTACTGTCATGATCTCTGCTTCCAAAAGGGCAGGGTTTTCCCAACTCCCTTGGAAGCAGATCCATAACCCAGGTTCCGAGTGCCAACCAGTCCCAATTGGGACCTTTTGGACCCAGTCCTGGCGCCAGTGGCACCAGGCTCATAAATATGCCCAGTCCCAGCGCTGGAAGCGCCGGGCTCATAATGCTTGGGTGGACTTACCTGCAGCAGACCATGCTGCTTACTTGCCTGCCAGTTGAGCCTCTGACCCTCTTCTGTTTGGAACTACTTTTCCTGTTGGGTGGGGCAGGAGCCACTCCCTAGATTCAGAACACTGGAACTCTTCTGGAAAGCAGAAACTCTTTTCTTACCTAGGCGTGGCTGTGGAAGGAGACACCTAAGCACTACAGGAGGCTATTTAAACCACACCCGATGGATGAATCTTGCTTTGCGTTATTCTGCATCCTCTGCAGCAGAACGCTCATCGTGTCTTCTGCATCTGATCCTGGGCCTAAGGAAAAAGGCTTACCATCCTGAATCCAGTCTTCAGCAACACCTATAAAGACAAGAAAGAACAGGTTAGCATTACGGTCTTCAGTGACAGCTCTTCACTTACCTGGTCCATCGGCTGTCACCAACGCCTCGCGCTGCATTCCGGCATCTGAAAGACAAAGGCTTACCTACTCTTCGTGCGCTCCGGAGGTCTTCACACTGCATTCCGGCATCTGAAAGACAAAAGCTTACCAACTCTTCGCACGCTCCGGAGGCCTTCGGCGCTGCATCCCGCATCTGAAAGACAAAACAAGGTGCGTTTAAAGACATTGGGGAACTTTAATACTCACGTGCCATTACTCCTTTCCACATCTAACCCAGTGGGTATTCCGGCACCCTGCAGCCGCTCCGAACTTATACCTGCAAAATAAAAAGACAGTTAGAGCGCATCGTGAAGCAGGCAACAAGCGCTTACTTACGTGCTTCCAGGCGCTTCTATTCATCACACGGGCTCCATCTTCAACTCACTTCAGCCCGTCATCTGCCATCGCCGGAACCCTGCAAAACAAGAAACATCATTACTAAAGACTTTAAAGACATTAGAATTACTTGAAGCTTACCGTTCGTGCAGTAAACGACGGACAGCAGTCCTCTGAAGTCAAGAGGCCGGCTCCCCTTATCCAGTGAAGAAACTGGTTACAGCACCCTGCCCCGAGGCAGATGGAGAGCACGGCGTTCACTTACCTAAGACATCTTACCCTTCGTGTCAGATATACTGTGCACAGAGGTCCAGCCCAAAGAGCCAGCCGTGTGTTACACATCACTTGTGAGGATACGGTATACGTCCAGTCAAGACCGGCGCCTCTACGGGAATCAGGTGAGCGTTACAATAGATCAGTATAAATGTGAGGTTTGTTTGCGGGTCTGAGGTCAGGTATAGGACGAGGGATTCACAGTTCAGATGTTCAACCTATTAGCTACTTTTATTCTTAGATGTTCTTTGTAAGCCACTGCAAGTCCTTCCCCTCTTTTTCTTTTCTGTTTGCCTGTATGCATTTCAAATTGTCAGGCAGACAGCTGTGCAGTGTGACTTTGTAGTTTTCAGCTCACCAGGTTTCTTTGATGAATAGGATGTCTATTCCCCCGTTGCAAAGTAAATCATAGATCTCTGTTGTGTATTTGGACATAGATCTGGCGTTGATTTGGTTGCAGTGTATTGTATTTCCCTTTATAGTGGCATGTTTTGTTCTTGTTTGTGTCTTCTGGTGGTCATATTGGCGACACTGGGGGTGTAGGTTGTGTTCTGTTACGTTGGTTTTGTCTACGTAGGTCTGATAGGTTTCGTATTGGGTTCACATCTCCTTTCTGAGTGCCCTTCTGTTTCAGGTTGGTGTTGCTGTGGTCCCTTAGGGCTTTGGAGTTGTAAGGAGTGGAGGTGTTGTTTCCAATCCTTCTCCGTTTATTTCAGCCTTTTCACTTTGGGGTCCCAATATCCTGCTGATGTGCCTAATGTTTCTGGCTGTTGGTTGCTGCTCCTGAAAGTGGTCAGTTGCAGATAATGCATTAGATGGAGTGTTTTTTCTCTTGTTTTTGGAGTGCTTATTACAGTCGGGTCCGTGGGCGTGCGTTCCATTGCTGTGTTAGTGTTTTCTGGCATGGTGGTCTGGTGCGATTCCATTTAGCTTATCCTTTCTACGTGTTTTCTAGAGAGTTGTCCTCTGCTCTGGCGTGGCATCTTCTGTGCTTCTCAGTATTCTGTTATACTTCAAATGTTTCTATGGTTGGGGTATCTCACAGTTGCAAATGTCTTCTCGTGATTCAGAGGTTTCATATTTTATACAAGTGTGTTCTTTTGTTTTGTGCTTAAGGCGGTCTTTGCTGATTTGCGGTATTTCTTGTGTTGTTCCTTGGGTTTTCTTTTTCAGTGTGTTGTTGTGGTTCACAGTTGATTCACCGTTGTGCTTTGCTTCCTTGGAGTTATTGCCCCGGTCTTGTTGTTTTGTGCCAAGTGTGGTAGTTGTGTCTGTGAGGCTCTTAGCATGATTTATTCGGTTTTCCTTCTTTCCTTTTCTTTCTTTCAGACTTTTGGTTCGGTTTTTGGTGTTTGTTATTGGACAGGATCACAGGGCTTGTTGGTTCCTCAGAGCGTGTTTGGTTTTCAGGCCCTTTTGTTATTGGAGTTTTCTTGATGTCTGTAGTTACTGCTGGGGGGTTGTGAGTGGGACTTGGTTGGGGCAGGTGGCTTGCAGTGGGAGGCACTCTGGCTTTATCGGGCGTTTAGGAGGTTGATAATACCTGTATTGCGAATGTGGGAAGAGATGTCCTAGGGGGGCAGGGCTGGTCAGAGGTTGAGAAATCTCTGGGTTGCTACCCTTGTGCCTGGTCGCGAGGGGGATACCACACAGTCGCTTTCCAGAAAGTATGTTATTGTCGGGGTGGGGGAGGCACCGGGGAACAGAAGGCCTATACCGGTTGGGCTAGAGGCAAAGCAGGCAAGGCCCGCCCTGCAGGGGCGGGTTGGAAAATATAGGTTACCTTAACCAATTAAGCTATATGCAAACTTTGGCCACCTTAGACAACTAGACCAAATGCAAGCCTGGGTTACCCTACCCGCCTCGCCTTGGCCAAATGCAGAAATGTGGATCCACCCATAGGCAGCTGGGCCTAATGCTGACATTGGCTACCCCACACCCTTATGCCAAATGTAAACTCTGTCTACTTAATGCAATTGGCCAGATGTAAAATTTGTCTGCCCTATAGAATTGGTTATGTGCCCAACTTCGGCCCCCCTATACCCTTAGTTCAAATGCAAAACTTTGGTTATCTTTCAAGGGGTGCACAAATAGTTTTCCCAGAGGGTCAAATGTACCCCACAAGCTGTCTACAAGTGGCCGGATTGTTCTTGTGGGGTAGCGGGAGGGGCATGCAGTGAATTTACAACCCCCGCCAGACATTTTTAGTGAGCATGTGGGGAAACAAACAGGCATTTTGAGGTGTACTTCTTGTCTTTATTCCTATTTGTGCTTTCAACTATGCAGCACATGTATTAAGTAAAACTGTTTTTCTAGTGCTTACTAACATACTTCACAGCGCTGGTGTTAGTACACATTATTACCAAGCCAGAAGAAAAACTGATTTGGCCCTGGGCTTGAACATGTTATCCATAGTGTGAGAACAGAATCATCCCTGTACCTCAACAGTAAAAACCTATCGGAGAGCTAGCTGTCCTGCAGGTGAAAAAGAGCTGTGCAGATGTGGCTGATCTGCCCATATGAATGACTACATGAGGAAGCTTTGCCTCTGGATCTTAGAAGAGAATGCAGCCTCCAACCCTTTGCATTTTACAAAATTGCTTAATGGCTCCCACCAATTTTCGAACCCTCTAATATGTACAACACTGCAACACGTATGATGTGATATGATATATGTCATTTATAACGTGCCTGTACACAAGTGTTTCTAGGTGCATATGTCTGTTCTTATTTCGTCCCCAATATTTGTCCTACTTCATGACCCAATTATCACCCCTGGTTACCTCAATAATAATTCACCTAGCCCATTGTAAAGACACCCTATTCAAGGGCTTCCTGGTTTGTTATTACATCCAGATTGCTCAATGAATACAAATACAAACTACAAATGCTAAAATGGGCCCCATAACAGTAAAACCACCTTGTCTTAATGGAGTCAGCATGATCTCTACCACTGTAATCAATCCCTACAATTCCAGTAACCGCACTCCTAAAATGTTCCAAACGACCTGTGTCGCTTTCTCAACTAACCGCCTCACCTTTCCACCTATCAGCACTCTTATACTTCCACAAACACAGCAGCTTTATGCTAGTACAGGCCCAACCAGAGCAACCTCGCTAGAGCTGCTCCTTGCATGGCCCGGTAAAGCTTACGCTCTTTCACCCACTGCACCCCACCAATGGCTATTCCATTAGAATTTGAAGCATGAGAGGAACATGAAACATTATTATTGTTAAGCTAGAGAAAAAATGTGACATTATTAAACTTGTAATAATGGAGATGGGCCCGATGAAGCATTGTTATGGGCTATTTTTTGTATACCCAAAGTCTGCTTCAAAGCTCCGAGTGGGAACTTTACGGAAAAGGCCTAGCATGTTGGAGTCTTGTATGAGCGCGGATGCGGTGCAGTTCAGGGAGGTGTGGCTTGGAGCCTAAAGGAAGCTAACCAGGGATAGTGTGGTGGTGGGGGATCATTCAGACCATTCATTTCCTGTGTTATGCATTTTTTCATTAATTGATTTGCAGCTGCAGCAACACACAATGGCAAAGCATATGTTCCATAAAAAGGCACTTTAAGACCAAATGGCTTTGGAAGTTATTCTGAAGACCTTTTACGGTCTATACCTCGGTGCATAGATTTTTTTTTTCTCCCAAACCTAGTCTGAGCTTGCACAATGACACCTTTTTTTACGAAATGCAAATAGGTTAATAAAATATATCTATTAGTAGATATTTGTGAACCCACAGTGGCCGACACAAAGGGAGGGGTTGGGGGTGAAACTGCCCCCTCCCCGGCTCTTTCAAGAACCAGACCGGGACATTTGTCAGTGGGACACCTCACCCATTCGGCACCTCAATGAGGGTGCCTAACGGGAAATGTGTCCTGCTGGCAGGACAATGTGTGCTGAGCAATTCCTGCTCAGCACGCTGATTGTCCTGGCAGCAAGACACCTTACTTACCCTTTCCAAACGGGAGCGGTGCCCCGCTGCCAGGACAATGTCCCAAGGAGCACCGGGCAGCAACAGAGGGGCTCTCATGTTGCTCTGTCTCAGATGATTACAATGTGAGCCATTAGGCACTGATGGGACGGAGAGGGGTACAATTATCAGGGACGTTTGCCGCTTTACAAACGGGAATGGGAGGGAGTGAGTGATCAGAAGTGAGAAGGGTGCATAATGTTGCATGCTTTATGAAATAAGGACTATGGCTATAAAACCTAAGGGGGATTTGCTAGGCTCACATTTATCTGCATGATACTATTGTGACTTTGCATGCATGCTGGGGAGAACAAAACTAAAGCCATACTCTTATTACACAACATATCTTTATGACGATGTATATAGTGTATAGTTAGTTGGCTATGAAATGCTACATTATTATGTAATGTGGTTTGCTTCCAAGTCATTGCTATAAATAAAGTATTATTTAAGCACATGAAATGCAAAGCAAAACCTAATTAAATATATCAACTAAACTTGGGAAGATGTGCTCCGTTGCTTAAATTGTCCACATCCCGGCTTCACCACTTAACCAAAGTGCGTGCTCCTGGGCAAATCATGTAATCACACTGGTTCTTAACTGCAGCTCTGTAAGTGATTTTGATTAACTTTACAGCTTGTGTTAATATATCATGCTGTTATAAAAAAAAGTCTAATGACTATAGCATAGCTCCATATACAATAGTGCAATTTAGTTATTTTGCACCACAAGTTATTTGCCTCTTGGCTTTCTTATGGCAACTTATTCTAAAGTCACTTCCGTGGTGCCTCAAAGTATCAAAGACTAATGATGCTCCTTGAGATGTCCTTTTCTGTGAAGTCACTTTTGTTGACACAATATGCAAATGGGAGGGTTGCATGTATTTTGCCAGAGCGTCTGGACAGAGCTCTAATAGATGAGTTTCCTGCATCTGTAATGACCATGCAGTTTAATTTTTTTTTGTTATGCGATAAAATGCCATTGGCCACTAATGTTACCAAAAAAGTAGATTAGTAGATTGGGTGCGTGGTTTGGGGGGGACGAACGAGCACGTATAGAATCGCGTGCCCGACATTTGTGTGAGAAAGTAGCCAGACTTTTGTCGTGGCTCGCAGCCCCCCCCCCTCCATCCTTCCCCTTTGCAATGCTGGATACTCCTGTGTACCCAGCTGTATTTCCCCCCACTTTTTTTATTTGCCCAAGCTCAACTCCTCCTCCACGCCACTTTGCTCCTGTAATATTGTTTTCTTTATACACCACTTCAGAAAAAAAAGCACGGGCACACGTGCAGGAATAGCACACGTTGGGTAAGCCTGACATAAGGAAAAAATTCCGTCACCGTCACGTCACAGACTTCCCATTCCAGATGTGATTTCTGAGCTCACAAAAGGTTTCACAAGTGATGTAAGATGACGACCCCACAGGGGCAAGGGAGAGGATGTGAGATTCCGTGAGCACCTTGAATACTTATTTCCTGGGTTTTGTATTAATCATTCTTTTGAGTTCGTTTTCCTGTAAATTTGCATTTATCCACTGCCTCGGTCTGCGGCTAAACTTTAGGTTGTGCTGGTACACGTTTCCCTTAATCCCTGGACGAGGCCCAAAGAATTCCACTCAGGAAGCCGAGTAGCGGCCAGTGGCGGAGCCAAGGCCGCGCCCCAGGGAGCACTGTGTATTCACGTGTCAGGCCTTCGGGAAAGCGCATCATGAGGAAGCAGTAGAGAACACGACGTACACACGCACAGTCAGCGTGATGACGCTCTACTCCACTGTACACTCGCGCGGTCAGCGTGATGACGGTCCACTCTACTGAACACACGCGCAGGAGTGTGATGACGCTCCACTCCACTGGTCATTGACGCCGTTTTATCGGCAGTCCTCATTATCGCTACCTGGACTGTCATTCTGATTATGTTTGATGCAGCCAAATATAGTTGTCTGACACTTTGTCATCGTGCCCTGCGTAAGTTCCTGGCAGGGCGGATTCAGCATATCAACCTTTGGCATTCAATACAATTAAGTACCATTCAATTAGGGGGTAAAACACCTGTTATAAGAGTGCTTAGAATTGGACTGAACCCAGCCTGGAACGCTTTAAAAGAACATAAATTGTTAAAACATACTATTAGAACTATTGTTTGTTATGTTGTAAAGCAAATGCACGGATGCGCGAGCCTCATTCCCGGCAACGCATGCGCTGTAAGAATAAAGACGTTCCTTATGACAGTTGCCGCCGGCACCTCACGAGTAGCAGACTTGTCTCCGTGTCTCCATGTATGAGTGCGTGTGTGCATGCGAGTGAGGCGGCCCGAGGCACGGGCTTAGCCACAACATTGGTGACGAGGACAGCTGCCACGAGAAAGCTAATTGATGCGCGCGAGCGTGTTAAACACGTATCTTTCCTCCGGCGCAGTCCGGACCCGACACGATTGGTGCCGGCCATCTTTGATTTTTGGTTCGTGAGGCAGTAGCGGCCCGCGAGGGTGCTCGTGTGCTGCCCACATGCTGGAGAATACATTTTTCTCAGTTTTTGGAACCCTCGTGGTCCTCCAGTCCGGAGGGCCACACTTCTGGTTCGTGGGGGCCATTTCTTCACGGCATGATGATAGAGAGGCTGGCCAGGTCCAGAAACACAGCCAGTGGACTATACTGAAGGTGGGGTCCACCACATTGCCACCGTCTACACGCCCAGGTACGTCTGCACTCGGGAAGATCAGGTTTGTGGCCTCCATCTTGAAGGGAGGTGCCTGTGCGACCTGCGAGTATGGGCGACAGCGATGCACCAGCAAGAGTGGCCCAGCGCCAGCATGGATCACTACCACCCATGCAAGAGGTTGACACCTCTGGTCCACCCTCCAAGTTGGGCCCCAACTGGCTCTTATGGATAAAGAAATTGGATATGTTTTTCAGAGCGACAGGGGAGGACGATGATGACGCGAAGGTAGGTTGCAACGTTGTTATATTCGGCAGGTACGGAAGTTTTGCAGATATATGAATCTTTGAACCTTCAGGTAGTGACTTATGCCGCTGTCAAAACTGCGCTCTACAACCACTTCATCCCACTGTGAAACGTAGATTTCGACAGATTTGTAATGTGTGGGGAGAAACACGAAAATGACAAATCCCTGGACCAGTTTTGCGCACGTCTGCGTCAACTATCGAGCACCTGTATGTGGGACAAGGAGGAGGTAATGATTCGGAACCAAGTTATACAGGGATGCAGCTCCAGCAAGCTGAGAAGGCAGATCCTGCGAGAGCCAGGCATGACGTTGACACAGGTACTGGACAATGGCAGGGTGTATGAGCTTGCAGAGAGCAGAGGTGCGAAAATGGAGGCTGTGTTGCGCCCGTGCAAAGGAGAGGAAGCGTTTGCCGTAGGGAAAATGACCCCATCCAAAACACACTGGAGCCAAAAGCGCCAAGGAGCATCACCTACACAGAGCTCCCCAGCGGTGTGCCAGAACTGGGGGTACGATTTGCCACACTCGGAGGACTGTCCGGCGAAGACAAGGGTTTGTGGGAGGTGCAGCACACCGGGTCACTACGTGAGGATGTGTCGTGCGGCCGTTCTGGTGACAACGCACAGAGGGCCTGCAAGAGCAAGTGGAAGCGGTTTCAGGAGACAGCGAAGCATCGCTACGCTGGAACAGGAAGCTCAGAGGCTAAACATTGCGGAAGAGGAAGAAGACGACAAAGAGATCTTTATCTCGAACCTGGCCACTGGAGCCAAGAAAAGGAGGCAACCCACATGTGTCGTTGACATTCAGGGTGCCCCCACACCAGTACTGATTGACACAGGGGCCTCCGTGTGTGTGTTAGCCACGGAGCACTACAAGGCCATCCCGGGCCCACCGCCGTTGGATAAATCGAAGGCCAGAATGTACACTTTTGGGGGCGACACACCACTGCCGATTCAGGGTGTATTTGTCGCGCCTGTGACACATGGGACAAATGCAATCAAGGCGCGTTTCTACGTCACTGTCAGTCCGCACTCGCTGCTGAGCTGCGCTGCATTGGAGGCCCTCAATATTGTACATTTTGCACTGGCAGTATACCAAGCAGACGTTGACCAACTTCTCGACAGGTTTTCAAGCATTTTCAAGCAAACTAAAGGCAGCCCCAGTACGTTTACATATTGATGAGGCAATAAGGCCCATGGCACTCAAACACCGAAGAATACCTTTTCACCTCAGATCACAAGTAGAGAAGGAACTCCAGTCGCTCATCGAGATGGACATCATTGAGAGAGTCGAGGGGCCAACTCCCTGGGTCTCGCCTATTGTTGTAGTGCCAAAACAGAAGCAACCAGGTGCCGTCCACATCTGTGTGGACATGCGACTCCCAAACGCTGCCATTAAACGGGAACGCCATATCATGCCGACGCTGGACGACATTGTGGGCGAGCTGCAGGGGGCCACGGTTTTTCCTAAGCTTGACCTGCGGTCTGGGTCTCATCAGCTAGAACTCCACCCGGGCTCGCGGTATATAACAACATTCACTGTTCATGAAGGGCTCTACCAGTTCAAACGCCTCAGCTTTGGCATGTCCTCTGCCGCTGAAGTATTTCAGAATGCCGTAAGAGGAGCACTAGCAGGCCTGAAGGGAATGCTCAACATGAGCGATGACATTTTGGTATTTGCAGCGTCCCATGTGGAACACATGGAGCGGCTAGAGATGACTCTGCAGTGGCTGAAAGAGCTAGGCTTCACGCTACATCGTGGAAAGTGCGAGTTCTTTCGGGATTGCAGCGGATTCTTTGGATTCATATTTCATGGAATGGAGTATCACCTGACCCAGAGAAAATCCGAGACATCCGGGAGGCCGCTGCGCCCCAATCTCCTACTGAGGTGTGCAGTTTCCTTAGACTGGTCAATTATTGTGGATGGTTTATAAAAAGCTTCGCTTCACTATCAGAGCTGCTCCGAGCCCTGACAAAGAACGATGTACCATGGACATGGGGAAAAAAGGAAACAGGAGGTGTTTCAAGACATAAAGAAAGCATTCAAGACCAGGACACCATGGCCTATTTCGACCCTACTGCCGAGTCAGAGATAGTGGTGGACGCCAGCCCGATGGGGTTGGGAGCCGTACTCATGCAAGCAGATGCCAGAGGGAACATGCGCCCAATCACCTATGCGAGCAAAGCCCTAACGGACACTGAAAGACGTTCTTCACAAATTGAAAGGGAGGCGCTAGCGATCTTGTGGAGATGCCGGCATTTTCGCCTCTATATCCTGGGGAAACCAGTTGTGGTGGTGACAGACCATAAACCACTGATACCAATTCTGGCAGGTGTGTTGTCGAAACCCCCACCATGCATCAAACGGTGGATGCTTGCTCTCATTGAGTATGGAGTCAAACTGGTGTACAGGGCCCGTACGAACAACCCAGCCGACTACCTGTCCCACCACCCGAACAGTGAAAGGGGACAAGGTCCGGAAGAACTGATGGAGTGTCAGGAGTTTGTTCACAATATTGTCGAAGGAACCATGCCAGTAGCACTGTCGAGGGAGGTCGTGGCCAAAGAATCCACCAATGACGAAGTCATTAAGATCATACAGTCTGCCATACGGAGCAGAGAATGGAAAGAGGTGCTCAACAACAACACTAGGCGAGAGGACAGAGCACAGAGAGATCTACAAGCTCTGTGGAAGGTATGAGATGAACTTTCAATCTCTGATGACGGCCTACTACTGCAAGGGCGACAGATTATTATCCCGCACTCGCTAATATCCAGGGTCCTGGAGCTACCGCACACCGGTCACCAGGGTGTTGCCAGAACGAAAGAACGACTGAGACAAAGGTGTGGTTTCCCGACCTAGAAAGCCAGGTGGAGGGACATGTGCAGAGGTGCCTACCGTGTCAAGCAGCAAGCCCAGCGGAGAAGGCTCCGCCCATTAACTCAATGGATAGGAGTGAAAGTCCCTGGGGCACAGTTCATGCAGACTTTGGTTTGACTGGGGGGGTATGTATTTCTTGGCCGTAGTTGTCCAGTGGTCAAGGTACCCTGAAGTCGAGCTAGTGGACTCAACGGCAAGTGACCACACCATCTTAGCACTTGAAATGAAGTTCGCAACTCATGGATTCCCAATGGTTCTGTGCTCCGACAATGGGCCACCATTCACGGGGAACCAGTTTGCACAGTACATGAAGGAGAGGGGGATTCCGCATAGAAAGGTGACGCCACTCTGGCCCCGGGCCAATGGGGAAGCGGAAAGATTCATGAGAACATTGAATAAAGTATTCCGCATCTCGGCAAATGGTGGAGGCGAGCTGAAGAAGAACATGTTTGAGTTCCTACGAGAATATAGAACGACTCCCCACCAGTCGACAGGGGTCGCCCTGGCCGAGGCCATGTTTGGACGCTGCCCCAGGGGGCTCATACCGGAAATAGAGGGCTGCGAGCCAGGTGTGATTGACAACGACAGGGTTCGACAGGAGAGAGCAGCCCGAAATGAGAAGGAGAGCGTGAGGAGAGGCCTACTGGAAAAGGAGGTAGCAGTAGGGGACTCTGTATTCGTCAGGAATAGCCGACCAGAGGGCAAATTGTCGCTCACGTATGAGCCGCAACCCTGGACAGTCACCCACGTAAAAGGGACGGTGGTAACAGCAGCCAGCGAAAGAGGGACAGTGACTCACAACAAGTCCTTCTTCAAGAAAGTAGAGGTACGCCACCAGGAAGGAGGGCAGGAGGGCGCTCCCATACAAGAGTAAAGGGCAGAGACCCCCGAAGCCTACAGGCCAGCGGACATACCACCCCTTGACATGACACCGCTGCCGACCCCAGGGAGTAGCAGCCGGTACCCGGCGAGACAAGGCCGCCAACCACCCGTGCGTATTAAGGACTATGTCCTGGACTCAGGAGACTGAGCCGACAGCCTGTCCAGATCAGTGACTCACGTTGGGTCAGTTCAAAGTTGTTTTGTTTCTGTTGTTTCTGTTTAAAGAAAAGGGGGGACGTTACGTTGTAAAGCAAATGCACGCATGCGCAAGCCTCGTTCCCGGCTGCGGATGCGCTGTAAGAATAAAGACGTTCTGTACGGCAGTTGCCGCCGGGACCTCACGAGCAGCAGTGTCTCCGTGTCTCCATGTATGAGTGCGTGTGTGCGTGAGAGTGAGGCGGCCTGAGGCACGGGCTTAGCCACAACATTGTTATGATATGTGAGGGAATTATTTCAGAAATGAGGGTGGTCATTTTCCAGACGAAGTGGCTGAGTAAAAGTGGTGGAATCGATCTGCTTCACTTTCCTGCATTTGTAAATCAGAGTTGGGTGTGGAGTGGACGTAATTGGCGGGCTTCTCAATAAATAGGGCAAATGAAAGGAGTGTACAGAATGTGCTCGTTTCAGCTGCGCTATTTTCAGAAATGCTTCGTTCACCTTATTCTCAAGATGCACTGTCCAGCTCCTGTGCATACATTCTCCCAACACTAATATATGACAGGCTTGCTGCAAACACGCGGTTGCTGGGAGTGCATTTCACCGAAACTGGCCCATAAAGTGCCAAAAAGCATTTCCATCTGCATTTAGGGAATGGAAATGCTAGTATGACAGCTGAAGGTTAACCCACGGCTGCCACACTTTTAGGGACGTCATTTCACCAAAATGCCAGGGGTAGCAGAAGTGACATCAGATGACCCTTGACCGCTGAAGACATCGTCATTTGACCCAACCCCAAAGTGATATTACGGGATGCGAAGGAACAGGACCTTTGACCCCTTAAGAAAACCGGAAGCGGCATCACATAGCATTGTTCCTAAGTACACAGCAAAATATATGGTTAGGATATCACTATAATGTGATATACATTTCATGTAAGAATGGATCACCATATGTATCGTTAATATCAATGTGTACAGGCCCATATTACCAAATTACTGTGAATGCAAGCAGACGTGCATGCCCAAATGATAATGATGTGTTATTATGAAGCACTTGCACTCAAGCGCTTCATATAGAACAAATATACATACAATAGCAGCCAACCTGTGTTGCTACTCATTTATCGACCTCAGAAGGATGAAAGGCTGAGTTGAGGTGTTTAAGAACAGACTAAATCAGAGACTCACCCCCTGAAGTGTGCCTGAAATAAACCTTAAATGAGTCTAGCAAAAATTGTATAGAATTGCAGAATGACAAATTATTTGTTATTCCTATTCTTTCTTATTTCGGGTCACTGCTCAAAGTGTTACACTAGTACAAACCCCTGTAATTTTTTTAAGGGGCCTAAAAAAGAAAGCCAACCACTCCAGAAAGAAAGAGCAACATGGAATTGGCCACAGCCAGGCCAGGAGCTTACATTTAAAAACATTTTAAAATAATTTTTTTGCGACCCCTGGTGACCTCCAAATGACGTCCCTGATCTCATTTGTGAATTCAGGTTGGGCATTACAATGCCTAGAAACACTCCTTATTTGCACAAAGGGGCCACAAGGGCATTTAAATGAGCGCATCTAAGATGGGCTCATTTAGATGTGCTTTGTGAAATGGGGCGATATTTTTTAATGGTGTAAGTAAGGAGATGCGCTAACGTGTTCATGCTGGCATTAATGCAATGTATTAATATAGTAGGCTCCGGTCTAACAGAGCAGAGGTATCCTTCCGTTGAAACTGATGCTACAGGCTATCAAAAGACACAAGAGCTACAGGCCCTGCTTTATGCAGCAGCGCTACCACTCAGATTGGGCAGTCGTTAGAATAAAAAGTCAAACTACAATCTTCCACTATTCAAGTGAATTTATGGGACAAGTAAGACATGAAATCATATTCAGAATGCTAGCAGCCAATTAGATAGCAGATATCCAGTATTGACAGTCATAGTCTAGATGTAGCCCAATTAGCAATAATTGTGAACCTTTAACCCCCCCCCCCCTCACTCGAGGCAAGACATAGCACCAAAGAGTGGAAGAGCAAGATTCTGGAGAAAGTAGCAGATAGCGCTGTGAGAATTATCAGCTGCATGACCCTTCACAGCTCCTGGAGATCAGTCCTGCCATAGGGACACTAAGACAGAATGCTGTTTGATATATCCTGCATATTACCCTGTAGCACTATGCAGGATATTACAGCAGAGAGAAGAGTAGGACATAGCACTGCAAGACATTTCAGCTCAATGATCCACCACAGCTCCAAGAGCTTGATCACAAGAGAGGGCAGGATTAAACGCTGTGAAACATTCCAGCTCACTGAAGTGCCACAGCTCCAGGAAAATGGTAACAGCATAGAAATGAGAATAGGGTGTAGTGCTCTGAGATGTAGCAGCAGCTCAATGAAAAGATAGATCTTCATGGGAATGGCTGCAGCAGAGGGGTGAGTAGAACATGATGCTGTGAGACATTCCAGCAGAATGAAATGCCACATCTCCCGGTGGATGGCCAAAAAGAGGGGTGAGAAAAGGACATACCCTTGTGAGATGTGGAAGCTGGACACGCTGCCACCTCTCCAAGAGAATGACCACGGGAGAGGGTTTAGAATAGAACGCAGCACTGCAAGAGAATCCAGCTCGATAAAATGCCAGAGCTCCAGCAGATTGGCCGCAGCAATGTGGTGAGAGTCAGACACAGTGCTCTGAGAGATGACAACTCAATAAAATACCACATCTCTAGAGCATCAGTAGAGGGGCAAGTAGGACATAGCAGCAGGAGACAATCCAAGAAATGAACTCTCACAGCTTCAGGAGAATGGTCCCAACATATGTGAGAGTAGGACATAGTGCTGAGAGGCAGTCCAGCTCAATGAATACCACATCTCCAACAGATCAGCTCCAGCAGAATGACTACAGCAGAGGGATGAGAAAAGGACTTAGCGATGTGAGATGTTGAAGCTCAATGAACTGCCACATCTCCAGGTGAATGATTGCAGGAGAAGGATGGGCAGGACGTAGTGCTGTGAGACATTCCTGCTTAATGAACAGTCGCAGCTCCAAGACAATGGTTACAGAGGAGGAATAAGAAGGACACAGCACTGTAACCTCCACCCGAAAAGCACTCTACATGTTCAACTGAGGCTGTGGCACATTCTGTACCAGAGAATAATTCTGTGCTGGACTCAAGCCTCTAGAAAGGTTTCTATCACTGTGCTTAGTCTAAGAGAAACCACTTTCCCCTAGCACCTGAAAGGATTTCTATTGGACACCAATGTTGTTGTGAGTCTATTTTTAGAGTATCTAGGAACCAATTCCTATTTCCCTTGCGTGTGTGATAAACTTTAGATGCTATCAACATATTCCCTAAACAGTTTGATCACTGAACCAACAGTTATTTCCACCTGCCACATAGTGTCTTATACACTCATAAATAGAAACACACTAAGCATGCTCCCACTCTCTTGTTTAGCATTTATGCATATGTATTCTCTTATAAAGATAATATTCGAGCATTAAAATGGTATAGTCACACAATATGCAATTCCCAATATTAGAAATTAAGTAGTTGAATAGATTCCCAGCCTTCTACTCTACTATTCACTTCTAAAACGTATTGCAATTGTGGCACAGTCAAACTTAAATTAACACTCAAAATAGTAATGCTGCCTGGATTGGCAACCCAGGTGACATGTGAGATTATACATACCAATCCTGGTCTGTAAAACGCATTACGTGGAAAGGGTTAAAACAATTGGCAAAAGACCAAACAATAAGTCTAAAGCCATGGATTACAAAATTGCAGGCAAAGCATTTTAAACCCCCCTGAAAAGGATTCCTCTCTTCCATTGACTGTGCTTTGATGGATCCACTTATCCTGCCCAAAGAAATATAAGGGGCAGCACAGGCTGATGTTATGCGCTGTGCCGAAATACTGTATCATGATAAACTCTATGGGCCTCATTACACGGTAGGAGGTAGCCATGGTGGTATTAGCACCATGGCTACCCCCTCACCGCATACCGGGTCCGGGTTCTCGGAATGGGTACTTACCGGGTCATTGCAACCTTGGAGGACCCTGTAAGTCCCCATTCTGAGAACCATTCCCATTTGGGCCCCCATAGGGCTCAATGGGAATGAGGAAGTAGCTAATAATGGTACCGCAATTTGCGGTACCGTTATTAGCTCTGAAGTCCCTTAGCGGTGCCGGTAATCCCTTACCTCCTACCTCGTAATGAGGCCCTAAGTTTCACTCGCACAGAGATTGTTGAAAGGCTTACCTAACAAAAATACATCATGGTGTCTCCCAATGGTGTAACCATTAAAAGGGCAAAGATATGTTGTAAAATTCGGTGAAAACAGCTTATTTCAGGCTCAAAAACATTCAAAGAGCCCAAAAATGAGAATGTCAAAAAAATCGGCAAGGTGCCATGTTTTGGGCCCACGTGCTGTATCATGGGGAAGGCATTTGAAAGCGGTTTACCTTTTCTCAACAATGCAGCTCAACTCTTTAATTTAGTTGTACCTTCAAATTATTAAGGCAAGTATAACAATCAGAATTTTGAAAGTGCCAATTCTACGCCTACTGAAAGAACTACTGTCGACCCATACACTCCATTAGCTTGTTACTTTCTCTACCCAGAAAGTGCAGCTTGTGGATCAACTGGGTCCTCTAACTCTGTTCCCATTTGGCTTAATTTTCTGTTCACAGAAACTAGTTAAATAGGGTGTAAGCCCACCCACTCAGGGTCTTCTGAGCCACTGTTGTTGCCTAGACAGCCAATTTCCAGCCCTGAGAGTCATTCATTTGTCACAACCTCAATAGGCTGGACTGCATTGTGTGAGGCCTGTGTCCCATTTGAGTAACATGAGAGTTGCAAAATGTTTACATTTCTAATGTCTGTCTTGGGAACGCCTTCAAGGGACAGTAACGTCCCTCTGCCAGCTGCTCACAACTGTCCTTCCTCAGCTAAACCCCAACGTGAAATGTTCAGCCCATTGCAAAACATAGGATTTAGCAGAATGCTTTCTCTAGAACTTCAGATTAGAACGTGTACACCGGGCTCATTATAGTTCCAGCCAATTTACATCTGATCCAAATGACTGATTTATCTTTTCATGATGTTAGATTTTCCAGATGGTGGAATTTCAAAATTCACATTTACTTATATAAAGTGAGAATAATTAAACTGTTATAATTCTCAAGACCTTGTTCTGTGAGAGAATGTGAATACTTCATTTCCAAAAGCAACGTTTCCAGCAGTACCCGAACGCCGACATTGTGAGCCAGTGGAGGGCTCCTGTCGGGAGTAATACGCTTCCTGGAGGAGGCTGAGCTGCGTAGACCATGTGATCTTACACGTGACTTTCCTGGGACAACAAAGCACCGAGGTTACTACCCTTGCGGCGCTAAGCCCGTCAGGTGCAAAGGGCGCCGACTGTTTTGCGGCTGTTTGGTGCTGGTGGCGCCTCGAGGGAGACTGCGGACCGTGGAGGACCATCATCTAACAGACGTGAGCGGTAAGCTGTTACGCTATATATATCCCATTGACAATTTGAAGCAGAGGAAAACGTAGCTGCTGCATGCTCCGTCCTATCTGCATGGAGGAAGAGATGCGCCTATGTAGTTCAAAACAAGGGGGGGGACCAAATGCAGTCTCAAGGTCTGACACAAAGCACACACCTCGCCCACACACCACGACCAAGCATCGCCCACAGGTGCAGAGAGCGTTGGGCGATGCCATCCAAGTTAAAAATGGTACATCGACTCCCCCCCTCAACTCCCCATCTATCTCAGAGGTATTAGAAGCGGAAGTAGAGGTAGTGGCCTTAGAGGTGGAAGTGATTCAGTTGCCACCAAAGCATACGTTGATTGAAGCAACAGAAACGCATATCGCAGCAAAGCTCGGCGCAGCCGAATTAGCCAAGCCGCGGCCTCCCGGAGGGGTGACCAGGCAAAGCACTAGCTGCTGCCTTGAGGCTGCTACGGAGCAAGACATCCACGAGCTTGATGCATACTCTAATGAAACACCGTGGGCAACCATCATTGCTCCATTGCAATTGGATATGGCGATTCTACATCGATCGCAAGATGCGGTCCAGGCTCAGAGTTATGAGGACAATCAAAGTGAGAAATCAGGAGCTGCATCTGTACAAAGAAGTATTGCACAAGTTCACATTTCCAGTGAAAAAAAGAATATCCAAGATGGAGAGGAATGGTTACCTACACCACTAGAACACCAGGCAGGTACCGGTTCAACAAACACTCTATCAACTGCTGAAAATAGAAAAAAAGATCAAGAGAAATATGTACAATAAACAACAAGAGAAACTCTTTGCATGGAAAAAAACAACAAATCAGGAAACAGACTAAGCAGACAAAAAGCAAAGTAATCATACAAAAAGGAAAAGTACAACAGCCATTAAGTTACAGTATGACCAACAATGAATCTTATGCAAAGTTGCGAAAAAACCATACACGGCGTATACTGACTGACTTCTTTGATATACAGCCACCAACAAAATCCAATCATCTTGCAGAAGTTTCCGACGCAGAAATGCTCGCGGCAGTGTGTGACCTGATGCCCCCGACAAAACAAAGAAAACTCAATTGCCCGACAACACACATGGAAGAGCCGGTAGAAGAATCGCAGCCTGCGGAAAATCCAAAGAAACCAATTGACAATGAAATAGACACACTGAGAGACGAAATTGCACCATACATCTCACAATCCAAATTCCATTCGATGGAGGAAGATCAAGAGCAACTAAATACAAAAGACAAAAAGAAAGCGTTTGATCAAAAGGAAAATGAGATGAAAACGAGTGAAACCTCTAGCCCTCAGATCCTAGAAAGACTCAAACAAACTAACATCAATATAACACCAGCGTCAAAATAATATAATACACCAAATCAACAGTCAGCTGAAAGCAATAGTGTCACAAAGAAATCGAACAGAGCCTACCACCTTGACGAGATCCACAGTGACGATCTCGATGACGAACTTAACATAGACCAACAGCAATCCCATGTAACTCCTACTACAACTGAGGTAACGGTGTCCCGCAATATACATATCCTCGAGCGAAATGGCACAAACCCGAGGTCTGCTGAGGAAGTAACTGCTGATCCGTCATCGCAAGCACATCATCTTCCGCAAATTCCAATGTTGGATGATCGTAAAAAGACGGCTTTTGCTGGCCAGGAGCAACCATCAATGTACTTTACCTCTCCCATGGAAAGCAGTATGGCAATTGTCGATGAGCGATCACGGCAGTAAAGGAATCAGCACCCATTCAACAAAGCCTGAACGCACATCAACTACCAACAAGGACAAACCCATCTTCATTTGAAACAGGAAGAGGCACATACTGGCCACAGACACCAAATAAAAGACATTCTGAACCTGGCCACAGACCTACAAACAATATGACCCCCCATCCCTCAACTGCAGCACATGACTCAGCAGCAAAGAAAGCAGACTTGCAAGGCATAATGTCAGTTATAACCATTGCCTTGAAACCCTTCTGCAAATTATACGAAACGATGAACAAGGCTGTTAAAGATCAACAGGTCATTCTAGCCATGATTCTTACCAAAGTCTTGCATCATGAGGGCTATATAACAGCAAAGGAAAGCTTCACCAACGCCAAGGAGACGACAGAACAGAATCCTAGGAATAGTACAAACAAAACGGCCACATCGCCTGATGTCACAACGATGCTCAAAGCCAATGAACACACTACAAATGAAGTTGGAACACAGACTAAAATAGTAATTGATCTAACAACAGATAGAAGTTCATCTGGCAAGGAGACAGCTCCCACACAAATTCAAGCACCAACTGGCAGATGTAACCAGAAATCAAAGCTGACCACAAAGTCCCAAAACCAGGCAACTAAGGTGATGCTGGTACTCAACACTGCGCAAGCTAATACTCAAAATGGTACTGAAACAAGAGAATCAACCTATGCAATGTTTGAAGCAGCCAACTGCAAAGATAAACAGAGTGTAGGAATTGCCGCAGTAACTACAAACAGTAACATCGTCTCTCAAAAAAATAACAGCGTACCTCAAAAAATCAGTTCTAACAACGATATCGCAGAAAAAGAACAAACAACGGGAGCAATGCCTACAATAGCAAACACAAATCCAAAAGTGTCAACTGGCAAGGTATTATCTTCAAGGGAGGGTGAGACAATTGACAATCATAACGTAATAAGGAACTCTGCGGCAAGAACCTGCTCACCAGAGGTAAACATAGAAGATGAACTAATGAATCTTAGTGTCTACCCCGATGACAACTCAAATTCTGATGAAACACCGAAACGAGTCATAAAAGTCAACGAAAGCGGACTCCACCCAAACCAAAAATCAAATGCCCAAACTGGAGGAAAAAACAAAATTCAAAAGGAGCGCGATTTCGAAACTTTAGAGGAAAGGCGCAATCGTCTAACATATCACTTTCAGAATAGTGAGTCAGGCACGCGTCACAGAGATGCAAACCACAAGATGAAGACGCCTAGCAAGGATCGCAAATACAGTGAATCAAACGGAAACAAAATCGAAAGCCTGCAGGATAAGACATCTAGGAGGGAGAGAGTAGCTGTAAACAGGCAACTAAGAGAAACCCCCCAAAAACAGAAGAAATCACAAACATCACGTCATGACTCACGCAGCACCCCTCACGGGAACCAAAATGAAAGATCCAATAGAAATTCAACGAAAAATAACCATGACCAAGATCAGCATGAACGTTCAGATAAAACAGAAACAAACAAGTCAAGCAAGAGACAATGCAAAGAAAATGGTGTAAGAGACCAAATATCAAAAGAGCTTCACGACAAATCCGACAGACAAGGTACATACAGATGGATAGTCAAGATGACTCAAAGAACCTGCAATACCGATGACATCATTTTAAATAGAAGATCTGTCATGGCTATACTCCACTCTATTGAGAAACTGCAAGACGTGCACTCGGCTGACATTAAAATTGTGGAACCATGGCATAATCAGTCAGGTGCCGCCACTCTACACCATTTGAACTCCCGCACTGTGTATAACAAGATCCTAAAACACAAGTACGACATTCACAGGTGTGGATTCTACATTGAGGACAGATCTGATCATCAGGTTCATGAAAGTCAAAATGCCTCATCGTGTAGACGACAGAGTTCAACAAGAACCAGACGTGACAAATCAGCACACAGAGAACCGTTGCATAAAAATGTAAAGACAAATTACCAGAAAAGTCACACCTCAAAGAAAATGGGCGAACTAGACTTACAAAATCACAAGGCCAGCTATGATGAAGAAAAGAGAGAACATCGCATACTTCCACAAAACCAAGTATCCTCCAAAATAAGGGAGAAAAGCCAAGAAGTAAAACGACAACGATCAGATAACACCTTAAGGCTAACGAAAAAAATAAATACACAAGTAATGGAGCGGACATAGAGCACACAGAACAAAAAGGAAGCCCCTAGCAGCAGCAAAACAGGCCTATGGGCGTGGCTGCCGAAAGCTCTTCTACACAAGGTAAGAAATAGCCACCCAAGAAAAATGAGACAGCGACAAGCGACATGTCCCAGGAAAGCGTAACACAACTAACCCTCTGCTCCTGGAACACTCGAGGCCATTCCCATCTGACAGCTTCAGGGGAACCAAACCTAGGGGAATTTGACATCATCTGTCTTCAGGAAACCTGGCTCCAACAAGCACCAACGATGGAGGGATACCAGATCATTTTAGCACAAGCAGCAAGGGGCAACAAAGGGCGTCCAACATCTGGCTTGATGATAGCTTGGAACAGGAGTACAAGTAGAAAAAATATTAACGGCCAATCAATTGATGCTAGCAGTACTAGTCTCCCTACAAGGCACGTTAGATCCAAAACCTGAACTAAGACGCGTCATCATAATCAACCTATATTGGAATCCTGCAACAGTATCTGGAAAAAGATTCATCGAACAGTGTGAAAGTCTGCTTGTTACAGTCACGACTGAACATCCAACCATAGCCATATTAATGTGTGGAGACCTAAATGCGACATGCAAAGAATCAAAGAATGCAACAGCTGCCCAACAGGCGTCTGCACAACGAGGCAAAGAATGGACAAATTTCAGCAAATCACAGGGGCTACATAATCTAGACAATGCATTTCCTGCAGCAGACAGACTACCAACGTGGGAGCGTCCGCCCGCAGCCTCAACCATTGATCACATCTTTGTATCACAATCACTACTTTTTATTACAAAATCTTTTAAGGTGCGTCGCACCCCTAGAGCGATCACAACCTGCTCGAAACTGCCTGGATTCTAACCAGTAATAAAAGTACGAAATACACCACCCAGATTGTGCCCACCGCACAAGGTACAAGATTAAGAATAAATGCCACAGGTAAAGTGACCACTAAGTATATTGCAAATACATACTCAGAAGCAATGGACGGCACTGATTATCAACCACTACTGATTCCGTACATCCAACAAAAAAGGTACCTTGAGTCTGTCCCAAAGCAAACTAGCAAGCATGTCTACAATAAAGAACTGGTTGAGAAAAGGCGCGAATATAGGAGAGCGCTAAGAACAGCCCACAAGGTGTCAAACACAGACTTGTCAGAGAACATCAAGGACATAAAAAAAAGATACAAAGATTGGGTGAAATTCCACAGGCACAAATTACATCAAGCTGACGCGGAACAAATAACTAAAACCCTTATTACGAACAACAGCAGGAATTTTTGGGCACTAATACGTGATGCAAACAGAACATAAGATAACCAAATCTTAAACAATATTTAATCAAGACACCTGGGAGAAACATTTTGCAAAAGTTTTCCGGTCAGCGGTTAGCCACCAGGTGAAAGAACAGCGACAGAAGGGTCTTAACTGGATCAATCTAGACAAAGAAGAAGACATCCTTGACGCCATCAGGAAACTAAAAAACTCGAGAGCTCCCGGCCCAGATGGCATTTCTAATGTAGCATTGAAAAGCCACCCTGAAGAATGGGCCAGTCTGATGAGCGCGATCTTCTGGCGGTGCGCTGAAACACAATCTATCCCACAGTCATGGTCCAAAGCCATAATCATTCCGATCTACAAAAAAGGCAATCCATCAGATCCCGAGAACTTTCGACCAATTGCTTTACTTGATGTAATGGGCAAGGTTTAGGCCTCACTTCTCATGACCAAATTCCAAACTTGGGCAGCTGGAGCTAAATGCAATGACCCCTATCAGGCAGGCTTTGAGAAAAATGCAGGAACCACCTGCAACATCTTGGCATGCAGCACGCTAAAAGCCAAAACACGCCCGAACAAGCAACATCTGTTCGTAGTATACATCGACTTTACTCAGGCTTTTGATCAGGTGGAGAGACAGGTACTATGGAACAAATTAAAGGCCTGGCAATGTCCAGAGAACATATTAGCCCCCATTCAAGCGCTACACCATAGTACCACTCTGAGAGTAGGACTGAACCGGTAAGGCGTGCTATCAGATGAAATTCAAAGCGCACGCGGGGTTAAACAAGGATGCCCGTTGGCATCAGTGTTGTTTCTCTCTCACATCGGTGACATCAAGAAAATAGAAGAATCTACCAGGGCATTTCCACCGAAATTGGGTCCAATGCAGATCGGACACCTTCTGTACGCAGATGATCTGACAATATTTGACCATACTGAAATTGGGCTCCAACGGAAACTTACTGCTCTCCAAACTTATGCCGTAGAAAATCATCTTGAAATAAACACCAGTAAAACGAAGGTCATGATTCTTCAGAATTGTGGGACGAAACAAAAAAACAACTTCAATTGGCACCTGGGAGAAGCCAACATTGAAATTGTAACAAAGTTCAAATATCTAGGAGTGATTATGGACAGTTCAGAAAAGGAATCTGCCATGCAAGCAGAATTGTATTCAAAAATAAAAAAACTAGCTGCCCAAGCCAAAGTCATCGATGGCAAATTTGGAAAATTTTCACTAGTACCAACGATAAACTTCTACAAAATGAAAGTGGTGCCCACAATAACATACTGTGTAGAAGCAATGCCCACAATTCCAAAACAGCTATGGGCCAAGTTAGAAGCTCTATTCTGGCGCAAAGTGCTACATCTCCCGGCATCAACATCAGGGACAGCCATAAGACGCGAACTAAGTCTGCAATCCTTAGAATGCTCAGTGACCTGCAATTCGATGATGTTATACAGAAAATGTCGAATGGCACATAGCAATGAGGTCTTTAGACTACTAAAATGTGAGATGGACAGCAGAAATTGTAACATGCTAAAAGACTGGCAAGATGAAAATCAAGTGGTGCTAAATAACATTGCATCAAATGAGGAGGAACTCATAACGAATCCTTGTAAAATTCCAAAAAGAATAAAAGACAATGACTGGGCCTCCACAACAGATGATGGTGCAAAGCTAAAACTCACCAGACATCTACAAAGCAACATGGTTAAAAGAAATGAGCTACAAGCTTATGTAAAACAATGTCCTAGCAGACAGGTTCGAAATCTAATTCTACAAGCACGTTTGAATTTGTACAAAACCAACGAGATTTTGCACATTCGGGGCCAGGCACTAACAAACACTTGTCGATTTTGTAAACACAATCCTCATCCACCAAAAGAGACATTAAAGCATCTGATCATGCAATGTTCAGCTACCAGTGCCATCAGGCAACGATATCTATCATGCATGGCAGGCGTTGATATCCTGGCCGAAGAGGATACATGGTGGTGCCGATTGATAGGAGGAGAAAAAACCACATGGCAAATTGCACTGGCCAAAATGACTGAATATATCGAGAACAATCTACTAAATGAGAAGAGCTAAGCAGTTCCATAATTCAGCATACTCATCTGTACTGTGACACATCAACGGGCCCCAGAAAAGTCGTAAAAAAATAAAATAAATAAAAATGTTCTGTCACAGACTTGTAAGATCTACGCGAAAGTGAAGTAGAAACCTGTTTTGTTTTGTTTCGAGCATCTGATGAAATGCTCCAGAAACAATAATGAATTGTAAAATCTTATTTTTGATCAAACTACAAAACAAAAAAAAACAAAAAAATGTGAATACGGTTTTCATTCAGTTGGCAACAAATCCCTTCAAAATAAAATGTTGTGTTTAACAAATGGCCCTGCAATGTAACCAATCTTCTTTGGCTTTATTGGCACTTCCCACAATACTTGCAGTGTTTTAATTCAATCAGGGTCAATTGCTATTGAAAAGGGTTTAGTAATGGTGTTGTGTGTTACTTGTGTTTGCAAGTAATACATGTCAAAGCCAATAGGTTTGCACTTATATATGTGAGTATGCATCTCTGTATCTGTTTGGTAAAACTTGTTAAAGTCAATAGGCATTATTGTATGTTGGTTCCAGGTGCATATAGCTTGCTTTGGATTGTGACCTATTCAATTACAGGTATAATTATGCCACATATGACATAACCTTTCCCTCATTAGTGGCGAGTAGATTCCCTATATTTGGGGATTTTGACAGAGCATCAGTGCCTCTGTACCTGTACTCCATAGTAGTTTGTACATCTTTTATTACAGTATTTCTCCTCTTTTGTTAAGAAAACCCTTGTCTTCTTCTTATAGGACTTCATTACGAGTTGGTGGTTATTCTAATGCAATTATTGCCAAACTCCATTAACATTACAGCCACTTGCTTCTGCAAATTTACTGCTGGATTAAAAGTTGTGGGATGACAATGTAATTACTCATTTTTAAAGTCCATAGGACTCCATGGGAAAATCCTCGGTTTTACTGCAAGTGGTAATTCTGCTGCTGCAAATCCAATGGTTTTTGGAGGTAAAGTGGAGGGTCGAAGGAGAATTTACAGCAAGCTATATATTGGAGGTCACACCACCACTGTACTTCCAAACTCAGAGTGTGTCATGCTGGAAAATGGTGGAAATTCCATTACTTCCATTTGATAGCTAGTTTCTTCCATATCACAAAACATGTAATGAGGTCCACTTATGTTGAAAATAATGGTGGCTCCTGAGCCGAAAACTTGTACAGTGACTGGGAAAAGTCCCAACGTTGCTTGGCTTCAGTGAGGTATGACACGCCAAGAAAATGAATTCAGGGGTGAAAGCACTTCATGCAAGTGCCCTGTGATTGCCCCTTCCAAGATGGGCTAAGAGGAGGAGCTAGGGAGGGGGATATATGAGGCAAATATGGGATGGCAGTATCAGTGCAGGAAGTAAGAGACTGCATCACAATTACAAAACACTTAAAATCTTCCCCTCCACTCAATGCATTGTGAGCACCTGGAAGTACTGCTACGAAAAAAGAAGTAGTCCTTTTACTGTAGCAGTGCTTCCAAGCACCCTTTGCTAAAATGGCTCCAGATAATGGATTAATGTTCTCTGTCAAACACTTTACCCTCACCCAGACAATGTACAAAGGCTCTGTGCATCGACCATGCCAATAATTAACATACCGTGCACGCTGCCCTGCTTCTTCATACTCAGGTTCTTATCAGCCATTTTAATGGTACACAAAATATCAACCCTAGAAGGAGGAAACACTGAGCTATCCCTCCCATGTCTTGAACATTTGACTTGCTGTGTGAACACAGATCTCAGCTGAAGCACTTAATTTAGTGAACTATCTGGCCTGCAATTGAACATGAGTTGTGGATGTGCTTAAGCAGTGACCAGGCACTGTTACTTTACATGTTGACTGGCGGGTAGCTGCTGCAGAAAGTTTGACAGCTACATTAGTTATGCGAAGGACACACGACTGTATTGTTTTCGTTCGGCTGAGGCAGTCCTGGTCTCTATGGAGAAAGGTCACATGCAGGAAGGTGGCACTAAACCAGCAAGGGGCCATCCCTGGAGGCTTTGATGCTGCAAACTCAGTTCAAGGGTCAATCCACCACTGGCTTAGAGTCCCATTATCTTTGTTTCCAGATCATACAATTATCATTGCTCACACAGGCGGTCAGTCACAGCTATCAACCTTTACTTGCCCTGGTTGGAGGAAGTAATGTGGCATGATCTTTTTTTTCTATGGTTTTGTGCTACTTTAGTTGTCGTCATAGCTCCACTGCCCTGCCCAACTCTTTACACTTTGTTTTGTCAACAAGCGTGGAGTGTTTGGAAGATGAGAAGCACATCTTTCAGGAATTTGAAATGCCAGCAAAGTAGTGTTTTCACATTTTGAATGGTTGAAGCATCTGTGATGCACATTTCTTTCGGAGCGCGTCTTGCGGCATTGCCGCTGTAATCTCGTGAGATTCACGTGGTCTACTCCTGATAATCGGAACATTTTCTACCCATAGGTGGCTCCCCAACCCACCCCCAAATCTCCAACTTCACATGGTGTCTTCTTTCCCACTCCCAACCTCTAGCCTGATGTGATTGCTATTGATATAGCATCTGCGTCCAGGCCATCTAAGCAATGTTGTTCAAAACAATCAGTGTTCCCCCAGGAGTGACTACATAAATGGAAGAGTTTTGAGTCTCTGTCTGATGCCGCAAATGTTATTAGAATCTTTAAGGTTGTGGAGGAGTACATTAAAGTTTGATGGCATACTTTTTCTTCTTCCAAATAGCGTTTTTAGTTTTCATTTGCAGCTTCTCCAGGTAATATCACGGGAATCACTCACATCAAGCAAACACAATGGTGGATTTTCATTTCTGAAAAACCTCTTAGCCTCTCAGCCTCTCTGCTGCAAAGCACCAAGGCTTGTATATATAAATGTTTTAAGGAACATTGGGCACTTCCATGTCTCTGTTGAATATTTTAAAAACTACTAGATTGATTTACCCCAAACCGTCAAGAAAATTAAGTCAATGCTTTGTTCCCAAATGGTTTCTTATTTGGTCCAAATCTGACAAGCGGTGTTCACGCAACAGCTTTTCAAAAACTGCACTTTTTCTCTATGAGAGTATGCTGAAAATTGCATTTTTATGTTTTCTTAATAACATTTTCCTTTTTTAACCAATTGTTCCCAAAATGTTCAGTTTAGAGGGCCCTTGACAAATCTTATGTTTAGAAAATGTAATCTCTGTTGCATACGAACCAGATGCCATGGAGGATATTCTGGGTATTTCTTAAGCTATGAAAACAAAAAATCCCTCCACTTGTAAGGGTATCACACACTTCACATCATTAGCAATGAATACAACATGGGGTCACATCTCGAAGGATACTTACAAATAGGTGCCAAAATACAAAAAACTTGTATTCATCAAGTTTAAACAGTAAACATCAGAATTATTTGAAAGGTTTTACACAATGGGTCTCATCACGAGTCTGGCGCTAACCCTTAAATGCAGCGGTAGCGCTATTACCGCGGCATTTAGGGGTCCGCCAGATCATGGCCTTGGCGGATTTCCCCCCAGCTGTTAGCTGTTAGCTGGGGGGAAATCCGTGCCAAATTTGCAGATTTTTGGTGCTATTACTGCCGGTGGGAAATCCGTCGGCGGTAATAGCGTGAATTTTCCCCATTGGGCCCAATGGGGAATGAGGAATTCCCGAATGGGCCCAATGGGGAATGGGCACTAACTGTTCCACCAAACCTGTGATCTGGCACTAATAGCGCCGGGGGGTTTGGCGGTAGGGCTAATAGCGCCGGCGGTAATAGCGCCGCCATTATCGCCCAACTCGTGATGAGGCCCAATATCCCATAATTTAATAAAATTAACACTCCAATGAAATTGTTATATTCATTCAGTTAATGTTTTCCCCAAAACATCAACAGTAGCAAAAAACATTTAATTAATACGTCACTACACCCAGTGACAAAAGTGTATCGGCGCATCACATACTTATAACATGGCACAACACCCATTAAAAATTAATATGAACATCTGCGAGTCCACTATTATTCACAGATTTTAATGCCCTGCAAAGCTCTGTGGATATCTTGTTGGCCGCAGTCACTTGTACACAACATGTTTCTGTTCTTGATCATTGAGATTATTATTCAGGGGCAATTTGGTAGATAATGTGGGATTCAATCATTTTGTAGCCATATGTTTTTTGCTTGAATGTGGCAGGCTGCTAAAAGATCTGGCCATATGTCGTGCCCAACTTGAATGTGGATGTCTAAAAGTCTTTGTGTATACTTTTTAGCCGTCTCCCTTATGTGTTAATGACATATGGCACAATCGGTTACTCAAGAAAATGATTATCCCAGTCTTCCATAAAGGGAAAAGATTCCTCCTGGCTCGTCTCCCTTGTGTGTTAATCACATATTGCGGACCCAGTTGATAGAGGTTATAGTCCCAATCTACCTTTAATGTGAAAACATTTCCTCTGTGTCTAAGTTATACGACTACAGATGGTAATGATATATACTGTAGTAAAATACATATTGTACATTCAAGTGCATAGGCATTGTACTTAAATATATATACTACATGTTGAAATATATACCTTATATACTGAGATCATTATGTACTGTGTACTAAGAATCTTGTATGTGGCATTGTGAAATTGCTTATACAGACTCACGACTGAACATGTCACATGACATTCAGCTGTGCCCACTGGATGAACAGGCTTGTTCTTCTCGTGTTAGTTTCACTTTGCAGAAGGTTTTCAGGAAAGCACGTCTGATGCCTATAGAAAGAGCAGACTCTTGGAAATACATTACATGCCTGCCAGTTATTTGAAGATTTGGCCCCTGGCTATACTGGGATGTTTTTTTTGCTCCCTGGGTGTCATTGTTGTGGCTTTTGGGGGAAAAGGAGAAATGTGTGTTTTTCAGCACAGCAGCCTCTGGACTTGGTATATATTGAGAGGTGGGCACAGTATAGCCTCAGGACTGTTTTTCTGAGGACAAGAAGTGCTTGCCTTTGAGTTATAATTACTGCTGACTTTCAAGAGAAAGTGGTGTGTACAGTACAATCAAGGCGTGACTAGCCAGCGTTGGGCCGTAGGTTAAATATTTTTCAGATGGATGTGAAGTTGGTTATGACCTGCTACTGAAGCAGTTCTATTTATAATGCTGGTAGCATAGTTTAGGCTAAAGCAAATATATAATATGTTAAGTACATTCGTTTTTTAGCTTGGTTTGGGAACTAACAGGACTCCGTACCATGAGAGAGATGTTTAGGCCAGTTTGAGGGCACCTGTAATGCAACTGGGGGAAGGGGTGATAATGAACACCGAAGAATAAGGGGGGGAGGGGCAGAGAAAAGAAGATGCAGTAGCAGATGAAAGAGAAGGAGAAAGGACATAAACGGGAGGAGAAAGCAGACAGTAAATTGTGGAGATGGTGAGAGACTAGGCAGAGGGGAAGAGGATAGGCGAGTTGGGAGAGAAATGAGGCAAGAGGAAGAAAGAGAAAAAGAAAGGAAAACGGAAGAGTTAGAGATGAGAAGGTTGTGAGGAGAAATTTGAAACAGGATAAGAGACAACAAAATAGTATAGGTGAAGGCGGTGGGGAGAAATTAGAGTGGAAACAACTTTCTTGAAGAAGTGAGAAAGGGGAAAGAAGAAGCAAAGTGAGGAAATAAAAAAATGGGAAAGGAAAATGGAGAGAAGTTAGGAATACCAGGAAGAAGTCAAAAGGAGGGAAATAAGATGTAGGCAGAGAAGTAAGTAGTGGCAGGGAGGAGAGATGGTGAAATGAGATGTGGAATAAGGAGAGGGAACCCATTCAAATACTGAAAGGAAATGGGGTAAAATAGCCAGTATAGGGACAGAATTGACTGAGGGGTGAAGGGTGTCAATGGGCAAAGAGAAAAGACAGCACAGGGAGAATAGGAGTGGAAACGTTTACAAGTCAGGAAAACGCACTTTCAGATATGCACTTTCAGGTTATATACGAGGTGCTTTGTCAACTTCTAGATATCATATCTGGGGTACTGTATGTAGCTCCGTGGGCAACATCTGCAGTACTGTGCCAGTCTCTGGAAGCCACATGTCCAGCATTGTGTCCAGACTTCAGGCCACATCTGTAGTGTTGTGTCTTGTAATAGAGACGCTGTCTTGGGTACTGTGTCCATTTCTGGAGTCGAGCAATGGCATATGCCTCATAGGGAAGGCCTTATTTAGGTGGTGTGTTTAATCCTGGAGGTCACATCTGTAATACCATGTCCATTTATGGGGCAAATGTCTGCATTATTGTGTCCATTAATTTAGGCGACAATTGAAGTGCTATATACAGTCATGATGGCCACATCTGCAATATGTGTCTGTAGGTTTGGAGGCCATATCTGGCTTAACTGGTCTACAAAAATAGGTATAATTGAAAACAAGTGCCTACAGGGCTAGGTGTGGCCTCATAACAGAACAACACTTCTCACGGTACCCATCAAGTGGCACATGGAAGCATGCAAAGCACCTGAGATGTACCCTCCAGAACTGACTACAAGACCTGAGATGTACCCTCCAGAACTGACCATAGGACCTGTGATGTACCCTCCAGAACTGACCACAGGACCTGAGATGTATCCTCCAGAACTGACCACAGGACCAGAGATGTACCCTCCAGAACTGACCACAGGACCGGAGATGTGGCCTCAGATTTAGATACAGAAGCCTAAATGTAAAATCTAGAAAGTGACCCAGACCATGCAGGTGACCTCCAGAACTGGAAAAAATACTCACAATGAGAGCGCAAGAACTTGACACACTACTACAGAGGAGGCCTGCAGAACTACACTTAGAACTACACATTGTGTTGTCAAAAGGGGACACAATGAGGCACATGTGGCTTGCAGAACTTGACAGTGCCCAAATGTTGCATCCAGAAATGCCTGCAATGCAGCCTCCAGAAAGGGTCTACGCTGTTTCACAGAAAAAAAAAACACTCTCTCTCTCTCTCACCCTCTCTCTCCTTCTCTCTCCTTCTCTCTCCTTCTCTCTCCCTCTCTCTCCCTCTCTCTCCCTCTCTCCCTCTCCCTCTCCCATACTTGTCGGAAGCATAGTTGCGGAGTTCCCTGGCTTTCAGCCATTTGTGATTAATTATTCATAAATTCCCCGTTCCTCTTATCCCATGTTGAGACTCCAAAGATCGACGCCTGTACTGAAGAACGAACAGCCGTCGAGACTGCATGACGGACATTTTCTTTGAAGGCCTCTGGCCTCGGCTCGGGCCTCGGAAGACCTCTGGCCTCAGCCCTGCAAGTAGGGAGAGTGGGGGGTGAACATACTCACACTAGTTTATTTCCTACATACACTCGCCCGCTGCCATATAGTATTATATGGAGAGTACTCCTTTTAAATTCTGCCCCAAGTGCAATAGTAAGTTTCCGTGGGTGGATAAGCATAACACCTGTAATCTCTGTTTGCCTAGGGACCACCCCGAATGCAATTACAGAGTGTGTAAGCTCTTTAAAGCTAAAACACTCAAGGACCGCTCCACCAAACGTTGGGCCCATTACGCCAGGTAACTCGAGGCCATGGACGCTGTGGGTTCCTTCAGTGATGGCAGCAACGCCGCCGTTTCGGACGGTGAGGGCACTGGAGTGTCGTTAGTCACCCAAGCCCGCGCCTTCGACCTCAGAGGACTGTCCGGCGGGGCAGTTATGGGGATCACACCCGGCGGCATGAGCGCTACCCATACACCTACATCTAAACACACTAACCCCTCCCGAGACTCGACATGCGTGTCAAGCGATCAGCAAAAGAAGGCACAAAGAGAGCGGTCCACAGAATCAGTGTCCTCTGGGCGTTCCAGGTCTCGATCGCCTCATGACACACGGCAACCGTCTACCATTGCTAAGGGTGCCTAAAGTCATGGAGGTTTGGTCGTCAGAAGACGAAACCGACCTCCACCCCCAAGCAGCACGTTCAAAGTCGGCTCCGGCAGTTTGTTCTACGTCTGCCTCCGAGTCTTGACGTCCCCCCTCTAAACCTTTAGACCCTTTGGAACCCACCTCCGAGTCTCAATGCCAGGCGTCGAAAGATTCAGGGAAGTCCAAGGAGTCAGGGAAACATTCCTCCACACATGGGAAAGGGGACAAACTGGACAAACAACACAAAAAAACCGCCTGAACACCATGTTCAGAAGGACAAACATAGATCTTCTGAAAAGACCAAGACCCCTGACCCTGTCACTACGCCTAAGGTTGTCCCTCCCACTCCAGAGGATATGGGAATGGAAGATGAACCTCATCAAGAGGTGATCGTTCCCAGTTCTAAGGAATGGAGGGCAGAAGACATCGACAGGGTGATGAGGCGAATGTCTCTTATGGCAAATTTTTATGAGAAAAATCCTGATTACTTTCTGAGCTATCAGAATACCCCTGCTACCTCTACTCCTTCCGGATCCAAAGACCCTCAGCCTCCTAGTAAGAGACCTCGCACTGAGACTCCAGTTCAGGCCCTGATTTCGGACCCACTCACTATTCAACCTTACCATCAGTATGCTGAAAATACAGACATACAAATACTTGACGACCAGGCAGGGGTCGAACATTATGGGGACGATGAGAACCAGGACGAGGAGGAGGAAGATGATGAGGCAGAGGCCTATAGTCTTGACTCCCCTATTCCCAAGGACCCACTGATGAATGACTCACCTGTGGACAATCAGCCATTACTAAATGAGGTCTTAGCTAAAGCTGCAGAGCACTTTCAGAAGGGGCTCAAGAAGAGAGGGACTTTGCAGAGGAAATTATGGGGGATAGGAAATCCGTTGCCCAAGCCATACCAATTCTGAAATCCATTCAACGCAGAATTGATCCCTCCCTCCTCACCCCTAACCTTACCCGGGCAGTCAACCGAAGAATAGAAAAACTTATTCAGGGCCGCCCCCTCCGACCCACTTTATATAAGGGGTCATCTTAAACCCGACTCTTTGCTAGTCACAACTACCAGAAAGAGGGCGGGTACACCTCTAGCATCCTCTGAAGCTCCCCCAAACAAGGGGAGAAAAAGGATATATGGGCTAGGAAGGAAAGTTACTTCAACCTCCACTTACCAGGCGAGAATTGCTAATACCACCACTCTGCTGGCAAGTTACAATTGTCACCAATGGGAGCAGGTAGCTGCCCTCATTGCCTCCGCACCTGAACCTCTATAGGGCCAGTTGACCCAGATTGCATCAGAAGGGAGATTGGTGTCGGGATGCATTCTCAAGGTGACTTGACGCGGCAGACAATGCAGGCCGGCTCATCGCAGAGAGCCCAGTCATCAAGAGACACCCTTGGCTAAGGCAGTCGGGGTTCAAACCCGAGACACAAGACACTCTAATCGACATGCCGGTGGAACCAAATGTCTTGTTTGGGAAAGTGGTGAAAGAGGCACTCAAAACAGCAAAAGATGAATATGAGACCCTTAAGTCCTTTGGTCAGCTAACCAATAAACCCACGAACCAGCGAGGGAATAAAAATGTTCTTCGCTCACGCGGCCAAAATTCCCAGAGAGGGTCCAATTACTCCCAAGGGCAAGGTACATCGTGGGGAAACAACCAACAGGGTAACCAGAATTTCACCAGAGGGCAAAAAAGGGGCCGAGGGAGAAGCAGCCCAGGTAGAGGCGGTACGCCTCCCAATAAACAGTGGCGCTCCGCTTAAGGTCCCTTCCCATGCATCCCCAGTAGGGGGGCGCATATCCACCTTCACCCACGCATGGGAAGGGATCACTTCGGACAGATGGGTGCTGTCCACAGTATACTGCATCGAACTGTTGGAGCGCCCCCGCGACCATCCTCCAAGACAGAAAATACACTCCTTTTTGCGCCAAAGAATACTCCTAGAGGAGATCGTCATTCCTCTTGCAAAGGACGCGATAGAACTCGTTTCGGGCAACCAGGTAAACAAGGGTATTTATTCAACTTACTTCCTTGTGCCAAAAAAAGATCTAACAATGCGCCCAGTATTAGACTTATGCCCTGCAAACAAGTATGTCAAGCCTCAAAGATTTCGCATGACTACCCTCCAAGAAGTAATCCCCCTACTAAAAAAGGGAGATTACATGGCAACATTGGACATGAAAGATGCCTATTTTCACATTTCCATGTTCCCAGCGCACAGAAGATTCTTGCGCTTCGGTATAGCCTCGGCTCCAAGGGTATTCACCAAGGTAAAGGCGGTGGTGGTGGCGCACCTACGCAGGGAAGCAATCCCAGTTTACCCTTACCTGGACGACTGGCTCATCACGGGGGAGACCCCAGTAATTTGCAGATCCAACATACAAAGAACGATCGACCTTCTCTTCGAATTAGGCTTCTCAATCAACGAGAAAAAATCAAGCCTGGTGCTAAGCACCTCCACACAGTTCTTAGGAGCTGTCCTAAGCTCTCAAGAGGGGTTGGCCTTTCCATCAGAGGAAAGAATTCGGATTCTATTACTGCAAATTCCTCAATATCAGTCGGTCGACAGATAAGGGTTCGCAAAGCGATGTGTTTGCTAGGCATGATGGCGTCATGTATTTACCTGGTTCCCCACGCGTGCCTGCGCATGTGACCCATGCAGGAATGGTTGGCGAAACAGTGGTCTCAGGCAAGTGGTCAGTGGGATGATCTAGTGGTCGTTTCGCCATCACTAGTACAGAGTCTTCGTTGGTGGACAAGAGAGAATCTTTCAAAGGGGAAACCCTTTTACGATCCAGAAATACAGGCTGTAGTCACTACAGACGTGTCCCTCTCAGGATGGGGAGCACACCTCCTTCACCACACAGCGCAGGGCCTCTGGTCTCACACAGTGGCCAAGAATCACATCAACCTGCTAGAGCTTCTGGCAGTCTTCAGAGCGCTTCGAGCGTTCGAACCCCACCTATGGAACCTGTCAGTGCAGATCCTAACGGACAGCACGACAGCAATGTTTTACATAAACAAACAGGGGGGCACTCGTTCGCCGAATCTGTCCAAGCTTGCCCAGAAAATGTGGATATGGGCACTCAGACGGAACATTTACCTGTCGTATCAACATGTTCCAGGGGATCTCAATTCACTAGCAGATGCTTTGAGCAGAGACCCCCTCCCGCAAGAACACGAATGGTGTCTACACGAAGAAGTCGTACGAGACCTCTCCTCACAGTGGGGTTTCCCCACTATAGACTTATTCGCCACAAGCGAAAACAGACAATTCCCAGGATTCGCATCCAGGTTCCCTCAGCCAGGCTCCATGGGGAACGCTCTATGGATGAACTGGTCGGGGTTGTTTGCCTACGCTTTTCCACCAACCCCTCTAATGAGGAAGGTGGTCAACAAGATGCACAGGGAATCGATGACGCTCATCCTAGTTGCTCCCATGTGGGTGAGACAACCGTGGTTCCCGCACCTGCGCAAACTGGCGGTGTGCAAACCCATCAGACTCCCGTGCTGGCACAACCCACTATCCCAGCACGAAGGACAAACAGTGCATCCTCAACCCAGCTCAATGAACTTGGCAGCATGGCTCCTGAAGTCGTAGAGTTTGGCCATCTCAATCTACCACAGAGAGGTATGGATATCCTAAAAGAATCAAGGAGACCAAACACAAGACACTGTTACTTTGATAAATGGAAGAAATTCATTATTTGGTGCCAGAATAAACAAATCAACCCGGTTGTTTGCACTACTTCCAATATTGTCACCTACATGCTCCACCTGCTAGATGCAAGGTTGGTATTTAATTCACTCAAGGTACACCTGGCGGCGCTGTCAGTCTACACCACCTCCCATAACAAGGTGTTGTGTTGGAAAGTACCGGTGGTTAAGGCCTTTATGGAAGGCGTAAAGAGACTCCACCCTCCAATTTCAAACACACCACCAGGATGGGACCTTAATGTGGTGCTTGCTAAACTCATGGGCCCCCCTTTGAACCTATGCATAAAGCTAGTCTCAAACACCTGACCTATAAAACTGCCTTCTTAGTAGCCATTACATCCATAAGAAGGGTCAGTGAAATTCAGGCTCTGTCAGTGCAGGATCCTTTCTTTACTGTTCATAAGGATAAACTGGTTCTACAAATTCACCCTAGGTTCTCACCTAAGTTCATTTCAAAATTCCATGTTAACCAGTCCATTGAGCTACCGACCTTCTTCCAAGAACCCAAGAGCTCTGCTGAGGTGAAACTACACACACTAGATGTGCGAAGAGCGGTTCTCTACTACGTGGACAAAACCAGACCGCTAGGAACGACAGATCAACTGTTCATCTCCATAGCTACAGGCAGAGTAGGAGATCCCATCTCTAAAAGTGTCATCTCCAAATGGATAGTCAAATGTATCCAGCTGTGTTACTCCCTTTCAGATAAAATTCTGCCTTTTACGCCAAGGGCCCACTCTACAAGAGGCATTGGGGCCACTCTGGCTTTCATTGCAAATGTACCCCTTGACACCATTTGCAAAGCAGCTACATGGAGCTCCATTCACACCTTTACTCAGCACTACTGCATTGACACTCATTCTAAGACAGATACTCAAATGGGACAAGCGGTTCTAAGACATTTATTTGCTCATGACCCTTCTCATATCCCACCTCCTTCTTCTAACACTGCTTGCTAATCTATGCACAACATGTGATATAAGCAGATTCCACAAGCCTCAGAAGGGATATATTACTTCCCGTAATTGTATTTCTGATGCTTGTATCTGCTTAGATTCACATGCACCCACCCTTCCTCCCCTCTGAGAGAAGGCACATGGATGCTTGTAGTCTTATCTATCTTATCTGCTTGGATACTCTGTACTCACGCTACTCATGCTACCTCATGTCAGAAAAAATACAATCTGAGGGTCCTACACGCGTGAGGGATCATGGGTACAGTGGACGTCACACTAGGGATAGTATTACTGGCACGCCCTAGGTCGACGCCCAATTTTGAGTTTCGAAAAACAAACTGTAATACTCCGCAGCTTCCACTAGATGTCGGCCTATGCACAGCATGTGAATCTAAGCAGATTCAAGCATCAGAAATACGATTACGGTGAGTAATGTATCCCATATATATATATATATATGACAATGCATTACTTACCGTAAAACTATTTCTGATGGTTGTATCTGCTTAGATTCACATGCTGTGCATAGGTCCGACATCCAGTGGTCACTGCGGAGTATTGCATTTTGTTTTTCGTAGTCGAAAAGGGGACATCGACAAGGCGTGTCTGTAACACTATCCCTATAGTGACGTGCGGTGTACCCACAATCCCTCACGCGTCGAGGTCCCTCTGTTTGTATTTTTTCTGCCCTGAGGGAGCCTTCTAGACGTGAGTGAGTACAGAAAAGAGAGAGATATATAAGCATGTCTATGTTCCTTCCATCCGAGCGGGGAGGAAGGGTGGGCGCATGTGAATCTAAGCAGATACAACCATCAGAAATGCTTTTACGGTAAGTAATGCATTGTCTTCTGATGTTTGTTAATCTGCTTAGAATCACATGCTGTGCATAGACTAGCGAGCAGTACCCAGAGTTGGAGGTGGGTTGTGAGAAGGAACAGTAGAGAAAAGGTGTCTTAATACTGCTTGTCGCACCTGGGAATCAGCTCTAGAGTGTGCATCTCGACAGTAATGTTTTGTAAAGGTGTGTACAGAACTCCAGGTTGCCGCTTTGCAGATGGACTCAAGGGGAACATTTGCAATGAATGCTATGGATGCCCCAGTGCCACGAGTAGAGTGTGCTCTTGGCTTGAAGGGTAGTTCTCTCTTAGCAAGAGTATAACAGAGAGTGATGCATTGAACAATCCATCTAGATATAGTGGACTTTGATACTGCATCTCCTTCTCTTCCTGCTGCCACAGAGACAAAGAACTGATTAGTCTTTCTCAGTGGTGTAGTTCTTTCCATATAAAACATGACAGCTCTGCGCACATCAAGTGTATGCAGGCTCTTTTCTCCTAGATTTGAAGGATTTTGAAAGAACGTTGGTAGTTCTATTGACTGTTTGACATGGAATTTCGAGATGAATTTCAGTGCAAACCTTGGGTGTGTGCGCAGAACCACCTTATCTCTGTGAACCGTTACAAAGGGGTCTAGAACAGAAAGAGCCTGTAGTTCACTTACTCTCCTAATGGAGGTGATAGCTATTAGAAAAGCAGTTTTAAGAGTGAGGTCTTTAAGAGTTGCCTTGTGCATGGGTTCAAAGGGTGAACCCATGAGCCTGGTGAGTACCACATTTAGGTCCCAGCCGGGAGCTGGGTTTGCTATTTGAGGGTGTATTCTTTTTACCCCCTCCATGAAGGCTTTAATCACTGGGACTTTCCACCATGACACTGAGTTGGGAAGTGGTGTATGCAGAAAGCGCCGCTAGGTGGACTTTAATAGAATTGAATACTAGACCTGAGTCCAGCAAATGGGTCAGGTACAGAACAATTTGTGTGGGAGAGCAGTCAACAGGTTTGATGCTTCTTCCTCTACACCAGATGACAAATCTCTTCCATTTGCTAGAATAACAGTGACGAGTGTTAGGTTTTCTAGCTTCCCTGAGGATGTCCATGCACCTTTGTGGAAGTTGTAAATGTCCAAATTCTATGACCTCAGGAGCCAGGCTGCTAAGTTCATGGTTTGAGGGCATGGATGCAGTGTCCTGCCCTTGTCCTGTGACAGCATGTTGTATGGGCAGGGCAGTTTCACTGGTGGAGACAGAGACATCTCCATCAGATGAGTGAACCATGGTTGCCGGGCCCACATAGGGGCCACTAGTATCATGGTGGCTTGTTCCCGGTGCATCTTGTGCACAATCCTGTTGAGAAGGGGAGTTGGGGGAAAAGCGTAAACAAATTTCCCTGCCCATGGTATCGATAGACCGTTCCCCTTGGACTGGTTCTGAGGGTACCTGGAGGCGCAATCTTGGCATTGTGAGTTCCTCAGAGTTGCGAACAGGTCTATTTCTGGGAAACCCCACTGTTTGAAGACGTCAAAGATGATGTCTTCGTGTAACCACAATTCGTACTCTGCGGGCAGGGGGAAATCTCTGCTGAGTTCGTCTGCTAGCAGATTGAGTTCCCCTGGTACATGTTGTGACAGTAGGAACATGTTGTGTCTGAGAGCCCACTTCCAGGTGTTCTGGGACAGCTTGGACAGTCCTGAAGAGTGGGTTCCCCCTTGCTTGTTGAGGTAGTACATGGCTGTGGTGCTGCCCGTGAGGACCATCACCGTCTTCACTTGTAGGTGTTCCTGGAAGGCTTTCAGTGCCTTGGACACCGCCAGTAACTCCAGTAGATTTATGTGCTTGGATGCTACGCTCAGAGTCCACACTCCGTGAGTAGTCTGATGGGATAGGTGAGCCCCCCATCCTGTGAGGGATGCGTCTGTGGTTAGAGTGGCTTCCACTGCGGGTGTGGCAAAAGGTTTCCCTATTAGCAGGTTTTCCTTTGTCCACCACAGTAGCGAGAGAACCAAGGCCTGCGAGACCACCACTAGATCGTCCCATTGTCCGCTGGCCTGACACCACTGGCTGTTGAGCCACTCTTGCATTGGGTGCATGTGCAGGCGCGCGTGAGGTACCAAATAACTACATGACGCCATCATTCCCAGCAAGCGCATTGCTTTGCGTACCGTCACCTCTCGACCTGCCACATATTGGGGGATCTGAAACAGCATGTTTTGGACACTCTCGTTGGAGGGGAAGACGAGGCCGTCCTTTGTTCGAATTAGAGCCCCTAGGAATTGTTTGATCTGGCTGGGGTCTAAGCTGGACTTCTTCTCGTTGATGGAGAAGCCCAGTTGGAACAAAAGGTCTACAGTCTTTTGGGTATTGGAGAAGCATGTTTCGTAAGAATCCCCTGTTATGAGCCAATCGTCGAGGTAAGGGTATACTGGGATGGACAACCTGCGCAGATGTGCCGCTGCCACTGCCAGTACTTTTCGTGAATACCCTTGGTGCTGATGCTATCCCGAAGGGTAGCACTCTGAACTGGTAGTGTTTGTTCTCTATCATGAACATGAGGTATTTTCTGTGCGCTGGCAACATTAAAATATGAAAGTATGCATCTTTCATGTCCAGTGTTGTCATGTAATCCCCTTGTGATAGCAAGGGGATTACTTCCTGTAAGGTTACCATGCAAAACTTTTGGGGCTTGACAAATTTGTTCGCTGGGCGCAGATCTAATACAGGGCGCATGGTTAGGTCCTTTTTGGGTACAAGGAAGTACACTGAATAAATACCTTCTGTTACCTGAGATAGAGGCACGACCTCTATAGCTCCTTTTTCCAGTAGCTGTTCCACTTCCTGTAGAAAGATGGCGAGGTGTTCTGGTGTCATGCGTCGTCCCCGTGGGGGTTTGTATGTTGGGGAACTGTTGAATTCTATACAGTAGCCGCGGGCTTTGGTTGATAGTACCCAACGGTCTGATGTTATTCCCTCCCATGCTGGAAGAAACAATGTTAACCGGCCCCCTACCGGCGATGGATGGGAGGGGACCCGAATCTTCGGGTCATTTGCTGTTATTGGCCTGGGAGCATCTAGGGGTAGAGGCCCGACATCTCCCCTTGCCACGGCGTTGGCCTCTCTGATTGTACTGGCCACTATTACCCTGGTTAGAGGACCAGTTGTTGGCAGAGTATTGTTGTTGTTGATTCTGCTGCTGGCATTGGCCACGAAAAAAATGCTTATTGCCATAGCCGCGTCTGTTAGGGGGCCTAGAAATCTGGTCAAGGTCTTGATTGTGTCAAACTCCTTTTTAGCATTTTCTAGAGCCTCATCAACTGCCTTACCAAAGAGATTGGTATCCTCTATCGGTTTGTTGATCAGGGAAGCCTTTGTTTCAGGTTTAAACCCCGAATTGCGCAGCCAGACATGGCGTTTGAGGAGTATCCCTTGGACTAGGGAACGCCCAGCAGTCTCTGCAGCATCTAAAGTGTTTTTAACAATGCTTTGGTTCACTAGTGTCCCTTCCGTGATTGTGGCCAGAAGGCGTGTATGCAGGGGTTCTGGTGCCTCTTCAGCGTCGCTACGTAGCTTGCTCCACTGTGCGTCTGCGTAGCTTGCTAGTAAAGAGTTGTTATTAGCGATCCTTGTTGAGAAAGCGGCGGAATCTGTGATTCTTTCCCCCAGGGCATACAGCTTTTTCCCCTCCTTGTCTGGAGGTGCCTCACTGGTGGACAGTGGCACCCCTGCCCTCTTCCTTGTATTTGTTACTACAAGGGAGTCTGGTACGGAGTGGCCCCTGACGTACAAAGGATCAGAAGGAGATGGACTGAAGAGTTTTTCTATTCGAGGGTTGACCCCTCTAACCAACGCAGGAGTTGATAGAGAAGGGGTGATTCTTCTTTTTACTGAGGCAAGGAGTGGAATGGTTTGACTGACAGGGGGTTTCTCCTTAATTACTTTTTCCACAAAGTCAATGTCAGGAGAGGTCTCCCCTGTGTCTAATTCGAAATGCGCTGCTGCTTTGCGCAACAGTGCATTAAACGTAGGCTGGTCATCTATAGGAGATGTGTTCCTAATAGGCGAGTCTTTGGGAGGAGATAGGGTTATGGCATCAGGGTCAGAGTACTCTGATGGGGACTGCCAGGGGTGTTAGTTATGGTTGCTTAGCTTACTATAATGGGGGAATGTGCAGTGGTGTTTCGTTGCAATGTGAAGTATAACATTCCTTTAGTGAAATTTTTTTACTGAATGTACATATATATGTATGGCAGGGAAGGAAAAGAAAGGGGCTAAACAAGTGATGTCATTGATGTCATCATTGACATTTGAGATGACATTTTTCATGGTCTAGGTGTTAGTGTTAGCAGTGCACAGGGGTGGTGGCAGGGTTGGGGGCTTAGTTTACCATAACTGTCGAATTTCAGGGGTTTTCCGGTTTTAATTTGAAGCATAAAGGGGAGGTGGAAAGTTTTCACTGGTTTTTGGGAGGGCAACTTAACCATAACGTCCCCTAAACAAAGTTTTTTTTGTAGTGAATGTAACTGGTTTTTGGGAGGGCAACTTAACCATAACGTCCCCGTAACAAAGTTTGTTTTGTAGGGAATTGCAAAGGCTTTTGGAAGGTGAAACTTAAGCATGAAATGGTGGCAATGAAGACGTTCAGCAGAATATACACTGTAATCATATGATTTTGAAAGATATGTAGTATAATGTACGTACTTGACATACATTTAATATAGAACATACAGAACCCCCTCCTTAATGATTTTGGAAAGGGACGGACTGAGCGCCTGTTTGCGGACGGGGTTGGACAGCATCAACATTACCCAAAGAGGCGGGGGATAGCTGAAAATGTACTATTGTCTTACACAAAAAATGTGTAACTTAGAAGAAGGACAAAAAGATATTATAAGTAGTGATAAGTAAATATGGAAACCTGAAGTTAGGAAAAGAAAACCACACATTTAATAACCATGTAGAATAAAGTGGATGGTACCATAAAAAATAAAGGATGCCTCCAGCGTAATCACTTCACAGAAACTCGGCAGCCTGGAACGACAGTGGACAGACACAGTAGGACGAAGGGACATTACAGCAAAAGAGTGAGTAGAGGTCATGTTTTTATATGGGTGATTTTGTTTTGTGGTATGTAGTGCATAAATATTAATTTCTTTCTGTTGTTTTGACTCAAAAATGGCAAGTACTTTGGAGTGGCTGGAGGAGCATTTCCCACATGACGAAATGTCTGAAGACAGCGACAATAATGGTACAGAGTGCTCTGCATATGCAAAATAGTGACCAGTATTTTAGAGGCATTTAACCTATGTATGTTCTTTTTTAACAGACCAGGAAAGAAAAGAAGAAAGGGCAACAAACGAGACAGAAGAAGACAGGATAAAAAGGATAGAGCAGAAAATTGACACATTGAACAACCATTTTCAAAGTTTACGGGAGGTTGTGGAGAACTGTGTGAGAGGAAAAGTTCGTTATCATTGCCCTACCTGCACCTGTCCTGCTTCTCCATTCCCTAGTGAACCATCCCCAAACCTTGCACAGGAAAATAGACGTTTTGACAAAATATCCATCCCTTCTTCCCCTCACAAATCTTCTCCTCATAACCAGCCCGTGTTGAATCCTAATTCCCCCATATTTGTTTCCATGTCCGCTTCCCCCGCTATTTCTTTAGATTGATGTGTGTTTGAAATGTTTTTGTGCAGTAGTTTTAGAGAAAGAGTGTGTGTGTAGAATTATTTTTTAAAAAGAGGTAAAATGTTCGCGAACAGCGCGCCTGTTTAACCTATCCACAAGCAATGGAATGTGAGTGCTGTCAAATGTGAAGTAAGACGGATGTGATGTGTGACTGCACCATCTTTTGAAAATGTGCATACATAAACAGAAATGGGTGTCCAAAGGATATACTACGTCGGCGTACCGCTTGGAAACGAGATAATACATGGTCGTAGAACACACAAGATGACCGGAATGGGTGTAAATGAGTAAAAAGGAAGTGTGTGAAGGACAGTATAGCAGTCCGTATTGGGCGCAGTGAAAATGGTGCCGTCCGTAGAACAGGCACGGTGGCCGGCAAGTTCGTAGGCAATACAAAATGGAGTTGTCCTAAGGACACTGGAACTGTCCGTACAGTGAACATAGCATGCGTGAACATGCGCAGTACAAATGTAAGTATTGCGAACATCGCGCCAGTTCCTAACAGTCCATCTCACTTGTGTCGCACTTTGAAGTAGTTTGACAACCCGAACACTGTCCATAGGACACGTGCGCATGCGCATGTTTGATTCTTTGCATTTGCTGTCCAGTGGACTTTGATTACGGGGGCGGATGTGTTGAGGACGTCATCTTGTGACCGCACCTACGCTGAGCGTAGGGACTAGTTTCCGCAGTTTGCGTGCTTTCGCAACAATAAAAATTAACTTGTAGACACAAGTCAAAGTATTGTGAAGTGTAAAAATGTAATTTCACACAACCCAAACAATAGGCCACCTGAGGAGTTGCTGTGTAAAATGTGTGTACCGCTTTGTAGGGAGGAAGACGGTCACGAGGCACACCCCTGCATCCCTACAAAAGGCCACACCCCCGAGCGCATCTTCATTGTCCTTCTAGCTATAGCAGATTGAGGTGTGTTGCCTTTACTGCTGTAGTGACCAAAAGGAAACTAATCGGTATGGCTTCCATGGCTGCTGTTGGGTTATTAGCCTCTGCACCACCCCCAAACCCGCCACCATCACCACCTCACCAAGGGCCTGCAGAGAGATATATGGGTGAGGATGTAGAGATTGAGGAAGAAGAGGAGGAAGAGAATGAAGTGGAGGAACTCTGCACTAGCAGCACTCGGCGGGAGTCGTGGGTGTGGCAGTTGTTTTCCGTTTATGGGAACGTACCAAAAGCATGTGCGAAGCTGGTGAAGTGTAACCAATGCGATTTGGTGTTGAGTCGCGGGGGATTTGGAGCGTACAGTTTTGGTACGACAACCATGAAGCGACACCTCACTTCGTTCCACACTGCGGACATTCGCAAGTGGTGCCATGTGAAGAGCGTAGTCGTTTGAGTTCCTCCACAGCATCCTCGGAATCCGATCCTCCCACTACAAGAGACACTCCTGTGGGGGAGCGCCTCCCTCCAGCTGCTTCACAAGCCATTCACAATGCTGTGGACCCTTACCTTTCAAAGGTGACAGTAGTGTGCACGTATTGTGACGCAGTACTCTGCAGGGGGGAGAGTTTTCGAAGTGCTTTTGAGGCTGCAGTCACCGAGTACCAGAAGATTTGCTCCTTACCTAACCCTTAATATTTGTCTGTTCAGTTGCCCTTTCTTATCCCCGTGGCTGGTGTCCCTTCCTTACCCTCCTTTCGCCTCTTCTCATAGTGTGTTGAGTGCTGTTAATCAATGAACGTAAAAACAACAAAAATGACAGAAAAGGCTCTTTTCAGAGCTGCCTTTCTCAGTGTAACAATAGAACTATGAAGTGAAGGCCGTAGACCCCTGCGGAGTTCAGCAAAAGTTTGCGGACAGTCGTAGAGGGGAAAAAGGGAGGGTGCAAGTGGAGCAAACGCAGTAAAGTGTACGTTGGGAGTAAGTGGCGGCTCTGAAAAGAGCCTTTTGGTGGTGTGCTGTGTGGGTCAAAAACAGTGGATTGGGGAAAACAGATTGTCCGATAGGTTAGTATGATTGCAAAAGAGGGCGCAATGCATTTTGTAAATTGTGAAGAAACATCTGATTGCCAGCATATGTGAGGTGGACTCCATCTCTGCGGAAAATGAAACTGCTACGAAACAAAATGTTTTCATTGTGGAAAGAGGACATGCCAGCATCTCTTAAAAGAACAAGTTACTCCTTACCTGGTAAAGTTCTTTCGATGGGATGTTCCTCCGACGTATTCCTTATCTATGATATTTCTATCTCCAGCTTGCTGGCCTCGGAAAATGTTTTCCCAGTAGAAGGCGCTGTGCGTCGATGTCCGTCGAGTAGGTGTTCCTCGACAGCCACCGTATCGATGCCGACGTCATCATGCCTATAAATGGCCACGCGCAGCGTCCGTTGCTCAGTTCTGTTTTGTAGAGTAAGGTAGTTATTGCATGAATGGTTACTACCCTTGAAGGAGCGTAAGCTGCAACCACAAGGGAAATGTTACTGCGGGGATGGATGGGAGGGACGATAAGGAATACGTCGGAGGAACATCCCATCGAAAGAACGTTACCAGGTAAGGAGTAACTTGTTCTTCGAAGGGATTGTGTCCTCCGACGTATTCCTTATCTATGATAAACTCCCATAGCAGTGGTATGTGATTGGAGGCGGGAGTAAGAGATGCCATATTACTCTTTAAGAATGAACAGAGTGTAACACAGCTTTGCCAAATCTAGTCTCTTGAATAGAGGAGGAATCCAGGCTATAAAATTTGGTAAAGGTATGTGCGGACTACCATGTGGCAGCCGCACATATGTCTCTAATTGGTACCCCTCTTTGAAGAGCTGAGGAGGCTGCAATACCCCTGGTCGAATGAGCCCTTAGATTTTGAGGGGGCTCTTTCCCTGCAGAATGGCTAAAATAATCCATCTGGAGATGGTTTGTTTGGTTATTGGTAATCCCAACTTATGTCCTGCGTAACCTACAAAGAGTTGGTCTGCTTGTCTAATTTTAGCAAATCTACTGATATAAAAACTCAAGGCTCGCTTAGGGTCCAGCCTGTGTAGTCTCTCTTCCTCTTTCCCCAGATGGGGAGGAGGATAGAATGACGGTAAAGTAATCTTCTGAGTAATGTGAAATTCAGAAAGTACCTTTGGGAGGAAGTTAGGCTTCACCTGTAGAACGACTTTGTCCTTGTGAAAAATTGTATGAGGAGGTTTACAAGATAGGGCTTGTATCTCGCTAACCCTTCTAGCAGATGTTAATGCTACCAATAAAACAGTTTTGAGGGTGAGAAACTTCAATGAACAAGAGTGGAGTGGTTCAATAGGAGCACCCTTTAGGAAGTTTAAAACTAGATTTAAGTCCCATAAGGGAACTTGGAATGGTCTTGGAGGGTAAACATTAGTTAGACCTTTCAGGTATTGTATTACCAATGGAATTTTGAAATACAATGGCTCCTCTGCAGTGCGCTTAAAGATCGATAGCGCTGCGAGATAGCCCTTAATAGTGCCAACTTGAAGGCCTGAATTTGCCAAATCAAGTAAGAAGGATAACACCGCAGGTGTACCACATGTATAGAGTTTTAGTTGCTGGCCTTCTGGCCGAAAGCAACACCTCCATGACGTCATCTGGAAGGTCCCAATCCTTGTATATCAACCTTTCAGATACCAAGCCTGAAGGTTGAGGGTCTTGATGGCTGGATGGAGAACCTGACCTCCCTTCTGCGAGAGAAGATCCTCTCTGTACGGTAGACGAATTGGAGGATGGATGGACATGTCCAGAAGGTCCGGGTACCACGTTCTCCTGGCCCAATCCAGGGCAATTAGGATCATGGTCTTCTGAAACCTTCTCAACCTCCTGATCATTTGAGGAATGACAGGGACCGGAGGAAACGCGTACAGAAGTGGGAACTCCCAGTCCACTACGAATGCGTCTTTTAGAGCTCCTCTCGGGGGAAATTCCCTTGAGCAAAATCTGTCGCACTTCCTGTTGATACTGGTGGCGAACAGATCCACTTGAGGGGTTCCCCAAAGGGCAAAGATCTCTTGAAGGACTTCCTGAGCTATCTCCCACTCGTGGGAGACTTTGTTCTGCCTGCTCAGAGCGTCCGCTGTCAAGTTCTTCTCTCCGGCTAGGTGAATTGCCGCTAGAGAGATTCCTTCCTGAATTGCCCAAAACCAGAGCTGCATCGCCTCTCTGCACAGTGGCAGTGAACCTAAGCCTCCTCTTTTGTTGAGGTAGTGCATGGCCACTGTATTGTCCGTCATTATCAGGACGTTTCTCCCCCGTACAGACGGCAGAAAAGCCTTCAGTGCCAATCTGATGGCTCTCAGCTCCAACAGGTTGATGTGTAGTCTGGACTCCGATGGAGACCAACGACCGCTGATGGTCAAGTCGTTGGCATGGGCTCCCCACCCCGTGAGTGAGGCGTCTGTGACTACTGTTATCTCCGGCCATGGTTGCCAAAACAGTTCTCCTTTCAAGATGTTCTCTGGAGAGGCCCACCATTGAAGGTCGTGGGCTACCTTGTCCGGAATCCGGAGGAGATCCTCCCTGAGAATTGTGACCACTGAGTCCTCAGTGCCCACTGAAGGGATCTCATTCTCAGGCGAGCCTCTGGCACAAGGGATATGCAGGATGCCAGGAGGCCTAGCAACCTCAAATAGTCGTAGGCTGGGAGACATTGGGCATTTTGAAACCTGGTGACCATCTGCAGAATATCTTGAGCCCTCACCTCTTGTCATGATGCCCGCTCCCGGGGAGCCGGTTGAAGCGCGGCGTCCCCGAAAGCGGACATCCAGTCCCCAAGCAAGGACCCAGCAACCTCGTATAGTGGCCCTTTGGACAGTGTCTTGGCGCCTATGGCGCCAGGCTCATAAAAGCATCAGTCCTGGCGCCATAGGCGCCAGGCTCATTATGGGAATGCTTGGGTGCACTTATCTGATGCAGACCATGCTGCAGGATCCCGGCCTCCTTGAGGCCTGAAAGGAACTACTTTACCTGTGGGACTAATTTACCATCTGGGCGTGGTCGGGGAAGGATACATACCTGATTGGAGGAAGGATACATACCTGGAACTTCTTCCAAGGCTACTTAAACCCCACCCGAACAGCCACACGTGCTTCGCGTTGTTCTGCATCTAGCAGCTGGACGCTCACCGTGTCTGCTCCTGCATCCTGACTTCTGCCACGCCTGCTAGCATCCTGGATCACCTGCAAAGGAAGAGAAGAAGAGAACAGAAAAAGGAAAAGTTCTTACCTGCTAAATCCGCATCCCGGAGACATCTCGCCGACAATCCTAAAAAGGAAGACTTTAATTTAAAAGCTCATCGCGTCGATCGCTGCAGCGCCGCATTCCACTCACCTTTACAGGGCGCCTCCATGTTCAGCAGCGATCATCCGGATTCGCAGTCACGCCCCAGCGCCTAGGGAGAAAAACACCAGAACAAAAGGTGAGAGAGAGAAGGGAATAAGGAAAGCTAAATCTCCATGTTAAGACTTACCTGTTGATTCATTCCTTCTTCATTTCGGGTCCGCGCCGCATCCTGGCATTTCCGGACCCCGGCCCCTAAGGGGAAAAAGAGACATCATGTCACGATGCCCGCTCCCGGGGAGCCGGCTCAGGCCCTGCGTCCCCGAAAGCGGACATCAAGTCCCTGGGGAAGGTCCCAGCAACCCCTTATAGGGGCCCTTTGGACAGTGTCCTGGCGCCTATGGCGCCAGGCTCATAGAAAACGTCAGTCCTGGCGCCATAGGCGCCAGGCTCATTATGAAAGTGTTTGGGTGCACTTACCTGATGCAGACCATGCTGCAGAACCCCGGCCTCCTTGAGGCCTGAAAGGAACTACTTTACCTGTGAGACTCATTTACCACCCGGGCGTGGTCGGGGAAGGATACATACCTGATTGGAGGAAGGACACATTCTAGGAACTTCTTCCAAGGCTATTTAAACCACACCCGATCAGCCACACGTGCTTCACTTTGTTCTGCATCTAGCAGCTGGACGCTCACCGTGTCTGCTCCTGCATCTTGACTTCTGCCACACCTGCCAGCATCCTGAATCACCTGCAAAGGAAGGGAACAAGAGAACAGAAGAAGGAAAAGGCCTCACCTGCTAAATCTGCATCCCAGAGACATTTCGCCGACAATCCTGAAAAGGAAGACATTTATTTTTAAAAGCACATCGCATCGATCGCTGCAGCGCCGCATTCTACTCACCTTTACAGGGCGCCTCCATGTTCAGCAGCGATCATCCGGATTCGCTGTCGCGCCCCCGCGCCTAGGGAGAAAAAGACAAGAACAAAGGTGAGAGAAAGAAGGGAAAAGGGAAGCTAAAACTCCATGTCAAGACTTACCTGTTGGGTCATTCCCTTTTCATTTCGGGTCCGCGCCGCATCCAGGCATTTTCGGACCCCGGCCCCTAAGGGGAAAAAGACATCAGCGTTAATGAGTGAATGAAAATACATTACCAAAACACTCATTAAAGACTTACCTGATTTCCACAAGGATTTCACCGCTCACCTCGGGTCGGTGCCTGTTCCCCAGCATTCCGTACCCCGGCCCCTATGGGGAAAAAGACACTAGCATTAGAACATTAATGTATGGACACAAGGGGAACCACTTATAGAAAAACTTACCTGGAAGCCAAGCAAGTTTGGTTCTCACCCATCCAAAAATCCAGTGACGTAACTGGATACCAACGCGCCCCTGCATCAGAAGCAGGATGGAGAGCTCGTCCTTCCAGACCCTAAGAAGGATACTTCTGCGAGTCAGACAAGCCAGATCTGGGGCCCGGTCCAGTCTGTCTTCCGAACCCTGCGCATCACCTTAGACGAGGTCACAGCAGCGCGAACCAGGCCAGCGCCCCCGTGGGAGTCAGGTGAGCGTTACACATCAGCGTTAATGAGCGAATGAAAAGACATTACCAAAAAACGCTCATTAAAGACTTACCTGATTTCTACAAGGATTTCACCTCTCATCTCGGGTCGGTGCCTGTTCCCCGGCATTCCGTACCCCGGCCCCTATGGAGAAAAAGACACTAGCATTAGTACATTAATGCATGGACACAAGGGGAACCTCTTATCAAAAAAACTTACCTGGAAGCCAAGCAAGTTTGGTTCTCACCAATCCGAAAATCCAGTGAAGTAACTGGATACCAACGCGCCCCTGCATCAGAAGCAGGATGGAGAGCTTGTCCTTCCAGACCCTAAGGTGAGACGCTACGAGAAATCACAAAAGGGTTTCAAGGAGGGTGAGAGGGGAAAGTGGGAGGCCGATTGCATTACCCCGCAGACAGTTAATCCCCTATTTTTGCCTACAGAAGGATACTTCTGCGAGCCAGACAAGCCAGATTTGGGGCCCGGTCCAGTCCGTCTTCCGAACCCTGCACATCACCTTAGAAGAGGTCACAGTAGCGCGAACCAGGCCAGCGCCTCCGTGGGAGTCAGGTGAGCGTAACAGAACACGAAGCCTTCCTACAAATTCCCACCCAGGCACTATGGAAAGTTCTGAGACTGATCAGTTGGCCCAATTACTGGGGGAATTACGGGCCGAAGTACATGCCGCTCGTCAAGAGACTAATGCCCTCAGGAGGGAATTAATAATATCAAAGGAAAGAACTGATGACCTGGCCAGACAGCTTTTGCAAGGTCAAGCTGGGCAAACTCCTCTACCCGGTTCCAGAGGGAACCCCGCTCCTGTGGTTTCCAGTAACCCTGTGCAGATTAATCTACCTGGAAACATGCCGCTGGTCCCACCCGAACGCTTTGCTGGGGACCCCAAACGATTTGCCGTATTCATGAATCAGTGTCGTTTGCACTTCCTATGCAGACCTGGGGCCTTCCCTAATGATCAGACCAAGGTAGCCTTTGTATTGTCATATCTCAGCGGCTGCGCTGCCGATTGGCCAGTTCCACTGGTTACTCCAGATGACCCGATTCTCCGTGATTTTCAAAGGTTTCAAGCAAGCATGGAAAGGTTATTTGCTCGACACTCTCAGGGGCAGGCTCTGGATGACGAACTTCTATCCCTGCGACAGGGCAATCAGGACCTCCTATCCTATATTGCAACCTTTAATAGACTAATTGTGGAAACAGGATGGCCAGAGGATAAAAGAGTCACGTTGTTTTATCGAGGCCTTCACGGAGAACTTAAAGATGTCTTGGCCCAAGTTGTAAATCCGCCCCAAGAATGCACAGAGTATATAGACTTAGTGGTCCAATTGGATCACAGACTTCAAAACAGAAAAGCAGATCGGTCCAGGTTTGAGACCCGGGTGTTGGTCAAGACCCATGCTAATCCCAAGGGAGTTGATGTCTCTGAGCCTATGCAAATTGGAGGGGTTAAAGGACCCTTACTCAAAAGGAACGTGAAAGGAGGCGGCAGTTAAAATTATGTCTTTATTGTGGGAATTCTGGACACTTTCTACGAGATTGCCCGGCAAAACCCCCCCCGAAAGGCGGTAGGAGCCGCTGATAAAAACCATGAAGACTCTGTTTCGGGAAACAACTCCGCCCGACAAGTGTAGGGGTCCGCTTGCCGAGCTTGAAAACTAACTCTCAGACCTCGCATTTCATTGTGCCAATTAATCTCGTAGATCCAGAACAGCCTAAGCGGTTGCATGCAATAAAGGCATACATCGATAGTGGAGCTATTGGAAACTATGTGGATCGTGAATTGGTCTCTAGGATTAACCTCCCTCTCCGTCCTAAAACCAGCAAAGATGTCATCACCACAGTCGATGGAACTGAAATTGCCTCTGGACCGGTAACACATTCCACTACTGAGGTGACTCTTATTGGTCCCGACGGCCATCGGGAGGGTGTTGTGTTTGATGTAATCAAGGCTCCACAGTTTCAGGTTATTCTTGGAATCCCTTGGTTAGACACACATAATCCTCGAATTGATTGGCGAGCTAAGAGAATAACCTTCCCGGATTGTACACAAACCTGCTACCCAGAAAACCTGAAGATTAATCTAGCATCTGTAACCTCTGCCTCCATGCAACTACATCCGGAATACCAAGACTTTCAGGACGTCTTCTAAAAGGAACAGGCCAACAGGTTACCTCCTCACAGATCGTACGATTGCCAAATCGATCTGGTGCCCGGTGCACAACCCCCTTGTAGCAGGATTTATGCCCTTACCGAACCTGAGAATCTGCATTTGAGACAATATTTGGATCAATACCTAGCTAATGGTTTTATTCGCCCGTCAAAGTCCCCGGCATCCTCGGCTTTGTTCTTCGTGCCCAAAAAAGAAGGCGACCTTAGAACTTGTATCGATTAGAGCGCATTGAACCAGATAACGGTTAAAAACCGTTATCCTTTGCCTCTGATCCCTGAACTCCTTGACCAGGTGAAGGACGCTTGCATATACACCAAGTTAGATCTCCGGGGGGCTTATCATCTGGTACGAGTTAAAGAAGGCGACGAATGGAAAACTGCCTTCCGTACTAAATACGGATTATTCGAGTACCAGGTGATGCCTTTCGGATTGTGTAACGCGCTGGCTGCCTTCCAATACTTCATGAATGATGTCCTTCGGGAACTCATCGATGTTTGTGTTTTCGTATATATCGATGACATTCTGGTGTACTCCTCTTCGGAATCTGATCACAGAAAACACGTCAGGGCGGTACTTGAAAAACTGCGCCAACACAAACTATTTGCTAAATTGGAGAAATGTGTATTCCATACCACAGAAGTCGAGTTTCTAGGTTTCATCCTGACACCCAAAGGAGTCTGAATGGACTCAAGAAAAGTGGATGCCATCCTCAAATGGCCATCACCTAGCTCTGTAAAAGGGGTTCAAAGCATGCTCGGCTTTGCCAATTTCTATCGCAGGTTTATCCCGGAATTTTCACGCGTGGTACAACCCATTACTGCACTCTTGAGGAAAAATAAACGTTTTAAATGGTCTGAAGAAGCCGAGCAGGCCTTTCAGGATTTAAAAGCTAAGTTTACCTCCGCACCTATATTGAAACACCCGCGTCCAGATCTCCCTTATGTCGTCGAGACTGACGCATCCAGCCTAGCCATGGGAGCTGTCCTGTCCCAAAGAGATCCCGAAACCAACCAACTGCATCCCGTAGCATTTTGGTCCAGAAAATTCTCGGCACCCGAGGTTAATTATGCAATCACGGAAAAAGAACTGTTAGCCATTAAGTCTGCTTTTAAAGCCTGGTGGCATTATCTGCTTGGCGCTCAACATACCATCACAGTGATCACTGATCACGGGAATTTACAGTATTTGAAAACCGCCAAGGCTCAGTCATCACGGCAGCTCCGATGGGCTTTGTTTTTCGCTGAATTTGATTTCGTGATTACCTATCGACCTGGCTGCAAGAATGGCAAAGCAGACGCCTTATCCCGAATTGGAATGGGAGAATCTGATACAAACTCAGAACCAGTACCAATAATTCCCGAACAGAGGATTCTAGGCATGACTTCGTTACAGACGCTTGAAGACATTCAAGCCAGAATGAAACAACTCCTGGACCCTACAACCTTACAGGAATGGATACAAAAGGGATCAGACTTTACCATAGATAATGGTTTACCTTATTTCCAAGGACGCTTATTCCTGCCACATAAGGAATTACACGAACTAGTTATTTCCAGTTATCATGATACATTAATAGAGGGACACCCCGGTATTGCCAAGACAGAGGAACAGGTGAAACGACAATTTTGGTGGCCCTCTTGGCGAAAAGATGTTAAATCTTTTGTGATGTCCTGTGGTGTTTGCGCCCAAAATAAAAGTCAAAAGAAAAGACCAGCCGTCTCCTTCAACCTCTAGACATACCACCAGCACCCTGGCACACCCTATCAATGGATTTTATTACGGACCTGCCTCCTTGTTCGGGGTACAATACTATTCTGGTAATTGTGGATTTGTTTTCCAAAATGGCCCACTTTATTCCTTTGAAAGGTTTACCTTCAGCTTCTGTCCTAGCCAAAGAATTCCTCGAAAATATTGTTTGGCTACATGGATTCCCATCTATACTAATCTCTGACCGGGGAAGCCAATTCATTTCCCACTTCTGGCGCAAATGTTGTCAAATGGCGCAGATCGACGTAAGATTATCGACCAGTCACCACCCTCAGACCGATGGTCAGACCGAGAGGACAAATCAGACCCTTGAACAGTACTTACGGTGTATGTTACAGCAATCTGAAAGCAACTGGAAAGACATTCTTTGGATAGCCGAATACGCATATAATAATTCGGTACACTCTGGAACTGGCCACAGTCCTTTTTATACTTTGTTTGGGCATCACCCTCGAACCTCAAACCTTGACTCACCTCAGAACCTCGGAATGCCTGCAGTAGAACATCTGCATTCTACAATTACCCAAGACTTTAAAGAGGCAACTACGCATTTACAACAAGCCAAGAGAAAATACAAGGAGAATGCTGATCTACATCGGAGTGAAGCACCTCCGTATCAGATTGGGGATCAAGTGTGGTTAGCTACCAGACATTTACCACTCAAAGGGCTTCGAACTTTTAACCCAAAATATCTGGGACCTTATTCTATTACGGCAATAATTAACCCAGTGGCTGTTAAACTTGATTTACCAGCTAGTATGTGAATTCACCCTGTTTTTCATGTGTCACTTCTGAAACCAGTGGTACCCGGAACCCGACTACTCAAACCTCCAGGACCTATTCTAATAGATGGGGAACCCGAATTCGAAGTGAAGAACATTTTAGACTCAAAAATGTTTAGGTCAAAACTGTTCTACCTAATTGATTGGAAGGGGTACGGACCTCAGGAGAGGTCGTGGGAACCCAGCGACCATGTGCATGCACCTCGATTAGTCAGGAAATTCCACCGACTCTTCCCAGACAAACCAAAACCCCCGGAGGGAACAACCTTGGGAGGGGCCTTGGGGTGGAGTGCTGCTGTGATTCTGCCCGCTCCCGGGGAGCTGGTTCAAGACCGGCGTCCCCAAAAGCGGACATCCAGTCCCCAAAGAAGGATCCAGCAACCCCATATAGGGGCCCTTTGGACAGTGTCCTGGTGCCTATGGCGCCAGGCTCATAAAAGACATCAGTCCTGGCGCCATAGGCGCCAGGCTCATTATGGGAATGCTTGGGTGCACTTACCTGATGCAGACCATGCTGCAGGATCCCGGCCTCCTTGAGGCCTGAAAGGAACTACTTTACCTGTGGGACTAATTTACCATCCGGGCGTGGTCGGGGAAGGATACATACCTGATTGGAGGAAGGATACATACCTGGAACTTCTTCCAAGGCTATTTAAACCCCACCCAAACAGCCACACGTGCTTCGCGTTGTTCTGCATCTAGCAGCTGGACGCTCACTGTGTCTGCTCCTGCATCCTGACTTCTGCCACGCCTGCCAGCATCCTGGATCACCTGCAAAGGAAGAGAAGAAGAGAACAGAAGAAGGAAAAGTTCTTACCTCCTAAATCCGCATCCCGGAGACATCTTGCCGACAATCCTGAAAAGGAAGACTTTAATTTAAAAGCTCATCGCGTCGATCGCTGCAGCACCGCATTCCACTCACCTTTACAGGGCGCCTCCATGTTCATCAGCGATCATCCGGATTCGCAGTCACGCCCCAGCGCCTAGGGAAAAAAACACCAGAACAAAAGGTGAGAGAGAGAAGGGAATAAGGAAAGCTAAATCTCCATGTTAAGACTTACCTGTTGATTCATTCCCTCTTCATTTCGGGTCCGCGCCGCATCCTGGCATTTCTGGACCCCGGCCCCTAAGGGGAAAAAGAGACATCAGCGTTAATGAGCGAATGAAAAGACATTACCAAAAAACGCTCATTAAAGACTTACCTGATTTCTACAAGGATTTCACCTCTCATCTCGGGTCGGTGCCTGTTCCCCGGCATTCCGTACCCCGGCCCCTATGGGGAAAAAGACACTAGCATTAGTACATTAATGCATGGACACAAGGGGAACCTCTTATCAAAAAAACTTACCTGGAAGCCAAGCAAGTTTGGTTCTCACCAATCCGAAAATCCAGTGAAGTATCTGGATACCAACGCGCCCCTGCATCAGAAGCAGGATGGAGAGCTCGTCCTTCCAGACCCTAAGGTGAGACGCTATGAGAAATCACAGAAGGGTTTCAAGGAGGGTGAGAGGGGAAAGTGGGAGGCCGATTGCATTACCCCGCAGACAGTTAATCCCCTATTTTTGCCTACAGAAGGATACTTCTGCGAGCCAGACAAGCCAGATTTGGGGGCCCGGTCCAGTCCGTCTTCCGAACCCTGCGCATCACCTTAGAAGAGGTCACAGTAGCGCGAACCAGGCCAGCGCCTCCGTGGGAGTCAGGTGAGCGTAACACCTCTGGTGGCGAGGCTTTTCGCAGGGACGTGTCCAGGACTGCTCCAATGAACTGGAGTCTCTGTGATGGTATCATCTGTGACTTCTTTAAATTGAGGGAGAAGCCCAGCTTGTGAAGGAAGTGGCAGACATAATCTAGTTGGATCCGAGCTTGTTCCGAAGAAACTGCTCTGATCAACCAATCGTCCAGGTAGGGGTAGACGTGAATCCCTTCCCTCCTTAGACTTGCAGCCAAAACCGACATTAGCTTGGTGAAGACCCTTGGGGCGGAGGTCAGCCCAAATGGCAGAACTCGAAATTGATAATGAGAGTTGCCAATTGCGAACCTCAGGTACTTCCTGTGCTTGGGATGGATTGGCACATGGAAATAAGCATCCTGAAGGTCCAGAGATACCAACCAGTCCTGAAGCTGGAGGCCCTGAAGGATCTGAGAGAGTTACCATCTTGAACTTGTCCTTCCTGAGGAACTTGTTCAATTCTCATAAGTCCAGGATGGGTCTCAGTCCTCCGTCATTCTTTGGTATGAGAAAGTAGGGGGAAGTACCAGCCCTTGTTCCTGTCCGCTAGAGGTACCGGTTCTATGGCACCTTTCTCTAGCAGGTCTACAATTTCCTGCAAGAGGAGCAGATCTGGCACTTTCAGAGAGCTGTTCCCCGGTGGATGGCTCTGAGGGATGCTTAGAAAAGGCAGGCAGTAACCTTGGGCAACTGTCTCCAATGCCCAAGCATCTGACGTAATAGCCTGCTATTCTGTCAGATGGTGAGTTAACCTGCCCCCTACAGGTGTCTTGTGATGGGAGACCTCAGAGTGGTTTGGGAGCGGCTGATGCAGTTGCCGAAGGTAAAGCGGCTCCTGCTCCTGCTGATGCGGCTTTCTTTCCTTTACCCCGTCCACCACGGGTACATTTTCCTTGGCCTCTTTGAGCCGGCCATCCTCTGCCTCTTCCATATGAGGAATAATAGCGAAAGGACCTTCCTCTCCAAGAGGATCCTGAGGGACGAAAATTAGTTTGGCGGATTGCAGCGTCTCGTGACTTGGCTTCTGCTTTAGATGTTTGCAGTTTTTCTAAACTGTCATCCGCCTTTTTACCAAACAGGGAAGAGCCGTCAAAGGGCATATTTAAAAGTCTGGCCTGTACACCAGAAGCAAAGCCGGACCTTCTCAACCATGCATGCCTGCGGATTGTGGTACTTGCCGCCATGGCCCTGCTGATACTGTCAGCAGAATCAATGCCAGTTTGAAGGGACTCACACATTGCATCTTTACCATCTCTGATGATATTTAAAAATGCGTCCCTTTCTTCTCCTTCCTGGAGGCAGTCAGCCGCTGATGAAGCACACTCCCAAAGAGTGTGGCTGAACCTACCGAGCGTACAAGTCGCATTAATAGATTTTAAAGCCATGCTACAGGCCGAGAAGACTTTCTTAGCCATGGCATCATATTTTTTATCATCCCTATCCTGTGGAGCAGTGGGGTATGCAGATGTACTGCCTGATGAAGATGAAGTTGCAGCCTGGACCACCAGACTCTCTGGAGTAGGGTGCTTAGATAGGTATTCAGGGTCAGAAGCAGATACCCTATATTTCGCTGACAACGTCTTGTTAACCGCAGGGGCATCTTCAGGAGTTTCCCAGTTAGTTAAAATCTTTCTTTGTAAAGCAGAATGAAAGGGAACCACAGGATCCTCCCGTGGACCTTTATCTAGAATATCTGCGAGGTCATCCTGTTGAAAAACAGGTGAAGGCGCAGACCAACCCATGAACTCCATAATTCTTGACATTAGGGTTCTATAAGGGGTTTCAGCATGTTCCCCTGGGTCTGGTTTGACAAATTCCACTTCTGGGGAAGTGTCTAGGCCACTTGCTTCCTGTAATGCATCCTGAAGGTCTTTCAACCTTCTTTCCTCATAAGCAAAAGTCTCTGGTTCAGGTGATGTGGTTCTCTGCAGTCCAAAAGGCGTTTCTTGATCAGAATCTTCCCTTTCTTCATAAATTGAAGTTAAGGGAGGATGCTCTGGCCTGTGAAATGGTATAAAACCCTTCTCTTAAGCAGAGGGAGCCATCATCAGTGGCCTTGAAAAGGTCGATGTCGTCGACGCCGATGTAAAAATCCTCGAAGGTGCCGACAAAGGCGTCGAGAAAACTGGAAGAGGCCTCGAAGAACTCGAGAGGATCGGAATCCTGCTCGAGGATGTCGCCGACTTTCTCGACGTCGTGTCGGAGGCTCTCGGTGTAACCGTTGGCTGTGGAGTAGCCATGGGTTTTTCTTTTATCTGCGTCGATGTCGGCGTCGACGCCGGCGTCGACTCGATCGACGGATGCGTCGAAGAACCCTTCGATAACGGCATCGATGGCGCCGATCTATGCTTCGAAGGGGCTTTCGATGATGGCGTCGAAGATGCTTTACTTCCCGATGGCTCATGGTGCTTTCAGGTCGACTTTTTCGCCGGGTGCTTCGACTCGCAGCGTTTAGATTTTTTGGGCTTTTCACCCGGGATATCACCCTCAGCTGACTTTGAGGGGGCCGAGGCCGCTTTCTCGAAGACGCTTAGCATCTTTTTTCTGAATTCCTCCCACTCAGCCTGAGAGCTGTGTTTTGTGGGGGCAATTTACTCTTTCAGGGGAACTAGAAGACGACGATAAAGGAGATCTTCTACGTCTCTTTTTAGAGTGTCTAGACCTCGATGAGTGGTGGGAGCCACTTCGAGACCTAGACCGAAAATGCTTTCGACGGTGAGGAGACGAATGTCTCGACTCTACCGCGGAAACTTTCGAGGAAGTTAAAACTGACCTCTCTCGAGCTTCCCCTTACGCTCCTTCAAGTCTTTCGCCGTCATGGATAGGCATTCCTCACACTCCGAACATTTTTTTCCCACAGTCTCAGCATTTTTTGAAACCGGACCGAGTAGTCGTCGGGTCGGAGGAGGAAGCCATCGAGTACGAGTCGGTTTTCTCGAGGAAATATGAATATATTTCGACTGACGAACTGAGCAACGGTATTCCGAGGCACACGAAGCGCAGAAAAACGGAACTGAGCAACGGACACTGCGCGTGGCCATTTATAGGCATGATGACGTCGGCGTCGATACAGTGGCTGTCGAGGAACACCTACTCGACGGACGTCGACACACAGCGCCCTCTACTGGGAAAAAAAGTTCCGAGGCCAGCAAGCTGGAGATACAAATATCATAGATAAGGAATACGTCGGAGGACACAATCCCTTCGAAAGGCACACACAGCCTTATTCACATTGCGTCTCGCTTTCTCCACTTGTGGACCAAATGCAGAAGAACGCAACCATATTTGTCTTTGGGCAATACGGGAAAAAAGTATTTGACAATTTGGAAACATGTCCATGAGCTTTGCGAGTCCTTCCTTCATGGCAAATTGTAAAGAAATTCCAGATACATGGCCTAAACTGTTTCCTCCACAATGAATGATTAGTATATCTGGAGGACGCTCTGTAAAGTAACACAAAGAGGTACCAAGTCCAGCCATCTCATGCCACGCACGCCATGCCAGTGCACTTCCACATGTGGAAATCCGAAATTTGTAGATAAACTGCAGCTTTCTGCATGCACCTTCAACCAATGTATCCATGAGTCTCCCACAATCCAGATAATCTATTTTCGAGCATGGAAAGCCATGGCTGTGGGGTGTCCTGTGAGGGAGAAGACGGTCTTACTAAAGTACGTCGGTCAGAACACACCTACTGAACTTTATGGACCAATCCCTAGCTCCGCTCATTCTCATTTACATGCAGCTCCACCCTTCAATCCCCGGTGGTGATATGTGCTGGCTGCTAACTTCCGCCATGTTCGTGGACATGTACATGATCAGAGCGTGACGACGGTACATTAAAGTACTATTCCCCTTTTTCCCCTATAAGGTAGGCTCTGAAAAGAGCCGTTTATTTTTATTTTTGGCCACATATCGTACAGACATGTGGTATTTTATGTATTTTTTTGTATTTTTTGTCCTTGCTTTACTCTTGCAAACATTACAGAACCTTCTCTAAAGCAAGCCTTATGTTCCAAAAGAACATCGCATTTCCCAAAGAGGATAGCGCAACACCATCTCCTTCAAAGTAATGCGCATTGCTTGGAGTAATGTTATCGTGGCTACAAAAAAAACAACTCGTAGCATGAATGCACGCATGCCGCGATTGATGATGCACCTCCCGATGCTTTGATCTGGACAGCAAACAGAAGTGTTGTTCCATTGTACTCTCGGGAGTAAAGCAGAAAAAATTACTTTTGATGTTGGGAAGATGGTCATGAGTGCTTCAACCAACTGTGCCAAATCTGCCAACAAAGAACGTGAAGTCAGGTATCCCAAGTGGCAAGCACCGTAGTGCAAAATTACCACATGAGGAGTGGTCATTCTACGCATGTCTCTGCAAACTTGCAGAATTGCCGCAGCATTGGCATCAGTGTCAGCGCTCCACACCACCTCCACTCCTCGCACATCAAAATGGTGTGCCACATGCCTACTCTCGGCATAGTGTTGTAAGCCTTGCACAAAAATGTCTCCAAGCAGCAAAACCCTGACCCACTCCACCCCTGCCATTTTCAGTGTGTGCACCGTCTTTCGACACAAAAGAGTAATGTGAACATCTGATTGGCTGATGCCTACAGTCGTCTTTCCATGCAGGATTTGCTGTAGAAACCCATATGCAACACGCCCTACCAGCGGACAAGCGTTGCCTACGTGCGTCATGTAACTCTTACCCAGTCCTTCCACCCTTTCTACAGCGGTACCAAAGCGAGTCCCTCATTGGACACAACTAAGCTGGCGCACAATCATCCACCAATCACATAGAACATCACTAATTTTAACTCCGTCATCAACATTGCGCGCTTCAAAATTACTGTTGATGATTCTTAATGGAAATCGCATACCATTGCAACGCACCTACTTCACAAGCTACTGTGCAAGGATTGCGAATTTCTATGTACAGCTCCAGGCATGTCCATAAGCATCAGTATAGAGTACAGGTATGTACATTTTATTCAGAGTACATGTGGAAGCCTTATGATTTAAAATAGACAAAATAATGCCGGTAAATTTCCATAGGGAACACATAACAACGCTCCCCCTTTTAAAGTGCAAGATTGCCGATTTGTCATTAACAAATCGCACGACTGCTTACTGTCTTCTGCATAACCTGTACATACGTTGCAAGCATGCCTATTTAGGCATAGCTCTCAACCATTTTTGTCTTAAAGGTGGGTGAAATCAGCCGATTTTGTTTTTGGCGGGTGAGACGCCCATTGGAATGAATGGCCGTACTGGAGGCTTGGCGGGTGAATCTGCCCTTTACAAGCCGGGTGACACCCGTCAAAAGCGTGTGAGTTGAGAAGTATAATTTAGGGCAGACCTCAATTTTGTATGGGAAAATGTCGGAGTTCTGTACTCTGTACTGCCTACAGTAATGCTACTTGCAATGTGATCGCATGAGAATAGTAAGCGCTCCCGATTGTGGTGCTGACTTGTCCTTCGGAGGGTCTCCCCATTTTTAGACATTGTGCTTTTCATTAACAAGTACAAAATGATTGCCCATCTAGTACTTTGCCCTATCACTTACAAACCTCTCTCCTATGCATACTACACTTTGTAAAGAACAAGGCATTTGCAAACCCTCAAAAAAAGTAGTTATTTTGAAGGACTTTCAAGTACTCGTGGACAGTGCAATCCTTCTCAAAAGAAAGTTCTTCATACTAGTGTTAAAAAGGATGAAAGCACTAACAAAACTAAGTACCAAACTACAAATGAAACTCAGCAATAAACGGAATTTGAATGGAGTCACACAACAATCACAGAGCCATATTTTAATGAAGAAGCATAGAAACAAAATCAAACAAACACAATTGCCATGCATAGCAGTGGACGAGGGTATGAGAAAATCAATACTACCATCATGCAACAAGAAACACTGCTTACAAAACTATCTTCTGAAAACTCAGAATTACATCTCGATTCAGCAGAACCACATCGTCCAGTATACAAATGGGCGTGCACATCAATGTGTGCCATTCCAAACAAAGCTTTCAAATCTTTACATCAGTTCCTCAATCAATATGTAAAAGGTAAAGACAAAAGTAAAATGAAACTGCTGCAAAATATGGATATTTGTGTAGTGCGGAAAGACACAGGGCTAAAAGGCCATTCATTAGCCTGCATTTCTGGGCCTATTTGCAAAAGTACCTTCCATGATATCAAAAGAATATCAGTACATCATTCCAAAGTAAGAAATTTAGTGTATAAAATATACAGTGCAAAAAGTCAGCTTCAGAATTAGGCAATTTAAATACCACTCTTCTGCATGGTACACCCAAATACTTACAAGAAGAAATGGACCGTATTCAGAAAAAGTATTTTGGAAGTGAGAGCCACGTAGAAAATGCAACAGTTTTAGAGCATAGTAGCGACAATTCTGCACATAGCAACCTTGTATTACACACATACAGAAAAGAAATACTAAAATGTAAAAGGTCATCGGATGAAGTACCAAACCATGTGTGTGTATGTTGCCGCAGAACGTTTTACAAAAGGAACACAAAAAATGTGGACATAGCATACAAAATAGAAAACAATGAAGACTCTAAATGGTTTGAATTAGCTTTGTACCTTTTAGCTGAAAGCAAATATGAAATAACTGAACGCCTAATATGTTGCAGTTACTGTACTGCAAAATTAGGCAACAACCACACTCCTTCACGTGCAATTACAAATAATTTGGAATTGTTTCCATTACCAAAAATCCTGCAACAGCTCAATGTGTATGAGAGCATAATAATTCAAACAGTTCACCCATTTCAAGCAATTATACGCCTTCATCCAAAAACAGCAAATTTACCTCCCTCTGAATTGGTGAAAGGCATTTGTGGCAAAGTAGTTTACTTGCCATTAGATCTAACGGAAAACGTGCACACTCTAGGAGTGGAACGTTCAATAGAGCATTCTTTAATAGTCTTGGTAAATGGAGTACCAACAAAGGACAACAAAATTTGGCAACAATTAGTAGACTTACACAAAGTTACACAAGCATTGCAATATCTAAAAGACAACAATGAGTACTACAAGGAAATAAATATTGATGAAAACTTAAGGCAAACAACTGAAATAATTCAAGAGCCATCAGAAACTGGACAATTCAAACTTCTGGATCCATCTACAGTATCCACTCTTTTGGACCATTACACAATTCATCCATTGCATTCCAATGAAAGCATAGATGATGCACTACAAACTTACCAATTGCGACAAACCAAAGGGTCACCAGTGAGTATTTGGGAAAAAAGTATAGAAGCACGTGCTTTTCTACTGCTATTTCCTACTGACAAAGGTGGGAGATACGATGATAGACCCACTCAGATTGGGGCATCAGAATACCGCTCATTACGAATGTATTCACAAGATCCCAGATTTAGACAAAATGTGGAATACATATTCCATCTACTCTATGAAAGAGAATTAGCAACACTATGTTATGGAGTTGCACACATTCTTAAATCTGGAACGCACTTTCAAAATATGTCAGCTACGCAGTTAATACAAAAAGTACAAGAAAAAGATGAGGTTTTACAATCAAGTATAACAAATTTGTTTGCAAACATGCGTGGTACAAAGGAATACTGGTTTAGACGGCATGGAGACGTGTGTTCCATGATCAGAAACCTTTGACCACCAACTTGGTTTGTTACGCTAAGTTGTGCAGAATATGCATGGGAAGATTTACATGAGTTCCTATGCACACAAAAAAACAGCAACAAAAACAACATAGATATATTAACACCTGGAGAACTTTGCTCTCTAGATCCAGTTAATGTCTCAAGATATTTCCATCATCGTTTCATTGCAATGCTACACTTTATTTGCAATAAAACAGTTCCTGCCCTTGGAGAAGTGCAACACTTCTTTTGGAGAAAAGAATATCAAGCGAGAGGAGCACCACATATTCACATGCTGTTATGGATCAAAGGTGCACCGAAATTTGGGCACGACAGTGATAGCACTGTTTTGCAGTTTATCCAAAAATATGTCACATGTGAAATCCCTTCACAACAGACACATAGTGAGCTGCATGGGCAGATTTTACAATTTCAAAGACACACATGTGGCAAATATTGTCGCCGTAAATACAAAAACAAAGATAAATACTACACCAAATGCCGCTTTGGTTTCCCTAGACCAGTTACAGAAACAGGTGAAGTTAACAACTTTATGTCTTCAGTTCGACATAGTGTTAAAGGTAAATCACCTAAAAACACGTATTACATAAAAAGAAGGGAAGAATCAAAATATATCAATGATTACAATGCAATCATTGCCCTTTTATGGCATGCAAACATAGATGTGCAGTACATTGCAGACAATTCAACTGCTATTGCACAATATGTTACAACCTACTTAACAAAAGCAGAAAAAACAGAGCTTCAAGACCTCTGGGATGACCTAGCATCAGACAAAACATTATCATAGAAATTGTACAGCCTAGGTATAAAAATGCTCTCTCATAGCGAATGTGGGGCCTATGAAGCAGCAGATTGTTTAACCAGCACTGCTTTGAATGGAAAATCAGACAACATAGTATGGCTCAGTTTTGGTCCTGCAAAATCTAGAAAAAGAGTGCTAAAATCATATGGGGACATAGAAACAATTGCCAGAAATGATCCCAACAGCCAAAAAATTCTAAAAAAACTATTTACTGGACACATACTATCCGAACAGGAGTACCACGCTGGAAAGCATGTGTCTATACCACATAGATCAAAACTTTGCATACAAAAATAATGTAAAACCTGATGAAAGCAAACGTAGATATAGAGTGACCGATTGTGAAGAGAGCTTAGTGAAACTTAACAAACAAAGCTTAATTAATCATGTGAAATTGTCATTAAAAACTCCTCAACAGAAAGAACTATATTAAATGTCTCTGTTACAACCTTTCAAACCGTGGAGAAAAGAGGAAGACATACTTGATAATTATGAGTGCTATGAAGATGCTTTCAAAGCAAATGAAAGCACTAACACCGATGTTAACTTTACACAGTACAAAACAATGTTACACAATGAGCAGCAACAGGAAGAAGAAATTCAGGCCCAACTAGATAAAGACTCTTCCGACAGTAGTCAATCTTCTGTAACAGGAAGTCAAGAACCATTAGGACAACCACTAATAGAAAATTAGGCTGAAGTTGCTATGGCAGAAGTAGAAAACACCATGTATCAGTAGCAAGAAGATACAGAGGACTTAACTTTACAACAAGCAAAACTTAACAACAATCAGCGCACCATTTTTGAAGAGGTAACAAAACAAATTGTGCATGGCATACAACACGACAATAAAGAATGTACCTGCCAAAATTACAAACCTATACTGCTGTACGTCAGTGGTGAAGCTGGATCAGGGAAACCATTCTTAATCAAAATTATCAGCAAGTTCCTTCAACAATTGACAAACAACAAACTATCAGCTGTTGTAACAGCCCCACAAGTTTAGCTGCCTACAACATAGGCGGTGTGACTTTAGACCGATTACTACTGCTTCCAGTAGAGCATCAAAATAAATTAGACTACTACAAACTTTCTGCAGAAGCTGCAATGGAATTACGTAGAGTATTGAAACAAATGAAAATGCTACTAATAGATGAAGTGAGCATGGTCTCCAATCTAATGTTGGCTTTGATTCATCTCAGATTGCAAGAAGTACTTAAAAGTAATAACGAAGAACTCTTTGCAGGGAAACACATTATCGTTTTCGGAGATCTTCTACAATTGACACCAGTAAAAGGTGAACCGAGTTTTAAAACCTTAGGCCACAAACTCTGCCGGAAAACTGTTGGTAGCATAGGTAATGTTAACCTTTGGCAACATTTCCAATACAGAGAATTAACTGAGAACATGCGGCAATCTGCAGATCTCACTTATGCCAACATCTTAAAAAGTATTAGAGTTGGTGTATTATCGCAAGAAGCACAAGCTGTATTGAAAAAGCAGCATATACATGCATTTTATGGCGATAATGCATGTGCAACTGATGTTATGGAACAAATAGCGCACACAAATGTCAATTGTATGGCCTTAATGCCAACTCTTGCAAGCTGTTTCAAATTCAATGAAAAAATGTTAAAGAAAGAAATGCAAACAATAATAGAAATTAGCACCACAGACAAACTAGACGTAAATGGTTTGACAGTACCCATGGTGAGCAAGCCACATCAAGGCTAAATAGTTTAGAAAATTCAATCTCCAGCACAGCTGGGTTGGAAAAAGTATTGAGATTATCATTAAATTGTAGAGTAATGCTTAAATGTAACCTTGACGTAGAGCAAGGGCTAGTTAATGGAGCACTGGGCACAGTTGTTGGCTTTCAATCATACCCACGTGATAGCAGCATTCAGTTTGTAAATATTCGCTTTGATAAAGTTTCAGAAGTGAATAGGATAGGGCGCTCAATGGCTCGATTTCTTCTCTTCAAAGACATGTATGTATGTAGAGAGCAATTTTCTCTAACTCTTGCATATGCAGTTACCATTCATAAATCCCAAGGTCTTACCCTAGAGAAAGCATTGATAGATATAGGAAAGCCATTGGGCCTTATTACAAATCGCCCAGTATGGGAACAACGGTGGTGGTAAACCCGCCGCCACTGTTGTTTCCATGCCGGGCGATCACAACTCCTGCAGGCGGGAGGTGATGTTCCCACCAGGTCTGACCTGGCGGGTTTAACACCGCCCGCCTGCAGGCGGACGAGCAAACACCGGCAGCATTACGAGATGCTGACAGTGTTTCCATGATCCCCATTCCCATTGAGTCCCATAGGACTCAATGGGAATGGGGATTAACACCATTCCGCCTCCGTGATTCCCGGAAAACCGGGGTTGTAATGCCCCGGTAATGCCGGGAATCACGGAGGCGGAATGGTAATACGAGGCCGGCGGTAACCGGGCCGTTTTACCGCCTCGGTTACCGCCGGACTCGTAATGAGGCCCATTGTTTGAGGAAGGCATGAGCTACGTAGCATTATCACGCTTACGTAGACTTGACGGTCTATTGCTAATAAACTTTGATTCAAGTAAAGTCAAAGCTGATATTCCTTGCATTCTAGAATACAATAGATTGCGTTCACTGTACACCCCTCATCTGAAACAATACCCTGTTCCAGATAAAGTGAAACGTGTTAAAAGAAAAGTAAATGAAACAGAAATGCAACAGAATACAACAGGAAATTCCACAAAAAAGAGAAAAGAAGCTAAAAGTTCATCAATTGCCGCAAACATAGAAGAACGTATTAGGGAATGTAAACCAGGCACGTCGACAAAAAAGCAACAGAAAAACCAAAATATGCACTCAGATACAGAACTTGCTGGCCCATTCAAATTTACAAATGAAAGTGGGGTAAATTGCTATGCAAATGTAGCAATGAATATTCTATTTCAATTTCCACCAATTGTTAACAATATTTACCTGCACAGCATAGACCAATTGTGTTTGCAAATGTTAGTGCTGCATAGAAATGCAACAAGCAACCCTGACAACACATACAGTGTTCATGGAGTAAGGCAACAATTGGACGAATGTGCTGGAATGGTAAGATTCACTATGAACTCACAAGAAGATCCACAAGAATTTCTAATGTACATACTATTAGTATTGGAAAACAAAAGCATACCTGTAAATGAAATCTTCCAAATTTCGTAAATGTGGAAACATACATGCACTCTCTGTAACAAAGTGATACAGGAAGAAATCGCAAATGAGCGATTTGTGTATATTTCCATACCAAATTGTGAGAGCATTCCATTTCAGCAACTTGTACAAAATGCAAACCATGGCAGATTATGTAGTATTTGCAATTCAGACAATCGCTCTACCTTACTGATACAATCACATAGTGCCTACATAATACTTATGCCTCTACGTTACAATGCAGATGGCACCAAAAACAACTGCAAACTAACTGGATTTACAAACGGTCAAGTGTCACTTAGAAAGAAAACCTTTTCAACAGTAACAATAATCTACAATGCAGGAGCTACAACCAATGCAGGTCACTACACTGCATACATTAAAAAGAATTATGGATGGTTTGAATGTAATGATAGCACCATTACTCTAAAGCAGAGGTTACCAGCTAACCTAACAAATGCGTATTTAATGTTCTTGAAGCCAAAATGTATGAAATAATGTGTACTTCAAAATTGTGAACAAAGTATGTGAAAGACTACAAACAGTTAGAATACGCCCACAGGTAACTAACTACCCAACAGGATGGAAGAATGACACAAATAAATGATTATCACAGATCGTTGGAAACAAATGCACAGGTAGAATATGCCTATAGGTATCTAAGGGCCTAATTACACGGACGGCAGTGGACCAAGGTGCTATTAGCACCTTGGTCCATGCCGGTAAAATACCGGCACCGCCTTGGTGGAAAGGGGAATTACCACCCTATTCCAAGGTTGGTGGGGCGGTAATTCCCCCTTCCCCCATTGCCCTTCCTCATTCCCATTTTTGCCCCATAGGTCATAATGGGAATGGGGAAGGTGCTAATTACGGCACCGCAGATTGCGGTACCGTAATTAGCTCCCTGGTCCCTTTGCGGGTTGATTTTTAACACCTGCAAAAAGCAAGCGTTAAATTCTCCAACCCGCAAAGGGACCTCGTAGTAAGGCGGTAAGGTTTTACCGGTACTGGTAAAATACCGGTACCGGTAAACCCTTACCGCCATCTGTGTAATGAGGCCCTAAGTGTTGTTAAAAGTCGGCATGAAGGCAACAAAGAAAACATTAATGGGAAAGATGAAGGAAACAAGATGTAACAACGACACAAATGAATGAGTATCAAAAATCTGTAGGAACAAATGCACAGTTAGAATACCCCTACAGGTGCTGTTGTTACAAATGGGCAGGAAGGCAACAAACATAACATTGAGCAGGAAAATGAATAAAACACTGAAAGGAAAAAATGAAGTACTTAGTTGCATAAGAAATGAAGATTTTTTTAATCCGACAAGGATTTTTTTTCCCCAGACCCAGGGATTAGAAAAGCAAACACAGAAACTGAGCGCAATGCACAGTACACTGGTTTGTAAACTAAATATGAGGGTCTAAAAAAAAAGTTAACAGTCTATTATGCAATGTTGTAAATGTGGAAAAACTGCAAACATTAATACACCTTTTTCTTTCATCACAGAAATGGAAAACGTCATACTTCCGCCAAGTACGATAACCAATTTAAAAAAAACGTTTATGGATTCTGAACAAAGTAAGGAGTAAGTATATTGGCAGGTATTTTCTACACATGGGAATCTACTCGTCTAATCTATGGTAGTAATATGCTGAAGTGCCTGTAGGCTGGCCTTTCATCTACGGGGAGTAACCTACCACCTACGCCTTACAAGCAAGTTTCAAGGAGTACAGTTCCTATCCACAAACATTGCTGCATATGTAAAATATGGTCCTTGTAAATTAGCTGCTTATAGATTTTCTTTTCGGACCATCGTCTGCAGCCATGAAGTGAAGAAACTAAGGCATCAACACAACGACCACAATCCACCACACCCATATTAACCTGTAACTCCACTGCTTATGACTTCAGTCTTGCGTGCATGGGCTTTAGCCATGCACCCAAGATTGCAGGGTCTCCCCACAACCACCTCAGTGATGTGTGGTAGTGGGGTTATTCTATAGGTGTGTTATCCTTCAGTACCTATGCCCAGAGGCTTCCCTCCTAGGTGTATGTCTGTAGAACGTACATGGGATGGGTGTTCAGTGTCTTCCAAGTCTAGTACTTACCACTTTGTTCTTGGTTGCATGGCCTTCAGCCATGCACCCAAGACTGCACACACTCCCCACAACTTGCCAATCAAAACGCAACACTACGGGTGTGTGCATGGGTGGCACATGTGGCGGTGGTTGTGGCCAGGGCCAACAGTCTTGTAAGGCCTTCGGCCTTTGGCCGATGGCCATGCATCCAAGACTGTAGGCCCTGGCCACAACCACCGTAGCATGTGCTACCCATGGCGGCGTACTAATGAATATAATGATAACCATTAGAAAAAATAATGCATTCATGGCATGTTGTCAATTTCAATGTTCCCTAACACCACACGTGTCCTTACAAATCTAACAACTCCCCCGTGCATTGCACGGGCAGAAATACTGGCCTTATTGGACCCCTCATTTTCTGTGCGTACAAGGAGGCCACAGGACATACGTCATAAAGTAGGTATAAGTGTACTGTTGGGTGCATGGCCTTCGGCCCCGCACCCAAGAGTGCAGAATCTCCCCACAACCACCTCTTTGTTCATGGGTGCACGCACTCCCCACAACTTGCCAATGAAAATGCAACACAAGAGGTGTATGCATGGGCACCACATGCGGCAGTGGTTGTGGCCAGGGTCTACAGTCTTGGAAGTAAGGCCTTCGGCCTTCGGCCGATGGCCATGCATCCAAGATGCTAGACCCTGGCCACAACCACTGTAGCATGTGCCAACCATGGCAGCTTACTAATGAATATAATAATAGCCATTGGAAACAGTAATGTACGTGTCCTTACAAATCTAACAACTCCCCCGTGCACTGCACAGGCTGAAATACTGGCCTTATTGGACCCCTCATTTTCTGTGCGTACAAGGAGGCCCCAGAACATATGTCATAAAGTAGGTATAAGTGTATTATTGGGTGCATGGCCTTTGGCCTTGCACCCAAGAGTGCAGGATCTCCCCACAACCATGCACCCAACACTGCACGCACCCCCCCACAACTTGGCAATGAAAATGCAACACAAGGGGTGTATGCATGGGTGCCACATGCGGCGGTGGTTGTGGCCAGGGCCTAGAGTCTTGGAAGTAAGGCCTTCGGCTTTCAGCCGACGGCCATGCATCCAAGACTCTACGCCCTGGCCACAACCACCGCAGCATGTGCCAACCATGGCAGCGTACTAATGAATATAATAATAGCCACTGGAAACAGTAATGTATTCACAGCATGTTGACAATTTCAATGTTCCCTAACACCACATGTGTCCTTACAAATGTAACAACTCCCCCATGCAGTACACAGGCTCAAATATTGGCCTTATTGGACCCGTCCTTTTCTGTGCGTACAAGGAGGCCATAGAACATACGTCATTTAGTAGGTATAAGCGTATTGTGCATACAAGATGTCCATACACATTACATCATGACGACCGACCCCCAGAACAAGTGCATTAATCACCCATATGTTAAGACTGTAGCCCTTGGCCACTACCACCGTAGCATGTGCCAACCATGGTGGCGTACTAATGAATATAATAATAGCCATTGGGAAAAATAATGCGTTCACGGCATGTTGTCAATTTCAATGTTGCCTACCTATACCCGTGTGCTTTCAAGAGTTACAAATTTCCTGTCCACTACATGGACTGAAGTGCTATCGTTATTACCCCCCTCATTTACTGTACGTACAAGGTGTCCATAGAAATTACATCATGACGGCCGAAGAACAAATGCATAGATCACCCATTTCTTACTGTGTGAACCTTTCCCAATGCCCTGTGACACAGTAAAATAGGGTAATGAAAAAAGCATGTGTACGCTGGTTGTTGCTCTGCTTTCCGCGGATCCAAGATGTCGGGCGCATCCAAACCATCTGACGCAGAATACGTCTCGCAGCAGTCAATGGGCAGAGACGTTGCGTGTACGCGGTCATGACGGCAGCCACTTAGCCAATAGGTTTCTTGTTCGTCGACCGAACAGGGAAGTGTGACCGCGGAGCGTACATAGATATCACTAATTATTTCAGACCTACTTTTTCATAATTATAAATAAACATACTGCACGTATGGTGACAAAATTTACAAAAGCACGCTTTCTGGAACAAGCCCCTGTACCTGCCGCAGATTTCGTCAAAATCCGTCCAGTGGTTTCACCTGTAGCCGTGCGCAAAGTTTTTCCCCCATTCAGTCTATGGGAAAAAAAGACATTTTGGGACCCCCCCTATAACTCCGCTCCCCCTGGACGAATTCTCACCAAACTTTACAAAAAAATTCAGAGTGGCCCACATACTTTGTTTTGCAAAGTTTGGTGAGGATTCGTCCAGGGAGAGCAGAGTTATAAGCCGCCCAAAAAGTGCTCTTCCTATGGAAACAGCAACTTAACCATAACTACATGGCCACTACCGTGGCCAATGTAATATTATATATATATATATATATAGCCATATTCAGCAAAGTACATTACCACAAGGTCTAGCGCTTTTGCAAAAACCACAGGACACCATTTTAGGAGAGCAATCACGTACCTGATTGGCCATTTGTCCCCAAATGGCGCATTTAATTGTGTCACAGCAAGAGACACACCGGGATTCCCCTGAAGTAAATACAAAAATAACCTGTTATCCCCCTGGAGACAGTGGCTAATGGTATATAGAACTCGGCTACCTTCAATACTATTTCCCCACCTAAAACGAGAGAAAGCTGAGAGGACCCTGCTAGGAGGCGGACTGCTGTTCTGTGCAGTTCTGCCTCCTAAAAACAGGCATGTGCTAGGCCTTGTGCTGCCTGGTTTCCCTTTTCCAGGTGGAGCTGAAGGGACCTGCGTGCCTCCTCCTGCCTACACCAGTGCTTTGCTGTTGAGAGAGAAAAACGAAACCTAAAGGAAGACCACCAGGCTTCAGTGAGTAAGGAGCACCACTAGCCTGCGACCACAGGCTTCACATACTCGCATCTCTGCCATTAGAACGCAGCTACCCCCTACAGTAACATTCCACTTAGCTGTACACATATTGGGCCTCATTACACGGTAGGCGGTAAGGGTTTACCGGTACCGGTAAATCCTTACTGCCTTACTACGAGGTCCCTTTGCGGGTTGGGGATTTTAACGCCTGCTTTTTGGAGGCGTTAAAAACCAACCTGAAAAGGGACCCAGGGAGCTAATTACGGTACCGCAATTTGCGGTGCCGTAATTAGCGCCTTCCCCATTCCCATTATGCCCTGTGGGGCAAAAATGGGAATGGGGAAGGGCAATGGTGGAAGGGGGAATTACCGCCCCTCCAACCTTGGAATGGGGCGGTAATTCCCCTTTCCACCAAGGCGGTGCTGGTATTTTACCGGCATGAACCATGGCGCTGATTGCACCATGGTTCATCGCCTACTGTGTAATGAGGCCCATTGTCCCTACTGCTTCAAATACTCTGCACAGTACTTCTGAATGAAGCTACCCACCCACAATACAGTTCGGTCTCACTGCACACATAATGGGCCTCATTACGAGTGTGGCGGTAAGGGGTTAACGGCACTGGTAAGGATGCCGGTGCCGTTAACCCCTTACCGCCGCATTCTGAGGTCCCTTAGCGGGTCCCACTGAGGCCGGCTGGTTTTACCAGCCGTCCTTAGTGGGAGCCGCTAAGGGACTAGGGAGCTAATAACGGGCCTGCAATTTGCGGGCCCGTTATTAGCTCCTTCCCCATTCCCATTGAGCCCTATGGGAGCTCGAATTGGAATGGGGAATGGTTTTCAGAACGGGGACTTACCGGGTCCTCCAAGGTTGGAATGACCCGGTAAGTCCCCATACCGAGAACCCAGACCCGGTATGCGGTATGGGGGCAGCCATGGCGCTAATAGCACCATGGCTACCTCCAAACTCGCAATGAGGCCAATGTCTCTCCTGCTTCACATGCGCTGCACAGTACTGCACAGTATTAGGAATGCAGCTACCCCCCACAATACAATTCGGTCTCGCTGCACACGCAATGTCCCTCCTGCTTCATATACTCTGCAGAGCACCTCTGACATCAGAATGCAGCTATCCCCCACGGTAAAATTCCGTCTTGCTGCACACAAATCTCTCTTACATGCTCCCCAGACTACCTCTCTGAACTCACCCATATTCCTGCTCAACATGGGTGATTAGCAGGGACTTCGCCACCCCTAACTACCATCTATCGACTAAAATGCACACACGCATTCTAAAACCCTCTGACGAATTTCCCATACTTGGACTTCGGTACACCCCAAGGGCGTACAACCTACAGTGTGTTGAGACTATACCAATGGTGAAAGGCACTAGACAACTGCACATTACGTTACAAAGGTAGGGACAAAACTGCTTTTTAGTCCAGTCCGCTCAGAGTGTAAAGAAGAAATAAGAGGCTTCATCAACCGCTACCCTGCATCAAGCACTACCCTGCATCAAGCACTACCCTGCACAGGCCAATGGAAAAACCAAGTAAGAATTTGTCTTGTACCGCATGAGTCCTGGGCCGCCAACACCACTTTCTCCCAGGAAGCGTTTGGCCTTGGTGTGCTACACTGAGACTCCGGAAGCCCTTCTCCTGACAGTGACATCCTTTGCAAAAGAGGGACAGGCTGTGTTGTGTGACGCTTCGGCCTTACGCCAAACGCGCGCGCAGTGTACATTGCCACAGACAAGGGGGCCCTGCCTTGTTGGTTGGGACCTGGACCTCCCTGTGAAGTTGGTCTGTGAGCACCACCTAATTAAAGAAAAGGTCCAAGCCCAACAGAGATCGTGCGTGAGGAGAAGGATACCGCCATTAGGAGAAGCGAGGATCCATTGCAATTGCCATAACGTTCATGAAATAATTGCATGGTATTGGCTTGCATATCGTTTTTTATTTGCCAAAAGGAGGATCCTGGAGTATGCTCTTAAAATCCACTCCAGGTGGAGACACATTTGTTTGAATTTACTTTTCCCACAGGCCATCTGGATTGCCATACAAGAACATCACCCACTGGACCCCACTTAATACCCCCAAAAGAACTAATGAGCGCTTTATGAGTGGTGCGACAAGTCTCCTGTGTTGTACCATGAAACCGGTCACCTGAACACAGTCTCCGCACTTGCAGGTGAACCTCACGCACCATAACATTTTCTTACACGTTCCACGCCACCTACTGAGAACCCATTAGAGTGCCAACACACTAGGTCCTCTTCTAGTGTGCAGCAGACAACAAAGGCTTGCATTTAGATCTGTAACGATGTAGCCTGCAGGACTGCACAGAGTACATCAAATATGGTCTCCAGTACTGCGCGCAATACACAAAGAATGTCCTCAAGCCTTGGACAGAGTAATCCCATATGCGTCCTCGGGAAGTTGTGTCAAAGTTAGGTTTTCTGCCGCCCACCCATTCAGAGCTTTTGTGGGACCTTGTTCAAATATTACTTGTGAGGCCCTTCGCATTTCTACCCTAGGCTTGGTAGGTAAGGTTTATCAGTGTGAGGCTGAGGATGAGGGCGTGAATGACAGTGATTTGTTCTGACTAGAAAAACTTTGCCAATCTTTGTTTCCCCACCCCATCGGTTCTCTCTGCCCCTGAAACCTCCTGTTTCGCAAATCTCTGACTTCACTGGCTTACCACATTTTCTTCCCTTCTTTCCTCATTACTCTCTCCTTCCTCGGCATCTAATTTTCTGACCTGCCATTCACTGCCACTGCCTATTTCTATCAACATCTTCTCTCCGGATCGCTCTTTGCCTTCTTCTATGCATTCACCACTTCTTTTCCTCGTTTTCTCCCACCTTTTTCTCCCTCGTTTTCATTTATCTATCTCCCTTTCTCATCACTCCATCATGAATTTCCTTTTCTCTCTGCTCCTTTTCCCCCTCTGCCTTTTCCTCATACTCTTCTCTTGTCTCTTACCTTGTTTCAGCCCTGCTCCCTCTCTTCTTCTCATGTCCTGCTATTCTTCTCTTTTACTCTCGCTTCCTCTTTCTCCCACTTATTTACCCCCAAGCCTGTCATCTAACCTCTTGAAATTGGATTGGTATGATTTGACTGTAGCATAATTGTTTGCAACGGATTTGGCCATAGTCAATTTTACCGCAAACCCAAGTTTGCTGCAGGCAAAATCATACCAATCCGTCCCCCCGTTCCTCCATCCCTCCCCCCCAATACATCCCCACCTCCCCCCAACATACCCCCAATACATTCCCACCTCCCTCCCCCATTTACCTTTCACCGCCCGCTTTGCATCAGACCCTGCGGCGTCAGTCCATCCCTGCAACACGGGTCGCAACTGATGCCGCAGGGTCCCTTACTCTGCTTTTGTTTTTGTTTTTTGTTTTAAACAAGTCCCCGGCTTCCAATATCCTGGATGCGGTGGACACCCCTGCAACCCCTGTTCCCATTATAGCGAGCAAGAGGAGCGGGGGACACCCCCGTTCCCCGTGTTTTGGAACCGTATGGAACCGTATGGCCCATTTGACCGAATTTTTGGTTGTACGATCATTTCTTACAGTTTAAACTTGGTCAAATGGGCCATATGGTCAAAGAAATTCGGTCAAATTGGCCAATACCTTGAAATTCACCTGTTTCTACATTCTTCATATTCCTCCTGTGTCATCCCAATCCACTTCCTCGCCCCCTGCTGTTTCATTCACTGAATAATCTTCCTTATTCCACACACCCTAGTTTCTTCTCTTGATATTATAACCCCCTACCATCGATCCACTTTTCTCTCCACCCTCTCTCTCATTTGGGCAAGCTCTACTGATTTGCTTAATCTGGTCCTTAATGAGCCTGTGTGCTCCACATACCTGCCCAACATTGCAAACCTCTGCCTCAATGCGGCGAGAAAGTGACTGCTTGGTGTTCTCATGAAGAAGCCATCACCCTTAAGCCGAACCGGCACTCAACAGCCGCGCAGGTTGACTCAAACTGGCCCAATCAGCTCCTTCGTTGCGCCCAGTTACCTCCGGGTTCGGTGCTCCTTGCAAATTAATAAACAAACAAACATGAACAACATAAATTAAACACCAAGTAGCAAAACAAAAATGGAGTGCTCTTAGTTCCAAAAACAAACTTCATTAAATAAGTACATATGAACTTAAACATTACTGTGGCTATAGCTTAAACTTAGAACTAAGCTGTCAACATTCTCGATAAAACGGCTGCAGGAGGAGTACGTAGACAACCTCTCAGGCTTCGGAAAAAATACTTTACTTTGAGTCCACAAATGCTTAGTCATGCCTTGACTACACTGTACAAACCACCGCCTCCTGAAATTCAGCAGTAACAATGACTCAATAGCAAGCTCCTCTTGCCCTCAGAAAAGGAGACCTGACACTGCCATGTGCTCACCTCTCAATACTGACCAATCAGAGACTGCTGTACCAACACATCTTTCCTTTGCCCCCAAAGCCACAACAAGGATACCCAGGGAGCCAAACACCAACCCAGCATAGCCAAGGGCCAACCCTTGGACAAGCCGGCAGGCAAGGAATGTGTTTCCAAAAGTCTGAAGGCCTCACAGCTGCTTTCCTGAAAACCCTCTGCAAAGTGAAACTAACATGAGAAGAACAAGCCAGTTCTCATTTTCAGTAGTGTGTGTGTGAGTAAGAAACAATGTTCATGTGTAAGCATTTCACCATGCAACATGCAAGCTTGTCAATACGGGTTATATAAAGATCTCACTATATAATGTATCTTTTTACATGTTTTGTATATATATATATATATATATATATATGTTATACACTTCTGTAAAGTGCTCCGTTATGTATCTGTATTAGTCTACACCTCTGTAAAGCGCTCGAAACTAGGTCCGCTCTCAATAAATACCATAATAATATTTGAGTATTTGCATATGTGCTTTTTTATATATTTGATTTTACTACACTGTATACAAGAATTGTCAGTTTACAGTATGCTTGTTTGCATGCAGTAGATGCATTTTAATATACCAATGTGTGGTAGCAGTGTCAATAACAAAAAATAAATAACGGCAAACATTTTCAATGACACGTGAATAATGACAAAAATGTCACATTTTCTAGTAAAAGTATGTATAGGGGTGGGGTAAGCAATTAAAAGGGGTCGGGGTAGTTGGAGGAGGGTAAAGCTGTAGAAACAGGGGTTTTAGAGGGGGGCCCCAAATTAAAAAAGAGAACAAAAATGTTTCATTAAAGTGTCACTGAAAATGTATGTCGTTATTTTGGTTGTCGTTATAAACACATGGAACCCAATGTGTGTGTCTCAGCATGTAGCATAAGCAATTTCTCATTATATCATCTATGCATTTCAGTAGGTTGTGTGAATGATTTATTCGACTGCATCATGCACATCTCACCTAGTAATATACATAGCTTGGTATACAATGTATGTATTTCACCCTTCACAGTATGCGTTTCAATATGTAATATATGCATCTTAGTGTACAATGAGTGTATCTCAGTGTACAGTGTGTATGTTTCAGTATATGCTGTATGCATCTCAATATTATTTATATACATGTCAGTATACAAGGAATGTATATTCAGTGAAAAAACATTAGTTAAAAGAGAGTTAAGGTAATTTGATTTATGACATCAAAACCCCTCAAATTCAGCGGGTGTGGGAATTGATTAGCATCTTAACTCAACATTCCCCTGTTGATGTCGCCCATGATGTCATTTTGTATCTCACTATGAATCCCTTTTGTGATATGATGTGGGCTTTGTAACGAGGGAACACTGAGGTAAGAGGTTCATCACTTCTCAAACCCTCTGAATTTCAAGGGTTCGGCTGCAATACATTTAATCACCTTACCTAACTTTTTTCATTGAATTTAAAGGGTTTTGTTATACTATAGATTCCTCAGGGCCCACGACTTTAAAAGAGGGACGGGAGGCACTGGCCATGCCCATGTTCCATGGCCAGTGGCCCCATCCTACCGGCTGAGGTCCATAACACCCTGCCTACTACATAACCAGATATCACTAGCCATAGTCTAAGTCCATAGCCCGCTTCCTCAGGGGCCACTGTCCTTCGGCCTTAGCCAGTGCCCAAGGCCTTCAGCCGTGCTCATTGTTCATGTTGCCCTGAATATTAAAAAACAAAGAGGAACTTAGCCGGCAACCCCAGGATCCACTGGCCACAGCCTTTGGCCATGGCCACTGTACACGTTGCACCACTTACAAAAAATACCCATATCCCCCTGCCTAGTATTTCTGATCCAACCTGCAGATTTTAAAATTCAGCAAGTCCCAGTACTCCAATTGATTATACCTCTTTCCTTTCCCCAATGTTTATTCCAGCAATAATACAAAGTATGCCCATCGCTGTGGTAGCATAACAATTTCTGAATCCTGCAGTAATGTAATGCTTGCCAATTCCTGCGGTGACAGGATAATGCTTGAAAATGTATGTTTTCACTGTCCTTCCTCACACTCACCATGAGTCATCCTCCTCCTTTCTTAGTACACCATACTCCCCTCCATTGTGTGTGGTTAACCTCACTGATCCTCTCCCATTACACACTTTTACTAATTGGTTTGTGTGACACTTTCTTTTCCAGGTCCGCCTTGCAACGTTCGAGATTCCCGCAGGATTCTCCCCATACGCTAAAAGAAATCCCCTAAAAGGGGTTCCCCAGCCCACCCCAAACTCACTCACTGAATATGTGGTTCTATTTTCCCCTACCCACCTTTAGCCTAATATGAATGCGCCCCTTTTCCTCCACCAAATAATATTTTGAGGATTTTTCATTTTCGGCTTTCCTTGGGATTTCTGCATGAATCGCATGCATCGAAGAAAACAAAATGGCAGATTTTCATTTATTTATTTATTATTTATGTTATATTTAAGTCAGCAATCACAAATTAAAAACAAAAAGGAAAAACAAAAGGATTTCCAATGCATTAGCCAAGCATGCATTATCTCGGTACGTAGTACAGTACAAATGTGGATATTAGTATAAGTAGTTTGCTCATCTCATAGTATATAAATTTCACAGTTCGATTCAGTCCTTAGCCAAATATGATCTGAACTCTCTCCAAATGTCTTTAGATCGGCACGTGCTTGGAGTCAGTGATATGTATAGTTCCTCATATTCATTCACCCAAGTTAAGTCCTTCAACCATTCTTGTATAGACGGGGCAGCAAGCTTTCCATTTCCAGAGTATACATCTTTTCACCACTATATTGCAAACATTAAAAAAGGATCTGGTTTTATTTTCCAATAGGTCTTGCCATCGACCAAACAAAGTGGACATCCAAGTAGCATCTAGGTGCCTTCCGGTTATTTCAGACATTACCTTGTAAATTTGTTCCCAATGGTGTAGCAGATTCGGGCAGGACCAAAACCTGTGCAAGCATCCCTCTTAAGTTTACATGGCGTATAATGCAGCATATGTAATATTTTATATTGAATTAGTTTCAGTCGGCCATTCATGGAAACTGACGTGGTAAACCTACACATAGCCCTGAATTGTGCATAATTTATTTCTTGAGTCAATACCCTCATCCACTTCTCACGAGCGGGATCTCACTGTGTTAGTGTTCCAAGTAGCAAGTAGATGCCCACAGCCGCTAGAATTGGAAATGTAAGCTAGCAACTTGTTTTCGGGTGGTTCTGCAGGGTATGAGTTCGATCTAGCCCGGATTTCTGCACGCAGTCTATAATATTGTAGTAGCCCCAGTTGAGTGTCTCCATGCTTTGCTTTGAGCCCCTCCGTCCGTCAAGAACTTCCCCTCAGGAAACAGGTCACCTATACATTTATACCCCAGGGAGTCCCACTGCCTACGAATAGTGACATCTCGTGTAGGGGAGAGGTGTGGAAAGTCCCACAGTGGTAGCCAGTGATGGTATGGATTCTTCCCTTCTGTTCTCTGAAAGATGCGCTTCCAGCCATTTAGTGTAGTGGAGACAAGGTCATAAGGGGAGTAATCTCTGTATCTGTTAATCCCTTATGTATCATCATTTCCAGTCCTTCCCAAGGGCGTAATTTTAGGGGGGTGGCGGGATAAGGGTGTTTGTCCCCTCCCAACTTTTGTGGCAAACCATTTTGTCCCCATTCATTTAGCAAGGGCACCTTTTCCTTTAGATGTCATGTCCCCCCCACCCCCCAACATTTTCAGTAAAATTACTCCACTGGTCCTTCCGCTGCTGATTTTTCTAGCCTAACATGTGGTGGAGTTTCTCCCAGGTCATACCAATAGGTGCCGAATTGTGTTTGAGACGCCATCCAGTAGATCTCTAGGCTGGGTCCATTGAACCCGTCCTTAGTATATGGCAGTGCCATTAGTTCCCAATTTTTCCGAATGGCTCCAAAATGCCACAGAAACCTAGCCAGGGTATTATGCAGTTGTAACAAGAAGCCGGCGCCTGGCCAGATAGGTACTTTTACAACTGTGTATAGTATTTTAGGTACTATTGTCATTTTAATGAGCGAGAATCTGCCTGCTAATGAAAGGGGGATCCGCAACCATGCAGACGTTTTTGTATTTACATATTTCATCAGGGCAGCGTAGTTATCCATTAACAACACATCCTTAGACCTAGAGATTGTTATTCCTAAATATCCTAGCTTGTCTGGCGTCCAATTTAACAGGGTTTGTGTCTGAGGCTGAGGCGTAGCATCTGTGAGGGGAAACATCTCTGACGTCCCATAATTCATTGTGAACCCAGAATATGCCACAATTTGGGCAATATCCTCCATTATGGGATATATATTTTGTTGTGGTCTCTAATATATAGCAAGATGTCATCCGCATACAGCAAGATTATCTCTGAGGTTCCAGCTATTCGTATGCCTTTGTTTGTGTGCCTAGCCCGGATTAGGTCTGCCATGGGTTCTATTGCCATGGCAAAGAGTAGTGGGGACAATGGACACCCTTGGCGCATCCTTATGCCCAATTCAAATGGAGCTGACTGTGTTGTATTGGTTTGTTGTATTGGTTAGAATAGTGGCTAGGGGTTTTGTATACAGTATTTTGATATAGCCAATGAAAACCTCACCCAGCCCACATTTTTGAACAACCGTAAATATAAATGGCTAAGACACCATTTCGAATGCCTTCTGGGCATCTAAGGCTACGCAGGTTTTCATTTCTGAAAAGCCTCTGAGGACCTCGGCTGCAAAGCACCATGGGAGATACATATACATTTTGGGGGGAGGAAGGGACAACCCCTTCTTTCTCAAACATTTTTAAAACTACTGGACAGATCTATCCCAAAAAACCAAAAGGTATATGTGCGGCACCAAGTTGTTTCTTATTTGGTGTAAATCCATCCAGCGGTTTTCACGCTACTGGTGTTTAATCAATGCCCTTTTTTTCTCTATTGGAAGATGAATGGGAGTAGGCCCAAAACAGTGTTTTATTGTTTTTTTAATAACTTTTTTTTACCTTTTAAAGAATTTTCCCCAAAATGTCCAGTTTGGTGGGACCCAGGACAAACATAAAAAAAAAAAAACTTTCATCCAACTCCTTCCAGCGAGTCAAAAGTTATTGTCAATAGAATTTTGGGGACTGTCTAGGTACTCAGGCTTTAACTTAACTAAAAGGCAGCGACTGCCACCCTAGAATTAGTGTAGAGTGTACATATTTCAACAGACAATGGACCTCATTATAATGTTAGCGGGCATGGTATGAAAGGTTCCGGTAAGGCACTGGCACCATTAATATCGTGCCACGGAATTACGAGTTCTGCTCGCGGGTAGCTGACAGTCCGCCAGCCGCGAATGGGCAATTACCGGCCCATTCAACTCGTAATGGGCCGATTATTGCCCAATCGCGGGTGGCAGTGCCGGTAGCGAGTTTGGCGGTAGCCGTGCCTGTAAAACAGTCACGGTTACCGCCAAACTCGTAATGAGGCCCAATGTATGGATTTCAATTTCCTGCATATACATCTTGGTAAGCCATGCATGTTTCTCTGTGTGCAGCGCATGTATTTCAATATATAAGGTATGCATTTCATTATACTATATAGACATCTCAGTATGAAATATATGTATATCAGTGTCCAGCATATAGTTTTCAGTATACTGAATGCATTTTATGTGGTATATGACATCTCAGTATATCTATCTATCTATCTATCTATCTATCTATCTATCTAAGTTCTTTTATTGCGCCACGAACCCAAAGGCCTCACGGCGTGCACAAAAGAGAAAGAAAGAAAACAACATATGAACAGATAAACAGAATAAAAAAATGGAAGAGCATATAGACATAGTAATGTACGCATTTCACTATGAGGTGTTTATATGTATATATATATATTTATGATCCTTGAATGAGGTCCCTATTGTCCCCCTTACAAGTGAAAAAAGGAGACATTCTATGTGCTGGACATGTTAGACCTAAAACTGAAACCTATTTTTCCACCCTGTAGCGTTGTTCTTTTTACCTTTTTAGAAATGTCATTTTTTGTGTTTGAAGTTTTATGAGGTTTTCATGATGATGATCTTATGGCCATAAGGGGCAGGAGACGTCGGGCGACTGTCATATGGGCACACTGCCATGAGACGGCCACCGCTGGGCTCTCCATTTATGCACTCATCTAAATCTGTGGTTTACCCACAGCAGGGGCATTTCCTCTTTCCATATCAGATTGCTTCATTTTATGTGGGTTCCATTTTAAACATATAAAAACAATATTTCCCATAACATCCAATCACAGTCACATGGTTTAAAGACATGACGTTCTTATAACTATGGAATAAATGCATCATAATGACCAGGCACATCATTGCACTCCTAGGCCTGGGAACCTGGTCATGAGTTTCCATATAAGGCTGATATCCCCTTATTTTAAACAGGCTAATGCTAGTTCAGGAGATTCTCTTCAGTGTTGCACCATAAGGTTATAAGGCAGTAAATCCCTGCCGTCCAGGGCACAGCCCTCCTTTTGGCTAGGATCAGTGCACTAGAACTATTTTGAAATACTATAGAAGTGTGGAATGAACGAGGCACTATAGACTGTAATGTCCCAGTATATATAGGTGGTCACCACATCAAGAACAGATATGTTATGTAGCCTGTTGTACAGTTAGGCAATCACGCCGGCAGTGGTAATGGGCTGTAGCCCAAGTTGACAGGCCCAAGCGCAGAGATAGCGTTCGCAAGTACTTTCTTAAGTACGCTTGGCCGCTTGAACGTGCTGCTCTGCTGCTCCTGTGTTGGGATTGCTGGATTTATCTGAGACTGTGTTCTGTGGACTTAAGTAAGAGAACTATACAGAGCCGAACGAATTGTATTTGGCAACGCACTTGACAACGCATGTTCGCTGGACTTAACCATCAACCTTGTTTCTATTTGTCTAGGTCCTGCCTTTTTTTCCTGGACCAATTGTTGTGCATCCTTTAAGAACGAGCCCGCTCGCCCACATGCGTGCGCACACTCGTTCACAAGTACTTTCTTAAGTACGCTTGGCCGCTTAGCCGCGAAGCCACAGCGCCACGGTGGGGCTTGGAATTTTTCACCATCGTGGTAGCTACTTTAGTAAGGGCATTGTCGTAACATTGTAACGTTGAGCCCAAGAAGCATATATTTGGTGAGTGTGTAATTTTGTACAGTCTGCTTGCTACTGTTCTGCTTCTGCCTTTTATCGCCATATATTTGTGTGTCACACATTCTCAAATGAAGGCTTTTGCTGCTTATAAGCTCACTTCCAACATGCCAACCATAGTGCCACTGACACTTTCAATTCCTTCCCTTCTGCCTATGGAAGACAATCAGTGCATTGGTACCCACCCGCAAACCACCTTCTCTGCTTCATTTACGCCCAATACTTGCTCTGCTAGTAACAAGATTCCCATTCAATATACAAACAAACAGAGCGGTCGTGACCTCCTCGTCCCCTCTCACGCTCTCACTGTCTGGGGTGCATATGCCCTCTCCTCTAACTATTGGGAAAGTGCATGCGTCCTATTGTATGCCTCTAGGGCGTGTAAATCCTCAGCCTGTTCGGACATTACTATGTTGGAATCTACGAAAAATTGTCAAGATCCGCACAAGTTGGATATGCCTGTTTCTCCGATTGAATTTCCTCATCTGTCGCAAGATTACGCAGTTATTTCAATTCATGCGAGTCAGCGTGAGTCCCCCATGTCCTCTTCATCCAATTTCTGGTATAATAGGTTCCACAGACCCTCAATTCCCAAGGGCCCTGTCTCCACAATTAAGTGAATAATTTCCGACTGTTAGTGGTGCCATAACCATTTTGCCAGTACTTGGTGCTTATAAGCTCACTTCCAACATGCCAACCATAGTGCCACTGACACTTTCAATTCCTTCCCTTCTGCCTATGGAAGACAATCAGTGCATTGGTACCCACCCGCAAACCACCTTCTCTGCTTCATTTACGCCCAATACTTGCTCTGCTAGTAACAAGATTCCCATTCAATATACAAACAAACAGAGCGGTCGTGACCTCCTCGTCCCCTCTCACGCTCTCACTGTCTGGGGTGCATATGCCCTCTCCTCTAACTATTGGGAAAGTGCATGCGTCCTATTGTATGCCTCTAGGGCGTGTAAATCCTCAGCCTGTTCGGACATTACTATGTTGGAATCTACGAAAAATTGTCAAGATCTGCACAAGTTGGATACGCCTGTTTCTCCGATTGAATTTCCTCATCTGTCGCAAGATTACGCAGTTATTTCAATTCATGCGAGTCAGCGTGAGTCCCCCATGTCCTCTTCATCCAATTTCTGGTATAATAGGTTCCACAGACCCTCAATTCCCAAGGGCCCTGTCTCCACAATTAAGTGAATAATTTCCGACTGTTAGTGGTGCCATAACCATTTTGCCAGTACTTGGTGCTAACATTGAGAAAGATACACTGCCCTCAGGGCAAGGACATTTACAGCAGCTAAAATCTAGAAATTCAAAATTCACCAAAAAAAACCTGCTAAATCTTATCAAAAAAACAAAAAACATGATTGGGCCAAAACTTCCACAAAGCACTCTTAATGCCTTTTTGAAAGCACTTGGCAAAACATTGATAACAGTTTTACCTCACCAAAATGGGGCTGCTCCAATAGCAAAGCAAGTTGGGCAATCCAAGGAGTTAAGAGTGGACAGCCAGCCCGTAATATCAAGATGCAACACTAGTCAACTGCAAGTGCTGATTCAGACCCTCTCACCTCTCTCACAATTGGACCAATCAATCCAACATGTAAGGAATGATGTTCCAGCGATGACTTGCTCTCGCAAGTCGGCGCCACCTATTATTTCACTCACAGCTGTTACGCCATTTTTAGTCCCTCATTTGCAGGAGTCGGTAGGTTCATCTACTCAGGAAACACTGATGCAACCACCACCTTTGGTGGTTCCCTCTGCACAGTCTAAAAAAGTGTCCTTTGCGCTTCCTCTCCAGCCTATTCATCCTGGTGAATCTGCTATGTCTCAGGTCGCTGTTGATGAACTTAAAAAGAGGGTTGATGAATACTTAGCCATAAATTTGGCAAAAGTATTCTCCAAAGCTGTTGAAATTCAAAATCCGTTGACTAATGCGACAAGCTGCCTAACTGATGCGCCCCCACCTCAAAAAATAAACACACTGGCTGAATTCAATGATATTTGTCAGCCGGAGGCTCACTGTCTACCAAACACCTATGACCGTGCTGCCCCATTGCAATGGACTCCTCGAAAGCCCGAAAACCAGATGACTTCACGACATCTACACCCCCGCCGGGCAAACTTTCATACATTGATTCTACAATGCAGAGAAGGTAATCATCCAGTTTCTGATCTAAACCGGCAGAGTGTTCTAAATATTTTTGGAGAAATTGAAGACTTGCATAACATCTCTACATTAGACAACGACCAAATTGAATTTCTTACAGATTGTCCTCTCTCCATAGTTAGTCTATGGATTCCTTCGGGTGTGCTCTGGCAATCCATATGGTGCTGTAAAATGCTCCTCTTTGACATGGGTTTCTTGTTAGCTGAAGACCCAGAGAGTGTTTCAATAAGATCCAAAATATACAAAATAAAACCGAACATTTACCAGGGCACTACTCGAGAAAGTCGAGAATCTCTAAGACCCTCCAGCTCACATCAATAACCATCAAAATGTCTTAGTACATCAGAGTTATCCATTGTAAGTTGGAACACAAGAGGCCATGCTCATCTCATTTCCTCATTTAAAGATATGTCTGAGCTTTATTACATTATTGCACTTCAGGAGACGTGGCTAATCAAACCGCCAATATGGCATAATTTTGAACTGGCCCTGATTCCGGCTGTTCCAAGTGGAGGCAGACCTTCGGCTGGCCTTCTGGTAGCGGTACACATCACATCAGGCTTTTCTATCATGCCGTGGGCTTCTGTTGGGGCACATATCCAGCTTGTAAAAATCACCAATAATGAGAAGTCCCTTGCTCTGATTAACAGATACCATAATGTTGTTGCAATGCCTGATGAAATCTTCTATGCTGGCCTTATTGACATGTTTCACCACATTTCATTAGATATCACGATTACACACACCATCGTTATGGGAGATCTTAACTTAGACTGCTGGAAAGATAAGTGTTAAAATCAAACAGTGTGTAAGTGGACAACCCTTATACATGAGCGAAATTATCATATGGTCAATGGTGCAGTTCAGGGAGATGTGCCAGCACACTACACGTGGCATCGTGGCCTATGCACCAGCATAATAGATTACATCTACGTCGACCACAAACTTTTTCAAGCTGTAAAAACATTAACTATAAAAGATCACTTAAATAGCAATCATAGTCTTTTGATTCTGCAGCTCGATTGGAATCTGTCACCAATAGGAAACAAAGAGTATTATTATGCCAAACTCTCAGTCAACAGTGCACAATCCAGAATGAGATGGAATTCGAGAGCATTAACCCAATTTGAGAACGTGGTTGCTGCTAACTCGAAATCCATACTCCCCAATCAGTACACCGACTTACTGCATCCCTTTGTAAAAACACTTACTATTCCTTATCATAATACCATTCGCCATCCTCATGCATTCGACCACGAAACCCACCAAACAAGGGCCGAATTCAGAAAAATTAAAAGACAGCTTTTGGCCTCAGCATCACCGACCCGGTGGCACAATTTAAAATCTGCCAAATGTAAATATAAAAATTAGTTACGTGGCTGGAAGGCTATCTTATATCAACAAGATAGCGAAGCTATGGCTCACGCAATGCGTAACAAAAATTCCTCAAGAATGTGGTATCTTCTAAACAATCATACTTGCCATCAGCAAGGAGACACTCAAATTAATGGTGTCTTTGAACAGGTTTGGATTGCCCATTTTACAGCTCTATATGCTGATCCTTATTACGCTGTTCTTCCATATGAGCCAGTATACGCCCTCATACAGAAGATCAGCTCCTCTAGAGCCGAGGGACCAGATGGGCTTTCCAACCAGATGTTCAAAGTAAACCCCCATGAATGGGCACATATTCTTGCAACTATTTTCAAAGACATCTTGAACACGAGATCCATACTGCTATCTTGGAAGACTTCTATAATAATTCCCATTTTTAAAAAGGGTGACCGGTGCGTCCCTTTGAACTATCGCCCAATAGCGCTTTTGGACGCACTCGGTAAAATCTTCACCAGATTGGTACTGCAAGAGTTTAATGCTTGGACAGGGATCTGTAAATTGCACGATCCCAACCAGACTGGGGTCATGGCGGGAATGGGAACTAACATCAATCTATTGGCCCTTAACGCCATTACAACCCAATGTCACGCGCAAAGACAACAAGATTTTTTTTGTGTTTATTGATCTCAACGCTGCCTTTGACTCAGTTAGTCGATACATACTAATGAACAAACTACGAAGAGATCAATGTCCCACCACTCTCTATGACATTATTCACTCCTTACACTATGACACTTCCATTCAGATCCGTATCACCCTAGTTGGACTACTCTCGAAGAAAATCACTACATAGAGGATTGAAGCAAGGGTGCTCACTGGCCTCTGCTATTTTCAACTATTTCATACATGACGTTAGAGTCCCTTTGTCAAATGTCATATCAGACTCACCTAAACTTAATAACCATCAGATCCAATCACTTAAGTATGCGGATGATCTTGTTTTAATCTCTAGGACCCAGGTTGGGCTCCAGCGTTTATTAGATTCAGAAGTACATACAGTTAAATTAATTAACAATTAATATAGCCAAAACACAAATTGTTCAGTATTCGCCTAGGCGTCATGGTCCGCTGGCTTATGTCTGGTGCATTAATCTTGCCCCAGTTATGGCCAGTTAGAGCGGGTGGAGACCAAGCTATCCTCAGCCATATCTCAAGCCTGCATCATCATGCACAAATATGGCAAACTTTCCATGTTGGCTGTGTGGCATTTTTGGACTAAGAAAATTGTACCGGCTTTGTTGTATGGCCTCGAAACATTGCCCAGCGATTCCCCCTTTAAATTTATTCAGTGGGAAGCTAAATTTTGGCGCTCTGTTCTACACTTGCCTCAATGTACACCGGTGGCTTGGATAAGATATGAGCTCAGGCTGCTTTCCCTCCAAGCGCATTATAACTGGCGAATCTGTTCTTTATTCAAGAAATGTCTGATTTCACAAAGCTAAATGTGCTGCTGAAAACAGTATCACAGTACATGTTTCGGCTAATCATGCATTTGTAAACAATTGGCTTGACCAAGTATATCACATACTAGCTAAAAGGTGAGATTTCTCTCGAACTCCTGCTTATCAATCCGGACAAAGCAAAACTTAAGATCTATCAGACTGATTGGATAACTACTAGTGATTTATGCTTCACCTATCGTGAAGGTGATGCATTGCGATTTACCCCAAATAAAGTTGGCATTTTGCCACCATATTTGATTCGCTGTCCTTCGCCCAAGTTTCAAAATGGAATACTCTGTCTTCGTTTTAACTTATGGGTCACCAATTACATCAAAGCGAAGTGTAGGCTCGTGAGTATTGATAAGAATATCTGTTGTTTTAATAACGGTTATACACCCGAATCCTTGGCACATTTGATCACAGTGTGTCACACACTACGACCCAAAAGAGAAATGTTTTTCACGAGACATTGTAAACACCTGGGGAGCATATCACAACATGATTGTTGGTCATTACTTTTGGGTTGTGGCAATATGTCAATTCAAACCGCAGCTATCAACTTTCGATACAGTTTAAATCTGGAAGAGGGAGCAGTGGACTTAGAACCAATTCTTTAGGTAATAGCATGCACCACTGTGTCTCGATCTTTAATAGTTGCGAACAGCAAACAAGAACATCTATTGTTTAGGGTTCGGAACAGCCATCCTATCGAGAAGTTAGATCTCAATTGACTAGTCATTGTTTGAAGGGGATTTCAGAAATGTATCCTAGACCGTATTGCTGTGTTCTTGCTGATGCATATGCTTGCTAAATAGAGTCTTCCCAAGTAAGCTTTTTAAAGATAACAAATTGTATGGTCGTTCAGCTTTTTTTTTTCCGCAATTTTGTTTGTCTATGTTTGAAGTTTTAATTTTTTTTTTATACTCAGTATTCATGATCAAGGCTGAATTGTTTTAATGTATTTCTGTTTAAGAATGTGTATACTTGAAAAGGTTTGTACATTTGAAAGGCTGATTCATTTCAGCTGACACAAATACATTTTTTTTAAAAAGATAGCGTTTAATGCAGGCAAAGAGCATTACAGCCCACTACCATTGCTATTAGCATTTTAATTAATTTAATTGGTATTTTATAACATGCCTCATACTGTACCTGAGTTCAGTTTCTAAGCATGGATCCGGGATTCAAACCTCTGTTGCTCTTTGTGGTCTTGTTTCCAAGACCAGGACGTTGCCCCTGTGCTATCCTCCGTTGTCATTAGCAACTGGTATGACATCCAGAGCGCAATGTTTTCTTTTCTGGGCATGTTTTTTCCACACACACAACCAAACAATAGGAATGGGAGCTCTTGGAACAGTCCCTTCCCTTTTCGATGTTCATGTTGGCCGGCATTTGAAGGCCACATTGTGGATATCAGTGGAGAAGAGACGAAGAGGCACTTGTCAATTGTGACATTTCTAATCAATTTAGGGGGACAAAGGAGGTGAGCAAGGAGAGCAGGGAGAAGCTGCCGGTTGTGAAACTCGAGCTCCCAGGGAAAGCAGCAAGGAGAGGAGGATAAGGGATAGAAAGTGGAGGGGTAGGGGGAAATTGGGTAACTGGAAAGAGGATAAGGAAGAGGTTTTGGATCGGTAAACGGATCTCTAGGAAAAGATTGTTTTGCATTTTGTATTTGTTTGCAAACTGTGGTAACTCTTAGTGGCATGCTTGAGCTACACTCGCTCCACTCACTCACGTGATGCATTCATGCATCCCATGGATCGCCATAAAGTATGGCTCTAAGATATGCAACATTTACTTGTGTAGATTGCAACAGTGTTTGCTCAACACATTTGTTCATGTGCTAATAACACTTTTTGCCCTTTTGTTTCAAGACACTGTGGCACTCAATTCTCTACTTCCATTTGTCCTTAATGTCTCTAGAGGCACTGATTGTCTGGAGCCCACTTTTCAAAGCCTGACAAAAATAAACATGCAGCCTGCGAATTGTTATAGATTAACAATTTGTATTTCCAAGCTTTAATGCTGTTCTTCAAATTTAACAGGAGAGTCCATGCAGGTAAAGTACTGCGCAGGAATGCTTCAACTATTGGAGGGGCCCTACTACTACTTGATCACACACCCCGATCTGAATCTATGATCTCACTGGTCCATCTCGCCTTGCAGGAGCTATTTTTCTGGAAGCTGATGCATGACTCGCGTGGGAGTTGTGGGACAGGGGTGCAGCGGCTGAAACGCTGTCCTGGCAGGAGACGCTGCTGCTGGGCAAGTGTTCGCTCTGATTTATTATCTCTAGTAGCGGCACTCTTGTGGCACTTTATTTTGTAAACCGCCGCCCACGGTGGTGGCTCATCGAGCATTGTGAGGGCTGCAATGACTGTAGTAAAATACACGTGTTATGTTATTTTGTAGAAACCAACAGTGTCTTACTACTGAGCAGTATTTTATACCATGTTTTCCAGCATGGGGTTTGGGAGGTGAATTAGCCAAAATGCCGTTCCAGGTTGCTGCAGGCATGGTCACTCCAGGGCCCAGGTTCTCTGGCAAGGACCTGGCCCTGATATAGTACAATGAGCGTGACGGGGATTGAATTTTGCCCATGATATACAGAGGGCATATCTTGTGGCCTTGATAACCTGGTTGCTCAATGAGGTCTCCATAGTGCCATCCTGACAGTAAACCCTCACCCCCAAAGTTGTGGCAGTGGGCACCGTTTCTTGGGATGGTCTCAATGGAAGGCCTTCACTGACCCTTTTTATTTTCTTTCTTTGAGTGGCAGGAAGTGGTCATAAAAAGGCTTTGAGTGGGAGTGCTTAGGGAGACCTCTTTGAATGCTGGGCTGAGACGAGTGCAGGCAGACATCCGGGGATGCTGGGCTGAGAGGGACGGTGAATTGCAGGGAAGAGTCCAGTGCTAGCAGGCTGCCTGGGGTCGTGGTAGTCCTCATCTGTGTGCGAACTGACTGAGGTGGATTCTCCAGTTCCATCTGAGCCACGAATATCGCCAGCCTCTAGGTGAATATTGGTCAAAAGTGAGGGGGTTGGAGTGCCTGTTGATTACTAAGACAGGGAAATAGGTAATTTAATGTGTTATATTCACACTTTACTAATTGGAACCCATAAATGCTCCTAAGATCTGTACCCCTTACAGGCTATCCGGTACCACACATGACCTTGGTAAAATCAGGAATCCATGTTGGCATTGACCTCACATAGCATTTTCCTTGTAAGCATTATGGATGGAGGTTGCCGTTCCCAGAGACTGCGAGGTGTTGGCTTGAGGAGTCAGACATTTAACACCGGGTGGACTTTCATACAGGCTGAGAAATCCAGATGTACTGACACTGGATTTACACATTCCTTAATGGGGATTGGACCGTTAAACCTTGGGTGGAATTTTCACGGTCCCTAGGTTGGCAGAAACCTGGTAGGCAGCCATACCTGATCCACTTCTTGATGAATGGGTGCAGGTCTCCTATGATTGTCTGAGTGAGCTCTTAAACAATCTTGGCTTGCTGTTGATTGTCTGACCAATTTTTGAGCTTGGAGGATCATGTTATACCTATCTTGTATTTCTGCAAGTCTATCCAGCATTATGGGCAAGAAGGGTGGATGGGCTCAGTATGTTGCAAAGAATAGAGAATAATGGGCAGAACTATGAAATGCCTTTTCATAGACAAATTTGCCATGCGTTACAGATGTACCTAAGATACGGAATGATCACTAAGGAAACATCAAGGGTACTTTTCCATGGTTTAGTAAACATGCTCCGTATGCTTATCGATCTGAGGATGGAAACTGGTAGACAGGCGGAGGTCCCAGTCTAGTATATTGCAGAAGCCCCACCAATAATGTGATGAAACTTTACTCCCCATCAGAATTTATAGAGCTGGGCATCCCAGGTAAACATACAGGGCCTCCATGGAATTATTTGCTCGGATGAACAAGTTACTTTCTTACCTGATAACGTTCTTTCAATGGGTTGTTCCGATGACGTATTCCACATCTATGACAGGTAATCACCACAGCTGTACTGCTTCGGAAAATTTCTGGCGTCTGCGTCCTGCGTCAATACGATGTCTTCGAGGGCCTCCGTCGAGCCGATGTCACCGGATGCCCGTAGCCTCAGTTGTAGTTTTTTCCCCAGAACGTGTGGCGCCAATCTTCTGCCAGAATGACTACAGAAAGCCTTGCAGAAACGAAAGCTGCAATCTCATAAGAAATTCTGTAGAGGGGCAGGTAGGGAGGGAGCGTTGTGGAATACGTCGTTGGAACATCCCATCGAAAGAACATTACCCGGTAAGAAAGTAACTTGTTCTTCGAAGGGATTGGTTCCTCCGACGTATTCCACATCTATGACAGACTCCCAAAGCAGTACCAAAGTTTGGAGGAGGGAAAATAATTTAGAGTTTTAGAATGCCCAATCAAATTGCAGAATAGAGGACTGCCTTCCCAAAGGCCAAACCTTGCCCATGGATAGAATCCAAGGAGTAGTGTTTTACGAATGTATGGCCAGATGCCCATGTGGCTGCTTCACAAATGTTACAAATGGGAACACCCCTCTGCAGGGCAGTAGAGACAGCCACCCCCTAGTAGAATGGGCTTGTAAGCCTACCGGAGGGTCCTTACCCGCCAAGCGGTAACATTCCGAGGTGGTCAAGATAATCCATCTGGACAAGCTCTGCTTAGTAACAGCTTGACCCAAACGCCTTCCAGCGTATCCTACAAAGAGCTGATCGTCCACTCTGACCCGGTACATGTGTGAGATGTAGAAGATTAACGCTCTCCTAGGATCCAACCTATGGAGCCTCTCTCCTCTTCCTTACCAGGATGCGGAGGAGGAGAGAACGCCGGAAGAATGATCTTCTGGCTTAAATGAAATTCCGACACAACCTTCGGAAGAAAAGAAGGACGAACCCTACGGACAACCCTGTCCTTATGGAACACAGTGATGGGTGGCTTAGCGGTTAGTGCCTGCAACTCACTCATTCTGCGAGCGGAAGTAACCGTAACTAAAAATACAGTTTTAAAGGTCAACACTCTCAAAAGGCAAGAATGTAAAGGCTCAAACGGAGCTCCCATGAGGAATTTTAGAACCAGGTTCAAATCCCAACCAGGCACCTGGAAAGGTGACGGTGGGAACACATTAGTGAGCCCTTTGAGAAACTGGGAAATCAAAAGAATCTTAAAATAAGAACACTCCTCTGACGAGCGCTTAAATATGGACAGCGCCGCCAGATAACCTCTAATGGGACCCACTTGCAGGCCGTTGTGGGCTAATGAAAGCAAAAAAGATAGAACCACAGGAATGGCACATGAAAAGGGATCCACATTCTTAACCCTGCACCAGTCGCAGAACTTTCTCCAACGGCAACGGTACAGGGACTTTGTTGTGGGCCTTCTGGCCGGAAGCAACACCTCCATCACATCTTCAGGGAGGTCCCAATCCTTATACCTCAACCTTTCAGAAGCCAAGCATGAAGGTTGAGGGACTTGACCTCTGGATGGAGTACCTGACCCCCCTCCCGTGAGAGCAGATCGTCTCGGTAGGGAAGACGGCGCGGAGGGCAGATGGACATGTCGAGAAGGTCCGGGTACCATGTTCTCCTGGCCCATGCCGGAACAATGAAGATCATTCGGGAACCGAACCTCCGTAACCTCCGCAGCACTTGAGGAATGACGGGGACTGGAGGAAACGCGTCCAGCGGTGGGAAGGACCACTCCACTACGAACGCATCCCCTAAGGCTCCTCTTGCAGGAAATTCCTGCGAGAAGAATCTTTTGCACTTCCGGTTGACACTGGTGGGAAAGAGATCCAGTGGTCTTCCAGCGGCTCCAGTACATCGGAGCGGTGCTCGACACATCCCTGGGGCAGTGTTCGCCTCCCCAGCTGAGGGCTCATCACATTCTGCAGATTGTGCACAAGTTTCAACATGCCCAGAGTCTCCCGGCGTTCAAGTTCTTGAGGTTGCTCGGCCTGATGGCAGCGCCGGTAAAGCCTCTAAAAAAGGCGTCGAGGGCATCGACAAAATCAGCATCGACGTCGAGCGTTGCGCTGATGGCTTCGACACAGACCTCGAGGGCGGTCTGTGTCCTTCGACGGCCTCGACGCCGATGGCGTTGATGACTTCCTCAGAGGCGGAGCCTCGAGAGAAACCCTCGACGGATATGGCGCCGATGGCATCAACGTCTTCTTAGAAGACCTCACAGGCTCTATTGTTCTCGAGGGCGTCGAGGACCGGGACCTGGACCGGGCATGGCTAGAGCAATCCACCTTGTCTGACCGGGACCTCGAAGGTTCCCGGTGATTGCGCCGACCGCCCAAGCCCAAAGGTGTGCGAACGGTGGCCCTAGCGCGTTCCTTGCCAGCTTCTCTCGAATGTGCGGATGGAACGGAGCCCTGCGACTTGAAAATCGCCAACATTTCCTTACGAAATGCGTCCCATTCCGCAGGAGAGGAATGCTTGGTAGGACAAGCTACCGGGCGTCTGGGGTAGTCCTCGGACGAGGACGGGGAAGGCGACCAGTGACGGCACTTCTGTGAGTGCCTCGAAAAGGCAGAGGAATGGCGGGGACCACTCTGGGACTGACACCCCCTGGACTTACGCCGACGATGCAGAGTCGCCCCTCAAATCGTCGGTCGAAAGGCCAGTGGATTTCGACTTTCGGGGCTTGGAAACCCTACCTACCGACAGCTTCTTTGTTCGCTCCCGCAAGGCCTTTGATGTCAAAGACTGGCATTTGTCACAGACATCGGTGGCGTGGTCCTCAGCGAAGCACCAGAGCCAGACGTCGTGCAGGTCCGTAAGTGACATCTTGGAACCGCAGTCCCGACACTTCTTGAATCCCGACCGCGGGGTAGAAGAAGAAGAAGAAGAAGAAGACATGATAATTTCACAAACCAAGTTCGAAGAACCGATAGAATCAGAAGAACCAAGGCGCGGCGAGATATTCGAACCGAACACGTTCGTGGAAAATACTGAACTGAGGCTACGGGCGTTGTGCGTCCTACTTATAACATCCGGTGACGTCGACTCGACGGAGGCCCTCGAGGACAGCGTATCGACATCATCGATACAGGACACCAAACATTTTTCGACGCAGCACAGCTGTGGTGATTACCTGTCATAGATGTGGAATACGTCGGAGGGACCAATTTCTTTGAAAATAGGGTACTTGCCTGCAAATCCCCCTTTCTTCGATTCATGGAATCAAATGTCCCCTACTTTTCCTGGACTTGCGTGGAGTTTGCGCTGGCTTGGCATGTCTGTGCGCGCCGTCGAGGGCCTTGCACGTAACTCCACACAGAGCGTGAGCGTGGCTTGCGCAGAGGGCTGGGAAGAGGGCAGAAAACCAATAATGGGGAAGAACTTGCGAAAAAGTGGGCCTTCCCAGGGACGGCCTGCAGGCAGTCCCTCACACGGCCACAATTGCGAGGCACAAGACATTCATGGATTCGATCGCGCAACCTCTCGCCTGGGAAATAGCCACGCAAGTATTTCATACGCTCCGCCATCGGAAGGCAGGCGTAAGTACACTTGCACTTAGGATTTTCAGCGCAGAGGTGGGGTTGCATGTCAAATTTCGGGGTGCGTGTACTCAACCGGGTTTCCGATGTAACTTAGGGGTGCGCGTAAGAAGTGTAGTGGGGTGCAGGAAAGGTTTACAGGGGTTCACATGCAGATTTTCCAAATTTAGACTGAGTTACGCAGGTTGTCGGGGTGCCAGTAACAGTTACGGGGGACCCTGCGCAGGGTCCTTGATATGCAGGCCTGCTTGCGGGGACCCCACCATGGAAATGTACACAGAAATCCCTTTGAAGGGTGCCTGTATTCTCACCAGGGGGAGCACACAAAGGTGGCTGATCTGGTTGTTTATGCTTTGCATGTGGGCATGTCAGGGGCATTCCGGCCGCAACTTGTGAATAGGGTTACTTTGCGCAAACAATTCCATGAATATGCGTCGCCCACATTTTTTTATCTGTGCGCAGACTTGCGCAGTGTCTTTCTCAGCGTGCAGCACTTGCAGGATTTCTGCGCACATTTCCATGAATTGGGCTCACAGTTGGTTCAAGAAACTGAAATGCCAATATCCCTGCCAATGGTATCCCTTTACACAGAAACAGATGACATAGCTTGGATAATGGATCTACCACCAAAATAGGTGTTTTGCACTCTTTATCTTTGTGAAGTCTGTCTACAAAATATTCTGTTATCGTATCCCAGGGGCCTGAGGGAGTGGACAGCATTGTTAAAATGCTGGAAGGTCCAGATTGATCTGACTTAGATCATGGCAAAATGTAACTAGCAGATACTTATTCATTCACAGTTTGTGTCATTTTAGGCTACCGAAAGTAACGTTGAACTAAGGTCAAGGTTTACTTTTGCTCTGATTGTCCAGCTAAAAGGGAATCACAGCGCCGCTCAAGAGCCTTTATATGTAGAGACAGTGTTGGTTAATAAAGACGTTCTCCATGGTATAACAACCCGTCTTTGCCAGCCCTTCCATAGACTGTCTTCAACCTAGAATTCTTACAGTCTTTTCTTACGTTACTTACAAAGATCCCTTAACAGGTCAGTCTCGAGCACGTGCCCTCCTATATGATCTTGTGGGATTATAGTTCTCATTTCTTCCACAGGAAACTCTTTATCTTGCTGAGATAACCCGCTGTTTTTTGGTTGGCTGAGCCAGTATGATGGTTCTCATAACGTTAAAATCTGCAAAGAATATCAACCAGAGACTCTGGCATGTACTGAGAGTCTTGCCAGTCTTAAAGGGGTAGTTTGGTCAGGAATTGTATCGGTTCAATCGTTTGGGAATGTATTTCGAAGCAGTCATCTATCGTTTAAAAAAACTTCCAATGCAATTTACCTGAGGTTTTCGCACTTTAACACATGCGAAAACGATGGGTCGCGTACCGCCATCTTGTGCTAATCTTATCCATTGAGCCACAGCAAGTTCAAGGTCCCTCACGGCACTAATTCAGATCACCCGCCCCTAATGCTGACATCACTAGACGCTCACGCCCCATTTCACAACGCCAATACACGTCCATGTCAACGTCCTCTGTCCGCAATCTATTGACTTGTCTCCATGGAAATGCCTAGACGCCTCGTTCCTCGACAGGTGTAAACAAACACTTTCTGATCACACAACGTTGGAGTTTCTTTTTCATTTATTTCAGTGTATTTCATTTCGAGCTTCCCAGACTTGTTACTGCTCTGTTCAGCTATCTGCCAAGTACTACACACTGAGAACCAGTACTTATACTGCCTAAAATGAATTAACTCAGTAGTCACTTTTCATTTCTTATAATATGTACAAATGCCTTTACCGAACCATATTTAAACATGTGTCCTTGCAAACTTTTAATGTTTGAGCCTATTAATCTTGTCTTTTCACGATGTGTTTTTTGTAACATGACTGTTTCTTTGCTTGTCTTTATACAAACAAAAACGTTTTTCTTTACCTCACTATTGATTCTGTGCTTCTTCACTGTTCATGAACGATGGCAACAATTCAGCCCTATCTGTACGAGCCCGAATATTCAGAAGAGGAAATCCTTGAAAGAGAAAAAAGTCGAGACAATGTGGAATCAGATGAAAGTCATGAGGATCAATTGCCGGAGCCTGAACCCAGTAACAAGTAAGTTCACTCTATATGATATGATATGACATTTATAATGCGCCTATACACAATATGTTGTGTGTTTGACAAGTGAGATGGCTACATCCCCATCAATATATCAATATACATCAATATAACTTCAATGGATCACTGACGAAAGAATTTTTCTGTAAATTGAATAAATTACTAATTCAAATCTGAAACCAACGTGTTCATCTTTAGATTTATCATGCGAGCAATTACGTTTCTTTCACTTGGAAGTATTTCCCAAACTGTTTTTGCTGGAATGCGCGTTCACATTTTCAATTGATCCCTACTTGAAATCACATGTACTGTCTGTCAGGCTCCTAGCTCCCAGGTGCAGGAGTGGCACAAACCAAGCACCCCCACTGCGGTCTTGGCGCCTGCAAGATTAGACTTACACAGGCCTTCACGACCCCATTAGGGAAGGAGGGTTATGGACACATTGATTGGATAGGCACGGGTGATGAGGTTAACCGCAAAGAGGGTTAGGATGAGATAGTGGATGGGTAGGGGGACATCGGGGTAAGCTTAGCAACTGTACAACATGATCATGCACCCACATACATACATTCGGCAACAAACATATGACACAAGTTAACCAGTAAGGCACTAAGCCTCCTGCCTGCGCACTCTCGGGACGGTATCTGGAGCAGTTCAAATGCTGCAAAGACAAGCGAGATGGCTAACATAATAAGTTGTTCCCCTACATCAATATAACTTTGATGGATCACTGACGAAAGAATTTTTCTGTAAAATGAATAAATTACTAATTCGAATCTGAAACCAAAGTGTTCATCTTTAGATTTATCGTCCAAACAATTAAGTTTCTTTCACTTGGAAGGATTTCCCAAACAGTTTTTGCTGGAATGTGCATTCACATTTCCAATTGATCCCTACTTGAAATCACATGAACTGTCAGTACTTTGCATGAAAAGGTACTTTACAAGGTAGTACACACAAAAAGAATGCAATTATTGGGTTCATTCAAGTAAACGATTACTGTATCTCTTACACAGGTGGTACAGGCTTGTGGCATATCAAGCGTTTAAATGGTGGATTCAGGGCACACAGAGATTTCACGTTTGACGAGTAATACGTGCCTGTGTGATTCGAGCTGTAATGAATTCCCCAGTTACCCATGACAATACCGTACATTTATATAGACAGTACCTCGACCGCAGCAGGATAATTTGCAGTGTCATTGCCATCCACTTTACCAAACAAAAAAAATTAAAAATAGTTAATCTGAACAGTTGTTAGACATTTTTTGTAAGCCCACAACCCGTCCAAACATCAAAGAGTATAGTAAAAGATTGATGTGCTTTAACAAATTTACTGGCCTATCGTGCTCCCCTCATCCACATCCATCTCCCTCCGCTATCAATGACAGTTCGCACCTGTGGGTGTGCGCTGGCAAGGGGCCAGGGTGGATGGGAATGCTCAAGGTGCCGAATACCATGTACACCTCCCTCAAAGGGCTCCTTGGCCTGGGGACCCTTATCCACATGGCCACCCCAGACCCAGTGTCTCCAGTCTCCCCTTTGAAAACCCTGTCCCTGCAATCAACATATGTCTGTGTCCATTGACTGTGTTCCAAGCCTATCGTGCTCCCCTCATCGACATCCATCCCCCTCTGTTATCAATGACAGTTTATACCTGTGAGCGTGCACTCACAAGGCGACTGGGCGGATGGAAACGTTCAAGGTGCTGAATAGCATCTACACCTAAAAGGGTTATTTGGCATGGGGACCCTTATCCACATGGCCACTGCAGACCTGGTGTCTCCAGTCTCTCCTTTGATGACCCTATCCCCCTGCAATCAACATATGTCTGTGTCCATTGACTGTCTTCCACGCCTATCGCCCTCCTCTCATCCACATCCATCCCCCTCCAGTAGCAATGGCAGTTCACACTTGTGGCGCTTGCAAGTGGGCTGCACTGGCAGGATTGAGTTGGTCAAATCTTGTCATAGAGGCCTGGTGGATGTGAATGAACACATCATACATTTGCTTACACACCCACTTCTGTAGGCCTTTATAAACACTTTAGAAGTTACCTAGAAAACATCTGTGATATTGACAATGGATATCACCATCTCTCCATTTTTTACCTTGTTTGCTGAATCAGCTCATCTCTTCTTCTAAGTAACTGTTAGTCAACTTTTACTTTTGTTTTCTGTAGCATCACCATTCTCTGCTAGGCTTCTTTCTATTGCTTTATACTCAATGTAAACCCTATTCCCATTTTATTTTATTCTAAAAAGTCTACATCATTATCAACCGTCATACGCATTTTTATCTCTGTAATTGGCACATAGCATTACAAAGTATTGTTTCCAAATGTAATCTCTTGTAATGCATGTTTTCAATACATGTTTGCTTTAGGTGCCATTTTTTATAAAGTCCATTTTTTTATTATTATCAAAGGAATGTGAAGTTTGGTTTAATCACTGTCATACTTTTTTAATAGTAATATTCATTTAACAGATCCTAAGGACAATCCAACAATGCCTTCTTGTATCGTTTTGGGGTTGCACTAATAACAGCCATGCTAAAAGTCAGAGTACAGTCCTGCATGTTTTTCCATAGGATTTAAATTTAATAAGAAAATGGCTTTTGAGCTGTGGATTTCCAGTGTCCGAAATTGAAACAGAGCCAAGGTTGTCTTGGATGATGTGAGGGGCAATCGATTCCGCGTCTGCAGCATGCACTTCTCAGAAGATAGGCACGTACAATCACAGTACACTGAAAAATGTCTTCCAGACTCTTAAGCAAATTACTTCCCAATGCAGTTCCAACTGAATTTCAGCACGCGCTGATCCGGGTGAGTAGTGGACGCAGAATTTTTTTAATGTATTTTACCATTTTCTAAATGGGCCTGTATAATGTGTCTCATAAATGATCACTCAATATATTGGAATAATCTGTGAACAGGTAACATAATGAATGGTTTTCAGTTTTTGGGGAATATTTCCATTGATCTTTTACTACACAAGTTTCATTCATTACACAATGTACTGTAGTTTGTACATTGTGAACTTTAGATTACTTTGTGTATCCCACCTTGAAAGATACTCAAATAGTTCAGTGCAATGGGAGCCTTTTCAAACACACACTTACAATGTGTCCTTTAAAAATAGGTAATAATAAAAAAATACCATGTCTGTCTTTACGTAGACCGTAGTTATGAAATTACAGATCATTACCATGGGGGAAACCACAGACACGTCCAACATCTCACAATTCACAGTCCCTAAAAAATGACATCCAAGAAACAGACAATGTTCCCTGTTTCTATAATACATGTGGACAAATCGGAAATATCACACACAGAAATAACCGAAGCATCCTCGCTACTGATTGACGATTGTGCTTGTGATGTGGACTTCACTCTTCCTAGTGTTGAGGACTTATCCACCACCATGGAATTGCAAACCACTATACTTCTGGACGATTGGCTATTAAAGGAACCAAAATACATTGTATTCGACTGCTGCCTGATTGAGATCATGAAAATGATTAAATGTGATCATAAATTGCATAGGGGGATTTGTGGGGAGCCATTAGTGAAGTTTACTTGTGTAGTCAAAGAAAACAACTTAAAGATCAAGGGTAGCGGTGTACACCACCATAACTGATTTTCATGGTCTGCTCAACCTATACTTGGCAAAGTGCCTGCTGGAAATGTACTTTGTTCATCTGCTTTGTTGTTTAGCGGATCAACGTACAGTACAATTTCAAGTTTTTCTATCTTTGTAGAACTTCAGTTCCTTTAAAAAAAAAAACAGTACTACAAATATCAGAAGGATTTCTTGTTCCCCGCTATTAGCCAGGCATGGACAGTCAAACAGATGTCAATGGACGATTCTCTCTTTGGCAAAAAGGCTCTGGGTTGCTGGTGATGGACAGTGTGACCGTTCAGGTTTCTCTGCTAAATACTTACCACTTCCAAGATATGAAAACCCAAAATATAGTGTGTTCAGTCATCATGCAAGTATCTGAATGTACATCATCTGTTGCCATGAAAAAATATAGTTTCATTAAATCCATTCAAATTCTGAAATCCTGAGCAATGCAAATAGACCTGATAGCCACTGACAGGCAAGTTTCAATAGCCAAGGCCATGCGAGAGCAGTTCCCAGACATTAAGCATCAATATGATGTATGGCACGTTGCAAAATCAATTAAAAATAAAATTACAGCTGCTTGAAAAAAAAGGCTACCGAAAAAAATTTAAATTGGTCACAGTCTATCAGCGCCTAGTAACATAAGGGATTCCCTTAATGCAGGGTACATAGGGAAATACAACATAATTACACAATTGTACCTGACATGTATTTTATCTTTGTCTTACTTGTTTCTATTCTTATATAAATAGTGCATTGAATGCTTGAAGCAAAAGATCTTGTGACTAATTTATAATAATGTATTGCTCTCCTCTGAAAAGCGCACAGAACTACCATAAATCACCAATGCAATTATAGAGCAAATACTTCAACCCAAAAACAGACAGACACAATAACTCACAGCCACGCACCCTTTAGAAGATAATCAGCTCTTTACAGCTATTTATTCAAAGATTACAGGTACATAGAAATAACTCATAAAACTAACATGGCCATAAGTAAAGAAAGCAAAAGAAATACATCACTGTGAGCGTAAGTTTTGTCCTCATCTCGTCCAGAAGCGGCTGGAAGACTCCGGGGGGACAGCCAGGAAGAGAGTGCTACAGCTCACAGGAAGGCCAGACGGAGCGTCCTTCTCTGGCTGAAGTCTCACCTGACCCCTCCAGGTTTCCGCCTAAATAGGCACTACAAAAAAAGGAGTTAATTCTCAAACCTTCTGGAAATTGCACCTGCGCAGTTGAGGGACAGCCGTCGGTTGTCAGCTGGGTCAATCGAGAGCTCCCCCCAAGGAATGCAGGGCCTCCCTGCTCTAAAAACATGCTCCACGGAGAACAGTAGCAAGTCATAACAACGTTAGCTTTTCCCAGCAGAAATGGCCTTGACTGCATACCAAGTTTGAAAAAAGCATTTTTGTCTCAGCACTGTAAATGTAACACTTCAGCAAAATGTGTGCAGCCTTTCACTGCGGAGTGAAGTAAATATCCAACATGGCTCCGAGCACTCCCAGAATGCATTGTGCTCCCGCGCCATTTTGAACTAAGCATAAATTGAGCAGAACATCTCCACCCTTCGGATATTTATCTTCCGTAGCCAGGTGGCACTGGAACTGGTCTCTGAAACCTACGAAATGTTAAAACTAAATTGGGAACACATTGAAGGCAACAACAACAAGCAATTATAATAGACAATATAATAAAAATGCAAGCAAAAATATAACGTAGTGTACCCCCAATATCAGGTATCCATGAAAATAACCAATGCCACCATTTTCCTTTTTGATTTTGAGATACTTGAGAAATGAGATCCCTCAAAACTCTAATATGACTTTCAATGGATCGTGAGTGGTCACCCAAATTGAAGCAACACATACCTTCAAAGGCATTACACCCTAAATTATGTTTCAGCAATAAGTAATCAACAGCAGCTCTGTTCTGCATAGTAGCTTTTCTAATAACTTGACTATCAAGGAGCAACTCTTCTAAAGCTTGCGAAGTATGATTAAGACTCTTAACTACTAAACACGCTAATTTCATCAAAGATTTGTAACCTCCAGCAGCTAAACCCCAAACACCTACTAATGAAAGGGTTCATGCTAAAACCTCAGCTTCTGATAGCAAATGTACATGTGAATCACAGTCAGGAGATAATCCCATAGATTCAAAGGTTGACCTTTTACCTCGAGTTATCGCTGAGTGTAAAGGAAACATCATTAGTCCTAATCGAGTCAAAGCACATGGACCTCCAGAAATGTTAGCTGGAATATAAGTATATGTAATGTTACCACATGAAAAGAGCCATCCTGTTGGAAGTTTCACATGATTCAAATGACTAGCAGTTATCACTGTATGATTGCAAGACAGTGTTATTTACACTGGTACATTTGCGTGACATTCGTGAACACAGTCTCCTCTCGAATGTGGTGTGGTTGTATTGATCAGTCAACTCTATTTGTCTACATTTACCAATTTCTTGTGCCTTGCACGTCATAATATAACATACATCACTTTGGGTTACATTGTACGTGATCACACGTGTCAAATTTCTCCACTTCTTGTCGGTTTCTTGGCAGAAGCGGCAATATTCGTAGACTGAAAAAGATTGTCTAATGTCTGAGTCTTGAACTAAAGAATCATTATGTGTGACGCCGAAAACATGCTTTAAAACCGGAACAGGCGTCGGCACTGCTACTAAACATGTAGTCAATAAAGCTTCAGCATTGGGTACATCAGATAAATAGAAATGTGATATGTTTAGCACTTGCTGTGCTAAGTAGACCCACATATTTTCTTCTTGAGTGATCATAGGAGAGTGTTTCCTCCGTCCTACAAAGGGCTCCTGTACAACGGGCATCAAGGTTGTTTTCACTTGCTCCTGATGTGTTTGTCGCAATTCACCGATCCATGTCTTCGGTCTGGCGGGCTTGTCGGCACTGGCATAGGGTTGCTTGGGGACAACATTATTCATCACCATCAGTATCCCCTAGATCACTGGCACAGATGTAACATTGTTCACTGGTGACAGAAGACTTTTTAATCCGTCCAAATGGAGTCCATTTAGTGCCACAGTCACACCAACCAGACCCAGGATCTACAAAGCAAACCCAGAAAAGAGATATCAGTGTTGCACATCACTCTCTTAGGTAACATTTGTCGGCGGGGACATATTGCCATTTCCTTCTACCAGGCTCCATGACTAAAACCACTTGATCTTTGCCTGATGCAATGACATCTGCTGGCACTGGTGGACCACTTGGCTGTTCCACCCACACCTTTGCACCCGGTATCATGCTGTCTGAAGAGCCAAAACCGCGATCCCCACGGGTAGTTAACACTGTAGGAGGCTCCCCTTTTTTAATCACAGACAACTTAATAGGAATGACTATCAATTGGGCCACTCAATCACCCTTGTGGATTGATAACAATTGATCCCCACTATTCATTAGGATGACTTTAATCTCTCCTTCAGCATCAATTACCCCTCCCAATACTTGAACTCCCTTCAATGCTAGGCCAGATCTAGGGGCAATCCATCCCATATGCTCTGGGGGAATCTGTACTCCAATCCCTGTTTCAATTACAACTATTCCTCTTGGATTTCTAATCTGATTTCTTCATTAGAATGCAAGTCTACCCCTGCTGACTCCGGGGTTGCTCGATAGGGAGCTAAAGAACCTGGTGTAATTTCCCAGTACAATAGTGTTTCTCTGACTGAATTGGGTTGAACCTGCAAAGTAGGAGTCATTAATCGCATCAAAGGAGTTTCATGTTCATACACAGGTCTATTGTTCAACACCTGCACTGCATCAAACACACGATCACGCCAGCCTGCTAGACTACCGCCTCCAGATTTGCGCAACTGTTCTTTCAGTAACCCATGCATTCGTTCAATTAGCCCTGCTGCAGCTGAGTGGTAGGGTATATGGCATATCCACTCAATGCTTTTTTCCTGACAAAATTCCTGGACTAATCTGCCTTTGAAATGTGACCCATTGTCATTTTGAATCTGTAAGGGCACTCCATAATGTAATATGATCTGGTCTAACAGTCTGATGGTGTTCAACTGGGTTGCACGTTTGCACGGCAAAACCATCAAATATCCTGAGTATGTATCTACAATAGTGCATGCATAGTGACAACCTCTGCTGATTGGCATAGGACCAATATAATCAATCTGCCAAATTTGACCTGGTAATTTTCCTCTTCTCAATGTGCCTCGAACAATTTGAGGTATAGGTCTATGCAATTGGTGTTGGCACACGGGACACTGCAAAATAATGGTTTTCACTAGTTCTAAAGGAAGACTGATGCCTCGAGCTTGTGCCCACCTGATAGTTGCCTTTTCTCCAAGGTGCCCACATTTCTGATGGGCCCATTTGGCCAAACCCTCCATATCGTCTCCCCGAGCCTCTGCATCCACTGAGGCAATCTTGGTGTGTTCATCTGCAACAGAATTAAACCAACGTTCTAATGAATCTGTGGCACAATGCGCGTCCACATGATATACAGTGACTTCACTTTGTAACAACATCTCTGCAATATCTTGCCACAGTTCTTTTCCCCACAACTCTTTTAAATGAATTTTCCATCCATTCTTTTGCCAAGTTGGCAACCACACTGCCAATCCATTTGCCACTGACCATGAATCTGTGTACACATAACATTGACCAGGGGTCTCTTGTTTCAATGCTTGGTAAACTGCGTAATGTTCTGCAAACTGACTGCCCTTTCCTTTCCCTGTCGTTGTCAACATCTTTTTGGTTTTGGGATTGTACGACACTGCTTTCCAGTACCGCTCAGTTCCCACGTATCGGGCTGAACCATCCGTGAACCAAGCATGCTCTGTTTGTTCCACGGTCAAATCGCTGTAAGGTACTCCCCATTTCACAGGAGACTCACGTTTTTCAGGCACTTCCGGTGGTATGTAATCTGAGGGCGGTATGTTGGCTACTTGTTCATGTAATCTTGCCACTCCACCCTTTCCTGATTTGGCTCTGTCTTGAATGTACCATTTCCATTTAATTATGCTGGCTTCTTGAGCATGTCCTATTCTATGAGTTTTAGGAGAGCTCAGTACCCATTGCATGATTGGTATTTCTGGCCTCATCAATACATCATGGCCCACCGTCATTTGCTCAGTATCAACAAGAGCCCAATAGCATGCCAGAAATTGTTTCTCAAACGGAGTATATGAGTTACCGGCATCGGGCAACTTACGACTCCTAAACCCTAATGGCACACGTTTCCTGTCTTGTTTCTGCCACACACTCCAGTTAGCATAATTGTCCTGCACAGACACATTTAATTCCACTTCACCTTCCTTTAAGGGCCATAAATCAAGCACCTGCTGCACGGTGTCTTTCGCCATCTCAAAGGCTCTGCTGCTCTTCCCCCCACTGAAACTCATATTTCTTTCGTGTCACCTTGTAGAGGGGGGCCAATATCTGCCCTAAATGAGGAATGTGTTGTCTCCAAAACCCAAACAGTCCTATAAACTGCTGAGCTTGCTTGTTGTTCGTTGGAGTGGTGAATTCAAGTATTTTCTGTCGAGCTTTTGCCACCATTTCTCGATGCTCATGATGCCACTGGATCCCTAGAAATATCACTGTTTCAGCTGGACCTTGAATTTTACTCTGATTAATCTCCCACCCTTCCTTTGTCAATCCTTCCATAAGGAGATCTAACTGACTTTGTACACTGTGCTCATCCTTGCCCTGAATCAAAATGTCATCAATGTAGTGAGAGATTTGTATGTCAGGTTTACACGGTATCTTGTCTAAGTGCTCTGCCACCAGCCGGTGACAGATAGTCGGACTGTGCATGTACCCCATGGGTAGTCTCGTGAAAGTGTACTGACATCCACCCCACGTAAATGCAAACTGTCCTTGACACTCATCAGCAATTGGCACGGAGAAAAATGCGTTGGCTAAATCAATCACTGCATACCAAGTCCCCTCGAACTTTTGGACATTTTCAATCAAAGTAATAGCATCTGGGACTGCGGGCACCAAGGGAGGAGTATGTTTATTCAATGCCCTGTAATCCACCGTCACCCTCCACGACCCATCCCCTTTTTTAATGGGCCAGAGCGGATTGTTCCATGATGTGGTAATAGGGCGTAATACACCCACCTCCACGTACTCTTTGATGGTGTCTGAAATTTCCTTGTGCCCCCCAGGAATGCGATATTGTTTCATTGCTACCCGCTTGGTTGCTATTGGCACTTGCACTGGGGGCATCTTCAATTTGCCTACAGTAATGGGTGTACAAATCAATGCACTCACCCCAAACTGGTACGTTTTACCACCATGTCCCAAGGTTAGCCCTTCTAAAATGTCGAAACCAGGAATCGGGACAATTAACACTTGGTATTTCTGCCTCTTTAAATTGCCTATTTTCATCTCTACTCGCGTTTGCACTGCAGGGGTCTCCTTTCCCCCTAAACCTGTGATTGTGAACTGTTTGCCTTTAAATCGTGTCAGATTACCATGAATCAAAGAGGCCTCCGCTCCGGTGTCTATCAATGCTCGCACCCCTTGTGTATTTCCTGGCCCCCAAAAAATCTTATCATCAACATGAGGCCGCCTATCCACTTTTATGCGGGCAGACGCTGCCGGAGCTTGGCCGAAGCCCTAGTCAAACTTCGAATGAGTGTGACTTGACTCTGCCTCTTGCATTGCACTCACCACCTTTCTCAAATCAGCGTATGTCGGTTGGTACGGGGAAGGTGTTCCCATAGACCCTTCATCTTGTTCTTCTGCAGGGGGAGCGGAAGGTGAAGCATCCCCCTTTGGTGTGGCGACTACTTGTTTCTTAACCTGTTTATAGCGCTCTTTTGCTGCAAGTCCTCGTTTTTTGTATAATTCATACATTACTCTGGTTTCAATGCCATCAATTTCTTCATGTGGCACACCATCTTTTAACAAAGCCAGAAGCATGTCTTTTCGGGACACTCGGGAGTCTCTGCTATCTTGCCGCCTGCCTTCAGTTCTTCTCTGACTATGCCCCTCTCTCTCCCGTGGCTGGTTATCGCTCTTGTCCCACTCTCCCAAATCTGCAAGTTGCCTAATGGCATCTGCTACCTCATCAGTAGCCTTGCCCGTCATGCCTACGAGCAAAGTCAAAATGATACTTTTGTATGCGGGTGGCGCAGTTCTAATCACCATGTTTCGAGTTGAAACTGAGAGCGGCACGGCTCCCTTGGGATCAGGAGCATCTATGTGAATCGCCTCTTTCATAGCATGCTCTCTGACTTTTTGAATTGCTTCTCTCAATGTATACCACTTCGTTTCTTCACTAGGCCAGTCTGTGGTAATGGGGTATTTACGGTTACATGCTTGGGCTATCAGGTGCAGCAAAGACACCTGCGTTGTCTTGACCATTTGCATCAGGGGACGGTCCTGCTCTTAAGACCTCCTGTACATTGGTGTCAATTGACAGGGGTAAAAAACGCGGTGAATCAGTAGAATCTACCAACAACCCTGCAGCACCCCCATCTAGCAGTCTCACCATCTATGTCAATAAAGCTTCTTCTGATTTTTGCCTCAAATGGGTAATAATTTCCCCAACCTCCTGTTGTGTGTAATCCTCCAACGTGGTTAAATCCACCATTCCACCACCAGGATTCTGCGGGTGCGGTCCGGCTCGCCGCCTTCTAACAGGCTTCGCCGCCACTGTTTTCTGTTTTACCTCTGGTTTGGGGTCAGACTCTTCTGCAGAACTACTTTCTAGACTGGTTGAATCAAAAATATCCCCATCCCATTTGTCTGGATCCCAGTCGGCGCCAGCGGTAGCGATTACAGTTGCCACCTTTCTTTTGTTGACCCCTCCCCCTCTTTTCCTATATTTGTAGCGAGCTACTCTAACTGCTGCCCTCTCGGCCACCACCTGATATGTGTCGGCCTTATCTTTAAACAGTTTCATTTGAATCTGCTGCATTAACACTGTTTGCCTTTCTGCAGCTAACTCTCTCTCTAATCTCAAAATCTCGTTTTTCATATCCATCTGCCTCTGATGTATTTTCCTACAAGCATGCAAAAGAACCCAACCTCGCCTACCTAATGCCGCACATTCTTCACCCCAATCTACTGAAACTTCTTGCAAGCATGCAATTACATCAGCCGGATCGGCATCCCCCAATCCTTGATCCCAAGTTTCCCTTAGCCCAGGTCCACAAGCCCATGCCTGAGCCAATTTATCATATGGGCTCTTAGCCCAGCCTGGAATGACAATATCAGAGCATTCACCGCCAGCGGTAACACTCTTTTTCCTGAACAAACTATTAATTACTGCAAAATGGTACAAAACCTCTTTATATCTATATTTTTTTTTCTGCAATCACTCCCACAAGCACACACACACCATCAAGAAAAAAAACTAGCTTAACACAGTTCAACACTCACTGCCAACTTACTTTCGCTTGCAAGATAACCGAAGCCTATCTACGTTCAAACAGATTATTTGGAACACTTCATCACAAATAACCCTGCTCACAGCGCCATAATGTATTGCTCTCCTCTGAAAAGCACACAGAACTACCATAAATCACCAATGCAATTATAGAGCAAATACTTCAACCCAAAAACAGACAGACACAATAACACACAGCCAAGGACCCTTTAGAAGATAATCAACTTTTTACGGCTATTTATTCAAAGATTACAGGTACATAGAAATAACTCATAAAACTAACATGGCCATAAGTAAAGAAAGCAAAAGAAATACATCACCGTGAGCGTAAGTTTTGTCCTCATCTCGTCCAGAAGCGGCTGGAAGACTCCGGGGGGACAGCCAGGAAGAGAGTGCTACAGCTCACAGGAAGACCGGACGGAGCGTCCTTCTCTGGCTGGAGTCTCACCTGACCCCTCCAGGTTGCTGCCTATATAGGCACTCCAAAAAAGGAGTTAATTCTCGAACCTTCTGGAAATTGCACCTGCGCAGTTGAGGGACAGCCGTCGGTTGCCAGCTGGGTCAATCGAGAGCTCCTCCCCCAAGGAATGCAGGGCCTCCCTGCTCTAAAAACATGCTCCAGGGAGAACATTAGCAAGTCATAACGTTAGCTTTTCCCAGCAGAAATGCCTTGACTGCATACCAAGTTAGAAAAAAGCATGTTTGTCTCAGCACTGTAAATCTAACACTTCAGCAAAATGTGTGCAGCCTTTCACTGCAGAGTGAAGTAAATATCCAACATGGCTCCGAGCAGAATGCATTGTGCTCCAGCGCCATTTTGAACTAAGCATAAATTGAGCAGAACAAATAGCCAAACATAATCAATTATTTTATTTTATTTATTTTTTATTGAACTTAGCTGAGTGAACGCAACTTTTTCAAAAAATTTAAGACAATTCAAATACATTTCCAAATTTGCAGCTTAACAAAGACATTTTTACAACGATAATTATAGAGCACCCAAGACAAGGACAATGGCAAGAAAAGAAAGTAAGATAAAATAGAATGGGATAAAGTAAAATGCAGTGTGTTACCATGAGATAAAACATAACATAGAAGTAATCCGAAACAAATTAAGCATATGGACGTGCACTACATAGAATTAAAATCATAATTGACAACCATTTCATATAAAAACATACACACTATACGAGAACCTGCAGATATTCAAAGGTGCTCTTAGTAGGGACTATCAAGATGGTAAAATTAAAAAATTAAATAGAGGTTATTCAAGCAATCCACAATGTTTGTGATGAGAATGTTAATTAATTAATTTACTTTTTCCTCTTTCTTTTGATGTCTGCATTTATTATTCATAGCAAGTTCACATATTATTCACATTTAATTAAAGCCACATATTGGTTTTTACTTTTTTTTCTTCTTTTAATAGACCTCTGGTATTTCATTGCTTTCACATCAGCAGAACTGCAAATGACATTACAAAATTCACATAACCACTTTTAAAACCTGAATACCACAGCCATATTTTTCTAAATCACCCTGTTATTGTTTTTGTTCACCCCCCCCCCCTTTTTGTCTTGCGGTACCATGAAACACCATTTTTTGTACAGGCGCTTTACAAATAACCAATGAATAAATACAATAAATTAAGTATAACCTCACTGGAAAGTAGGAATCATGATAAGTGGTTGCCGATTTCAATGGGAGAAAGGTTTATGTGCCATAGTGTTAGCCAACATTGAAATAATGAGCAAAGGAATATGTCTCGCCAATGTGCACTAATGACACGCGGCTGTGGCGTTTGCACATTTACATCTTACTGTGGAGGCCCACATGTGGAGAACAACCTATAGCGCCTGCATCAATGCAGGAATCAGTATGATTGCTGGAATAGATCTACACAGAAGCTAGCAAGCCTTTCAAAACTGCACTCTTCAAAGCATGATGGAATTCTAGTGATGTAAACATTTTTTTCTTTTTATTGTTGCTCATTGCACATGTTGCCCTTGGTGCAACAGTCCACCCAGCCTGGTGTGAAGTCGCCCCCCCCACCCGTTCCAGGTCCTTCCGTGCTGTCTTTATATATTAAGCACCATTTTTCATTCATCTATGTCCATGAATCTGTATTTCATGCTGTAACCATATAGGTCAAGTATGATTACTGAAATGAGTTTGTATGTTTTTAATCCGCACCGATGGTGGGTAGCGAATAGCTACTTAACTAACAGCAATATATACTTATCAGGTGTTGGGTACTAGGTGAATAGAGTACTGTTGAAATAGGTTGCATAGTCCAAACAGTGAAATTATTTAACCAATTGACAGAATTGCTGAAGTCGTATTGGGCTCAAGATGCAAAAGCCTGTTTTCCGGATGTGTATTCGAATTCTGTTTATTTCAGAAAAGAAGTGACCCACTTTGGCCAAAAAAACCTCCCCCACACTATTCATTTGGCTTTTTTTTGGGCATTACCCTATTGAAGTATATGGAATCCAAGCCTGTCTGCACCTCCTCTAGGCTAATCTTTGAAAGAATATGTAAATGTTGTAGGACCAGGTGCGTTGATACCGTTCAAATGGAAGTATATATTTTCATATGTGGGATACTTCAGTAATGCTGTTGTTTTTCACTGCACAGATTGACATTAATATTGTTCATATTTTTGGCATGTCTTCACAAAAACAAAACGCACTCCGGCATGCTGTGAAAGCTGGATGAAGTGTCCCATTGTTATTTATCCTTGAATCCACCAGCCTAAAAATTTGAAGGACAACATGTATCAAATATCCACAAAAAATTGATAAGATTCACTATATTGAAAGCTTACTTTGCAAAGTTAAGTTTCTATTACTTAGATCTGACTTTCAAAGTGGTTGGTCATCCATCACATAGGGAGAATGGACACCCAATACGCAATGTAATCAAAGTTTGCAATAATATTTATGCAAGTGAGGATGGAAAGTGTGCTGTATGCTACATTATTAACATTGCGACTGATGCATGTCCAATTTGACGCAAAGAAAAGACATTCTACATTTTAATTGTAACTTAAATTAATATGCAACATAAATATGTACTGTGTATATATTCAATTATAATGATGTTACTAAAATATATCTTTGAATTATCGAATTTACATAGTTATATTATACCAATGTGCGCCTGTCATTGGTACAGTCTACCGGTCCACAGCTTCTTCAACCGTAATTGGACAATAATCATCAACAACGCATCTGTGAAAACCATTATCTGGAATCCTTTCATAGTTGCAGTGATAAGGAGAAACATGGCAGACTTTAGGTTCTGAAAACATGCAGATGTGACAGTGTTGCAACGCCATGTGCATTGATCAAAACTCGGCGATGAAAGATAATAACTTTCTGTGCAGAATGCAAAGACTGAGATTAATCGATCAATGAATGGAATCCGCATTATAAGATCACTGTTCACAGTAAACAAAAGATGAGAACCATGCAATGTTCGCTAGCTATAACCTCTATTGGAAAATGTTACCCATGTTTTTGTGGACTTAATTAACTCTTTTCATCATTACGTCAAAATGAAAAGTACTTGCTGTACCCCCAACTATTTCTATTTTCTTCAACTGCTTTGATCATTTCTGTGAAAACAAAAGTTTTTTGTTTTTTGTGGATGTGTGTGCTTATTTTCCTGGTTCTGCGTTAGATAACGTTATGACGTTGCTGATGACAGGGTACATTTGGCTACGCTGCCCACTAACGTCTTTAAAATAGGTGGAGCTCATCGTGAGTATCTAGTGATGTCAGCGTTAGGGGCGGGTGATCTGAATTAGTTCTGCGAGGGTACTTGAACTTAGGCTGTTGGATCAACAGATAAGATTAGCACAAGATGGCAGTACCGACCCATTGTTTTCACATATGTTAAAGTGTGAAAACCTCGGTAAATTGCATTGGAAGTTTTTTTTTTAAACAATAGATATATGATCGTAAATACATGCACGATAGATTGGGCCAGTAACATTTCTGACTGAACTACCCCTTTAAGGTCCTGTAGATTTTTATGATCGGTTAAGACTCTAATTGGATGAAGTTCACCAAAGAATCATGGCACCATTCTGTGAGGGTTCCTTTAATGGCCAGTAACTCTTTATTAGCCATGGAATTGTATAGCTGGCCGGGACTCTCTAGCAGTCATTCCAATTATCAGCAGAGAACACTCATGCCCATCAATGACTCCGAGCCACAAGAACGGGAGACTCAGCCATAGGGCAAATTTACTGTCCTTTATTAGCTAAAAAGAAATTACAGGGATCACACTGGATATACAAGTATCTCTTGGAGTTCTAATCTTCTAAGCAGGTGTCACCCGGTTTTATCCCATTGTGACATCACAAATTCAAGTTACAACCCAAAAAACTATCAGCCTATTACATTGGTCAGTTTGGGTAAGCTATATATAGAGAATATACAGGTTAGTTCTACAATTGGATAGCCATATCTGGTTGCTTTTCCTATGACCACTTCTGCTAGCATTAGTCTACAATGTTGCAGGGACGCAGGAAGACCATCAGCCCTTGCAACAAATTATATCCCCATGTGAACGGTTAATCTGGATTGGGCAAACTTGTACCCTAGACGATTCTCAGACTGAGTGTACATTTTCAAGGCAATAACATGGAGGTGCAAAGCATTCCCTAATGTTGCCATTCTCTGATCACCTAAGCCTGTGAGAGTGCATTCAGTTAGTCGTCCAGATGCTACACTAGTAGCTTTTTCTCCCCTGGTCTGATGGGAACGGCTATCTCCGTCTACCTTGGTTAAATGGGCATTGTCCTGTTCAGCTGGGTCATGTGTGCTGAGATCCCAAACTCCTCCCTGTTCTCCGGTGATGTCCCTTGTGCCCCCGACCCCTCCCTGTTTCTCCATGATGTCCCTTGTTCCCCGCATGAAATCACTGCAACATATACTTGTGGAATTGCTCAACACATTTCTTTATGTACTATTAATACTTTTTGTCCTTTTGTTAGACACTATCATGTAGATTCTCTAATTGCACTTCTGATTAATCTCTCTAGGAGCGCGGAATTTCCATTGCTCGATTTTTAAAGCCCAATAAAAAAAGAATTGTTACAGAATAACAGCTTATTTCAAGCCTTAATGCAGTTTTTTTTGCATTTAGCAGGATGGTCAGTGCTTTATTTGCGGGGGTGTTTGCCAGGACGCAGTACTGGCACTTATTTTTGAGCTCCTGCACTTATTGTCTCAGATTGACTTCAATTATGAAGTGGTGATAGTCCGTGCATCCATCAACCACAATGAGCAGGTGCGAGCTATAGTGTAACCCCAAATATGTCGACACCTTTAGGTGGTGGCAGCAGTGATGGAGTGCTAGAAAATATTTGGGTCCTGGCACCTATTTTATTTATAAATTAAGCACTAAACAGGGTCCATGCAAATTTAAGCACCACACGCAGACGGCCTCTGCTACTAATTTCTGCGGTGGTGGGACCACAGTGGCCACATCCTGTCTGAAGCTATGGTCCTTCTGGTGTCCCCAAGAGGGGGTTGAGGCAGGGCTAGGCATGGGTCAGGGGGAGGAGGGTCATGCAGACATTGCTCTGGTTCTTAATGTCGAGCCCCGGCATGCAAATAATCTATTGGCTGTAGTCACTGTAATTAAATAAATCTTTTAAGGTATTTTTAGGCACCAACGATGACTTAGTATCGCGCATTATTTTAGAACATCTTTACTGCATGTGGGTTTGGAGAGTGAATTTGCCCATGTGCCCTTACAGGTTGCCCCAAGCATGGTCTCACCAGGGCATTGTCTGTTCTAAGGGTCCTTTTAGATGTTCTGGCTTCCCTGCGGGGGAACTGTGCCCCAGATGTAGTTCAATGAGTGTGACTGATATTGTTCCTTGCACATGATGTATAGGGAGCATATCGTGGGGCCTCGATGCATTGGATGATCTAGGGAGTCTCCCTGGCCAGCCCTGACACAGGCTGCCAACAGCTTGCTAGGTATGCAGCCCTTCACCAGCCAATTCAGTTATTCTCCAGGGCAGCCTGATTGGCTGCTCACCAAAAATGGAATGCTAATTTTGACTCGATGACCAGGAAAGCACAATCACAATCGGCCCAGATAGGTACAGTGAGCATGCATTTACCTGCGGTCAATTATTCAAGTGTGCTTTACAAATAGAACTTGATTCTAGAGAACAATAGTGCCACCAACAGGCCTTACCTCTGCGGTCTTGGGTCTTCTGGAGGTTGCGAGGAGTGGTCTGTCTCTTCCAGAAGCCACCCTGTCAATACTGATAACAGAAAAACTCAAAGGAAAAACGTTCGGCTTCAGAATGTTTGTAGAAATTCCAACAATGAGCAAACATAGGCAGGGATGCAGCAGAGGAATGCAACGAGAAGCAGGAGAACAAACTGAAAAGAATCAGAAACCACGAAACAGGAAGCAGGATGAGGGAATCAGGCAACAAGCAACAGGAGACACAGGGGCGGTAAGACTCACAAGTGGAATCACAGAGGGAACACAGTATGAACTGCAGACAAATGCAACAGAGCCAAGCATTGTGACTTGCAGTTCGCAGCCTTCCGGCTCCAGACATGGGGAATTGCTGGTGCTGTTCATCTTGATCCAGAAGCAGGTTGGTGGAAAGAAGCCCAGAACTTCCCTGCATATTATTCGCCAGGAGCCATCTTTAAAAGGAGCAGAGAAGTTTCCTCTTTATGTTGAATAAAGCTGAGTAGTGTGAGGTTGGCATGGTATCACAAGTAGACACTGACACAAGAGCTGCAAGTTTCAAAACCTGTATTGGTGGTTTAAAAGGGGTTAGAAAACTCCTATCTTGCCCTATAACTAAGATGGGAGTATTCTTGACCATCAAACAAAAAGAAAATACAGTCCTAGTCAGTCCTTAGTCAAAATAAAATGATCTATACTAATAAACCTAATGCCTGCCCTCTTTCTAATACAAATGCAAAAAGGAAAATCAGTGTTCAAAAGAAATGTCAGTATGGCTGAGTAAACTCCCTTCCCCACGTTCTGTAGCATGGGGTAAGGTGGCACACTTGGACCTTGCAACGCACTCTGGCTTCGGACACAAGGTTGCAGTTTGTTTCATGGACCATAGCCCACTTGGCCTTCCATGAAAAGTCACTAGTTTATCCGCTGGAGCGCTCAGCTTTCTCTCACTCAGGCCCACGTCACCCTTTAGCTTGTAATACGGTTCAACAAAAGTGTATTTCCTTCTGGTTACCACAATTCAGTACAGGTTTCCCTCCACCGGGCTCAAACGTTTCAATCACAATGTGTGTGTGGGGGGGAGGGTGGTCTCCCTTCCCCAAGCTTCAATCACACCTTCATAGGTTTCCCTCCATCTGGCTCAAGCCTCCTTTCACTTTCATTCTACTATCCAAGACTTTCAAAACTGCAAGGCTTTTGCTCTTACCTCGGCATGACTACTTTGACCTTCTTTCCTCAAATGTCACTTTTTCTCTCCTACACCAAGGCCTCTTGGTAAATGTAGTTTCGAGCACAGTACTTATTTCAAAGTTCAAAGATATCTCTCACATCCAGGTTTCCATCTGCCGGTATTAAACCTAACAGCTAAAAGACATCTCTCACATCCAGGTTTCCCTCTGCTGGGATCAAGCCTAACAGTACAAATCTTGCATCTGAGTTTCTTTCTCTTCCCATGCTTCTTTGTCATCAGACATTTCACCGAGACTTTTGATTGGGAAATCTTCTTTCTTTACAATGTGTTTTTTTCTCACGTCTTATCGGCACACACACAACTTAATTTATCAGATACTGTTACCATCAAGTTTCATTTATAACACAGACTGGACTTTCATTGATTTCATCAAATCACCGGCTGTGTTAATTCATTTTCGTCTTTCGCAACATTGATACTGTAGTCAAGGCTGATACCACAACTGCTGCTGCATCTCCCCAACTTTGCCGGTCATCTGGGAGGGTGGCTGGTATCCTTGAGACACAAAAGAGGTTTTTCTCTTGTCTCTAGCTGGGCTTCCTTGTGCAGCCTTCAAGGCCCTTCAAAGGTAATGATCTCTCGCCGGAGGAGGGGGGGGGGGTCAAGGTTCCTCGGTTCTGTCCCTCGGCCTGTCACTTTGCCCCGCCTAGTTTGCCGTCGCCCTGGAAGAACTGTTGCTTCTTGTGCCTCGCCTTGCTCAGAATGTGTCTCAGTGTTCCACCTTTTATCCATGTGGGGAGAGCTAATAGGTACCAGGTGTATGTAATTAGGATCAAGGGCCTGACCTGGCCTGATCTTATTAGTGGAACATGTGATTGCATGGGTGGTACTCCTTTCAGCCTCAGACCTCCTCTTCCTCGGCTCAGTGTTTGTGTAGGAAAGGTGGGGGGGGGGTCTGGGCAGTTGGAATATCCTATAAAATAGGATCGGACAGGGGTATTTGGAAAGGGGGATACCATGTCTCGCCATCGAGCGTTCCTCCCCCAGCCCCCGAGGCCCCCTCACACAGGTGATCCTGCTACATTTGTCTACCCCGAGGGTCTGGATCCAAAGGCGATGGCTGTGCCCTGGCAAACTAAGTAAGGGATCCCCGGGGTCTAGGCAGTGAAACACCCTCTGGTTTTGCACAGAGAGACATACACAATGTGTGCATTGGAAACATGGGCTCAATCTTCATCTATTCCAAAGTCTTCTTTAATTGAAGAAAAATAGTTCATTCATCATTGAAATCTCTTTTCCATTTAGCATTCCCCAGTATTTCATTGAATAATTAATGTATATGACATCATTCTAGAACTATACAGTAATGTCCCCTGATCCTGTACAAGGAATGTTGGGACTTTCCAGTATATCCAGGCTGTTGGTCAATCCAACACCAAAAATGTAGTGGATTTTTTTTTCACTTAACTTTTTATTATAGTCCTAACAACAGATAATGACTGTTTCCAATTCCATTAAATGTTTACATTTCTACAGTTAATGTAAATCACCACAAAAGTAATACTCTAATAGTGGATTACACATGAAAATAAAATCTCCCATTTACAATTGACCAAATACAAGACTTGCAAACTCCTCACTTTGCTCGCATTCCCTGTTTACAATTCTCACCTCCTCGCCTCACCTTCTATAAAAGGAAGAATAAGCGACTACAGATTGATGTCCTCCAATCACAGATGGAGTGGCCACACACCGCATATTCCCACATTAATAGTGGACTCCCAGGATAGTCATAATTTTAAGCAGCATGATGGAGCTAAGAAATGACAACTAGAAAAGAACAAGCAACCCTAGCCGGCAGGCAACACACGGATACATTTATAATGCTGATTGTGTTCTCATCCGCACATAAATTTGACTCCAATGAGCGGCGAGAGTTAGAGAGGTTACAGTTCAATATAGATACAAGTCTAACACAATCCCGATCAAGAGTCACCAAGTCCAACACATCCCCATTAGGAGCCTCTAAGTTTAACAAACTCCATCAAGAGGAGTCAAATCTGATAAATCCTCATCAAGAGGTACTAAGTATAACAAATCACCATTAGGTGCTGCTAATTACAACAACGCCCACACACCACACAAAAGAGGTACGGTTGAGGAATCTACATCAGAAACAGCCAAGTATAACAAACTGGCGACAAGGAGGTAAGGTGTGCAATACCAACCAGAGAGTGGGTCATGTCTAACAAATCCTCAAAAGGATGAGGGAAGACAAACAAATCCACAATATGTGGTTTTCTCTAATAACTCCCCATCAGCAGCATATAACTCTAACTAAACCCCACCAGGAGCAGCATGCAGATCTAACAACTCCACAAAAGACAGAGCAACTCTAACAAATCCAAAGCAGAAGGGGTCAATTCTATCAAATCTCCATCAGAAGCAATCAAATCCAACACATTCCCATCTTAAGCCTCCAACTCTAACAAACCACCATCACGAGGAGCCATGTTTAACAAAAACCCATCAAGACATGTAACCCTAACCACTCCCCACCATAAAGAAGCAACTCTAACAAATAACTGTAGAAAAGAGGTCAGTTCTAATGAATCTGGATCAGGAGCAGGGCTTTGAGTGGGCGCTATGCCCCTAGTTGGGGCATAGCTTTGGCAGTCTTCAGAAACTGTCCTTGAGCATGGGGGCTGCCAGGGCTCCCTCAGCCCCCCACAAGTAGCATTGGTCATGATTTTAGTTACAGGCTTGTGAGGGCAGTAGGGAGGGAGAAAATACAGTGCTCTGAAAGAAATAAGATGCAATCATTCTTTGCTTGGTTCCATGTTGGATGTGCGCTATACAAATACAATAATTCAGTCATTCTTTCAAGTGCAGAGAATCTGTCTGCCTGCCAGCCCAAGTAGGACAGCTAGCACCTGACTAACAAAGAATAAATCACTCCAAATATTTAAATCTGACTCGTAATTTAACATCACTTTACTGTTAGGTTGTTCTCATAAATGCCATAAGCAGAAAGGCCAGTGTGCATTATGTGCTCAGAAGGGTTGCAGGCTGCAATCACTGTCAAGATATTTCATATATAAAAATGTGAGGCTGTTCTTGTGTTCTGAAAAAGATCTTTGATTTTATGCAAAACAGCAAGGGCCTCATCAGGAGTTGGGCGGTATCCAGGCTGTAATACCGCTCAACTGTAATAGCGTTAGCGCCCACTGGTCTGGCGGTATTACTGCCAGATAACGGGTTGGGCATTAACGGTAAATCCCCATTCCCCATTTGGTCCATTGGATCCAAAGGGGCATTTCTTTTTTTTTTTAAATTTCAATTTTATTGGTTTTGCAGAAAAATGTTTTACAGTTTTTCATGTGAGCAAAAATGAAAGATTATAACATGTAACATTGAGAGAGCGACTTAGGAGTGCGACATACAACGTATTGGTTAGAAAAACATTATAAGAGCCGCCCTATCCCCCCTCCCGTTCAGTTCGTGCCCACGATGAGAGCAGAGACAGCTTTCTTGGTTCTTGTGACTTTACTTTACCAGATTTATATGGCAGGATTAGGCACGATTGTTCGAGAACTCTTGAGACCTTTTGACAATGGCACAGGCGGCAAATAGATTGTTGTGTTTGCATTACGGCATTATGCACATATTTTTCTCATGTGGCGTATTTTGCACGAAAGTCCACCCATTCCATTTCGGTGGAGGCACCTTTTCCGTGTAGAGCAGCGGTCAGAGCCTCCATTCTGAAGATGGTTCGCGCGACGTTCACCCATTTCTCCTTGGAGGGGAGGGATGGCCTCTTCCAGGTCGTTGCAAGGCAGGCTCTTGCGGCCATCAGGAGGCCCAAAGTCATCTTGGGAGCTTTTAGGATCGTGTCTTCTTCCTGCAAAAGGCTGAAGAGGACCAGTAGGGGGCATGTCTCCCTTTCTTCTTGGTCAAGGTCCTTGATCCAGCTGAGAACCTCGTCCCAATAAGCCTGGACTTTATTGCAGCCCCACCACATGTGCCAGTAGTTTGCTTCTTGACCACAGCCCCTCCAGCATTGCGGGTTTGCTCCTTGGTACATTTTCGCCAGTCTAAGCAGGTCGTACTGCCACCTGTAGAGGAGTTTGATTGCGTGGAGTTTATATTGGCATGATATTGATGCTTTGGCCGTCTGTCTACATATGCGCAGCCACATCACTTCCTGGAGAGGTCCACCTAAGTCGGCTTCCCATCTGTTCTTCAATTTGGTAGGAGCTAGGTTCGTCGTTATCAGAGCGTTATACATAGAGCTTATCAGGGCTCTAGAGCCCACAAAGGTGTCCAGTATTTTTTCAAAGGGTGTAAGGTCCCTCTGTAGTTGAACTTTCCATTTCTCCCGTGACATGACGCCCTTCAGCTTTAAATACTGGAAGATAGACAGCGGGCCTATGTTGAGTGCATCTTCAAGTTCTTGTATGGTTAAAAAGGTCTTGTTTCTCCATAAATGCCCAGCTCGTTCCAGGCCCGCTTCATACCAAGACTGGTAGCTTAATGGTTCAGATATGTCATCACGTATCCCTGGGACCCAGATGTGTCCCAGGGGGGAAGGCCAGGTCGTGATTCCTTTCATGGTGCTATCGGGTTTCCAAATTGCCCAAATGGTTCCAAGTATGGGATGGTTTCGGATGCTATTCCGTAGTTGGGGTTCGGGGACCCATATCCATTCTCCAACGGTGTACGGCCGAAGGTGGAAGTTGTCGAGGGCTATCCAGTGTAAATTTGTTTGCTGTCTCACGTGTGGGATTATTATACGCAATTGGGCTGCTTTGTAAATGCTTCCAGGTTGGGGAGACCCACTCCTGCGTCGTCTTTCTTGAGGTAAAGAAGGGATTTTGGGACTCTTGGTTTTTTGCCTTGCCATAGGAAAGCCATCATGGACTTCGTTATTTCAGAAAATAATTCTTTGGGTATCTTTGTGGGGAGCATCTGAAACAGGTACAACATTTTTGGAAGAATCACCATTTTGATGGCATTTAGGCGCCCCATCCATGAGATTGTAAGTTTGGCCTATTTTGCCATGTCGCTTCGCAGTGTCAGTAGGATGGGGGGGGGGGGAGTTGGCATTGTACAGGGTGTCAAGGTCACGTGTAACGTTTATGCCCAGATATCGCAGGGTGGTCAAGCTCACTTTCATTCCCAATGGGGTGAATCTCTTCACCTTGTTGTCTTTGTTTTTGTCGAGCGGGAGGAGGATTGATTTCCCAGTGTTGATCTTCAGGCCCGCCATCTGTCCGTATTCCTCAATGATGTTCAGGGCTGTCGGGATGGATTCAAGTGGATGAGTGAGATGTAGCAATATATCGTCAGCGTAGAGGCCAAGCTTGTATTCCCTGTCCCCCACCTTGATCCCCCGGACACCAGTGTCCGATCTCAGTCGCTGTGCAAGGGGTTTGAGCGACAGGACAAACAAGATGGCAGATAGCGGGCATCACTGTTTTGTTTCCCTTTCCAGGGGGAACCATCTGGAGTAGCCTCCGTTGACTAAGACTGATGTTCGCGGGGACGTGTGTAGTGCCTTTATGGCAAGGCGTAGCTTTGGGCCGAAGCCCACCTCGATGAGAACCTTTTCCAGGAAGTCCCAGTCCACCCTGTCGAAAGCTTTCTCAGCGTCCAAGGAAAGAAGGGTTGGGTCCCCCGGCATGTTCTGAGCCTCGTGAATCAGGTGGAGGGTTTTCCTCATGGTGTCGGCACCTTGTCTTCCTAATATGAAACCCACTTGGTCCGGGTTCACCAATCGCGGTAAGTGGACTTCTACAATGGGGCATTTTTGATGCTAATACAGCTGGTGGTAATACAGGGTGCTAAATAGGATTTTCACCACCAGAAAAAAGCTGGCAGTAAAACATCCCATTCACCCAACTGGTGATAGGGCCAGCCCTTAAATGCGGCGGTTATACCGTTACCGCCACATTTAAGGGCTACAGCCCAACTTGTGATGAGTTGGACGGTGTGGTATAAATACAGCAGTAATATCATTACGGCCACATTAACGCACCGCCCAACTATGAGTTTTGTGGAAAGTCGGAGGATTCACCTCCATCTATGAGCTGGAGATAAATCCACCACCTTTCTGCCAAATTTCGGTGGAATTACTGCTGGTGGAATTACCACTGCAGTAATTCTGCCGAAATCCCCCAAGGAGGCCTATGAACTCTGAATTAATGGAGACAAACACTGCGGTATTCTGGCAGATTTACCACTGGAATACCTCCCAACTCGTAATGAGCCCCATTGAGATGTATCTTTGGCCAGCAAAAGTCCATTTAAAGTGACACAGGGCCTAATCACAAGTTGGGCGGTAGGCCTTAAATGCGACGGTAACAGTATTACTGCCGCATTTAAAGGCTTTCTCTATCACGAGTTGGGTGCTAAATGGGCTGTTTTACCCCAAGCTTTTTTCTGGAGATGAAAATCCCATTTAGCGCCCTGTATTACCGCCCGCTGTATTAGCGTGCAGTGTTAGCGCAGAACATTTCCCATTGAATGGGCCCAATGGGGAAAGGGGATTTACCGTTAACGCCCAACAGCCGGACTGGTGGGCACTAATGCTATTACACGGTATTACAGCCGGGACACCGCCCAACTCGTAATGAGGCCCACAGTCTCTAGTTTGCCTGGTGCCTCCTTAGGGAATATGTGGATACTATTAGCCCTTCCTTGCAGAGGGTTAATAGATATTGAATATAGTGGAACAGACTGCCAGCAGAGGAGATGAACCCTAAATGAGCCCGTAAGAAGAGCTATTAAGCACACCAAGACTGTGCTATTCATTTACAGAATTAAGGAGAGTTACTCACTGACTGAATTGCTTATTTCAGAAAAGGATTTATTTATAGACAGCAGTTTATTTACAAATTAAACCAGAGGGAGTTTTATTTACAGTATGCAGACTGCATGCAAAAAAGACCACCGGAGGCCATTCTAGGTGGTGCAATGTACATCTTGGCTGGGTCTCATGGTGCGTTGTTTGTTTTGGGCCCCTGCCTAAGTCACCTGGCCCTCCTTTAGGCTATGCCCTCTTTTCAATTCTTCCCCGGGATTTCGAATCCCATCATCAGGCTAGTCAAGCATATCAAACCCAAAAAGGAGCATGGAGCATGCAAGTGCAATGACTCCCCACCAGAAAGAACAATTCTACAAATCCCCCATCTGAATGGGCTATTTTCTAACTAATCATCATAAGGAGGAGCCAACTCAAACAAACCCACACCAGGAGGAGTCTGATTTAACAAATGCTCATCAGATTCATGTAAGTCTGATAACTCCCCAACAGAAAGATGCAGTTCTTAAAAAGAAGACGCCAGTTCAAGCAACTCTCTACCAGGAGAAGCCACAACCAACCAATCCCTGTTATGAGCCACTAAGTCTAACAAGTCCCCATCAGGCAGAACCAAGTCCAACGAGGCTCCGTCAGGAGCCACTAAGTCTACCCAATTCCACCAGAAAAAAGCATGTATAACAAATCTGAACCAGGAAGAGTCAAGTCTAACAAATCCCAATCAGAAGAAGCCAGGTTTGACAAATCCTCCATTAGAGGACCCAAGTCTAACAAATCCCTACCAGGAAAGCCAAGTCATACAAATTCACGTCAGATGGATCCAAGTCTAAGAAATCCCCATCAGAAGCAGAATCCTTTCCAGAATGAGGTACATGTAAGAAATCTGCATCAGTAAAGATCCACAGGAGAAACATATTAAATATCACCAGTACAGAGCAAATAGGTGCAGGAGCCAGCACATCCATAGGATACCACATTCATGTGAACAATACTACTCATGATAAACAGCAAAAAAGAAGCATGCTTAAGGGAAAGAGTATTCTATAGACTCGAGGTTGTGGCATGAGACATGCAGGCAGGGCTCAGCAGCAAGATGTCACATATTGGACTGGAGAAGGGTAGGCTGAGTAGTAATATTACAAAATCATTCACATAGGCATGGTGGTGTGGATTGTGAGAAACCTGAAGGTATTCTCCCAAGTAGATCCTGGGAATCCCTTATTCGGGTGGCCTGGGAAGAACCAGCCCTTTCAGATCCCAACCCTAGGGGTAGGCGAGGGAGGATCACCTGGGTAGGGGAACCCAGGGTTATGCTCAGGGAAATGCCCCAGGGAAGACGTGGTATTATACCGAGGAAGAAGGTGAGGAGGACGAAGTCCCTGAAGCTTTTGTAGGCTGTTCCAGATCTACCCCCCTTCCTCCCAATGAATCTCCCTGTAGGAATGAAGTATCACAGCTGAAGGGTTTTGAAACAAATGAAAGTCCTTTATTCAAATACATTTCCAAGAAAAAAGCTTAGGCCAAAGCTTTGCAAACAAAATATAGTTATGGGTGTTTCTTCCCTTCAGGTGGAGCACTCTGACCGTCGTGGTTGATATGGAGCTGGTCTTTCAGCCCTTCGTCATTTAGTTTGCGTCCTGCTAAGCCCAGTGATATCCAGCATCGGGTCCTGCGGCAAACAGAAAACAAAGAACAGTGAGTCTCGGATCAGGGCTTTTTTGATATCTCCCCGCCTTTTCCCTTCCTTAATCAGCAACCGGGAGGTTTCCTGTTCTACCCTGGCTGGCTCTGCCCCGTTTTCCCGTCGGTGTGGTTCTGGGCCGCCATTGTCTCTGCCTCTCAGGCGCCGCTCCTCGGCTCTACCCCCTCAACTCATCAGGGCTCCCTGCTCCCCTCCGACCTTCGCGCCACCACAGGTCTGCCTGCGCACATTGTCTCTACATCACCCACAATCGTGATCGGAGACTGCCCTCAGATAAGCCCGGCGGGTATGGCCCCACCTTATGTCTCAGCTCCCGGGTCTCCGTGGCCGTCATACCGGGATGTCGTGTTGGAGTACTCCGTGAAGCATGGGTTCTTCCTGGGTCCTCAATGATCCGGTTAGCCTGGCTATGCTCCCTTATCCAAAGCCAACAAACCCTCCACCTATGGTAAGCCCTTTAGGAACCCAAATCCCAGTGCTGTGGGAAACAACATCTCCCAGGATCCCTGTTTTTCTGTTACATACCCGATACACCCAGTCATTCTTCTACCTGTCCCTCTGGTTATTATTTTTCAAACTAGATTTGACAAAACACCACTGTTCCCATAATTCCCCCTATTCAAGTCACAAATCCTGCAATGTTCACATTTCCGAGTCAACAAACCACCCCCTTCCTTATGACACCTAGTACCACATAGGATACTAAAATCTACCTCCCCCTTTTCCGACACAAATACTTTCTCACACTGTGGAAAACAACGGATTAACCCTAGAGCCGTTTTCCTGACATGTCTCGACACAAGGGTCAGGTAGAGTCAGGAAATTAAACATAATCACACACACCTGACGGCCCTTTCTCTTCCCCGTGGGGATAAAAGGTGGAGCACAAGAGCACACTACGAGCAAGGAAGATCGCACAACGAGAGAACTAACCGAGCATGGCAGGTCAAGAGGAGGAGAAAGGTGGCAACAACCGAAAGGTTGACAAGGAGAGAAGCGATCTTGCCCTTTCTGACACAGGCCAGCGAAACCTCTGTGGAAGGAATTGTAAGACCGCAAACAACAGCCGATGTGTGCTGCAGCAGATGCAAAAAGGCACACAGAGCCCTCCTTTGCTGATAACCAAGCCAGGGAGAGATGTTTGCTATTGTGGTACCGTCCTTGACTCCAGAGCCAAGAAAAGCCAAGCGATTAATCACAGCCGGTGAGTTTAGGGGAGAGCCGATAAGAAACCAAACTGTGATGAATAAAAACCAGCTGCAGAGGGGTCCGGCACCACGTTGTTGCTCATTCAAGAGACTCTGGTTGATCCCATGTTTGTTAGAACTACCGATACCAGAAGGCCCTAGCAATGGTGGATGAAAAAGGTCAAAGTGGTCATACAGGGGTCTAGCGAAATCGCCCTGTACTGTCGGAAGTCTTTGACCGGCAAACCAGTGAAACCCCAAGGGAAATGAATCCTGCATCATAAGAAAGTAGAAGGAAATGTAAAGTTGGCAAGAGTGAACTAAAGGGATGCTGATGGAAAGGGGTGAATCTTAAAGTCCCAAAGAACAGTCTCCCGACAGAGAGATGTCCACCGTGAACGGTTTAAAAAGACATTGATTTGTGAATGCTATAAGTGGAATTGATTTGAAAAGCCGCAGTGAACTCGACGGAAGGAAGCTGACATTCAAGAAGGGTCTGAGCCCGGAAGAGGGGGATCCAGGGGTGAAAATCCATCAACCAACGACACATGAATATAGCAGATGTAAAATTGTGAACACAGGCCATGAATAACCCGACTGAGGGAGGCTGATATTCAAGAGGGGTCTGAGCCCGGAAGAGGGGGACCCATGGGTGAAGAATCATCATTCTAAAGTGCAATCTGAAAGGAACTTTTGCTTGATTTTTTATAACATATCAGGCCCTCGGAAGCAAGAGAGTTAACCACCGAAAGGTCCTGATATTGCTAGGAGTTTTTTGTGGATCTGAGGCCCGGGAGAGGGGGATTCAGGGGTGAAAGGTTATCACCAAACTATCAAGCTGCCCCCTGCCCCCGTGAGTCCCAAATACCTGTGGTGCTGCGTGGTTTGTGATCCAGAATGCATGGTCCACTGGTGTCCCTCTAGTCCTATGGGTTCCGGTAAGGACGGTGTATGCCGGTTCTGGAAGATGTGTCGTAATGGCATCTAGTGTAGATGCAGGATGGTGATGTCACATGGGCATCTGTGTGTGAATGCAGGATGGTGAGGTCATATGGAACCTGGAGTGTTGGTGGAACAGGGTTCTAGGGGGTTCTACAGTGACAGATGGAGTTGCTGTGCTGGCTGGGGTGGATGTCAGAGTATTTCTATCATCTAACTTACCTGTGCTCACAGTCAGGAATAAACTTACCTATAACTACCTCCTGACTCCAGCGTGGTGTGTGAGCCTGAGAACTCCATTACTTCACTGGTGACGAGGATGTCTTGGCTGCTGGGAAGGGGCAGCAGGGGATGAAGTACTGCCTTCCAAGGGTGACATCCATCCAGTAAGGTGCCAGTTCCTTGTGGGCCAGAAGGAGATGGTCCGGAGTATCCTGCAGGCCAGGTGGTGCAGGAGCAGCAGCTGTCCGGGGTCAAGGCCCAGGCGGGGTGGCCTTGAGGGATTCACAGCGCCAGCAGAGATGGTGTTACACTCCAGGCGGAGCATTGTCTGAGCTGGCTGACTGTAGTCAAAAAGGTGCACTTTACTGTGCAGGAGCTGGCTGTGGTGGTGGTGCAGTGCCGAGCAGCCCAGGAACAGCTGCAGTTCACTATGGAGGAACAGCTGGGAGCCAGGAGGTGCATCGGTCGGTGCAGGAACCAGCTGCAGCAGTTGTACAGCGCCAGGCAGTGCAGGCACATGGCTGTGTGGCGCCAGCTATGGTTTGAAGCTCTGGGGGAGGGGAGCACCAGAGTGGTGGCAGTACCTAAAGCTCCAGGGGAAGTGAGCACCGGAGTTGTGGCGGTATCGACAAAACATTTGGAATTGGCGACAGAGGGTCCGGGGCCGATGCAGTGTTTCTGACCGATTTCCAGGGTGCAGTGGTTTCCATGCCCCTGCCGGAGCTGGTGGGGGGCGTTGAGGATTCACGTGACTCTGGGGGTGTTGCTGAGGCCGCGGGTGGAGACATAATGATGTCGGCTGCTGTGTTACCCACCGCACGCTGCCGACGTTCTAATCTGGTAACCTGCTACAGTTGCGAAGAGCTGGACGCAGGATGTGGTGCATTGTGTCATGGGTGCCTGGAGTTTCGGAGACAACGATCCAAAGACACTGTAGAGGAGTTTGGGATATGTGCCAAGGAGCTCATGAGGAGGAGGAAGACCATTCCAGGCACAGACGTCTGTCCTATATCTCGCCCTCCCGAGGAAGGTATTTCGTTAGTATCAGTGAGGTGCTAGAGGCATTGTTCTGAGGTCAGGAGTCAGAGGACAGGTCAGGTGGGTGTCTAAGCCCTTCCTTCAAAAATGACTACGGTAGACGTCACTAAAACTACGACATCCCATTGGTTCCACCAATTATAGGACCCTCAGATTATTTGCTCCATTGTGATTGGGTTGGCACCAACCCCATGCATACTCTTCCACTTCGCTTAGCAGCACGCAGAACGGTCAGCCAGGTGTGGGGTGCCCCCTAGTAACCTTTCTCCAATGAAGGTTACAATCAATCATCACTTCAGTAACTATGTCAATTATTTCACTGTGGTTGAGCTCAAAACTGCATCTTCTGTCTGGAAAACTTTTGATATCTCTGCCTGGGGGGATGCCAAGCGTAGGTGTGAACCCGTGCTTCTTCTCTCTCGGCTGGTCACGTGCTTCCAACACCGTGAATTTGTCTAGTTTCTCTCAATTTGTGTATTTGATTCTTTTTTAGCTTGCCACCTGCCTACACCTCCTTATCTTGACCTTTCAGAGACATGATATTCTGCTCTAAAGTTTCAATTATATGCAGCTACTGTTCGTTCCTTCTATTGATATGACCCTGGCTCTCCTGGCACGAGTTGCATCTGCCGAGTTTCGATTCAGCTGTCTCTTCTCGTTTTGTTAGAATATGAATCTCTGCACATTCGGCCTTTAGTAACCTGAGTTGATTCTGCTTTGTTTGCAAAGTGGAATATACTTATACTAACGTACTTCGTTTGAGATAGATTGATGTATAATGGCACTTGCCGCACTATCCTTCTACTTAGCATAGCAAGCTGTACTGTTTTCTTAGCTTTCTTGCGGTTCCAAGCATATGTACAGGTGTAAACTGATCGACAGTGTCCATTTTGCTTACAACTTCTCTTATATTTTTGATAGCATTCTCTCACTTTAAGTTCACAATCTCTTTTCTCATGGTGTTTTGTCTCTTTGTGTCATTCTCGGGTCGTCATTTCTTCTATCTGTGAGTCCGTCCGGGTCCTCGTGACGTCACCATTTGTCTTCCATTAAGACCTTTTTGGTTTCTTCTGGGACTGTACTTAGGCACTCTTCATTTCGTCTCATTTGCTGGTAGGGTTTTCGTAATGGATACCTTACTATCCATGGTTTTCTGGGTATCAGTACTTCAATAGGCATTGTTCTTCTGATAGGTACAGGGCAGAGCCCTACTGCGGCTCTCTACTGGTTTATTTGCTCATCATATGTCACATATTTTGGTGTGAATGCTCCTGGTACTTCAAAATGGGTGATTGGAGTGCAGGCTTTATTTGGGACCTCCTCTACAAGCTGAAATATGTTGTGTTCATGTTTGTGGCCTTCCTGTTTCAGGTGTAGGTGGACTCGTGGGTGCGGGGATGCACTGAGAGTTGGGGCCATTTTACTTTTGGTTCCATTGTTTTTCCTTTCCAGGGGCTATGTGTACTTATGGGTGAGGGGATGCACGGGTGTGTTGGGCCTATAGAGACTTGTGGGTGTGGGGATGCATGGGTCCTGTATTTGGATTTTTATTTTATTATAATCACTTTGGACATGAGGGTGCGGGTTAAACGCTGGGGCTCAACCGCTGTAACTCAGGTGCTGGAACTTGACATCGGGTTTTGGTTCCATGTTTTTGGGCGAAGCATATTACATGTAGTTGCATGTTTTCATGTTTTTGTGTTTTGTGTGTTGTTTGTAGGGGAATTTCCCCTCGTGGATTTTTCTAATTCCTCAGAATGGCCAGGTGGGTTCTGGGAGATTGATGTTGGCAGTGAGGTGCTCCTGGGTTCAGAGTGGCCGGGTGGGCTCTGAGAGTTTTGTGGTTGTGCAATGAGGTGTTGCAGGGTTTTTACAGTGAGGTGCTGCCAGGTTGGTGTTTTTAGTACCGAGTGAGTCAGCAGTGAGGTGCTGCCAGTTTGGTATTTTTGGAGTTTATGTGGTTATGCAGTTAGGCGCTGCTGTGTTCATGATGGTCAGGTGTATCCTTAGTGTTTTTGCAGTGAGGTGCTGCGGGGTACAGTATGGCAGGGTGGGTCTTTGATGTTTTACAGTGAGGTGCTGTGGGGTGTCCAGGATGGCCAGGTGGGTCCTAGGTGTTTGCAGTGGGGTGCTGCGCGGTTGCAGTGAGGTGCTGTCGGGTTGGTATTATTTTTGTGCTTTGCATAAAACTACTTCTCTTTTATCTTACCTATAACTTACCTCCTGTCTCCAGCGTGGTGTGCGAGCCTAAGAACTCATTACTTCACTTTGCAGTGTGGGTATCCACTCCCGTAGCCATGCTGGAATGTACAGCAAGCCTGAAACAGGGAGCAGTTCCCCAGCACCACAGTATTCAGACCTCCCCACAAATCGTGGTGCCGAGCAGTGTAAGCATTGTGAGTGGGAGGCCAAGTAGATCTTCAGAATGAGAATGAGTGAGAAAGGAAGGAAGGGGTTTATGGGGGTGAAGGGCAGGCCAGCAAGGCAGACCAACAGAAGGCAAGAATAAGAGGCAGAACAGCAAGGCAAGACAAGAAGCCTGGAGAGAGCAAGAAGGCGCAACAGCGTTTCACCTCAAAGAAAAGGTTGTGACGTATCGGGCTTGGTACGCTCTGTGTCTTCGTGCAGCAGTAAGGCCAATAGGGAAAGAAAGCTGAGTCATTGGCTGCCCAAAGCAACGGACCAAGCAGCACTCACTGTGCATGTGCGGAAAGCGGCCGCTGGCCCTGGGCGCATGTGCATCACGGGCAACATGGCAGCCCCCATATGCAGAATGCGACCCACTCGCTAGAGACACAGAGCGAAGTCCCGGAGCTGCCACTGAGCCCGCCAAGGTAAATAGACACAGTGAGCAGCTCTTGCAAGCGCCATGACAGACCACCCACCCAAAAGAACAGAAGGAGCACCAGGTTTCCAAGGACAGTGCAGGTAAAATCGGTGGACCAAATGGGGGGCATGAACAGCAGAAGCCAGTTCCCAAGAGTTGTCGCAGGCTGCGTAACCTTTCCAGGACACCAGTTGGTAGGGACGTCATCAGCGGAAGCGAGCATCACAGATGTCAGCAACCTCAAACTCAGGGGCCCCATTAACCAACAGAGGATCTGGTCTTGTGCGTGGACGGCGGTAGGTATTAGAACAAAAGGGCTTAAACAGGGACACGTGAATGACAGGATGGATCCTCCTGGCCGAAGGCAGCTGCAGAAGGAATGCCATTGAAGAGGCGTGCTGGGTAATGCGGGAAGGGCCAGCGTAACGAGGAGCAAGCTTGCACAGCACATTGCGCAGGGACAGATTTAGAGTAGAAAGCCACACTTGATCCCCACACAATATGCTGGTACAGTAGACTGGCGCTGATCGGCCGCCACCTTAGTAGCTGCTTGAGAGGCCTGGAAATGGGCTGAGGCTTGCAAGCGAATGTCCTGTAGACGAGAGACCGAGGCCGAACTGGTAGTGGGAAGGCAAGTGCCATCCATAAGAATCCATTAGTAAATGCCACCTGCAAAGCGTAATTTGCAGGCGGCATGTACTTTTCTACAAAGTGGAGAGTAAACATGAAGAGTAAAGGCAATTTTGCATGGTTTAACTCTTCAGTTACAATACGCTTTGTACACTTTTTAAATTGCATGAAGGGAACAGACCATTACTAAGTGCTAAAGTTGGTGGCCCCAGCGTGCAATTACCATTTTGTTATGCAACCTCCTTTGTTTGCTATAACGAGGGCTCCAGCATGGCCATACAAGGAAGCAGCATGTCTACATGTGACATTTTACCACCCCATTTGGCTCTGTTTGTAGAGGTCCATTAGTCCGCCCTTCTTCGGCACAGTGTCAAGAGTGATATTGAGTGTTAACTCTAGGGGAAAGCAGTCACCGTCAAACCTTCCTCCCACCTACATAGATTTACAATATTTTAGGAAAACAGTTTCAATAAGGAAGTCAATCATGATATTTGATTAAGTGCAAGAACATGTATGTTTTGTAGATATGTTGCCATCTTTTCTCCTGTTAACATGTTGTAAAAGAAAAGACAAGAGCGAGTGGATAAGTGCTCTGCTTCTTTTGTTGCCATATGAAGGTTCAAAGATTATTTTGGGAACATCCAAGTTCTCATCTGTTTCCCTATTTTCTGACTGTACTGCCAAATCTGATGAAACGATTGCATACAAGTTGCCACCCCTCCACCGCCTCCGCCGGGTGAATCAGTTTTTCCAAGATAGCAAAGCCTCATTTAATTTGAACATCTGTTTCAAATATGCTGTTTAGCAATTTGGGGAAATGTGCACATAAACAATCAGCAATTCATGTAGCCTGCTTACACTTGTTGGAAAAATATATGGTTTAACGGCTGTATGTAAAAATTGCAAATTAACAATTTTTGGAACACCCTGAAAATGATTCAATGTTCAATTTGTTTAGCCTGTTTGCTTTACCCCCAACCTCTCTTATTCATTTTGTTCACAACTTTACTTCCCGTGCCCTAACAACCATGCACGTGTGTGTTCACTCAGTATGAACATTCATAAAGATTGGGTTGTGAAATTGGGTTTGTTTTTCTGACTGCAAGGTCTGCCATGGAGATTTTAAGTCACATTTACACAGAACAATAACTAATACTTGAAATCAACCCTGCGCCCAACACCAATACAATGACATGAAATGAAAGTCATGAAGGGCATTTTTTGTGACTGTTCTAGCTTTCGACTTCCCCAGCTTCATTCCATGGTAGGATTAGTGCAACACACTCAGTATTGTCTAGAATTTGGGGCTTGAGATGCGTTCAACAATCTTGGAGGCCAATCACAGATTTACGTCTCACTATTGTACTCTGCAAACCCTACTAGCTGCTCCTCTCATTATCCTCCAATTATTTGCCATCAGACACCAGAAATAACTTCTAGGGTTTGAAGATTGGAATTCAGTTCTCCATGTATGAGTATTAATTCCATTCACTGGTGATGGCTCAGTGCCACCACTCACTATTCTGACAGCTCTCTCTCTCTATTTGGTTCCATGTGTTAATATCCCCGCAAGAATATTGCCATACAAAAATATCCCAATATTTATGCGTGTTATTAAGTCATGGAACCTGTGGGGGACACCCCTGCAACCCCCATAATATTTTTAATGGAACGGGGACACCTCCGCAATCCCAGGTCCCAATAACCCCATAAATTATCCCCACTAATAAATATCGCCTATGGCCTTACCCCACGACCATATATATGGCAATATTATTGGTGGGGATAATATTACCCGATACCCTCTATTCCACTCTGAGACCTGTGCATTGGGAAGGGTGTCTCTCCTCCTCTCTCCCGGCCTCTTTAGCCCCCTCTCTTTTACCTATAACTGGGTGGCCTACCAAATATTAAATCCAAAGTAACTGGTGCATGATCGGATAACACCCTCTGACCAATCACGCTGGTGAGGGGTTTGGGTATTAAGGTGGTGGACACCACAAACATATACATACTTGAGAAACCACTGAGCTGAAGAGTAATGGATATAATCCTTTTCCCCGTGATGGAAAAACCTCCAGGTTTCTATTAAAGAAAATTCTCGAAGAATGTTTGCAATCCCCTCGAAATGTCTCCTATCGGCCTGAGAAGGAGGTAGAGTTTCATTTAACATGGGATCAAAGACACAGTTAAAATCCATGCCTATTATTTCTCCCTTGGCAAATTGGCCCACAATTGTGAGATCAAATCATAAAAAATGGATTCCTGTCACTCATTTGGAGAATATATAGATATATAAACATACCATTTGACATCTTACTATCCCTTTGACCATTAGTAGCGTTCAATTAGGGTCCTGAAATAGTAACATTTTATAAAGGGGGAGCTCTCCTGGACAAGAAATAATATTCCTCTCTTTACGATACCACTAGTAGCACAATAATGTGTGGTAAATATTTAGCTTGAGTGTCTCTTTTCATTGACACAAAGTAAATGAGTCTTTTGTAAGAAATGCCACTGATGCGTCCATCGTATGCAGCCTCTCAAGGACCGGTTTTCTCTTAAGCGAGTTAAGGCATTTAACCTTCAAAGTCACCAGTTTAAAATCTGAATTATCAGCCATCATTAACGATATAATTAAACCATAGCCTGACCAGTCTCCACACCCCCATATCCGAAAACACATTAGGCAGACATAATAACAATGAGCAACTGAAATACATACAAATGCTAGAACTCTCTAAAGAATAAGCCAAGAAGCATCCAAGAAAATACAATCGCAGTATAACATAACAAATAATATCAGGGCATATATTTCATGTTTGCATCCCAAACCTCATAAGGAAAGAACTTCGGCCCAGACCACCATAGAATTATAAAGTCCCCACCCAGACCTGCATATGTAACCATTAAAGGTTTAAGCACGCCATGCCGTGGATTATGCAAGAAGTCCAGCATCTATCTCAAATGCTGTATTTTTACCCTTCAACATACGAATCAATGGAAATCATGAGCCCTACATGGTATATAATGTTCAATACTAAGAATATAGGCCTAATCGAGCCAAGAATCAGTGATTACAGGGGGGGGGGGCACTGTCGAGTAGCCACTAGATGGAGAATTGAGTCTCTCGTGCTCCGCTTGGGCCACTGACATCCTGCAGCTTAAATCCTGGTGGAATTGTGAAGCCCGCAGTCAGTTGGCAAGAAGCAGTGGCGGAACGCCTCTGCTACATCCGGCTCTTTTCTCGAAGTAAATCGGTGCCGGGAAGCCCTGGACCGAATCACGTTTTGTGAAGTGCCCGGGGTGGGCGCCATCTTGCTGGGACGGCCGGTGCACATGCCGGCGCAGGGTCTTCCTCTGGCCCCTGAGTCACAAGGTGGCAGAGTGGTGCTGATAATGAGGCAGGGGCCGGAGACAGAGCCCGATGTGGGAGGTCCCGAAGGGGATGGGTGGAGTATCGGCTGCTGGCTGGGACAAGGTGAGGGAAACGCCAGAGCCCGCACTATGGAGAAAGAGAGGCGGGCAGGGGAAGGGCCCGTCTGCATCACACTTCCACTCGAGCGTGCACTCCTTGCCCTCATAGTTGGCAGGACCTGCTGGGGGATAGAGGAGCTCCGGCGTGCCTCAGCCATGAGGTAACTTGCCCCTGGGAATGGCGCAGAGAGCTGCACAGGGCCCTGGGCTTGGTCTGCAGGTGCAGCATTGCAGGTGACTTGAGTGCACATTGGAACGGCACTCTCTGTATACTGGAATACTGGGGTCAGGCAACGGTTGCCTCTACTGTCTTTGTCCTTGAATCTGGGTGAAAGAGTTCACTAGCACTTCCCATTCGCCTCGATCTCCCTGCTTATGGCCCCCACTAGCCTCGGTGGGATTATACATATCTCTGCACGTCAGTCTGCACTGATCATTAGGAGGTAGAGCACTGCAACATGCCCTGATGGAATGTTCACATTTAACAAGTGTGCCTAAAAGGCAGGGCCATAGAGTCACCATTGTGTGCAAACCTGAAGAAACTTATGGGATCCTTCTCTGCGGATATAACCGGATCACACCATATCAGAGTCTAATTTGCATAAAGTGTCTGCTGCAAATACAGGATCGCTCCCCGTGACTGGTACATGTTGCGCCATGGTGAATGAGAAACCTTGGAAAGCAGTGCTTCAGAATAAAATGGATCAATATATGGTGAGCGGTCTTCCATCCACCAAAACACACTCCTGCTCCAGTGAGTACAGGGGCAAAAGAGCAAGTCCCCACATCTCGTTCACAGATATAATGAGCACCGATGATGAATCTAAAATAATGGATGGTCTTTCATCAAAAATGTCCTTCTTGCGTCACCATTTTTGCAAGCTGTTTTCGAGAGTGGAAGAAGCGGAACAGCCTATTTCAGACTATGAGGATGCTCTCAAGCGAATGGATAAGCAGTTATTGTCAGTTTCACAAAAACCTAACCCCCTGGAAAGCAGAGCAGAAGACAGTGAAAGAAGGTTGCAGCATAATAACCTCTGTATTCTTGGGCTGTCAGAGAGGGAGTAGGGGCCAAGTACGGAACCTTCTCTGGAACAATGGTTGGCGGACTTTATAGCACTGAAGAAGCTCTCCAAATTTGTCTCCATAGAAAGAGCCCACCAGATCCCAATAGGCCGACCCCTCGCCAGAGCACCCCCAAACATGATATTTGCATAACTTCTGAATTACAGAGATGCAGACTATCTGCTACAAATGGCGAGGGCCATGGGCCCGATCACCTACAATGGATGCCAGATTGGGTTTTTTCCAGACTACACCAGGGAAGTGCAGTAAGCTAGTTGTTTGCCTCTATAAAGATGAAGCTGATTTCTCTGGGTAATAAATATGCCCTCTTCTTCCCCACACAGCTCAAGGTGTACCATGGGGGGTGTGTCCATCATTTCAAAAATCCTAAAGATGCATGGGGCATCCAAAGACCTTCGAAGCACAGTCCTGCCAACTCTGGAGCCTCCCAAGTACTCTGTCTTTGGGACAAGTCTTTTACTGGGCGAATTCCTCTATGGGGCTGTAACTGTACTTTCACCCATCCCACTTCTCCTTTCCTCTGTTTCTCTTTCTTTCCTCCACGATGTCTACTTACCCCTCATGGTCCCCTCTTCCTTCTATTGCTACCTTAACAATTCCTCTTTAGAGCTTCCCTCTTTCTCTACCTTATTAGTCCCTTAACCATTTCTTTATGGTTCATTCACTTTATCTCCCCATGCAAGTTTTCTGATTAGGGTTCTCCCTGTTCATCTTACTGTTTCTTCTTTCGTTCCTCTTTTTATGGATTTCACCTCCTCCCCACCTCCTCCTTTGTCCATTGGCCATCTCTGCACCTCACTAAGCATTCCTTGCATTCCTGCGGATTCTCCACCTCCACCAGTTGTTATTGTCTCATCTTTCCTCTCTTGCATTCCACACCTGCACCCCATCTTGTCTCCACAACTTCTCACTACCTGCTGGGGTTTCATATTCCACTCCTCTCCTTTCCTCTCTGCCACTCTCTGGGCTGGCTGTCATGCTTTCTCTTCTCCTGCTGTCTACTCCCGCCTCGTCCCCCTTATTGCCACTGTACACTCTGTTGCTGGCCTTCTCACTGTCACTGCTGACTCCCACACCCGTCTCTTGAATTTGGCCCCTCTTATATGGCCCTTTTTTGATCAGTAGTATGAATAGAATCAGCTAGCTCGGATAGAAGGCAAGCCCTCCAATTTGAAAAAAATCTGTAGAGTCTACAGATCCTGCCCCTCTTTTGCATCCGCCTCTATGCTGATGCGTGGGTCTGTGGCCTTATCTGGGCAAGCTGCCAACTTTGTTTTACCACAGGCACGTTTCCTCACAGTAGCATCTGTTAGCGGTTTGTGCTCCTTATTGCTAGCTATGAACACAGATAAACACTCATGCTTCACGGACTCCTAATCATGTAGCACAAAAACCCCCACAGTTGCGAGCAGAGATCGTGCAGGATGTTCCACCTGGAACCAGTCCTCACATCAATACAGCACGGCCTACTGAAGTCTCCAGCAGGAACACACTGTGTAACTGCTGATTCATCAATAAACATACATTGTTTTCGTCATAAGGCAGCCCATGCTTCTTGAAAGTCTCCAGTGTTGCACAGTATGGGGAGCTGAGGCAGGTGCACATATTACCATATGAACATTCTCCTGACAATATTTTCTCTGGTTTTCTCTTGGTGACTCAAGAGGGGTATTCCTATTCCTCCAAGACAAAGTCTGCTAGGGAGGGTTTCACATTTCCACTTACGGCTTTGCCTGGGGGACATCAGACTAGTAGTGGGTGGTTTCAGATTCATCTTCCAGTAGCTTGATTCCCTACAGGGGGTGGGCACTGGTCTGGGGAGAACTTTGTAACATTAGATGACAGGCTAGAGATGACAGGCTAGAGATGGACTGAGGAGCCTAGGAGATCTGCCTTTTGCCTCCTTCAGGGCTCAGATCACAAAGCAGGGGGTTGTCACAGTCCCCATGGTCTCCACAATCCTATCCTTTTACCTACAACATGGGATTTTGTCACATGGTGTCTCCCTTGCTGCGTTTTCTAGGGAATGATGACTTAGAAAGGTCACATTTGCCTTTAACCTCCCCTTGTCATGGGCTACTTTGAAAGTATGTGGCTAACAGGTGAGGAACCATTTCATAATGCAAGGATTGTCGTCCTTGTTCTGTTTCAACCAAGTGAGAGGTTCATGGTCACAGATTAGTAAAAACTTCAGGTCAGACAGGTCAGGTAGTATTTAAGAGCTTTCACCACTGAATACTTACTTGAATCGTCACTCAAAGCTGAACTTACACATGTAAAGGAGGCATGGCATCACAAGCATGACACTGACACAAGATGTACAAGTTTTAAAACCTTTATTCAATTTTTTGGGGTTTGGAAAATCTCCTGGTTTGCCCTATAGATATGATGGTAGTAGTCTCTACCATCAAATAATAAAGAAAACACAGTCCTGATGGCCTATAGTAACAAAACCTAATGCCTGCCCTATCTCTTATAGAAAAGTGTGTAAAGGGGAATATATATGCAAGGAAAATCAGTGTTATAACAAAGAACAAAAGGCTGAGTTAGCTCTCCTGGACAGCACAGAGTAAGGTAACCCTGTAAACAGGATGACACACTCTGGCTTAGGTTCGCAAAACAAAGACAGTTCAAAACATGGATCGAGGCCCGCTTGGCCTTCCACGTTTCCAGCTTTCAAAAGTTCTTTCACAGTTCCTCTCGGTCGGGCTCGGACCTCTCAAAACAAAAAGTTCACATAGGCCTCCCTCGGCCAGGTTCGGATCTTTCAACACGAAAAGTACCTGAATCAACGTAGATCTTCCTCAGCCGGACTTGGACCTCGCAATCACAGCATTTGTGGGGGTTCCCTTCCTAAGTTTATTCACATTCGTTAGGTGTTCCCTTCCCCTAATTTACCACACTTCCGGTCTCCCTCAGTCAGGCTCGGACCTTTCATGGATGTCGAAGACTTTCAAATGTGCAAGGCTTTTACTATAGACCTGTGCAGGACCACTTCGACTTTCTCTTCACCTCTTACTCTTATGTTATTTGCCCCAGTGTTTCCTGGACTTGGTAGTTCAGTGCTATAAGCACAAAAGTTCAAATAAATCTTTCTCTCCAAGCATTCACCTTTTCACTTCCTCTTTTGCTGGGGTTAATCTTGACCAATACGCATTTCAGAGTTTGTTCACTTTGCCACTTTATAACAAAACATTTCACATTTGCTGAGACTTTCGAGTGGGCTACTTCCTGTCGCCGGACCACTGCTACTCTTTATTACTGGCTTCACAGTTATCAGCCACTTCAAAGTTCATCACTGGTTAGCTTTCTTTCGCGTCACATCAACATGTGTGCAACCTTCACTTGTGAGATACACTGTTGCAGCTTCAATCTTTCCTTGACACAACCCATCCTTCCATGTCTTTCACTAACTCACTGGTTGTGCGCATTCCTTTCTCGTCTCTGGGCTTTGATTCACAAGTCAAAGTTAATACCACAGGCTTGGCCTCGCCTCCCCAACTCTGTCATTCACCCAGGAGGGTTGCTGGCATCCTTGAAACACAGTGTAGGTTTCTTGTTGTCTGCGATTTGGCTTTCTCCACGCCAGGCAGCGACCTCTTGCAGGGAACTTCAGGGTTTCTCTACTCTTTGCCCTAGTTCCTCGATCGGTCATCCTGCTCCAGCGGGTTTGCTTTCGCCCCGGAAGATCTGCTCTTTCTCGTGTTCCACCTTGCTCAGAGTGTGTCTCTATGTTTCGCCTTTTATCCATGTGGGGAGAGCTAATGGGTATCGGATGCATGTAACTAAAGTCAAGTGCCTGACTTTGCCTGACCCGGTTATTGGGACATGTCCATTGAGATATGCAAGGGTTAGCCCCTTTACTCCCAGTCGCCCTCTTCCTCGGCCCGTTGTTTGTGTAGAAAGGGGGAGGAGAGTGAGAGGTTGGAGGATCCTATAAAATAGGATGGGGCATGAGTACAGGAAAGGGGGGATACCGCATCTCACCATCAGTTGCCTCACCCCCATTGCCGAAGACCACTCACCCAGGTGATCCTCCCGCACTGGTCCACCCCCAGGCTCTGGATCTAAAGGAGATGGCTGTGCACTGGCCACATGAGAGAGAGATCCCCCGGGGACTAGTAGATGAGACACCTTTTGGTTTCTCACACACCCCTAATGCGACTATGAACATTTGGTGAGTTGTCATTTCTACGACGTCACAAGTGGCACAGGGCCTGTCTTTGTTCTAGTGTGTTCTGTGGGGGCAGTGACCCCACCTGTGCTCTAGGGTCCAGAGTAGCCGCAGGCATGTCTCAAGTGCCCAAAACATCACGTGTTGAACTTTGTGATGCATTGCCAGGAGCTTCTGTGAAATATAAGCACACTCAATTCCCCTCCTCGGGAAGCAGCCCTGACCCTCGTTTTGGATTGTTTGCACTTTTATTGCATAAATAGATCTGTAAAAAGGTGATAAATGTTTGCCATAGTGGCGTCGCCAGGAATCAAATTTAGGAGGGGCACAGAGGGGGCCAAAGACAAAAGTAGGGGGGGGCACAGACAAAAGTAGGGGGAGAACATGGTCACTGCTCGTCTTAGGTAGGGGGGCACAAGGGTGGGCACAGGGTTTCACAGGGGGGGGGCGCTGCATAGTGGGAGCACACTTGAGAGCCTGGTTGAGCCACTGCTGCCCTTAGGGAAGTTGTATTGTACACAGCTGTGCCAGACATGTGGGTACATACCACATATGGAAATTAGAGGCAGTAGCTAGAGGCACCTCCTCCAGAGCCTCATCCCCCAAAAGGTCCAGAGTCGGCAAGAACAGACACCCACATAGAGGCCCGAAGCGGCAGGTGCATCTGCTG